>NC_091060.1:178988031-179625332 GCF_000393655.2 Nicotiana sylvestris | reverse complement strand
TAAGCCAATAGTAGCCTGCCCGTATGAGACATCTAACGAGGGCTCGATTACCAGTATGGGTTCCATCGTGGCCTTCGTGCACTTCTTCGAGGACGTGCCTAGTTTTATTCGGTCCTAGGCATTTTGCCAAGGGACCGCCAAATGTTCTTTTTATAGGTCAGAGTTGATGACATTGTATCTGGCCGCCTGCATTCGAAGCTTCTTGGCTTTTTTTGTTGGGTGGGAGCAATCTGTCCTGCAAATATGACATAATACAATTACGCCAGTCCTAGGTCAAGTTTATAGTGCGTACCTCGATTTGGTCTATTGACGAACGGAGGAGGGTGACTACATTTTCTTTTACGTCTATGTTCTTGGTGGCTGCTGCTAATTTGGCGAGTCTATCTGCTTCGATATTTTGTGCTCGGGGTATTTGGTCGAGTTGGCACTCGTCGAACTCGGGCAGTAGCTTATGAATTTTTGCCTGATATTTTGTAGCCTTTGTTCTTTGATTTGGAAAGTCCCTGTGACATGGTTGACGACGAGTTGCGAGTCACATCGGAGGATGAATCGCCGTGCACCATACTTGAGAGCTAGTTTTAGTCCTGCAATTACGGCCTCATACTCAGCCTCGTTGTTAGTCATGTAGGGACACCGTATGGATTGGCGAATGAATTCTCCTATTGGGACCTCGAGCACGAGTCCTAGTCTGATCTTAACGCATTGGAGGCACCATCGGTGTATAGGACCCATAGGTCTGGTAACTTGGTGGAAGTACGGGCGGATTCGTGCTCGACCTCAGGTAGTATTTTGGCGCTGAAGTCGGAAAGTACCTGCGACTTTATCGCCGTTCGTGGCTGATATGTTATATCGTGCTCACTTAATTCGGTGGCCCACTTGGCTAATATACCTGACAGCTCGGGTTTATGTAGGATGCTTCTTAAGGGGAAAGTCGTGACTACCAAGATGGGGTGACATTGAAAATAAGGTCTCAGCTTTCGTGAAGCTACGACTAATGCCAAAGACAACCTTTCGAGGTGGGGGTACCTCGTCTCGGCATCGACCAGGGTTTTACTAATGTAATAAATTGGAGATTACGTACCTTTGTTTTCGCATACCAAGACTACGCTTACTGCCACGTCGGATACGTCCAAGTAGATTAAGAACGTTCGCCGGGTTCTGCCTTAGCGAGTAATGAGGGCGAGGACAAGTAGACCTTTAATTCTCTTAGGGCACTAATGCATTCGGAATTCCACTGGAGTCCATTGTCCTTTTTGAGTACGTTGAAGAATTTATGGCATTTGTCTGATGATCATGAGATGAACCTTGACAGGGCAGTTATATGACCAGTCAATTTCTACACCTGTTTCTTGCTGGTCAGAATCTCAGGTATTCCCTCTATAGCCTTGATTTGGTCAGGATTGGCCTCGATGCCTCTCTATGATACCAAAAAACCTGGGAACTTTCCCGAGGTCACGCCGAAAGCACACTTTTTGGGGTTTATCTTTATGTTGTGTGTCGTCTAAATATGTCGAAGGCTTCTCTCATATGGACGATGTGGTCTTATTTTCTTTTTGATTTGACCAACATGTCGTCTATATAGAATTCCATCGTTTTGCCGAGTTGTTCTTTGAACATCTTGGTGACTAGCCTCTGATAGGTTGCCCTTGCATTTTTTAACCCAAACGGTATGACTTTGTAGCAGTACGTTCCTTGGTGGGTGATGAAGGTAGTCTTCTCCTGGTCCTCTTCCTCCATGAGGATCTGGTTGTAGCCTGAGTAGGCGTCCAAGAAGCTTAATAGCTCGTGCCCCGATATCGCGTCGATGAGCTGATCGATGTGAGGCAACAGGAAGGAGTCTTTTGGACATGATTTGTTTAGGTCCATGAAGTCCACGCACATGCGCCACTTCCCGATTTTTTTTCACCATGACCGCATTGGCGACCCATTGGGGGTACTTTGAATCTCGAATGGAACCGTTGGTGAGCAATATTTCTACCTTTTCGTGGACGACCTCATTGATTGCAACATTAAATTTTCTTCTGATTTGTCGTACTGGCGGGTAGAGCGGATCGACATTTAACTTGTGTGTTGCGATATCTTTCGGGATACCTGGCATATATGCATGGGAGAAAGCAAACAGGTCGGCGTTATTAGTTAAAAATTTATGAAATTTACCTGGCTCTATGAGTTTATGGCTGATGTAGGCTTTTTTGCTGTGGTCGCTTTCGTCCAGCTGGACGGGATCATGGTCTTCCATTGTTGACTCTGCGACTTCCATGATGTCGGGGTCTCTAAAGACATCTGTTTGTTCATCAGACTCGGGCCCCGACTTTGGTAATTGCTATGCTCCTGAGCCTTCCTCTCTTAACTGTTAGGTGTATATGCAATCTTGGGAGATGCAGTAGCATTCTTGAGTTGTGCGTTGTTCATCGCGGATGCTGAATATTCCCCATAGGGTAGGGAACTTGATGACCTGGTATAAACTAGATGGGATGTCCCTCATGGAGTGTATCCAAGGTCACCCTATAACGACGTTGTAGGCGGTGTCTTGATTCATGATATGAAACATTGTTTCAAGGGTGACGCCCCCGACTAATATGGGCAATGTTTTCTCTCCAGAGTTTCGGTCAACTGCATTATTAAAACATGTTAGTGTTATGTAATGTGGTACTATCTTATCCTCGAGTCTCATTTGTGTGAGAATTTTGCGATGGATAATACACGTGCCACTCCCGTCGTCTACTATGATTCTATTTACATTAGTATCTGAAATTTGTAAAGTAATGACAAGAGCGTTGAAATGAGGAAAGGTCAAACTGTGGGTATCTGACTTATCGAAGATGATATTGTCTTCGAGGTCATCATACCATTCATGGGTGATCGACGCTTCAATTTGTGTAGTGGTGAATTTCACATGGTTGATTGTTGCTTCAACGCCTCCGCCGATGATCATTTGGATGGTGCAGGCGGGGGAGGGTGGTTTTGGGGGGCCTTGATGCAATTCTCTTCCGCGGGCGAAATTGGCTCTCCCTCGGTCGCTCATCAGCTCTTTTAGATGTCCTTGGTGGAGCATGTTCACTACTTCGTACCGAAAGGCTATGTAATCTTCGGTCTTGTGGCCTCGTTCCTGATGGAACTCGTAGAGGTCATTCGTCTTTCTGGTGTTTGGGTCCGACTTCATCTTTTGCGGCCATTTCACTTTAGGACTAAGCTTCTCCAGGGCGTAGACTATTTCTGAAGAAGATACACAGAAATTGTGAGCAAATAAAAGTGGGGGCATACCTATCTCATTTTGGTGAGTTCCCGTTTGTGGCCAGGACGCCCTTTCGGCGTGGCTGGGAGATAGTGGTATAGTCGCTCTGTAGTATGGTTGGTGCCTT
Source organism: Nicotiana sylvestris (assembly GCF_000393655.2). Classification (NCBI taxonomy): domain Eukaryota; kingdom Viridiplantae; phylum Streptophyta; class Magnoliopsida; order Solanales; family Solanaceae; genus Nicotiana; species Nicotiana sylvestris. Next base: position 179,621,970 of record NC_091060.1, on the reverse strand, counting down.
TACTGATTGATGCGTGGGCTCTTCAGCTATCATTCTGTCGATCCTTTCTTGATTCTATTTGGATTGTCGTTAGCAGTTGGGTTGGACCATTGAGGTCCTCTTCATCTGCCCTCACCTCGGTGAAGTAAGCGTTGTGAATTTCTTCCCAAATTGCGGGAGGGTATTTCATGAGTTTACTTAATAATTTTCTGGTCGCCCTCGACCCATTTCTGTTCAGCCCATTTTGAAAGGCCGTTACCGCCATCCCTTCTGATACATTTAGCAGGCTCATTCTTACCCTATTGAACCGGGCGAGGAAGTCCCTGAGTCCTTTGTCAGGCGATTGTTTAACGGCGAATATGTCATTTACTCTAGCTTCTGCCTTCTTGGCCCCGACATGGGCTGTGACGAACTTGTCGGCCATTTCTTCAAACATCATTATGGAACGTGCTGGCAATTGTGAGTACCATGTCAAGGCTCTGTCGTGCCCCCTTTTTCCCTTCTTGATGGTGAAGTCCGGGTTTCGATATTCATGAGGGTAATAACTCATTTCCTTTTTGGAATTGGGTATTTGAAGAGTCGCCACCTAACGGATTACGGTGCGTTAGGGCACCTAAAGTTATTAACTCTTGGATTGGTTTGCATTACCAGAGATTAGGGTAAGGGCTCGAAGTAACCTTGAGGGGAAGGTGTTAGGCACCCCTCTCGGTCCACAGCTGTGGGTCCCGGCCGAACTTATATTCACAGATTAGTCCATTACAAGTAAACAATTAAATCAAATAGGTTGCAAGTAAAACATGTTGGATAACTCAAGTAATAAGATAAAGATTTGGTCAAGTTGTAAAACAAAGGTTTAAATAAAAAGGGAATTTTGGTAAAGAAGGGGTCCTAGGTTGGTTATCCCATAGGATCACCCCACATAATGTCTGGTAAACACTCATCAATGAGGGGCTACACGTGACATTAACGTGTAGTCATCATATCCCATATCTACTCTTCACATCCCCTTATTGGTCATAACAAAGCGAGTGTTTGGTCAGCAATCTCTGTTGCGTGCTGCCACCCGTCCCGTCTTAATGGTCCTGGAGGGAGTTAGGACCTCTACCTATAGGTGGTTCTAGACATACCCCTAAGGTTTTAATAGGTGAAAATTCTAAGGCGACAATCAAAAACACTTAGGACTTTTAGCACATAAAAAGGAGCAATTAGAGGCTCAAAGTTTCCTCCTCAAACAAGAACATAAACAGCATGACTCAAGCACAATTAAGGGCTTTTATTAGACAGTGTCCTAAGGCAGGATAACTAGGTGAATATGCAGAAACAAGCAACTTATGTTTTAGAAACTCAAGAGTAGTGACCCTAGCAGTTGCCTATTGATTTTTAAAGCCTGTTAGGATCAGAAAAACATTAAGCAATAGAAATAGTTTTCAGAAATGCAGTTTTGAAAATGCCCTAAAGGCTTGCCTATGCGCGGAGTACTGATTAGCACATTTACATAGAAACAAAGCAAGTTTTAAAACGGACTTCTTTAATACCTATAAGCATGTTGTTCTAATGGTAAATAGAGGCAATTTTAAAGAACTTGTTTCAGGAAATAAACTACATAATTAATCCCAATTCAGAAGTGAACTACGCGTGGACTAAGTTGAACTACTTAGACTAACCTATAGGCATGATATCTAACTTTGTTAATCTGATTTTAAGACATGCAGATAGGAAAACATACACAAACACTTGCCATGACATAATCTAGATTAAGTTTTATAGGCATGACATCTATTAGTTAATCTGATTTTAGACATGATTATTTGGAACCTATAGGCATGGTTTCTAACATGGTGAGACGACAAAATGTAAAGCCCTATGAACATGATTTCTACTTAATAAAGTGATCAGATTAAATATAAAGCCCTATGAACATGATTTCTACCGGTACTACCCATAAACATGTATTTACCCATCCCTTTCACTAAATACCCCAATATTTATTTACAAGTTATTGCAGACCAATGACTGAATTACATAAGTATATAAAAAACAAGAAGTTATTCTATAGGGAGCCTCCGATTAGGCCCAGATTTCCCAAAGCCTCCAATGGCCTCAAATACCTCAATTCCATAGAAAATGTCAGAGTCTAGGTGCATCAAAGTTCCCTAAGGATATCAAGGATCTCGGGCAGTGCTTACACCTAGACTTGGTAACCAAGAATTGAACAAGTGCAGTATGGAAGGGCCAGCCTCAGTATGCCAAAGTTCAGAGGGTTCTTAAGAGGATCTCAAGACAGTACACATACTGGATGAGGCAGAACTTATTGACTAAGAGTAGAGTGAAAGTGATTTTAGTGAAAAACTATATAAAAGGAAGACCTGTTTGAAAGTAATTTAATAAAACTCAGGGACTGTTTGAAAAGAGATTGAAGAAATGAACAAAAGTCCAAACACAACACCTTAGGACATGTTTATACACAACTAGGGGTCACAACACCCAAGCAAGTTCAGTAGTCACAAACAGGGGTCAAGGGGGTCTGGGGAATACATAGGACACATAATTAAGCAAAGATCCAGGAATTAGTATAGACATGCTCAGAAGCATCTGACCAGACATAAAGAACAAACTCACATGCAGGGGATAGGGATTTGGGGATTCATGGTGGTAAACACACAACAAGTAAGAGATGATTGGTGTAGACATGCTCAGAAACAAACAGAAAGGTAATACAATGATTTTTAAGGGAGGGGAGTACATAATATGTAAACATCAACTACAAATTTCACAACAAAACCATAAATAGAAGCAAACTAGAAACGGGATGAACTGAAACAAGAACAGAATCATATCGTTGTTGGAATTTTGAATTGAAACTAGAACATACCAGTAAAGAGGATAGTAAGCAAAGTGAAAGAACATGAGAACACAATGGTTAGCATTGGCTTGCAACCGGCTAACTTGGAGCAGTAGCAAGTAGCACAAAAGAGAGCAAAAAGTTTTCAGTGTTAGAGATAGTTTTGAACCAAGAGTGTTCATGTGTTGTGTTAATGAAAGACTAGGGTATTTATAGTTTGAAAGCAGGTAGTAAATAAGGTAAAAAATCAAAGTCCATCAGAAATTAAGGAACTCAGAATTAGTCAGTCAGGAAATCAAGGCAAGTACTCCCCTTAAGTCAAGGGAATTAACTCAAATGGTAAGAACAAGTGATAAATAAGGAAAGAACTCAGTATACAACTAACAAAGAAAGATTCAAATTCAGTAAGTATAGGGTAGACAATTAGGGCCAAATTCAGAAAGCTCTTATTAAGAAAATAATTCAGTAAGAATAAAGTACTACATCAAAATAAGGTAGGAGAATTAGTTAATTCCCTCAGACTAGGTAGAAATTTAGGGTTTAAAAGAAATTTTTTGAATCAAATCATAAAATAAGGAAATCAGAATCAATCAAGAGGAAGTTATGATTCCATACTCAACATATAAATAGAGTAAGAACAAACAGACGTAGCAAACAAGCAAGGTCAACAATATCGACATAAAGAGGCAAGTCTTGAACAATCAAGATAAATATAATCACATGGAGGTGGTAGAAGTTAGACTAAGAACTCAGTAAAACATATTCGAAGCAAGGTAACCACAGAAACTTAACAAGAATCGAGTAGTCATGCTGACACATAGAACCAAACAAAGAAGATCTAGAAAAATTAGGGCTTTTAACATAGGCGAGTTGAAAAAGTAGTAAGAACATAGAATCATTCAAGATATGGAAAGGATAGAAGTTTGAACATACAAATCGGTTTAAACAAAGTGTAGAAAAAGTTTCGAAAAATCCTAACTTTAGAAAAAAGTAAAAACAACTCGAAATCGATAATTTTTGCAAAAGAAGTTCAAGAACAGTGTAAAATATAAAAGGAACAGACTTGAATCGTTTAAAAATAGCACAGATCTAGGAGGTGTAAACAAAAATTAGGGTTTTAGAAGAAACTCAAATAAAAACGGAAGAACCTGTTTAGAACTTCAAGTATCGTAACAAATATAGTGTAACTTTGCTCGAAATCACACTGGGGTAGCCATGAATAGCCAAAACATCAAACCCTAGACATAATTCGGCATGGCCCAGGGCCCTTGAAGGCCTCAGAGAAGATGAGCAAGGCAATGAAGGAGCCATTGGAGGCTTGGGGTTGAAGGGTGGTCACCGGAGAAGATCATAGAATGGAGGCGGTTGAAAAGGGGTTAGGGTTAGGTTGAGAGAAGAGGGGAGACGAGAGGATATATAGGCGGCTCCCTTTTGGAAATGAGGTAGGGTTAGGGGGTCTTAGGAATTAAAAAAGGAAAGGAATCATATGGGCCGTTGATGTGGGAGATCAACTGCTAGGATTTGATTTATGTTGGATTAGGTAGATGAATTCCGAGTTTGGATAAGTGTATATAGGGTCTGGGTTGGGTAATTTAGTAGGAAATTGGGCTGGGTATTGGGTTAAATTTAGGCTACAATTGAAAGCCAAATCTGGCTATAATTTAAATAGCCAACTTTCCCTATTTAATTTATAATAAGTAATAAACAATTTCTGGAAAATAAATGGAAAATAAATTTATGTACCAAAATGATTTAAAATATATACTTATTATTTTAAAAATATAGGGACCAATTTTACACATATAAAAAATAATTATACATTAAATGGGCTAATATTGCAATTATATGCAATTTAGCTTAAAAATACCAAATGCAATTATAAAAATGCATAAAAAATATATTAACCATATTTTGAACTAAATATAGAAATTGAATGACTAAATCACCATAAAAATAATTTTGGGAAATAATTATTGGGGATTTTATGAATAAAAAGGGAGGAAATAAATCAATTTAAATTCTTAAAATTATGGAAAAAATTATAAAAGCCTTGTGCATGCTTAAATATGCATGTATATGCTATTTTGAAGGTATTTATACATATTTAAAAATATACAGAGAAAATTGGGTATCAATAGGCTCCCCCTGTCATTATGGAAAGAGCAGCACCGACGGTACCTTTTCTTTCGAGAGGTCATTCCTTTTCATTGCCGTGATGTAATGAATGATATGGTCTTTAGAGTTTATTATGTCGTTATATATTTTCAGATATGGTGGCATTTTGAAAGTTTAGGGTATGACATGTGGGGCTGCCTCTTTGTTGTATGACTGTTCCACGAACCGACCGACGTCTCTTTTTTGGTAGGAGTTTCGGGGCGCCCGATATCTTGTCGAACCTTTCTTGGTGCTCCCTCATTTGGTTGTGAGGTCCTTTATTCTCGTTTTCCATTTATTCCATTTTCCATTTATTCCATTTTCTTCAGAACAGCCACGAGAGCGTCATTACCTACATCGACAGCGGTGTGAGTGTTACCTGCTTGGGGAGGGGCGTGTTGCTTGTTGTAAACTATTGAGGTGTTTTCTCTTGCGGTGTTCCTACTCGCCTATTGAGCTGGTTTGTCGAGTATGCTGCTCAGGGTACTTGTCAGCCACATCTCTAGTAACTTTTTCACTACGGGCGAGGCTTCTGCTGTCATGGACGTGGAGGCTCCCTTCTCATGCGAAGCGGTTACACTACCATGAGGAGGGGATGAATTAATTTGTCTTGGTGAGGAACTTGCATCACATCTTCCACGTCCTCCCTGGTCACATCATTGATAGTGCCTAGGAGGTTAGTAGTGACACCCATCACTACTTTCAGCCTTTCCTCTCCTTTTCCTGCCATGGTTAGCTTGTACAAACAAGGAAGGAAAAGGTTTTGTTGTTGCATTTTTAGATCTAGAAGAAACTAAACTTTTTAACTAGGAAGTCCCCACAGGTGACGCCAAATTGTTTGACCAAAAAGTGTTAAGCCCTTTTTGGTTAAATCAATTTTAATGAATGGATAAGAGGTAAATCCAAGTTAAAAGTAATAAATCCTAGATCCGAAATTTAACAACTTAGATGATGTGAACTGTATTCTAATCAATAGAATACCGAGTTAATGCTCAATGATTAGAAATAAATATGAGAATGAGTGCATATAATAAATGTGGTAAATGACATTTAATATAATAAGAAGCAATGCGTCACCCAAATATTGGATGAGGTGGACGATTCCTTCTTCAGAGATAACGTGTGACGACATACAATGACAGTGAACAATATGCCCTTGGATCTTGTGAACTAAAGAAGAATATTATATGATGGAATCAAAGAAGACAAGACAAGCTTTTTGTATATTCTTGATAGTCAATTCTATTACAGGATATTCTTTTACAGAAGTTTCGAATCCCCCTTTTTGTTTTCTCTCTTCCTATTTATAAGGGATATTCCTATAAAACCTTAGAAAGGTACAATGTAAGGGAATATTCAATAGAATATTCCCATTCATAGTTATAGGAACGTTCTAACAATTGTAGCCGTTTCTCTGTATCTGACCTCGGCACTGATTTTCCCCTTTGAGCGACTTTTCGCTACTAGACCATACGTAATCTCAATCTCGGCCTTAGCTCGTCCATTTTCACTTGCCACACTAGATCGAATTTTGATCCATACAGTTTGTAAACCCGATACATGAATTTACACTTTTCTATTTGACCACTCTAACTCGATGAAATGAGTATAAATAAACTACTTTGATCATTGACTAAGCTTATGTGGCAGTGACATATGTGATGTGGACAAAATGAGTGCCCATCACGTAAAAAATGCGCGTGAAACCAATAGTCTAGTTAAGAATAATAAAATTAAAAGGAAAAAAATTTGAAAAATAAAAAAGAAAGTGAAAAAGGACCCCGCCAGTACTCCCCTCCCCTTTCTTTCTTCTCTTTACCAGTAAACCCTCCCCCTTTATCCCCCGTTAGTACACATTCTTCTTATCAAGTTCTTCTCATTCTCTTTCAAATCTTACATACATTGTGATATTGCTGATTTTTCGACGACATATGAAAAAGCATCCTCTCTTTCTAATTCAATCTCTTCCTTCACTGCTATACTAGCCACTATTTGATGAAGAACTTTTCAGAACATTTGACTCTTTATTAGGTCTATGAGTTTTAGAAACTTTGGAAACTTTCAAATTATTCTTATTTGATTTGGGTTCTTGAGATTTGATTGAAGAATGGGTTCCTGAAGATGATTATGAAGATTGTGGAGAAGAAAGGGGGCACCTACTATTTTGGATTTGGGGTTGGTCGGAGGCTTTTCCGACAGTAGCGTCTTTTACTGATTTGGAGGGAGGGTGTTTGAGTGGAGAAGAAAAGTAAAAAAATAAAATAAAATTTTGATGAATAAATTTTAGAAATGGGACCCACAAATAACACATGTCAAGCAATAAATAGTCTAGCACATGACGTGTTGTACATGTCAGTGCAATTGGTATACACGCTCTATTAGATGTGTTTATTAGTACTCATTCTGTTAAGTTGAAGTGTTCAAATGAGAAAAATATAAGTTTGTATATCGATTTCGCAAACTAATGCAAGTTTAAGTAACCACGAGGCCATTTGACCTTCCTAAAATGGAACAACGTAAGAAGTTGGACATTTTGGCATTGACTATATATCAAATGTAGAGACAAAACTTACTATTCCACTTCAAATAATCTTGAGAAGACATTACATTAATGAATCCATCAAGTTAAATGATAAAAATAGCTTGTTATTATATATGTAAATTACTACTAGAAATCCGCTAATTTACGACCAGGAAAAGCGACCAAAGTTGGTCGCTTATTGGCCAAAAAGCGACCAAACAGGCATGGTCGATATTAAGCTGGTCCCTTTACCTTAGGGACCAAAGTTGGTCGCCAATTAACGACCAACTTTGGTCTCTAAGGTAAAAGGACTAAATATTCCGGTAAAGAAAAAAGCGACCAACTTTGGTCGCTTTATTATTTTAATAATATAAATTTGGCGACCAAAGTTGGTCTCCACAGGTAAATTACGTTTTTATTTATTTATTATTAATCAAAAAAGCGACCAACTTTGGTCTAAAAAGAAAATATTATTTTTTAAAATCTGGATATTTGAGACCAAAGTTGGTCGCTTTAGTATTAATTTTTTTAATTTTTTTTAAAAATAAGCGACCAAAGTTGGTTGCAAAATGCAAGAATTAATTATTTTTTAATTGTAGGCGACCAACGTTGGTCGCTATATTTCCAGAAATTATTTTTTTAAAAATGGAATAGCGACTAACTTTGGTCGCTTTTTGAGAAATTTGGGTTCAATGGCGACCAAGGTTGGTCGCCATTTAGAAATTTGTTTTTTTTTTCAAGGAAAAGAGACCAACTAGCGACCAAAGTTGGTCACTTTTCTTGGTATATTTTTGGCAGAAAATGCCTGTATTGGCAACTACACCACCTGTCAGCTTACCAAAAATCCTAAATAGGCATTTTATGCCAACAAAAACAACAACAACAACAATAAACAACAACAACAACATTAAAACTAACAAACTATAAAGTTCAATAGAAGTAACACATTAAGCTAACCAAACTAAGTTAAATGTTATTACAAGTCCATTCGAAAACCGATTGTATTTGTCTAGTTGAAAGTGTATAAAAGTCAAGGATTGTTTTGTACATCATTATCATCACCGTATGATGAACTTTCATCACCAAGACGGTATCTAGAAGGGTGTACTTGTCTAGGATGGGAATAACGATCACGGGAAGGATGGGAGGAATGAGCACGGGGAAGGCGAGCTTCTGGCGATGAGTCACGAGACCGGGGAATCGAAAAATTGCCAGAAGCTAAGAGAGATTTGATCTGATCTTGCATGCCAATGTACTGAGCATCTCTAATCTTTTCTCTCTCCTTGGCGGCTTCTAGCTCGGATGTGACCTTTGTCACAGTCTCCCGCATAAAGGAGAAGCTCTCCCCATCAAGTTGCTCGGCTTGCGAGGAAGTCCCTATTCCTTGCATACCACACTTATAGCGATGTAATTTCTTAGTAGGAAGCCTGTATACCTTCCCCCATTTTGGACCCCCAGCAGCCTGCATCCGAAGGTTGGATTGGGTCACCCGACTCACTAGGTGGCTGACTGCGTATGAATTCCTCCACTTCAGCTGTGAAGCAACCCTATAAGAAAAATTACATTGAATTAGTATTTCAAAATTCATATAAAAGTAAATCAAAATACTTAATGAAAAGTGAAAACTTACATGTACAGTCGAGGATCGGCCCTCGACCCACCTTTCTTGATCCGTCTCTTTCTTCTTCTTTACAATATGAGTCTCCTTGAATAGCTCATCTTGGTTCATCGGACGCCCCAACTTCTTCTCCTGAAAACTCATAAATTTAGTTAATAAACAGAATAGATATACTTTGAAAATTAAAATAAATTAAGCAATTACGAACCATTCTTCTCTTTATTGTCCCTAGGCTGATCGCACCTCCAGTGCGCAAGGATCCTCCCTTCTCAGATGCACGAGCTTTCTTTCCTTTGTCGCTCTTCTCTAAGAACTCTGCGGTAAGCCATTGCCTTTGCAAATCCTCCCATAAATTCTAAAGCAACCAGCCAGGCTTCTGGTTCAACTTTCTAGCTTTGGAGAAACAATGCGACAACCGCTTGCGAGCTTTGAGATAAAAATTTGCAGCCACATCCGCGTTATAGCGGTGTTCCCATACACACTTGATCTGTATTTCAAAAGTTAAGTATTATATGGAAATATCATAAATTCTATATTCGATATATTATACTTAGCTTTTGTTAGCTAATAATTATTCAAAAGTTAAGTGCATTAACTGCTTATAATATAGTATATAGTATATTAGTTCATTAGCTAATATATATATATATATATATATATAAGCTTTTATCGAATATATATAAAAGCTATATTCGATATAATATTAGCTAATGCACTAATACTTAGTGCATAGTATAGTGTAAGTATATATATATATATATAAAGTATATATATATATATATATATATAAAAGCTATATTCTATAATACATATTTAGATGGAAATATCATAAATATAAATAATTGTACTGCTTAAAAGAACATTTATACCTTAAAGTCATTGAAAATTTGCTCCTTCAGCGCGAATGGGAAATCACTCCAAGACGCATAAGGGCCATCATAAAACTTTCTGGTGGCTTTGGTGATAATCATTGTCGTAATATTACTAGGGATGAACCTGCAATTTAATAAGAAAAATACATTAATATCTTAGTAAAACTATACAAAACAATAAATGTAAAAATAACAAATAACTCTTACCCATCACCCTCAAGGATTATGATGATCCTGCCATACTGATCATAATGCACCTCCTCGTCATCATCAACATCACCGTCCGGAGCATGTATATCAGAGGCATGTGTGAAAGGTGTAGGGGGGTCAGAGCTAGTATCTCGCAGGCGAAGGCCTGAAATAGGTGGAGTTTCAGATGAAGATGGCTGTGAGCCCTGTGCTGCGACATAGTTGTATGGCCCGCAAGTGGACGTGACACTGATAGTTATGACCCGAGTGGCGTGACCTGAGTGGCTGTGACACTGATGCCTGTGATCCATGTGGATGTGACATGGATCGATGCGATCCATGCGATGCAGATGGCTGTGATCCACATGGTCGTGCGACAGCTGGACTGTATGTCGGACGTACAGTCCTATGGCCCTGTGACGAAAGACCTGGTGTCTGCACGAAGGTGTAGGGCTGGTGATGTTGTGGCAGCTCAGAATAGCCCTGGGGTGGAGGCAAAGTCATAGGCATAGGCATAGGCATCTCTAAAGAGGCAGGAAAAGATGGAGGATTATCTTCTACTCTCCTCTTTAGTTTATTAGCCTTTTCTCGACCCTTGCCTGTCATCTGCATAATATAATACATATTTAAATTGAAACATATAAAGAAACTAGCTATAAATGAGAGTTATTAAAGAAACCAACTTTTTAAAGCTCATCGACGTATAGTTCCTCGTCCGAGAATTCTTCTTCCTCACTAGTTTGAGCTTCATTAGTTGATTCTTCTTCCTAGTTTTCTATAATTCTTACTTCATTTATATCAACTTCTTCCAATATGTGTTCAGGATGTTCCAAATCATTTTTTAAAACTTCGTCCACTATTTGGTCAACACTGGAGATATCGTTTTGATATGCAACATCTAACACATTCTCGACTTCCACCCTACCCACATGCTTAGTTTTTATTACAACCCACCAATCAGACTTATTCCGCCGCAATGGATAAGGAGCATAATACACTTGCCTAACATTATGTGCAATTATGAAAGGATCATAACGATCATACTCCCTCATATGATTAACCTCAATTATGTTGTATTGATTGTGTACTCTTGTACCTCTTGTTGGATGTGGGTCAAACCACTTGCATCTAAAGAGTATCAATTTCTTATATGGCCAACCTGTATATTCTAGTTCTATTATTTCTTTGAGCACACCATAATGATCAATATCTCCATCTTGGTTGCCATCACCACCTTGAACCCACATCCCACTGTTGTTGCTATTTTTATTTTTAGAGCAATCCTCTGTATGAAACTTATAACCATTCACAACGTACTTAGACATTGTTGTGACTTCAACCCCAGGTCCCCAAGATATATCTTTCAAAAATTGATTTACACCATTATTTGGATCATTTACTTACATATTGTTAAAAAAATTCATAAGTTAGCATAACTTTCAAACATTGTTTACCTACATAGTGTTAGAATATTTTAAGGAGAAACTTACAAATTGTTTGAACTATGTATCAAATGTCGTATATACAACATCATGGCCAAATTGACCCACGAAGTGACTGTGACACATCAAATATTTTTAGTAGTTGCATTGAGATGTAATCACAATAATTTTTATATTTTGATAACCACTAAATCAATACTTACTTGAGAAATGGTACAACTTCGGGACAATTTAGCAACACGTGAAGTGTAGCTGACTTGAGCTCTATATCACTCAAACTTCTCTTTCTAACATCCTTAGAACATCTGCCTGCTTGATTGAATATGGACATAGGCGGATATAATGGATCATTCCTAAGGTCGACCTTGTGCCTGTTGGGCCTATTCCTAGCACATGGCACATTACTCTTAAAATAATAAGAACAAAAATGAGCAGTTTCCTTTGCAAGATAAGTTTCGCATATAGATCCTTCAATCCTATTCCTCTGCTTAACAAATTATTTGCATTTCCCAATTGTCCTACATAATTTCAGGTTAGCCAAGAACATTCAAATAAAACAGAAAATTACATCAAATATATAATATTACCTCTCAAAGGGATACGTCCATCTGCATTGAACAGGCCCTCCAAGTCGTGTCTCGTGTACAAGGTGGATTGGAAGGTGTTCCATCACATCAAAAAACCCACATGGAAATATCTTTTCCATCTTAGAAGAAGTTACACAAATGTTCTGATCCATCCGGTGTAGGTTTTCTTCCCTTAATGTGGAAGAACACAAGTCTTTGAAAAATAAACTAATCTCTGTGATGGGTTTCCAGATTCTTTCAGGCAAACCACAAAATGCAATACGCACTAAGGTGTCTATGAAAACATGACAGTCATGACTTTTCAAATGGCTCAACTTCCCTACTTCTATATCAACTTTTTCCCCAAAATTCGACGCATAACCCTCAGGCATCTTCAATTTCGTTACCCAATCACAAATCTACCGTCTTTCCTCCAAAGTGAATGTGTAACTTGCTTTGGGCTTGAATATCTTATCATTGTTTGCGGTCTACAAGTGTAATTCAGGCCGCCTGCAATATTCTTGTAAGTCCATTCTAGCCTTCGGGTTATCCTTTGTCTTACCTTTAACATCCATCACTGTGTTGAACAAATTGTCAAAATAATTCTTCTCAATATGCATGACATCAAGGTTGTGACGGGAAATATTATCCTTCCAATAAGGCAACTCCCAAAATATATTATGTTTTTTCAAATTATGAGTAACACCGTATCCATGGAATCTATAAGGTGGAGCTTCAGTAACTTTACTGAAGTTCTGGACCCTCTCCCAAATTTCCTCACCTGAAAGTATCGGAGGTGGATAATCATATTCTATTTTATTCTTTTTGAATGCATTTTTCATCCTTCTAAACTCATGACCCTCAGGAAAGAATTGACGATGACAATCAAACCATGATTGCTTTCGGCCATGTTTCAAAGTGAACGCTTTACTATTTTCCATGCAGTAAGGACAAGCTAGCTTCCCAGCAGTCATCCACCCAGACAACATTCCATATGCAGGAAAATCGTTAATTGTCCACATTAAATTAGCACGCAAATTGAAATTCTACTTGGTTGATATATCATATGTTTCAACACCATCGTACCACAATTGTTTTAGCTCATCAATCAAAGGTTGAAAATATACATCTATCAAACTTTTCGGATTACGTGGATTGGGGATAATACAATTTAAGTATATATATGGACTAGTCATGCACAACTCGGGTGGTATATTATAAGGTGTAAGAAAGACAGGCCAACATGAATACAGTGTCGCAGATACAAAAAAAGGCGTGAAGCCATCCGCACACAAACCTAACCGAATGTTCCTTGGTTCACTAGCAAAATCTGGATATGTCCTATCAAAGTGCTTCCAAGCTTCTCCATTTGAAGGATGACACATAACACCAGGTGGTCTTCTATTTTCAAAGTGCCATCTCATATGAGGAGCAGAACTCATCGACGCATATAACCTTTTTAGCCTAGGTATAAGAGGTAAATAATGCATTGCCTTGATAGCGACCATCTTCCCGCTGGAAAGCCTCTTGAAACGAGGCTTTTCGCAAAATTTACAACTGCTTAAATTTGCATCAACTTTATAATATAACATGCAACCATCTTCACAACAATCAATTCTCATTGACGAAAGTCATAACTTAGAAACTAATCTCTTTGCCTTATAGAAATCACCAGGTAATTCGATATCGGAGTCAACTAGTTCACGCATAAGGTCAATGACAGAGTCCATGGCTCCTTGAGAAATGTTCCAATCAAATTTGATACTTAGTAATCTAACTGCAACAGACAACTCAGAGTGCAGACTTCCTTTACGTAGTGGACGACTAGCTTCCTCTAACTGTTCATAAAAATGTTTTGCTTCATCATTAGGAGTTTGTTCTACATTTTCATTGGGCTCACCCCTAAGTGCATTCCAAAAGCATCCGCAACCATATCATGCATTCTGGAATCACGATTTGTATTCTCCACCGACCTACTACTTTTACCAACAACCATATTATGAAATATCCCATGGCTACCATCGATCTCTCCATGATTAGTCCACACAAAGTAATTCGCTATAAACCCCTTACTATAAAGATGAACCTTAACATCCGTCGGTTTTCCAAACTTCATACAGTTGCACCTAACACAAGGGCACCTAATTACTCCTTCATTTATGTATGGCGGAAGTGACATTGCATGTCTAATAAAGTCATCAACCCCTTCTACAAAATCCTCCCGCAATCCCCGCCGATTAGGATAATTCCTATTGTACATCCAAGTATAATGTTCCATCTATATAAATAAAGCAAGAACAAATTAAATTAGTTAATTCATATCCTAATCTTTTTTTAGTTAACTAAAAGTCTAATTCATATCCTAAAAGTCCAATATGACCTTAAGTTCATAATTAATACATTAATAAACTCCTCCCTTTAATTCTTTTTTCTTATCTTATAAATGTATAATGCATAGTTTAAAGCATGAATTTAGTACTCTTATTTAGGTATTGCTCCTCTTCTAAGACAATGGATTGTTTATTTTCACAATTGAACTCAATATATATTAATACAAGAACTAAAAGATTATAATTTCTACCTTAAGTTCATAAATCTAATGTAGTTCAAACCAAAAACCCTAATACTAAATAGACAAAAACTCTAAAAAATTACATAAAATTATATAGCAAAAATTAAAAATTAAAAAGCTACTAAGGTAGATTACTAATCTTGGTAGATTAAAAGGAGGATTAAAAAGCAGTGGTGGCAAGGGGTGGGGGACAGCAGCTCCGGCGACAGTGGTGGCGGCGAACAACGGCTCCGGCGACAGGTTTAGCAGCGGCTCCGGCGTGGTGGCGCGCGGTCACAGTGGTGGCAAGAGGTGGGGGGATTGATTTGTGTAAGGGAAATAGAGAAGGGGGGAGAATATAGCGACCAAAGTTGGTCGCTATTTTACAAAAAAATGAATTTACTTTTTTTTGCTATTTTGATATTAAATATATATATTTAAAATAAGCTATATATATAATGACAATATTTCAGATAAGGATATTCCTTCTCTATCTGAGATGGATTTCGACCCCAATAATATTTAATGATTCCACACCAAATTGATTTTAGCCCAGGTTCCCGGGCCCGTATTTATATTCAAAAAGAATTTTTTAGTGAAAAATGGAACCAGTTTAAAACATGGTTTTTTGATACTTATAGTAAAGAGGATTTGAGTAATATATCTCAAGAATTTTATGAAACTTGTGCCTTACATAATCAAATTATGTATTTTGTTCCTTGGTTTATAACAACTTATTTACCTCTTTATATAAAGGTATTAGAAAGATCTTATAAAGACGGGAGTGGTAATATTACTAAAGCAATTTATCCGCCTCAGGCTCCCTTTATTTTACCTAATAATACTGGTATTACTTTCACTGCCTTTCAAAAATTTATTGATGATAATGTGGCAGCTATTAGTATTGCAGAAATTAATAAATTGATTTCTCAAAACAATTATTTGGGTTTATATGTTAAAATTTTAGGAGAACATATTGGTTCTCTTGATAAAAAACTTGATGATTTGACTATTTTAATAAAAAAAATGGGTACTAAGAAAGGACCAACTGATATTGCCTCCACTTCAGGAAGTAAAACAGTTGATCAAAACATTCTTACCCATATTCAAAGACCTCCTGAGATTCCCTCAAACAAATATTGTTCAAGATAATGACAATATTTCAGATAAGGATATTCCTTCTCTATCTGAGATGGATTTCAACAGGGGAAATATGTTGCATAGCAGGTAGAAGTCTGTGATTAGAAAAAGAATGTCTATTATAAATAGTAGACTTATCATCAAATTGAATACAAATCCTACCATCCGGATTTTGAGTGACATGCGAAAATTCAGTATTTGACAAGTCGTTAGTAATCTGACTTGGGGATATAACAGAATTTAAAGTCCATGTAGTCGGAAAATTAATTTCCTCCCATCTGATAGGTCTCCTAGTGGTGACCTTGGACTTTGCAAAATTGGTTTCGACCAATATGGTCTGATCCGAAGTATCGTATAACTTACATTTCGGATTTAAAGTAGATAATAATTTGAAATAAATCCTATAGGACAGACATATAAGTTCAGAACCAGGCGCATAATTATAACCATGCGTTTTCACATTTAAAGTTAAAGCATCAAGAATATTAACATCAGAAAGAGATAGTTGCAAATTGGGTTGAGTATTAAAATATACTGGACCATAGGCCACTGTAGATTCTATCGAACCCATTAGAGACTGTCTGAAATTCAGATTTCTAGCATCTCTAAGAGCTGCTAAGAAGGTCTCTGGTAACCCTTTAAGGGTTAAAGGTTTAAAAGCAATTTGAACCATACCAATATGCACATAATGGTAATGATGTTTATATAAATCTATATCATGCTTGTTTAACAAACGAATAGTCTGTTCAGATGAATTTAATGCTAAAGACTGTTCAGTCGTTTTTATCAATTGTTTAGAAGAAAGTTTATCAAACCAACCATAATCATAAATGGTTTTTATAGAAACTTTAGGAATTGTCCATTTATTTAGCAAATCAAGGTTTTGAGGTATATCTACCTCTTCAAGTCTAGTACTTTTAGTACTTGTTTCTCCCAGATCCATTCCAAAAGCTTCATATCTATGCTAAAGCTTTCATATCTATTACACAATTACCATGAAAATTCCTAGGCTCTGATACCATTTTTTACACCAGGATCTAGGTAGGCGGGCGGTAGTCCGCACGGCCATCCAGATCTAGCTGCTTTAGTACACTTTTAAAGGTTGGCGGTAGTCCGCACGACCAATAAGGATTCGAAATATACGGAAATTCTATTATAGTTTAATGACTGTATGGAAGGATCTATATCCTTTTACCCAAGCAAGGGGCCTGTCTAAGCCCGATACATACTCTTACTGAGCCCATGTGTCTAGCAGTTCTAACTGTGAAAGAGATAGCCCTTTTGACAACTTCAGCGGGCTTTAATGTCACAGCTGGCTAGACGTAGCCACTAAGGCAAAGCCAATAAGAGTAGTACCAGAACCGACTGTACCACCATCTTGGAACCAAATCAAGAAACTATATTAAAATTTCTTTATATTTTGAAAGAGTCTGGATTCTTCATGGTTAATATGCAAGAGAAATTAGTGCTTCAACATAGATATGAATCCGTTTAGCCGGACATAGTCACGGCTAGGGAGAAAGGATAAGCTATTCCTTTGTTACAGATCCCGTAACTAGAGATATTAATGCCTTGATTAATATGAAACAAAGGCATGTTGATTCACTACAATTAGAAATTCTTAGTATGAATATATTTGATACTATACAATCTGCAAAAGTTCAGCAGAAGATTAAATTAATTGCTGAAAAAATGGCCGTTGATGTTTGCGCCGATCACCCTAGTGCCTTTTGGAACAGGAAAAGGCATATTGTAACTCTTCCATACGAAGAAACCTTCTCTGAGGATGATATTCCTACTAAATCTCGACCTTGCCAGATGAATGCTGAGCTAGTTGAATTCTGCAAAAACGAGATTGATAGTTTGTTACAAAAGGGTTTGATAAAACCCTCAAAATCTCCTTGGTCATGTTCTGCCTTTTATGTTAATAATGCGGCAGAGAAGGAACGAGGTATTCCTCGCTTAGTCATAAATTATAAACCATTAAATAAACATCTGAAATGGATTAGGTATCCTATCCCTAATAAAAGGGACTTGCTATCCAGATTATATGACGCCAATATATTTTCAAAATTTGATTTAAAATCTGGTTATTGGCAAATTCAAATATTTAAAGAGCATACTTATAGGACTGCTTTTAATGTTCCATTTGGGCAATATGAATGGAATGTTATGCCATTTGGTTTGAAAAATGCCCCTTCTGAATTTCAAAAAATTATGAATGATATTTTTAACCCATATTTGGATTTTATCATCGTTTATATTGACGACATATTGGTATTTTCTAAAACTCTGGAGATGCATATTAAGCATCTTGATATTTTCAAGAAAATTGTTATACAAAACGGTTTAGTAATCTCTAAACCCAAGATGAGTCTATTCCAAACAGGTGTTCGTTTTCTAGGTCATAATATTTGCCAGGGAAAAATTACCCCAATACAAAGATCTATTGATTTTGCCTCAAAATTTCCTGATGTTATCACTGACAGGACTCAATTACAAAGATTTTTGGGAAGCCTAAATTATATTTCCCCTTTTTATAAAAGTTTGTCACGAGATCTAGCTCCTCTATACGATCGGCTAAAGAAAGATCATAAACACCCTTTTAAATCATCAAAAGAAGTATCTCGACTAGGAGTACTGGACTTTTGAAGTCTTCTATTTATTTCAGATAAAGAATATGGTGCAAAGTGTTCAAATTCGTTTTTGTATTTTTCAACAGTTTTTGAACTACTAGAACTTGAACTTGCAGCTAAAGTAATAATTTTTTCACGAAGTTTTTCATCAGTAACTTCTTTTAAAAGTTCTATTACATTGTCAGATGTAATAGTTTTTATATTAAGATCATCAAATTGTGATTTCAATTTATAAAATTCGTCACTATCACAAGCACAAATATCACCTTTGCAAGCAGTGCAAGCAGTATCAACATTTTTATTATTATCAGAAAAATCAATTAACTCAACTTCAGCTTCAGATTCAGTCTCTGAGTAATAGTCAGATTCTGATCCCGAAGTGTATAACAAGCCATAAACCTTATCGTGTAACTCATCATCGAGTTCTAAGGTTTTTAGCATTTATGATTATGGTTGGTTTGATAAACTTTCTTCTAAACAATTGATAAAAACGACTGAACAGTCTTTAGCATTAAATTCATCTGAACAGACTATTCGTTTGTTAAACAAGCATGATATAGATTTATATAAACATCATTACCATTATGTGCATATTGGTATGGTTCAAATTGCTTTTAAACCTTTAACCCTTAAAGGGTTACCAGAGACCTTCTTAGCAGCTCTTAGAGATGCTAGAAATCTGAATTTCAGACAGTCTCTAATGGGTTCGATAGAATCTACAGTGGCCTATGGTCCAGTATATTTTAATACTCAACCCAATTTGCAACTATCTCTTTCTGATGTTAATATTCTTGATGCTTTAACTTTAAATGTGAAAACGCATGGTTATAATTATGCGCCTGGTTCTGAACTTATATGTCTGTCCTATAGGATTTATTTCAAATTATTATCTACTTTAAATCCGAAATGTAAGTTATACGATACTTCGGATCAGACCATATTGGTCGAAACCAATTTTGCAAAGTCCAAGGTCACCACTAGGAGACCTATCAGATGGGAGGAAATTAATTTTCCGACTACATGGACTTTAAATTCTGTTATATCCCCAAGTCAGATTACTAACGACTTGTCAAATACTGAATTTTCGCATGTCACTCAAAATCCGGATGGTAGGATTTGTATTCAATTTGATGATAAGTCTACTTCAAAAGTCCAGTACTCCTAGTCGAGATACTTCTTTTGATGATTTAAAAGAAGAAATCGAAAATTTGAAAAGAGATATTAAGTCTCTTAAGCAAAATCAAATGATTTGCGATCACCGGATTACTCAAATTGAGAAAAATATTTCTCTACCTGAATCTTCGACTAAAGGATTTTCTGATTTTTTGAGAAAATTCCTAGGCTCTGATACCATTTTACACCAGGATCTAGGTAGGCGGGCGGTAGTCCGCACGGCCATCCAGATCTAGCTGCTTTAGTACACTTTTAAAGGTTGGCGGTAGTCCGCACGACCAATAAGGATTCGAAATATACGGAAATTCTATTATAGTTTAATGACTGTATGGAAGGATCTATATCCTTTTACCCAAGCAAGGGGCCTGTCTAAGCCCGATACATACTCTTACTGAGCCCATGTGTCTAGCAGTTCTAACTGTGAAAGAGATAGCCCTTTTGACAACTTCAGCGGGCTTTAATGTCACAGCTGGCTAGACGTAGCCACTAAGGCAAAGCCAATAAGAGTAGTACCAGAACCGACTGTACCACCATCTTGGAACCAAATCAAGAAACTATATTAAAATTTCTTTATATTTTGAAAGAGTCTGGATTCTTCATGGTTAATATGCAAGAGAAATTAGTGCTTCAACATAGATATGAATCCGTTTAGCCGGACATAGTCACGGCTAGGGAGAGAGACTAAAAATACTTAAAAGAAGAATAAATATGTACCTTGTAGGCCGAGAAGCAAGGCCCTGAAGATGAACTTCAAAACTTTTATTAATTCTTGAACTCGATTTACAAACTAAGCTATGAACTAAGTGTTTACAAAGGGGGTTGGTTGAGAGAGAGAGAGAGGAGAGAGAAAGTCGAGAGAGAGGGGGGTTCCGGCCTTCTTCTTCTTCAAATGAAGAAGCATTCTTAAATAACAAAAAAAAAGAATCTTGAATAGTAAAATGGGTCCCACATCTGGGTCCCTACACAGTGTTTTTACTGTAGATAAACAGTGTTTCTACTGTTGATGAACAGTGTATCTACTGTTTAAGTGGGTCCTGGCGGCTGATAAGCTGTCAAGTCTTCTTTTTGTCCATATTTTGCATCTGTTGGAGGAATTCTTCCACCTTGTCAATTTCTCTGTCAGATAATATCATTTCTGGCTGTATAGGTTGAGTATCTTCTACGAGGTCATCACCACTCGTCTCACTTCTCATTGAAGTGTCTGATTTTTCACACTGATCTAGTGATTGGAGCAGATTTCTTTTCAACCCTTCTAAGTATTGATTTATCAAATCCATTTTATCTCCATCTTGGATTGATATTCTCCGAGCAATATGTTTAACAGTGCTTTCTTCTACTATCCTTTTTTGAGGGGCTGTCACATATAAATGAATTTGTGTTTTTATAGAATCTAATAATTCTTGGCCGTATAACGTCTTTGTTTTGGGATCAGTTTTCATCAATTTGTCCCAAAAATTGTTGTAGAATACCCTATATAAACAAGGGATTTGTTCTTCCGTATAACCCATTTCCGGGGTCCATTTATGGATCCAGGGGATAGAAAATTCAATAAAGAAGTAAATCTGATCAATTTTTTCTAAATAGCAGATATGATCTGCGTGATATAAATCTGTTAAGAACGGAGAGGCTTTTGTCCATTCTTTGTATAATTTCAGGAATGGTTCAGGCAAAATTTTGGTAGTAGGACCGTGGTATGACCACCAGTTTAAAAACCAGTTAGGGATAGGTCCTGTAAATACCTTGGCGCATACCTTGATAAACCAAGTATGCTTATGTCTTTCATTGTTATAATAAAGCACTCTATCAAATGCTTGAATATAATCCCAATAAGTGAAATTCATTGGTGATTTATTAAGGCTTATCTGCCTTTCTTTCATTGTGGAAATACCCCATTCTTCAACAGATATAATCTGTTTGATAATGACCTTTGAAAAGTTATAAACATTTTCATTTGTGTTATAACCTGAAAAGTGCTGGAATTCTGCACTACCTGTACTGATCAGGATAGTTTCATAATAGGTGCGAGTTTTATATGATTCACCCGGATAGTATAATCCATTAATCAGATATCTCTGAAATATTTTCCACGGTTCTTCTTTTCTCTGAATCTCAGAGTTTTCAAGGAGAAATATCATTTCTCTTTTTGGTAACTTTTCATATGACTTGATATCATCATTGTCTTCCTCTTTAGCAATTGAAGCAAAAGTATCACTTTGCTTTTTAGATGCTAAATAAGCCTGCAGATGTCCGTATAACGGACTGTCTTCTGGAATATCTTCCAGATGTATAGAATGTCCTGAGGATTCTCCTGTATGCGGTACCTTTGAGTTTATCAAACTCTTTTTTCCTCTTTGTATTACTGGAGAGGTTGATGAGGATCCGTATGACGATCCCTGAGAATAAGTCCTACTAGGGGAAGATCTTCCCCTACCTCTGCCCCGGGTGACCCATGAAGGGTCCATTCTGCGGAAATTGCAAATCATTATTAATTAAAAAGTGATTGCAAATCATTATTAATTAAAAAGGATAACATAATTCTAGTGCTGATATCATCTTGACCGAAGGGACACACATTTTCAATTAACTGAAGAATATCAATAACTTCTTGAAAATTAGAGTGTTCTTTCTTCCCTTGTTTGAATAATGTCAGCCATAATAATATCAAGTATAACTTCTTGTAAGTCTCTATTTAATTTAATCACTTTAAGAATAGTGATTAGTACCTTATCATCCAAAAACATGGTATAATAATTCATAATCTATTCTAAATATTCCCGGGATAGAAAATCCGGAAGGGAATTATCAATTCCTTTTTTGTATTGTATTTCAAAATCGAAAGGTGCTAGCTGAGCCTGCCATCTAGCAAATATTAATTTTGAAGCATCGTGCTTAAAATCTTTGTCAAACATGTATTTAACCGATTGAGCATCAGTTTTTATCAAAAACTTTTGGTTGTATAAGTCGTCTTGAAATTTTAATACACACTTAACAATTGTTAACATTTCATGCGCCACAGTAGCGTATTTCTTTTGAGCTTCGGTCCATTTACCAGAGTGAAATCTTATTAAGTATTCACTCTTATTATTGGGATTTACTTGTTTCAAAATCCCTCCATATCCAACATTAGACGCATCTGTCTCGATAATCTTTTGCCAAGTAGGATTGGCAAGGGTTAAACATGGTAAAGATTTAACACGCCCTTTAATATTTTTGACTAACTCAGTATGTTGGTTAGTCCAAGGGTGTTTATGATCTTTCTTTAGCCGATCGTATAGAGGAGCTAGATCTCGTGACAAACTTTTATAAAAAGGGGAAATATAATTTAGGCTTCCCAAAAATCTTTGTAATTGAGTCCTGTCAGTGATAACATCAGGAAATTTTGAGGCAAAATCAATAGATCTTTGTATTGGGGTAATTTTTCCCTGGCAAATATTATGACCTAGAAAACGAACACCTGTTTGGAATAGACTCATCTTGGGTTTAGAGATTACTAAACCGTTTTGTATAACAATTTTCTTGAAAATATCAAGATGCTTAATATGCATCTCCAGAGTTTTAGAAAATACCAATATGTCGTCAATATAAACGATGATAAAATCCAAATATGGGTTAAAAATATCATTCATAATTTTTTTGAAATTCAGAAGGGGCATTTTTCAAACCAAATGGCATAACATTCCATTCATACTGCCCAAATGGAACATTAAAAGCAGTCCTATAAGTATGCTCTTTAAATATTTGAATTTGCCAATAACCAGATTTTAAATCAAATTTTGAAAATATATTGGCGTCATATAATCTGGATAGCAAGTCCCTTTTATTAGGGATAGGATACCTAATCCATTTCAGATGTTTATTTAATGGTTTATAATTTATGACTAAGCGAGGAATACCTCGTTCCTTCTCTGCCGCATTATTAACATAAAAGGCAGAACATGACCAAGGAGATTTTGAGGGTTTTATCAAACCCTTTTGTAACAAACTATCAATCTCGTTTTTGCAGAATTCAACTAGCTCAGCATTCATCTGGCAAGGTCGAGATTTAGTAGGAATATCATCCTCAGAGAAGGTTTCTTCGTATGGAAGAGTTACAATATGCCTTTTCCTGTTCCAAAAGGCACTAGGGTGATCGGCGCAAACATCAACGGCCATTTTTTCAGCAATTAATTTAATCTTCTGCTGAACTTTTGCAGATTGTATAGTATCAAATATATTCATACTAAGAATTTCTAATTGTAGTGAATCAACATGCCTTTGTTTCATATTAATCAAGGCATTAATATCTCTAGTTACGGGATCTGTAACAAAGGAATAGCTTATCCTTTTATCTTGATAAGTAGCAGAAAAACCATGTTTATCTATATTATTAAACGGATAAATAACATTAATAAAAGGTGTTCCAAGTATGATTGGAGGGTATAACTGGTTTTTTACCAAAAAGAAGAAATGTGGAATACAGACTTTATTCTGGCAAATATGAGTATTAGGCAATTTGTACTCTATATCTAAAGCATGACCAGAAGCGGATTTCACCAAATGAGTAGTCTTTTGAAAATATCTAGTAGGAATCAATCCTTCCTGAATGCAGCTTACATCTGCACCACTATCAATCATAGCTATATCCGTTATAGAAAAATTATTATCAATTAAAATAGTACATTTAATATACCATTTGTGTGCAGTAACAATTTGCATCATACCTAAAAATAAATCAGATTTTTCATCAGAAATTTCTTTTCCTTTATCATTAGAAAAATCAGAAAATCCTTTAGTCGAAGATTCAGGTAGAGAAATATTTTTCTCAATTTGAGTAATCCGGTGATCGCAAATCATTTGATTTTGCTTAAGAGACTTAATATCTCTTTTCAAATTTTCGATTTCTTCTTTTAAATCATCAAAAGAAGTATCTCGACTAGGAGTACTGGACTTTTGAAGTCTTCTATTTATTTCAGATAAAGAATATGGTGCAAAGTGTTCAAATTCGTTTTTGTATTTTTCAACAGTTTTTGAACTACTAGAACTTGAACTTGCAGCTAAAGTAATAATTTTTTCACGAAGTTTTTCATCAGTAACTTCTTTTAAAAGTTCTATTACATTGTCAGATGTAATAGTTTTTATATTAAGATCATCAAATTGTGATTTCAATTTATAAAATTCGTCACTATCACAAGCACAAATATCACCTTTGCAAGCAGTGCAAGCAGTATCAACATTTTTATTATTATCAGAAAAATCAATTAACTCAACTTCAGCTTCAGATTCAGTCTCTGAGTAATAGTCAGATTCTGATCCCGAAGTGTATAACAAGCCATAAACCTTATCGTGTAACTCATCATCGAGTTCTAAGGTTTTTAGCTTTTGAAGCTTGCAGTTTGGAGAAATATGACCAAACTTTCCACACTTATAACACTTAATATCAGCGAGATCACGTTTGGATCTATTCTTCGCAAATCGAGTAGATTTCCTGTTCGCTTTTCTAGTATCACGTTCTTCCTTAGGCCTATATCTAGACCTCTTTTTCTTATACGGGCTATCCGGGTTAGGGTACCTATGATATTTGGTTTTCTTCTTCCTGTTTTGAGTGGAAGTTCCGGGTAAACCAAACTGGGTACAAAAGTCACCTACTTGGGACCTTTCTTTAAGCTTATCTATCTTAAGCTGTCTAGAAAGTCTTAGCTCATTACATAATTTAAGACCTTCTTCTGTACAAACACCTATAAGCTTACCATAGGTATAATTATTATACAAGAATCTCTCCGCAACTACCCTTTAACACATTCCTTACTCTTTCAGCAAATAAGGAAGGGAGGCCGTCTATAAACTTGGCTTTCCAGTGCTCATATCTATTCTCGGGTAGTTCCATAACTCTACTCATAAAAGTATCTTTATACCATCTAAACTCACTAAGGGTCTTACATCTAAGTCCATTAAGTAAAGTTCGGACGGTCTGATGGTTTGAGGTAAATCTACCGTTGAAATGCTCTAAAATTGTAAGGATAAGAGTATAAACTGCATCTTCTCTACCCACTACTAGAGCCATACCTATGTTATCAACACCTTCGTCGGTTGCCGTAGCATTTATAACGAACGCCTTTTCCTCTACAGATAAATGATTATCCCACCAGCCACGAAGTTGGCCAGTAAAACCTGCAATAATCATTTTGCAAATAGTTCTATCTGTATTTTTAACACTTTTACAGATAGTCGAATACATGAGCATTCTGTGTACGAGAATGGTTAATTGTCTATCAGTTAGACCATCAAGATTCCATTCATAAATTTCGGAACCGTTATAAGACGTATTAGTCTGATTCCAATCTCGTTCCTCAATCAACACATCTTGAGGAGTAGGACGAGGATAATAATAGGTCTGCATTCTCGGTTTATCAGCATACCTATGATTTTGTTTAACAATCCCTTTGAGTTTATTAAACTCTGACCAAGTCTCAGTTTTATAATCAGAAACGGTCTCCATTTTATCAGCAAAATTTTTTGATAAATCAATAGGTCTAATATTTAAACCAGAAAGCTTTTTATCTAAAAGCTGAGCTAAGTCATCAAGAGATTTAAATTTAAAATCCTGAATCTCAGGAGGTCTTTGAATATGGGTAAGAATGTTTTGATCAACTGTTTTACTTCCTGAAGTGGAGGCAATATCAGTTGGTCCTTTCTTAGTACCCATTTTTTTTATTAAAATAGTCAAATCATCAAGTTTTTTATCAAGAGAACCAATATGTTCTCCTAAAATTTTAACATATAAACCCAAATAATTGTTTTGAGAAATCAATTTATTAATTTCTGCAATACTAATAGCTGCCACATTATCATCAATAAATTTTTGAAAGGCAGTGAAAGTAATACCAGTATTATTAGGTAAAATAAAGGGAGCCTGAGGCGGATAAATTGCTTTAGTAATATTACCACTCCCGTCTTTATAAGATCTTTCTAATACCTTTATATAAAGAGGTAAATAAGTTGTTATAAACCAAGGAACAAAATACATAATTTGATTATGTAAGGCACAAGTTTCATAAAATTCTTGAGATATATTACTCAAATCCTCTTTACTATAAGTATCAAAAAACCATGTTTTAAACTGGTTCCATTTTTCACTAAAAAATTCTTTTTGAATATAAATACGGGCCCGGGAACCTGGGAATTGTCCATTTATTTAACAAATCAAGGTTTTGAGGTATATCTACCTCTTCAAGTCTAGTACTTTTAGTACTTGTTTCTCCCAGATCCATTCCAAAAGCTTCATATCTATGCTAAAGCTTTCATATCTATTACACAATTACCATGAAAATTCCTAGGCTCTGATACCATTTTTTACACCAGGATCTAGGTAGGCGGGCGGTAGTCCGCACGGCCATCCAGATCTAGCTGCTTTAGTACACTTTTAAAGGTTGGCGGTAGTCCGCACGACCAATAAGGATTCGAAATATACGGAAATTCTATTATAGTTTAATGACTGTATGGAAGGATCTATATCCTTTTACCCAAGCAAGGGGCCTGTCTAAGCCCGATACATACTCTTACTGAGCCCATGTGTCTAGCAGTTCTAACTGTGAAAGAGATAGCCCTTTTGACAACTTCAGCGGGCTTTAATGTCACAGCTGGCTAGACGTAGCCACTAAGGCAAAGCCAATAAGAGTAGTACCAGAACCGACTGTACCACCATCTTGGAACCAAATCAAGAAACTATATTAAAATTTCTTTATATTTTGAAAGAGTCTGGATTCTTCATGGTTAATATGCAAGAGAAATTAGTGCTTCAACATAGATATGAATCCGTTTAGCCGGACATAGTCACGGCTAGGGAGAGAGACTAAAAATACTTAAAAGAAGAATAAATATGTACCTTGTAGGCCGAGAAGCAAGGCCCTGAAGATGAACTTCAAAACTTTTATTAATTCTTGAACTCGATTTACAAACTAAGCTATGAACTAAGTGTTTACAAAGGGGGTTGGTTGAGAGAGAGAGAGAGGAGAGAGAAAGTCGAGAGAGAGGGGGGTTCCGGCCTTCTTCTTCTTCAAATGAAGAAGCATTCTTAAATAACAAAAAAAAAGAATCTTGAATAGTAAAATGGGTCCCACATCTGGGTCCCTACACAGTGTTTTTACTGTAGATAAACAGTGTTTCTACTGTTGATGAACAGTGTATCTACTGTTTAAGTGGGTCCTGGCGGCTGATAAGCTGTCAAGTCTTCTTTTTGTCCATATTTTGCATCTGTTGGAGGAATTCTTCCACCTTGTCAATTTCTCTGTCAGATAATATCATTTCTGGCTGTATAGGTTGAGTATCTTCTACGAGGTCATCACCACTCGTCTCACTTCTCATTGAAGTGTCTGATTTTTCACACTGATCTAGTGATTGGAGCAGATTTCTTTTCAACCCTTCTAAGTATTGATTTATCAAATCCATTTTATCTCCATCTTGGATTGATATTCTCCGAGCAATATGTTTAACAGTGCTTTCTTCTACTATCCTTTTTTGAGGGGCTGTCACATATAAATGAATTTGTGTTTTTATAGAATCTAATAATTCTTGGCCGTATAACGTCTTTGTTTTGGGATCAGTTTTCATCAATTTGTCCCAAAAATTGTTGTAGAATACCCTATATAAACAAGGGATTTGTTCTTCCGTATAACCCATTTCCGGGGTCCATTTATGGATCCAGGGGATAGAAAATTCAATAAAGAAGTAAATCTGATCAATTTTTTCTAAATAGCAGATATGATCTGCGTGATATAAATCTGTTAAGAACGGAGAGGCTTTTGTCCATTCTTTGTATAATTTCAGGAATGGTTCAGGCAAAATTTTGGTAGTAGGACCGTGGTATGACCACCAGTTTAAAAACCAGTTAGGGATAGGTCCTGTAAATACCTTGGCGCATACCTTGATAAACCAAGTATGCTTATGTCTTTCATTGTTATAATAAAGCACTCTATCAAATGCTTGAATATAATCCCAATAAGTGAAATTCATTGGTGATTTATTAAGGCTTATCTGCCTTTCTTTCATTGTGGAAATACCCCATTCTTCAACAGATATAATCTGTTTGATAATGACCTTTGAAAAGTTATAAACATTTTCATTTGTGTTATAACCTGAAAAGTGCTGGAATTCTGCACTACCTGTACTGATCAGGATAGTTTCATAATAGGTGCGAGTTTTATATGATTCACCCGGATAGTATAATCCATTAATCAGATATCTCTGAAATATTTTCCACGGTTCTTCTTTTCTCTGAATCTCAGAGTTTTCAAGGAGAAATATCATTTCTCTTTTTGGTAACTTTTCATATGACTTGATATCATCATTGTCTTCCTCTTTAGCAATTGAAGCAAAAGTATCACTTTGCTTTTTAGATGCTAAATAAGCCTGCAGATGTCCGTATAACGGACTGTCTTCTGGAATATCTTCCAGATGTATAGAATGTCCTGAGGATTCTCCTGTATGCGGTACCTTTGAGTTTATCAAACTCTTTTTTCCTCTTTGTATTACTGGAGAGGTTGATGAGGATCCGTATGACGATCCCTGAGAATAAGTCCTACTAGGGGAAGATCTTCCCCTACCTCTGCCCCGGGTGACCCATGAAGGGTCCATTCTGCGGAAATTGCAAATCATTATTAATTAAAAAGTGATTGCAAATCATTATTAATTAAAAAGGATAACATAATTCTAGTGCTGATATCATCTTGACCGAAGGGACACACATTTTCAATTAACTGAAGAATATCAATAACTTCTTGAAAATTAGAGTGTTCTTCTTCCCTTGTTTGAATAATGTCAGCCATAATAATATCAAGTATAACTTCTTGTAAGTCTCTATTTAATTTAATCACTTTAAGAATAGTGATTAGTACCTTATCATCCAAAAACATGGTATAATAATTCATAATCTATTCTAAATATTCCCGGGATAGAAAATCCGGAAGGGAATTATCAATTCCTTTTTTGTATTGTATTTCAAAATCGAAAGGTGCTAGCTGAGCCTGCCATCTAGCAAATATTAATTTTGAAGCATCGTGCTTAAAATCTTTGTCAAACATGTATTTAACCGATTGAGCATCAGTTTTTATCAAAAACTTTTGGTTGTATAAGTCGTCTTGAAATTTTAATACACACTTAACAATTGTTAACATTTCATGCGCCACAGTAGCGTATTTCTTTTGAGCTTCGGTCCATTTACCAGAGTGAAATCTTATTAAGTATTCACTCTTATTATTGGGATTTACTTGTTTCAAAATCCCTCCATATCCAACATTAGACGCATCTGTCTCGATAATCTTTTGCCAAGTAGGATTGGCAAGGGTTAAACATGGTAAAGATTTAACACGCCCTTTAATATTTTTGACTAACTCAGTATGTTGGTTAGTCCAAGGGTGTTTATGATCTTTCTTTAGCCGATCGTATAGAGGAGCTAGATCTCGTGACAAACTTTTATAAAAAGGGGAAATATAATTTAGGCTTCCCAAAAATCTTTGTAATTGAGTCCTGTCAGTGATAACATCAGGAAATTTTGAGGCAAAATCAATAGATCTTTGTATTGGGGTAATTTTTCCCTGGCAAATATTATGACCTAGAAAACGAACACCTGTTTGGAATAGACTCATCTTGGGTTTAGAGATTACTAAACCGTTTTGTATAACAATTTTCTTGA
The DNA here is from genome assembly GCF_000393655.2 of Nicotiana sylvestris. Lineage (NCBI taxonomy): Eukaryota > Viridiplantae > Streptophyta > Magnoliopsida > Solanales > Solanaceae > Nicotiana > Nicotiana sylvestris. The sequence goes on along the minus strand of NC_091060.1, from coordinate 179,591,621 downwards.
AAATATCAAGATGCTTAATATGCATCTCCAGAGTTTTAGAAAATACCAATATGTCGTCAATATAAACGATGATAAAATCCAAATATGGGTTAAAAATATCATTCATAATTTTTTGAAATTCAGAAGGGGCATTTTTCAAACCAAATGGCATAACATTCCATTCATATTGCCCAAATGGAACATTAAAAGCAGTCCTATAAGTATGCTCTTTAAATATTTGAATTTGCCAATAACCAGATTTTAAATCAAATTTTGAAAATATATTGGCGTCATATAATCTGGATAGCAAGTCCCTTTTATTAGGGATAGGATACCTAATCCATTTCAGATGTTTATTTAATGGTTTATAATTTATGACTAAGCGAGGAATACCTCGTTCCTTCTCTGCCGCATTATTAACATAAAAGGCAGAACATGACCAAGGAGATTTTGAGGGTTTTATCAAACCCTTTTGTAACAAACTATCAATCTCGTTTTTGCAGAATTCAACTAGCTCAGCATTCATCTGGCAAGGTCGAGATTTAGTAGGAATATCATCCTCAGAGAAGGTTTCTTCGTATGGAAGAGTTACAATATGCCTTTTCCTGTTCCAAAAGGCACTAGGGTGATCGGCGCAAACATCAACGGCCATTTTTTCAGCAATTAATTTAATCTTCTGCTGAACTTTTGCAGATTGTATAGTATCAAATATATTCATACTAAGAATTTCTAATTGTAGTGAATCAACATGCCTTTGTTTCATATTAATCAAGGCATTAATATCTCTAGTTACGGGATCTGTAACAAAGGAATAGCTTATCCTTTTATCTTGATAAGTAGCAGAAAAACCATGTTTATCTATATTATTAAACGGATAAATAGCATTAATAAAAGGTGTTCCAAGTATGATTGGAGGGTATAACTGGTTTTTTACCAAAAAGAAGAAATGTGGAATACAGACTTTATTCTGGCAAATATGAGTATTAGGCAATTTGTACTCTATATCTAAAGCATGACCAGAAGCGGATTTCACCAAATGAGTAGTCTTTTGAAAATATCTAGTAGGAATCAATCCTTCCTGAATGCAGCTTACATCTGCACCACTATCAATCATAGCTATATCCGTTATAGAAAAATTATTATCAATTAAAATAGTACATTTAATATACCATTTGTGTGCAGTAACAATTTGCATCATACCTAAAAATAAATCAGATTTTTCATCAGAAATTTCTTTTCCTTTATCATTAGAAAAATCAGAAAATCCTTTAGTCGAAGATTCAGGTAGAGAAATATTTTTCTCAATTTGAGTAATCCGGTGATCGCAAATCATTTGATTTTGCTTAAGAGACTTAATATCTCTTTTCAAATTTTCGATTTCTTCTTTTAAATCATCAAAAGAAGTATCTCGACTAGGAGTACTGGACTTTTGAAGTCTTCTATTTATTTCAGATAAAGAATATGGTGCAAAGTGTTCAAATTCGTTTTTGTATTTTTCAACAGTTTTTGAACTACTAGAACTTGAACTTGCAGCTAAAGTAATAATTTTTTCACGAAGTTTTTCATCAGTAACTTCTTTTAAAAGTTCTATTACATTGTCAGATGTAATAGTTTTTATATTAAGATCATCAAATTGTGATTTCAATTTATAAAATTCGTCACTATCACAAGCACAAATATCACCTTTGCAAGCAGTGCAAGCAGTATCAACATTTTTATTATTATCAGAAAAATCAATTAACTCAACTTCAGCTTCAGATTCAGTCTCTGAGTAATAGTCAGATTCTGATCCCGAAGTGTATAACAAGCCATAAACCTTATCGTGTAACTCATCATCGAGTTCTAAGGTTTTTAGCTTTTGAAGCTTGCAGTTTGGAGAAATATGACCAAACTTTCCACACTTATAACACTTAATATCAGCGAGATCACGTTTGGATCTATTCTTCGCAAATCGAGTAGATTTCCTGTTCGCTTTTCTAGTATCACGTTCTTCCTTAGGCCTATATCTAGACCTCTTTTTCTTATACGGGCTATCCGGGTTAGGGTACCTATGATATTTGGTTTTCTTCTTCCTGTTTTGAGTGGAAGTTCCGGGTAAACCAAACTGGGTACAAAAGTCACCTACTTGGGACCTTTCTTTAAGCTTATCTATCTTAAGCTGTCTAGAAAGTCTTAGCTCATTACATAATTTAAGACCTTCTTCTGTACAAACACCTATAAGCTTACCATAGGTATAATTATTATACAAGAATCTCTCCGCAACTACCCTTTAACACATTCCTTACTCTTTCAGCAAATAAGGAAGGGAGGCCGTCTATAAACTTGGCTTTCCAGTGCTCATATCTATTCTCGGGTAGTTCCATAACTCTACTCATAAAAGTATCTTTATACCATCTAAACTCACTAAGGGTCTTACATCTAAGTCCATTAAGTAAAGTTCGGACGGTCTGATGGTTTGAGGTAAATCTACCGTTGAAATGCTCTAAAATTGTAAGGATAAGAGTATAAACTGCATCTTCTCTACCCACTACTAGAGCCATACCTATGTTATCAACACCTTCGTCGGTTGCCGTAGCATTTATAACGAACGCCTTTTCCTCTACAGATAAATGATTATCCCACCAGCCACGAAGTTGGCCAGTAAAACCTGCAATAATCATTTTGCAAATAGTTCTATCTGTATTTTTAACACTTTTACAGATAGTCGAATACATGAGCATTCTGTGTACGAGAATGGTTAATTGTCTATCAGTTAGACCATCAAGATTCCATTCATAAATTTCGGAACCGTTATAAGACGTATTAGTCTGATTCCAATCTCGTTCCTCAATCAACACATCTTGAGGAGTAGGACGAGGATAATAATAGGTCTGCATTCTCGGTTTATCAGCATACCTATGATTTTGTTTAACAATCCCTTTGAGTTTATTAAACTCTGACCAAGTCTCAGTTTTATAATCAGAAACGGTCTCCATTTTATCAGCAAAATTTTTTGATAAATCAATAGGTCTAATATTTAAACCAGAAAGCTTTTTATCTAAAAGCTGAGCTAAGTCATCAAGAGATTTAAATTTAAAATCCTGAATCTCAGGAGGTCTTTGAATATGGGTAAGAATGTTTTGATCAACTGTTTTACTTCCTGAAGTGGAGGCAATATCAGTTGGTCCTTTCTTAGTACCCATTTTTTTTATTAAAATAGTCAAATCATCAAGTTTTTTATCAAGAGAACCAATATGTTCTCCTAAAATTTTAACATATAAACCCAAATAATTGTTTTGAGAAATCAATTTATTAATTTCTGCAATACTAATAGCTGCCACATTATCATCAATAAATTTTTGAAAGGCAGTGAAAGTAATACCAGTATTATTAGGTAAAATAAAGGGAGCCTGAGGCGGATAAATTGCTTTAGTAATATTACCACTCCCGTCTTTATAAGATCTTTCTAATACCTTTATATAAAGAGGTAAATAAGTTGTTATAAACCAAGGAACAAAATACATAATTTGATTATGTAAGGCACAAGTTTCATAAAATTCTTGAGATATATTACTCAAATCCTCTTTACTATAAGTATCAAAAAACCATGTTTTAAACTGGTTCCATTTTTCACTAAAAAATTCTTTTTGAATATAAATACGGGCCCGAGAACCTGGGCTAAAATCAATTTGGTGTGGAATCATTAAATATTATTGGGGTCGAAATCCATCTCAGATAGAGAAGGAATATCCTTATCTGAAATATTGTCATTATCTTGAACAATATTTGTTTGAGGGTTAATCTTAACCCTTTCAACCCTCTTATCTTTGGAATCAGGCTTATCGCTTGATTGTCAAAAGGGCTATCTCTTTCATTGTTATAATAAAGCACTCTATCAAATGCTTGAATATAATCCCAATAAGTGAAATTCATTGGTGATTTATTAAGGCTTATCTGCCTTTCTTTCATTGTGGAAATACCCCATTCTTCAACAGATATAATCTGTTTGATAATGACCTTTGAAAAGTTATAAACATTTTCATTTGTGTTATAACCTGAAAAGTGCTGGAATTCTGCACTACCTGTACTGATCAGGATAGTTTCATAATAGGTGCGAGTTTTATATGATTCACCCGGATAGTATAATCCATTAATCAGATATCTCTGAAATATTTTCCACGGTTCTTCTTTTCTCTGAATCTCAGAGTTTTCAAGGAGAAATATCATTTCTCTTTTTGGTAACTTTTCATATGACTTGATATCATCATTGTCTTCCTCTTTAGCAATTGAAGCAAAAGTATCACTTTGCTTTTTAGATGCTAAATAAGCCTGCAGATGTCCGTATAACGGACTGTCTTCTGGAATATCTTCCAGATGTATAGAATGTCCTGAGGATTCTCCTGTATGCGGTACCTTTGAGTTTATCAAACTCTTTTTTCCTCTTTGTATTACTGGAGAGGTTGATGAGGATCCGTATGACGATCCCTGAGAATAAGTCCTACTAGGGGAAGATCTTCCCCTACCTCTGCCCCGGGTGACCCATGAAGGGTCCATTCTGCGGAAATTGCAAATCATTATTAATTAAAAAGTGATTGCAAATCATTATTAATTAAAAAGGATAACATAATTCTAGTGCTGATATCATCTTGACCGAAGGGACACACATTTTCAATTAACTGAAGAATATCAATAACTTCTTGAAAATTAGAGTGTTCTTTCTTCCCTTGTTTGAATAATGTCAGCCATAATAATATCAAGTATAACTTCTTGTAAGTCTCTATTTAATTTAATCACTTTAAGAATAGTGATTAGTACCTTATCATCCAAAAACATGGTATAATAATTCATAATCTATTCTAAATATTCCCGGGATAGAAAATCCGGAAGGGAATTATCAATTCCTTTTTTGTATTGTATTTCAAAATCGAAAGGTGCTAGCTGAGCCTGCCATCTAGCAAATATTAATTTTGAAGCATCGTGCTTAAAATCTTTGTCAAACATGTATTTAACAGATTGAGCATCAGTTTTTATCAAAAACTTTTGGTATGGATCTGGGAGAAACAAGTACTAAAAGTACTAGACTTGAAGAGGTAGATATACCTCAAAACCTTGATTTGTTAAATAAATGGACAATTCCTAAAGTTTCTATAAAAACCATTTATGATTATGGTTGGTTTGATAAACTTTCTTCTAAACAATTGATAAAAACGACTGAACAGTCTTTAGCATTAAATTCATCTGAACAGACTATTCGTTTGTTAAACAAGCATGATATAGATTTATATAAACATCATTACCATTATGTGCATATTGGTATGGTTCAAATTGCTTTTAAACCTTTAACCCTTAAAGGGTTACCAGAGACCTTCTTAGCAGCTCTTAGAGATGCTAGAAATCTGAATTTCAGACAGTCTCTAATGGGTTCGATAGAATCTACAGTGGCCTATGGTCCAGTATATTTTAATACTCAACCCAATTTGCAACTATCTCTTTCTGATGTTAATATTCTTGATGCTTTAACTTTAAATGTGAAAACGCATGGTTATAATTATGCGCCTGGTTCTGAACTTATATGTCTGTCCTATAGGATTTATTTCAAATTATTATCTACTTTAAATCCGAAATGTAAGTTATACGATACTTCGGATCAGACCATATTGGTCGAAACCAATTTTGCAAAGTCCAAGGTCACCACTAGGAGACCTATCAGATGGGAGGAAATTAATTTTCCGACTACATGGACTTTAAATTCTGTTATATCCCCAAGTCAGATTACTAACGACTTGTCAAATACTGAATTTTCGCATGTCACTCAAAATCCGGATGGTAGGATTTGTATTCAATTTGATGATAAGTCTACTATTTATAATAGACATTCTTTTTCTAATCACAGACTTCTACCTGCTATGCAACATATTTCCCCTGTTGAACCAGTTTACGGTCCAGCTCGCAATCGTGCGGCTTCTTTACACACTATTGCTAGCGATAAGCCTGATTCCAAAGATAAGAGGGTTGAAAGGGTTAAGATTAACCCTCAAACAAATATTGTTCAAGATAATGACAATATTTCAGATAAGGATATTCCTTCTCTATCTGAGATGGATTTCGACCCCAATAATATTTAATGATTCCACACCAAATTGATTTTAGCCCAGGTTCTCGGGCCCGTATTTATATTCAAAAAGAATTTTTTAGTGAAAAATGGAACCAGTTTAAAACATGGTTTTTTGATACTTATAGTAAAGAGGATTTGAGTAATATATCTCAAGAATTTTATGAAACTTGTGCCTTACATAATCAAATTATGTATTTTGTTCCTTGGTTTATAACAACTTATTTACCTCTTTATATAAAGGTATTAGAAAGATCTTATAAAGACGGGAGTGGTAATATTACTAAAGCAATTTATCCGCCTCAGGCTCCCTTTATTTTACCTAATAATACTGGTATTACTTTCACTGCCTTTCAAAAATTTATTGATGATAATGTGGCAGCTATTAGTATTGCAGAAATTAATAAATTGATTTCTCAAAACAATTATTTGGGTTTATATGTTAAAATTTTAGGAGAACATATTGGTTCTCTTGATAAAAAACTTGATGATTTGACTATTTTAATAAAAAAAATGGGTACTAAGAAAGGACCAACTGATATTGCCTCCACTTCAGGAAGTAAAACAGTTGATCAAAACATTCTTACCCATATTCAAAGACCTCCTGAGATTCAGGATTTTAAATTTAAATCTCTTGATGACTTAGCTCAGCTTTTAGATAAAAAGCTTTCTGGTTTAAATATTAGACCTATTGATTTATCAAAAAATTTTGCTGATAAAATGGAGACCGTTTCTGATTATAAAACTGAGACTTGGTCAGAGTTTAATAAACTCAAAGGGATTGTTAAACAAAATCATAGGTATGCTGATAAACCGAGAATGCAGACCTATTATTATCCTCGTCCTACTCCTCAAGATGTGTTGATTGAGGAACGAGATTGGAATCAGACTAATACGTCTTATAACGGTTCCGAAATTTATGAATGGAATCTTGATGGTCTAACTGATAGACAATTAACCATTCTCGTACACAGAATGCTCATGTATTCGACTATCTGTAAAAGTGTTAAAAATACAGATAGAACTATTTGCAAAATGATTATTGCAGGTTTTACTGGCCAACTTCGTGGCTGGTGGGATAATCATTTATCTGTAGAGGAAAAGGCGTTCGTTATAAATGCTACGGCAACCGACGAAGGTGTTGATAACATAGGTATGGCTCTAGTAGTGGGTAGAGAAGATGCAGTTTATACTCTTATCCTTACAATTTTAGAGCATTTCAACGGTAGATTTACCTCAAACCATCAGACCGTCCGAACTTTACTTAATGGACTTAGATGTAAGACCCTTAGTGAGTTTAGATGGTATAAAGATACTTTTATGAGTAGAGTTATGGAACTACCCGAGAATAGATATGAGCACTGGAAAGCCAAGTTTATAGACGGCCTCCCTTCCTTATTTGCTGAAAGAGTAAGGAATGTGTTAAAGGGTAGTTGCGGAGAGATTTCTGTATAATAATTATACCTATGGTAAGCTTATAGGTGTTTGTACAGAAGAAGGTCTTAAATTATGTAATGAGCTAAGACTTTCTAGACAGCTTAAGATAGATAAGCTTAAAGAAAGGTCCCAAGTAGGTGACTTTTGTACCCAGTTTGGTTTACCCGGAACTTCCACTCAAAACAGGAAGAAGAAAACCAAATATCATAGGTACCCTAACCCGGATAGCCCGTATAAGAAAAAGAGGTCTAGATATAGGCCTAAGGAAGAACGTGATACTAGAAAAGCGAACAGGAAATCTACTCGATTTGCGAAGAATAGATCCAAACGTGATCTCGCTGATATTAAGTGTTATAAGTGTGGAAAGTTTGGTCATATTTCTCCAAACTGCAAGCTTCAAAAGCTAAAAACCTTAGAACTCGATGATGAGTTACACGATAAGGTTTATGGCTTGTTATACACTTCGGGATCAGAATCTGACTATTACTCAGAGACTGAATCTGAAGCTGAAGTTGAGTTAATTGATTTTTCTGATAATAATAAAAATGTTGATACTGCTTGCACTGCTTGCAAAGGTGATATTTGTGCTTGTGATAGTGACGAATTTTATAAATTGAAATCACAATTTGATGATCTTAATATAAAAACTATTACATCTGACAATGTAATAGAACTTTTAAAAGAAGTTACTGATGAAAAACTTCGTGAAAAAATTATTACTTTAGCTGCAAGTTCAAGTTCTAGTAGTTCAAAAACTGTTGAAAAATACAAAAACGAATTTGAACACTTTGCACCATATTCTTTATCTGAAATAAATAGAAGACTTCAAAAGTCCAGTACTCCTAGTCGAGATACTTCTTTTGATGATTTAAAAGAAGAAATCGAAAATTTGAAAAGAGATATTAAGTCTCTTAAGCAAAATCAAATGATTTGCGATCACCGGATTACTCAAATTGAGAAAAATATTTCTCTACCTGAATCTTCGACTAAAGGATTTTCTGATTTTTCTAATGATAAAGGAAAAGAAATTTCTGATGAAAAATCTGATTTATTTTTAGGTATGATGCAAATTGTTACTGCACACAAATGGTATATTAAATGTACTATTTTAATTGATAATAATTTTTCTATAACGGATATAGCTATGATTGATAGTGGTGCAGATGTAAGCTGCATTCAGGAAGGATTGATTCCTACTAGATATTTTCAAAAGACTACTCATTTGGTGAAATCCGCTTCTGGTCATGCTTTAGATATAGAGTACAAATTGCCTAATACTCATATTTGCCAGAATAAAGTCTGTATTCCACATTTTCTTCTTTTTGGTAAAAAACCAGTTATACCCTCCAATCATACTTGGAACACCTTTTATTAATGCTATTTATCCGTTTAATAATATAGATAAACATGGTTTTTCTGCTACTTATCAAGATAAAAGGATAAGCTATTCCTTTGTTACAGATCCCGTAACTAGAGATATTAATGCCTTGATTAATATGAAACAAAGGCATGTTGATTCACTACAATTAGAAATTCTTAGTATGAATATATTTGATACTATACAATCTGCAAAAGTTCAGCAGAAGATTAAATTAATTGCTGAAAAAATGGCCGTTGATGTTTGCGCCGATCACCCTAGTGCCTTTTGGAACAGGAAAAGGCATATTGTAACTCTTCCATACGAAGAAACCTTCTCTGAGGATGATATTCCTACTAAATCTCGACCTTGCCAGATGAATGCTGAGCTAGTTGAATTCTGCAAAAACGAGATTGATAGTTTGTTACAAAAGGGTTTGATAAAACCCTCAAAATCTCCTTGGTCATGTTCTGCCTTTTATGTTAATAATGCGGCAGAGAAGGAACGAGGTATTCCTCGCTTAGTCATAAATTATAAACCATTAAATAAACATCTGAAATGGATTAGGTATCCTATCCCTAATAAAAGGGACTTGCTATCCAGATTATATGACGCCAATATATTTTCAAAATTTGATTTAAAATCTGGTTATTGGCAAATTCAAATATTTAAAGAGCATACTTATAGGACTGCTTTTAATGTTCCATTTGGGCAATATGAATGGAATGTTATGCCATTTGGTTTGAAAAATGCCCCTTCTGAATTTCAAAAAATTATGAATGATATTTTTAACCCATATTTGGATTTTATCATCGTTTATATTGACGACATATTGGTATTTTCTAAAACTCTGGAGATGCATATTAAGCATCTTGATATTTTCAAGAAAATTGTTATACAAAACGGTTTAGTAATCTCTAAACCCAAGATGAGTCTATTCCAAACAGGTGTTCGTTTTCTAGGTCATAATATTTGCCAGGGAAAAATTACCCCAATACAAAGATCTATTGATTTTGCCTCAAAATTTCCTGATGTTATCACTGACAGGACTCAATTACAAAGATTTTTGGGAAGCCTAAATTATATTTCCCCTTTTTATAAAAGTTTGTCACGAGATCTAGCTCCTCTATACGATCGGCTAAAGAAAGATCATAAACACCCTTGGACTAACCAACATACTGAGTTAGTCAAAAATATTAAAGGGCGTGTTAAATCTTTACCATGTTTAACCCTTGCCAATCCTACTTGGCAAAAGATTATCGAGACAGATGCGTCTAATGTTGGATATGGAGGGATTTTGAAACAAGTAAATCCCAATAATAAGAGTGAATACTTAATAAGATTTCACTCTGGTAAATGGACCGAAGCTCAAAAGAAATACGCTACTGTGGCGCATGAAATGTTAACAATTGTTAAGTGTGTATTAAAATTTCAAGACGACTTATACAACCAAAAGTTTTTGATAAAAACTGATGCTCAATCGGTTAAATACATGTTTGACAAAGATTTTAAGCACGATGCTTCAAAATTAATATTTGCTAGATGGCAGGCTCAGCTAGCACCTTTCGATTTTGAAATACAATACAAAAAAGGAATTGATAATTCCCTTCCGGATTTTCTATCCCGGGAATATTTAGAATAGATTATGAATTATTATACCATGTTTTTGGATGATAAGGTACTAATCACTATTCTTAAAGTGATTAAATTAAATAGAGACTTACAAGAAGTTATACTTGATATTATTATGGCTGACATTAGAATTATGTTATCCTTTTTAATTAATAATGATTTGCAATCACTTTTTAATTAATAATGATTTGCAATTTCCGCAGAATGGACCCTTCATGGGTCACCCGGGGCAGAGGTAGGGGAAGATCTTCCCCTAGTAGGACTTATTCTCAGGGATCGTCATACGGATCCTCATCAACCTCTCCAGTAATACAAAGAGGAAAAAAGAGTTTGATAAACTCAAAGGTACCGCATACAGGAGAATCCTCAGGACATTCTATACATCTGGAAGATATTCCAGAAGACAGTCCGTTATACGGACATCTGCAGGCTTATTTAGCATCTAAAAAGCAAAGTGATACTTTTGCTTCAATTGCTAAAGAGGAAGACAATGATGATATCAAGTCATATGAAAAGTTACCAAAAAGAGAAATGATATTTCTCCTTGAAAACTCTGAGATTCAGAGAAAAGAAGAACCGTGGAAAATATTTCAGAGATATCTGATTAATGGATTATACTATCCGGGTGAATCATATAAAACTCGCACCTATTATGAAACTATCCTGATCAGTACAGGTAGTGCAGAATTCCAGCACTTTTCAGGTTATAACACAAATGAAAATGTTTATAACTTTTCAAAGGTCATTATCAAACAGATTATATCTGTTGAAGAATGGGGTATTTCCACAATGAAAGAAAGGCAGATAAGCCTTAATAAATCACCAATGAATTTCACTTATTGGGATTATATTCAAGCATTTGATAGAGTGCTTTATTATAACAATGAAAGACATAAGCATACTTGGTTTATCAAGGTATGCGCCAAGGTATTTACAGGACCTATCCCTAACTGGTTTTTAAACTGGTGGTCATACCACGGTCCTACTACCAAAATTTTGCCTGAACCATTCCTGAAATTATACAAAGAATGGACAAAAGCCTCTCCATTCTTAACAGATTTATATCACGCAGATCATATCTGCTATTTAGAAAAAATTGATCAGATTTACTTCTTTATTGAATTTTCTATCCCCTGGATCCATAAATGGACCCCGGAAATGGGTTATACGGAAGAACAAATCCCTTGTTTATATAGGGTATTCTACAACAATTTTTGGGACAAATTGATGAAAACTGATCCCAAAACAAAGACGTTATACGGCCAAGAATTATTAGATTCTATAAAAACACAAATTCATTTATATGTGACAGCCCCTCAAAAAAGGATAGTAGAAGAAAGCACTGTTAAACATATTGCTCGGAGAATATCAATCCAAGATGGAGATAAAATGGATTTGATAAATCAATACTTAGAAGGGTTGAAAAGAAATCTGCTCCAATCACTAGATCAGTGTGAAAAATCAGACACTTCAATGAGAAGTGAGACGAGTGGTGATGACCTCGTAGAAGATACTCAACCTATACAGCCAGAAATGATATTATCTGACAGAGAAATTGACAAGGTGGAAGAATTCCTCCAACAGATGCAAAATATGGACAAAAAGAAGACTTGACAGCTTATCAGCCGCCAGGACCCACTTAAACAGTAGATACACTGTTCATCAACAGTAGAAACACTGTTTATCTACAGTAAAAACACTGTGTAGGGACCCAGATGTGGGACCCATTTTACTATTCAAGATTCTTTTTTTTTGTTATTTAAGAATGCTTCTTCATTTGAAGAAGGAGAAGGCCGGAACCCCCTCTCTCTCTACTTTCTCTCTCCTCTCTCTCTCTCTCAACCAACCCCCTTTGTAAACACTTAGTTCATAGCTTAGTTTGTAAATCGAGTTCAAGAATTAATAAAAGTTTTGAAGTTCATCTTCAGGGCCTTGCTTCTCGGCCTACAAGGTACATATTTATTCTTCTTTTAAGTATTTTTAGTCTCTCTCCCTAGCCGTGACTATGTCCGGCTAAACGGATTCATATCTATGTTGAAGCACTAATTTCTCTTGCATATTAACCATGAAGAATCCAGACTCTTTCAAAATATAAAGAAATTTTAATATAGTTTCTTGATTTGGTTCCAAGATGGTGGTACAGTCGGTTCTGGTACTACTCTTATTGGCTTTGCCTTAGTGGCTACGTCTAGCCAGCTGTGACATTAAAGCCCGCTGAAGTTGTCAAAAGGGCTATCTCTTTCACAGTTAGAACTGCTAGACACATGGGCTCAGTAAGAGTATGTATCGGGCTTAGACAGGCCCCTTGCTTGGGTAAAAGGATATAGATCCTTCCATACAGTCATTAAACTATAATAGAATTTCCGTATATTTCGAATCCTTATTGGTCGTGCGGACTACCGCCAACCTTTAAAAGTGTACTAAAGCAGCTAGATCTGGATGGCCGTGCGGACTACCGCCCGCCTACCTAGATCCTGGTGTGAAAAATGGTACTAATCACTATTCTTAAAGTGATTAAATTAAATAGAGACTTACAAGAAGTTATACTTGATAGATGATATCAGCACTAGAATTATGTTATCCTTTTTAATTAATAATGATTTGCAATCACTTTTTAATTAATAATGATTTGCAATTTCCGCAGAATGGACCCTTCATGGGTCACCCGGGGCAGAGGTAGGGGAAGATCTTCCCCTAGTAGGACTTATTCTCAGGGATCGTCATACGGATCCTCATCAACCTCTCCAGTAATACAAAGAACCAGTTATACCCTCCAATCATACTTGGAACACCTTTTATTAATGCTATTTATCCGTTTAATAATATAGATAAACATGGTTTTTCTGCTACTTATCAAGATAAAAGGATAAGCTATTCCTTTGTTACAGATCCCGTAACTAGAGATATTAATGCCTTGATTAATATGAAACAAAGGCATGTTGATTCACTACAATTAGAAATTCTTAGTATGAATATATTTGATACTATACAATCTGCAAAAGTTCAGCAGAAGATTAAATTAATTGCTGAAAAAATGGCCGTTGATGTTTGCGCCGATCACCCTAGTGCCTTTTGGAACAGGAAAAGGCATATTGTAACTCTTCCATACGAAGAAACCTTCTCTGAGGATGATATTCCTACTAAATCTCGACCTTGCCAGATGAATGCTGAGCTAGTTGAATTCTGCAAAAACGAGATTGATAGTTTGTTACAAAAGGGTTTGATAAAACCCTCAAAATCTCCTTGGTCATGTTCTGCCTTTTATGTTAATAATGCGGCAGAGAAGGAACGAGGTATTCCTCGCTTAGTCATAAATTATAAACCATTAAATAAACATCTGAAATGGATTAGGTATCCTATCCCTAATAAAAGGGACTTGCTATCCAGATTATATGACGCCAATATATTTTCAAAATTTGATTTAAAATCTGGTTATTGGCAAATTCAAATATTTAAAGAGCATACTTATAGGACTGCTTTTAATGTTCCATTTGGGCAATATGAATGGAATGTTATGCCATTTGGTTTGAAAAATGCCCCTTCTGAATTTCAAAAAATTATGAATGATATTTTTAACCCATATTTGGATTTTATCATCGTTTATATTGACGACATATTGGTATTTTCTAAAACTCTGGAGATGCATATTAAGCATCTTGATATTTTCAAGAAAATTGTTATACAAAACGGTTTAGTAATCTCTAAACCCAAGATGAGTCTATTCCAAACAGGTGTTCGTTTTCTAGGTCATAATATTTGCCAGGGAAAAATTACCCCAATACAAAGATCTATTGATTTTGCCTCAAAATTTCCTGATGTTATCACTGACAGGACTCAATTACAAAGATTTTTGGGAAGCCTAAATTATATTTCCCCTTTTTATAAAAGTTTGTCACGAGATCTAGCTCCTCTATACGATCGGCTAAAGAAAGATCATAAACACCCTTGGACTAACCAACATACTGAGTTAGTCAAAAATATTAAAGGGCGTGTTAAATCTTTACCATGTTTAACCCTTGCCAATCCTACTTGGCAAAAGATTATCGAGACAGATGCGTCTAATGTTGGATATGGAGGGATTTTGAAACAAGTAAATCCCAATAATAAGAGTGAATACTTAATAAGATTTCACTCTGGTAAATGGACCGAAGCTCAAAAGAAATACGCTACTGTGGCGCATGAAATGTTAACAATTGTTAAGTGTGTATTAAAATTTCAAGACGACTTATACAACCAAAAGTTTTTGATAAAAACTGATGCTCAATCGGTTAAATACATGTTTGACAAAGATTTTAAGCACGATGCTTCAAAATTAATATTTGCTAGATGGCAGGCTCAGCTAGCACCTTTCGATTTTGAAATACAATACAAAAAAGGAATTGATAATTCCCTTCCGGATTTTCTATCCCGGGAATATTTAGAATAGATTATGAATTATTATACCATGTTTTTGGATGATAAGGTACTAATCACTATTCTTAAAGTGATTAAATTAAATAGAGACTTACAAGAAGTTATACTTGATATTATTATGGCTGACATTATTCAAACAAGGGAAGAAAAGAACACTCTAATTTTCAAGAAGTTATTGATATTCTTCAGTTAATTGAAAATGTGTGTCCCTTCGGTCAAGATGATATCAGCACTAGAATTATGTTATCCTTTTTAATTAATAATGATTTGCAATCACTTTTTAATTAATAATGATTTGCAATTTCCGCAGAATGGACCCTTCATGGGTCACCCGGGGCAGAGGTAGGGGAAGATCTTCCCCTAGTAGGACTTATTCTCAGGGATCGTCATACGGATCCTCATCAACCTCTCCAGTAATACAAAGAGGAAAAAAGAGTTTGATAAACTCAAAGGTACCGCATACAGGAGAATCCTCAGGACATTCTATACATCTGGAAGATATTCCAGAAGACAGTCCGTTATACGGACATCTGCAGGCTTATTTAGCATCTAAAAAGCAAAGTGATACTTTTGCTTCAATTGCTAAAGAGGAAGACAATGATGATATCAAGTCATATGAAAAGTTACCAAAAAGAGAAATGATATTTCTCCTTGAAAACTCTGAGATTCAGAGAAAAGAAGAACCGTGGAAAATATTTCAGAGATATCTGATTAATGGATTATACTATCCGGGTGAATCATATAAAACCCGCACCTATTATGAAACTATCCTGATCAGTACAGGTAGTGCAGAATTCCAGCACTTTCAGGTTATAACACAAATGAAAATGTTTATAACTTTTCAAAGGTCATTATCAAACAGATTATATCTGTTGAAGAATGGGGTATTTCCACAATGAAAGAAAGGCAGATAAGCCTTAATAAATCACCAATGAATTTCACTTATTGGGATTATATTCAAGCATTTGATAGAGTGCTTTATTATAACAATGAAAGACATAAGCATACTTGGTTTATCAAGGTATGCGCCAAGGTATTTACAGGACCTATCCCTAACTGGTTTTTAAACTGGTGGTCATACCACGGTCCTACTACCAAAATTTTATTCTGGCAAATATGAGTATTAGGCAATTTGTACTCTATATCTAAAGCATGACCAGAAGCGGATTTCACCAAATGAGTAGTCTTTTGAAAATATCTAGTAGGAATCAATCCTTCCTGAATGCAGCTTACATCTGCACCACTATCAATCATAGCTATATCCGTTATAGAAAAATTATTATCAATTAAAATAGTACATTTAATATACCATTTGTGTGCAGTAACAATTATCATCATACCTAAAAATAAATCAGATTTTTCATCAGAAATTTCTTTTCCTTTATCATTAGAAAAATCAGAAAATCCTTTAGTCGAAGATTCAGGTAGAGAAATATTTTTCTCAATTTGAGTAATCCGGTGATCGCAAATCATTTGATTTTGCTTAAGAGACTTAATATCTCTTTTCAAATTTTCGATTTCTTCTTTTAAATCATCAAAAGAAGTATCTCGACTAGGAGTACTGGACTTTTGAAGTCTTCTATTTATTTCAGATAAAGAATATGGTGCAAAGTGTTCAAATTCGTTTTTGTATTTTTCAACAGTTTTTGAACTACTAGAACTTGAACTTGCAGCTAAAGTAATAATTTTTTCACGAAGTTTTTCATCAGTAACTTCTTTTAAAAGTTCTATTACATTGTCAGATGTAATAGTTTTTATATTAAGATCATCAAATTGTGATTTCAATTTATAAAATTCGTCACTATCACAAGCACAAATATCACCTTTGCAAGCAGTGCAAGCAGTATCAACATTTTTATTATTATCAGAAAAATCAATTAACTCAACTTCAGCTTCAGATTCAGTCTCTGAGTAATAGTCAGATTCTGATCCCGAAGTGTATAACAAGCCATAAACCTTATCGTGTAACTCATCATCGAGTTCTAAGGTTTTTAGCTTTTGAAGCTTGCAGTTTGGAGAAATATGACCAAACTTTCCACACTTATAACACTTAATATCAGCGAGATCACGTTTGGATCTATTCTTCGCAAATCGAGTAGATTTCCTGTTCGCTTTTCTAGTATCACGTTCTTCCTTAGGCCTATATCTAGACCTCTTTTTCTTATACGGGCTATCCGGGTTAGGGTACCTATGATATTTGGTTTTCTTCTTCCTGTTTTGAGTGGAAGTTCCGGGTAAACCAAACTGGGTACAAAAGTCACCTACTTGGGACCTTTCTTTAAGCTTATCTATCTTAAGCTGTCTAGAAAGTCTTAGCTCATTACATAATTTAAGACCTTCTTCTGTACAAACACCTATAAGCTTACCATAGGTATAATTATTATACAAGAATCTCTCCGCAACTACCCTTTAACACATTCCTTACTCTTTCAGCAAATAAGGAAGGGAGGCCGTCTATAAACTTGGCTTTCCAGTGCTCATATCTATTCTCGGGTAGTTCCATAACTCTACTCATAAAAGTATCTTTATACCATCTAAACTCACTAAGGGTCTTACATCTAAGTCCATTAAGTAAAGTTCGGACGGTCTGATGGTTTGAGGTAAATCTACCGTTGAAATGCTCTAAAATTGTAAGGATAAGAGTATAAACTGCATCTTCTCTACCCACTACTAGAGCCATACCTATGTTATCAACACCTTCGTCGGTTGCCGTAGCATTTATAACGAACGCCTTTTCCTCTACAGATAAATGATTATCCCACCAGCCACGAAGTTGGCCAGTAAAACCTGCAATAATCATTTTGCAAATAGTTCTATCTGTATTTTTAACACTTTTACAGATAGTCGAATACATGAGCATTCTGTGTACGAGAATGGTTAATTGTCTATCAGTTAGACCATCAAGATTCCATTCATAAATTTCGGAACCGTTATAAGACGTATTAGTCTGATTCCAATCTCGTTCCTCAATCAACACATCTTGAGGAGTAGGACGAGGATAATAATAGGTCTGCATTCTCGGTTTATCAGCATACCTATGATTTTGTTTAACAATCCCTTTGAGTTTATTAAACTCTGACCAAGTCTCAGTTTTATAATCAGAAACGGTCTCCATTTTATCAGCAAAATTTTTTGATAAATCAATAGGTCTAATATTTAAACCAGAAAGCTTTTTATCTAAAAGCTGAGCTAAGTCATCAAGAGATTTAAATTTAAAATCCTGAATCTCAGGAGGTCTTTGAATATGGGTAAGAATGTTTTGATCAACTGTTTTACTTCCTGAAGTGGAGGCAATATCAGTTGGTCCTTTCTTAGTACCCATTTTTTTTATTAAAATAGTCAAATCATCAAGTTTTTTATCAAGAGAACCAATATGTTCTCCTAAAATTTTAACATATAAACCCAAATAATTGTTTTGAGAAATCAATTTATTAATTTCTGCAATACTAATAGCTGCCACATTATCATCAATAAATTTTTGAAAGGCAGTGAAAGTAATACCAGTATTATTAGGTAAAATAAAGGGAGCCTGAGGCGGATAAATTGCTTTAGTAATATTACCACTCCCGTCTTTATAAGATCTTTCTAATACCTTTATATAAAGAGGTAAATAAGTTGTTATAAACCAAGGAACAAAATACATAATTTGATTATGTAAGGCACAAGTTTCATAAAATTCTTGAGATATATTACTCAAATCCTCTTTACTATAAGTATCAAAAAACCATGTTTTAAACTGGTTCCATTTTTCACTAAAAAATTCTTTTTGAATATAAATACGGGCCCGAGAACCTGGGCTAAAATCAATTTGGTGTGGAATCATTAAATATTATTGGGGTCGAAATCCATCTCAGATAGAGAAGGAATATCCTTATCTGAAATATTGTCATTATCTTGAACAATATTTGTTTGAGGGTTAATCTTAACCCTTTCAACCCTCTTATCTTTGGAATCAGGCTTATCACTAGCAATAGTGTGTAAAGAAGCCGCACGATTGCGAGCTGGACCGTAAACTGGTTCAACAGGGGAAATATGTTGCATAGCAGGTAGAAGTCTGTGATTAGAAAAAGAATGTCTATTATAAATAGTAGACTTATCATCAAATTGAATACAAATCCTACCATCCGGATTTTGAGTGACATGCGAAAATTCAGTATTTGACAAGTCGTTAGTAATCTGACTTGGGGATATAACAGAATTTAAAGTCCATGTAGTCGGAAAATTAATTTCCTCCCATCTGATAGGTCTCCTAGTGGTGACCTTGGACTTTGCAAAATTGGTTTCGACCAATATGGTCTGATCCGAAGTATCGTATAACTTACATTTCGGATTTAAAGTAGATAATAATTTGAAATAAATCCTATAGGACAGACATATAAGTTCAGAACCAGGCGCATAATTATAACCATGCGTTTTCACATTTAAAGTTAAAGCATCAAGAATATTAACATCAGAAAGAGATAGTTGCAAATTGGGTTGAGTATTAAAATATACTGGACCATAGGCCACTGTAGATTCTATCGAACCCATTAGAGACTGTCTGAAATTCAGATTTCTAGCATCTCTAAGAGCTGCTAAGAAGGTCTCTGGTAACCCTTTAAGGGTTAAAGGTTTAAAAGCAATTTGAACCATACCAATATGCACATAATGGTAATGATGTTTATATAAATCTATATCATGCTTGTTTAACAAACGAATAGTCTGTTCAGATGAATTTAATGCTAAAGACTGTTCAGTCGTTTTTATCAATTGTTTAGAAGAAAGTTTATCAAACCAACCATAATCATAAATGGTTTTTATAGAAACTTTAGGAATTGTCCATTTATTTAGCAAATCAAGGTTTTGAGGTATATCTACCTCTTCAAGTCTAGTACTTTTAGTACTTGTTTCTCCCAGATCCATTCCAAAAGCTTCATATCTATGCTAAAGCTTTCATATCTATTACACAATTACCATGAAAATTCCTAGGCTCTGATACCATTTTTTACACCAGGATCTAGGTAGGCGGGCGGTAGTCCGCACGGCCATCCAGATCTAGCTGCTTTAGTACACTTTTAAAGGTTGGCGGTAGTCCGCACGACCAATAAGGATTCGAAATATACGGAAATTCTATTATAGTTTAATGACTGTATGGAAGGATCTATATCCTTTTACCCAAGCAAGGGGCCTGTCTAAGCCCGATACATACTCTTACTGAGCCCATGTGTCTAGCAGTTCTAACTGTGAAAGAGATAGCCCTTTTGACAACTTCAGCGGGCTTTAATGTCACAGCTGGCTAGACGTAGCCACTAAGGCAAAGCCAATAAGAGTAGTACCAGAACCGACTGTACCACCATCTTGGAACCAAATCAAGAAACTATATTAAAATTTCTTTATATTTTGAAAGAGTCTGGATTCTTCATGGTTAATATGCAAGAGAAATTAGTGCTTCAACATAGATATGAATCCGTTTAGCCGGACATAGTCACGGCTAGGGAGAGAGACTAAAAATACTTAAAAGAAGAATAAATATGTACCTTGTAGGCCGAGAAGCAAGGCCCTGAAGATGAACTTCAAAACTTTTATTAATTCTTGAACTCGATTTACAAACTAAGCTATGAACTAAGTGTTTACAAAAGGGGGTTGGTTGAGAGAGAGAGAGAGGAGAGAGAAAGTAGAGAGAGAGGGGGGGTTCCGGCCTTTTTCCGCCCGCCTACCTAGATCCTGGTGTGAAAAATGGTATCAGAGCCTAGGAATTTTCATGGTAATTGTGTAATAGATATGAAAGCTTTAGCATAGATATGAAGCTTTTGGAATGGATCTGGGAGAAACAAGTACTAAAAGTACTAGACTTGAAGAGGTAGATATACCTCAAAACCTTGATTTGTTAAATAAATGGACAATTCCTAAAGTTTCTATAAAAACCATTTATGATTATGGTTGGTTTGATAAACTTTCTTCTAAACAATTGATAAAAACGACTGAACAGTCTTTAGCATTAAATTCATCTGAACAGACTATTCGTTTGTTAAACAAGCATGATATAGATTTATATAAACATCATTACCATTATGTGCATATTGGTATGGTTCAAATTGCTTTTAAACCTTTAACCCTTAAAGGGTTACCAGAGACCTTCTTAGCAGCTCTTAGAGATGCTAGAAATCTGAATTTCAGACAGTCTCTAATGGGTTCGATAGAATCTACAGTGGCCTATGGTCCAGTATATTTTAATACTCAACCCAATTTGCAACTATCTCTTTCTGATGTTAATATTCTTGATGCTTTAACTTTAAATGTGAAAACGCATGGTTATAATTATGCGCCTGGTTCTGAACTTATATGTCTGTCCTATAGGATTTATTTCAAATTATTATCTACTTTAAATCCGAAATGTAAGTTATACGATACTTCGGATCAGACCATATTGGTCGAAACCAATTTTGCAAAGTCCAAGGTCACCACTAGGAGACCTATCAGATGGGAGGAAATTAATTTTCCGACTACATGGACTTTAAATTCTGTTATATCCCCAAGTCAGATTACTAACGACTTGTCAAATACTGAATTTTCGCATGTCACTCAAAATCCGGATGGTAGGATTTGTATTCAATTTGATGATAAGTCTACTATTTATAATAGACATTCTTTTTCTAATCACAGACTTCTACCTGCTATGCAACATATTTCCCCTGTTGAACCAGTTTACGGTCCAGCTCGCAATCGTGCGGCTTCTTTACACACTATTGCTAGCGATAAGCCTGATTCCAAAGATAAGAGGGTTGAAAGGGTTAAGATTAACCCTCAAACAAATATTGTTCAAGATAATGACAATATTTCAGATAAGGATATTCCTTCTCTATCTGAGATGGATTTCGACCCCAATAATATTTAATGATTCCACACCAAATTGATTTTAGCCCAGGTTCTCGGGCCCGTATTTATATTCAAAAAGAATTTTTTAGTGAAAAATGGAACCAGTTTAAAACATGGTTTTTTGATACTTATAGTAAAGAGGATTTGAGTAATATATCTCAAGAATTTTATGAAACTTGTGCCTTACATAATCAAATTATGTATTTTGTTCCTTGGTTTATAACAACTTATTTACCTCTTTATATAAAGGTATTAGAAAGATCTTATAAAGACGGGAGTGGTAATATTACTAAAGCAATTTATCCGCCTCAGGCTCCCTTTATTTTACCTAATAATACTGGTATTACTTTCACTGCCTTTCAAAAATTTATTGATGATAATGTGGCAGCTATTAGTATTGCAGAAATTAATAAATTGATTTCTCAAAACAATTATTTGGGTTTATATGTTAAAATTTTAGGAGAACATATTGGTTCTCTTGATAAAAAACTTGATGATTTGACTATTTTAATAAAAAAAATGGGTACTAAGAAAGGACCAACTGATATTGCCTCCACTTCAGGAAGTAAAACAGTTGATCAAAACATTCTTACCCATATTCAAAGACCTCCTGAGATTCAGGATTTTAAATTTAAATCTCTTGATGACTTAGCTCAGCTTTTAGATAAAAAGCTTTCTGGTTTAAATATTAGACCTATTGATTTATCAAAAAATTTTGCTGATAAAATGGAGACCGTTTCTGATTATAAAACTGAGACTTGGTCAGAGTTTAATAAACTCAAAGGGATTGTTAAACAAAATCATAGGTATGCTGATAAACCGAGAATGCAGACCTATTATTATCCTCGTCCTACTCCTCAAGATGTGTTGATTGAGGAACGAGATTGGAATCAGACTAATACGTCTTATAACGGTTCCGAAATTTATGAATGGAATCTTGATGGTCTAACTGATAGACAATTAACCATTCTCGTACACAGAATGCTCATGTATTCGACTATCTGTAAAAGTGTTAAAAATACAGATAGAACTATTTGCAAAATGATTATTGCAGGTTTTACTGGCCAACTTCGTGGCTGGTGGGATAATCATTTATCTGTAGAGGAAAAGGCGTTCGTTATAAATGCTACGGCAACCGACGAAGGTGTTGATAACATAGGTATGGCTCTAGTAGTGGGTAGAGAAGATGCAGTTTATACTCTTATCCTTACAATTTTAGAGCATTTCAACGGTAGATTTACCTCAAACCATCAGACCGTCCGAACTTTACTTAATGGACTTAGATGTAAGACCCTTAGTGAGTTTAGATGGTATAAAGATACTTTTATGAGTAGAGTTATGGAACTACCCGAGAATAGATATGAGCACTGGAAAGCCAAGTTTATAGACGGCCTCCCTTCCTTATTTGCTGAAAGAGTAAGGAATGTGTTAAAGGGTAGTTGCGGAGAGATTTCTGTATAATAATTATACCTATGGTAAGCTTATAGGTGTTTGTACAGAAGAAGGTCTTAAATTATGTAATGAGCTAAGACTTTCTAGACAGCTTAAGATAGATAAGCTTAAAGAAAGGTCCCAAGTAGGTGACTTTTGTACCCAGTTTGGTTTACCCGGAACTTCCACTCAAAACAGGAAGAAGAAAACCAAATATCATAGGTACCCTAACCCGGATAGCCCGTATAAGAAAAAGAGGTCTAGATATAGGCCTAAGGAAGAACGTGATACTAGAAAAGCGAACAGGAAATCTACTCGATTTGCGAAGAATAGATCCAAACGTGATCTCGCTGATATTAAGTGTTATAAGTGTGGAAAGTTTGGTCATATTTCTCCAAACTGCAAGCTTCAAAAGCTAAAAACCTTAGAACTCGATGATGAGTTACACGATAAGGTTTATGGCTTGTTATACACTTCGGGATCAGAATCTGACTATTACTCAGAGACTGAATCTGAAGCTGAAGTTGAGTTAATTGATTTTTCTGATAATAATAAAAATGTTGATACTGCTTGCACTGCTTGCAAAGGTGATATTTGTGCTTGTGATAGTGACGAATTTTATAAATTGAAATCACAATTTGATGATCTTAATATAAAAACTATTACATCTGACAATGTAATAGAACTTTTAAAAGAAGTTACTGATGAAAAACTTCGTGAAAAAATTATTACTTTAGCTGCAAGTTCAAGTTCTAGTAGTTCAAAAACTGTTGAAAAATACAAAAACGAATTTGAACACTTTGCACCATATTCTTTATCTGAAATAAATAGAAGACTTCAAAAGTCCAGTACTCCTAGTCGAGATACTTCTTTTGATGATTTAAAAGAAGAAATCGAAAATTTGAAAAGAGATATTAAGTCTCTTAAGCAAAATCAAATGATTTGCGATCACCGGATTACTCAAATTGAGAAAAATATTTCTCTACCTGAATCTTCGACTAAAGGATTTTCTGATTTTTCTAATGATAAAGGAAAAGAAATTTCTGATGAAAAATCTGATTTATTTTTAGGTATGATGCAAATTGTTACTGCACACAAATGGTATATTAAATGTACTATTTTAATTGATAATAATTTTTCTATAACGGATATAGCTATGATTGATAGTGGTGCAGATGTAAGCTGCATTCAGGAAGGATTGATTCCTACTAGATATTTTCAAAAGACTACTCATTTGGTGAAATCCGCTTCTGGTCATGCTTTAGATATAGAGTACAAATTGCCTAATACTCATATTTGCCAGAATAAAGTCTGTATTCCACATTTCTTCTTTTTGGTAAAAAACCAGTTATACCCTCCAATCATACTTGGAACACCTTTTATTAATGTTATTTATCCGTTTAATAATATAGATAAACATGGTTTTTCTGCTACTTATCAAGATAAAAGGATAAGCTATTCCTTTGTTACAGATCCCGTAACTAGAGATATTAATGCCTTGATTAATATGAAACAAAGGCATGTTGATTCACTACAATTAGAAATTCTTAGTATGAATATATTTGATACTATACAATCTGCAAAAGTTCAGCAGAAGATTAAATTAATTGCTGAAAAAATGGCCGTTGATGTTTGCGCCGATCACCCTAGTGCCTTTTGGAACAGGAAAAGGCATATTGTAACTCTTCCATACGAAGAAACCTTCTCTGAGGATGATATTCCTACTAAATCTCGACCTTGCCAGATGAATGCTGAGCTAGTTGAATTCTGCAAAAACGAGATTGATAGTTTGTTACAAAAGGGTTTGATAAAACCCTCAAAATCTCCTTGGTCATGTTCTGCCTTTTATGTTAATAATGCGGCAGAGAAGGAACGAGGTATTCCTCGCTTAGTCATAAATTATAAACCATTAAATAAACATCTGAAATGGATTAGGTATCCTATCCCTAATAAAAGGGACTTGCTATCCAGATTATATGACGCCAATATATTTTCAAAATTTGATTTAAAATCTGGTTATTGGCAAATTCAAATATTTAAAGAGCATACTTATAGGACTGCTTTTAATGTTCCATTTGGGCAATATGAATGGAATGTTATGCCATTTGGTTTGAAAAATGCCCCTTCTGAATTTCAAAAAATTATGAATGATATTTTTAACCCATATTTGGATTTTATCATCGTTTATATTGACGACATATTGGTATTTTCTAAAACTCTGGAGATGCATATTAAGCATCTTGATATTTTCAAGAAAATTGTTATACAAAACGGTTTAGTAATCTCTAAACCCAAGATGAGTCTATTCCAAACAGGTGTTCGTTTTCTAGGTCATAATATTTGCCAGGGAAAAATTACCCCAATACAAAGATCTATTGATTTTGCCTCAAAATTTCCTGATGTTATCACTGACAGGACTCAATTACAAAGATTTTTGGGAAGCCTAAATTATATTTCCCCTTTTTATAAAAGTTTGTCACGAGATCTAGCTCCTCTATACGATCGGCTAAAGAAAGATCATAAACACCCTTGGACTAACCAACATACTGAGTTAGTCAAAAATATTAAAGGGCGTGTTAAATCTTTACCATGTTTAACCCTTGCCAATCCTACTTGGCAAAAGATTATCGAGACAGATGCGTCTAATGTTGGATATGGAGGGATTTTGAAACAAGTAAATCCCAATAATAAGAGTGAATACTTAATAAGATTTCACTCTGGTAAATGGACCGAAGCTCAAAAGAAATACGCTACTGTGGCGCATGAAATGTTAACTATTGTTAAGTGTGTATTAAAATTTCAAGACGACTTATACAACCAAAAGTTTTTGATAAAAACTGATGCTCAATCGGTTAAATACATGTTTGACAAAGATTTTAAGCACGATGCTTCAAAATTAATATTTGCTAGATGGCAGGCTCAGCTAGCACCTTTCGATTTTGAAATACAATACAAAAAAGGAATTGATAATTCCCTTCCGGATTTTCTATCCCGGGAATATTTAGAATAGATTATGAATTATTATACCATGTTTTTGGATGATAAGGTACTAATCACTATTCTTAAAGTGATTAAATTAAATAGAGACTTACAAGAAGTTATACTTGATATTATTATGGCTGACATTAGAATTATGTTATCCTTTTTAATTAATAATGATTTGCAATCACTTTTTAATTAATAATGATTTGCAATTTCCGCAGAATGGACCCTTCATGGGTCACCCGGGGCAGAGGTAGGGGAAGATCTTCCCCTAGTAGGACTTATTCTCAGGGATCGTCATACGGATCCTCATCAACCTCTCCAGTAATACAAAGAGGAAAAAAGAGTTTGATAAACTCAAAGGTACCGCATACAGGAGAATCCTCAGGACATTCTATACATCTGGAAGATATTCCAGAAGACAGTCCGTTATACGGACATCTGCAGGCTTATTTAGCATCTAAAAAGCAAAGTGATACTTTTGCTTCAATTGCTAAAGAGGAAGACAATGATGATATCAAGTCATATGAAAAGTTACCAAAAAGAGAAATGATATTTCTCCTTGAAAACTCTGAGATTCAGAGAAAAGAAGAACCGTGGAAAATATTTCAGAGATATCTGATTAATGGATTATACTATCCGGGTGAATCATATAAAACTCGCACCTATTATGAAACTATCCTGATCAGTACAGGTAGTGCAGAATTCCAGCACTTTTCAGGTTATAACACAAATGAAAATGTTTATAACTTTTCAAAGGTCATTATCAAACAGATTATATCTGTTGAAGAATGGGGTATTTCCACAATGAAAGAAAGGCAGATAAGCCTTAATAAATCACCAATGAATTTCACTTATTGGGATTATATTCAAGCATTTGATAGAGTGCTTTATTATAACAATGAAAGACATAAGCATACTTGGTTTATCAAGGTATGCGCCAAGGTATTTACAGGACCTATCCCTAACTGGTTTTTAAACTGGTGGTCATACCACGGTCCTACTACCAAAATTTTGCCTGAACCATTCCTGAAATTATACAAAGAATGGACAAAAGCCTCTCCATTCTTAACAGATTTATATCACGCAGATCATATCTGCTATTTAGAAAAAATTGATCAGATTTACTTCTTTATTGAATTTTCTATCCCCTGGATCCATAAATGGACCCCGGAAATGGGTTATACGGAAGAACAAATCCCTTGTTTATATAGGGTATTCTACAACAATTTTTGGGACAAATTGATGAAAACTGATCCCAAAACAAAGACGTTATACGGCCAAGAATTATTAGATTCTATAAAAACACAAATTCATTTATATGTGACAGCCCCTCAAAAAAGGATAGTAGAAGAAAGCACTGTTAAACATATTGCTCGGAGAATATCAATCCAAGATGGAGATAAAATGGATTTGATAAATCAATACTTAGAAGGGTTGAAAAGAAATCTGCTCCAATCACTAGATCAGTGTGAAAAATCAGACACTTCAATGAGAAGTGAGACGAGTGGTGATGACCTCGTAGAAGATACTCAACCTATACAGCCAGAAATGATATTATCTGACAGAGAAATTGACAAGGTGGAAGAATTCCTCCAACAGATGCAAAATATGGACAAAAAGAAGACTTGACAGCTTATCAGCCGCCAGGACCCACTTAAACAGTAGATACACTGTTCATCAACAGTAGAAACACTGTTTATCTACAGTAAAAACACTGTGTAGGGACCCAGATGTGGGACCCATTTTACTATTCAAGATTCTTTTTTTTTGTTATTTAAGAATGCTTCTTCATTTGAAGAAGAAAGAGGCCGGAACCCCCCCTCTCTCTCTACTTTCTCTCTCCTCTCTCTCTCTCTCAACCAACCCCCTTTTGTAAACACTTAGTTCATAGCTTAGTTTGTAAATCGAGTTCAAGAATTAATAAAAGTTTTGAAGTTCATCTTCAGGGCCTTGCTTCTCGGCCTACAAGGTACATATTTATTCTTCTTTTAAGTATTTTTAGTCTCTCTCCCTAGCCGTGACTATGTCCGGCTAAACGGATTCATATCTATGTTGAAGCACTAATTTCTCTTGCATATTAACCATGAAGAATCCAGACTCTTTCAAAATATAAAGAAATTTTAATATAGTTTCTTGATTTGGTTCCAAGATGGTGGTACAGTCGGTTCTGGTACTACTCTTATTGGCTTTGCCTTAGTGGCTACGTCTAGCCAGCTGTGACATTAAAGCCCGCTGAAGTTGTCAAAAGGGCTATCTCTTTCACAGTTAGAACTGCTAGACACATGGGCTCAGTAAGAGTATGTATCGGGCTTAGACAGGCCCCTTGCTTGGGTAAAAGGATATAGATCCTTCCATACAGTCATTAAACTATAATAGAATTTCCGTATATTTCGAATCCTTATTGGTCGTGCGGACTACCGCCAACCTTTAAAAGTGTACTAAAGCAGCTAGATCTGGATGGCCGTGCGGACTACCGCCCGCCTACCTAGATCCTGGTGTAAAAAATGGTATCAGAGCCTAGGAATTTTCATGGTAATTGTGTAATAGATATGAAAGCTTTAGCATAGATATGAAGCTTTTGGAATGGATCTGGGAGAAACAAGTACTAAAAGTACTAGACTTGAAGAGGTAGATATACCTCAAAACCTTGATTTGTTAAATAAATGGACAATTCCTAAAGTTTCTATAAAAACCATTTATGATTATGGTTGGTTTGATAAACTTTCTTCTAAACAATTGATAAAAACGACTGAACAGTCTTTAGCATTAAATTCATCTGAACAGACTATTCGTTTGTTAAACAAGCATGATATAGATTTATATAAACATCATTACCATTATGTGCATATTGGTATGGTTCAAATTGCTTTTAAACCTTTAACCCTTAAAGGGTTACCAGAGACCTTCTTAGCAGCTCTTAGAGATGCTAGAAATCTGAATTTCAGACAGTCTCTAATGGGTTCGATAGAATCTACAGTGGCCTATGGTCCAGTATATTTTAATACTCAACCCAATTTGCAACTATCTCTTTCTGATGTTAATATTCTTGATGCTTTAACTTTAAATGTGAAAACGCATGGTTATAATTATGCGCCTGGTTCTGAACTTATATGTCTGTCCTATAGGATTTATTTCAAATTATTATCTACTTTAAATCCGAAATGTAAGTTATACGATACTTCGGATCAGACCATATTGGTCGAAACCAATTTTGCAAAGTCCAAGGTCACCACTAGGAGACCTATCAGATGGGAGGAAATTAATTTTCCGACTACATGGACTTTAAATTCTGTTATATCCCCAAGTCAGATTACTAACGACTTGTCAAATACTGAATTTTCGCATGTCACTCAAAATCCGGATGGTAGGATTTGTATTCAATTTGATGATAAGTCTACTATTTATAATAGACATTCTTTTTCTAATCACAGACTTCTACCTGCTATGCAACATATTTCCCCTGTTGAACCAGTTTACGGTCCAGCTCGCAATCGTGCGGCTTCTTTACACACTATTGCTAGTGATTATCCCGATACCAAAGATAAGAGGGTTGAAAGGGTTAAGATTAACCCTCAAACAAATATTGTTCAAGATAATTATCTATTGTAGTAGTATGTTATGAGTTAATCACGAAACTTAACTAGATTCGATATTAAAGAAATTAAATATTGGGCTATCCGTTTAGCATCAAACTTTTCAAAACGCTGTTATGACATGGTCTCGCCCTCTCTAAATGCCGGCCGTGCCGTGTCCATTCTTGTTGCCGCCCTCTCAGGTCCCGCTACCGACCAATTCCATCCAGCTAAGAAACTCTAATTACTATGTCCTCTCTTTCAAAGCAAACTCTAATTCTTCCTTTCTTCAGACTTCTTATGATAACAAGAAAGGCGATAGCTGTTATGTGTTCTCTCTTTGGATGATTTTGTGTGCCAGAATCTGACGTCGTCGCTTTCCCTCTGGCTGTGGCATTTTTCTGGTTAGTTTGTACTTCGGTATTCTTCTGTAGCTGAAATTTTAAGTCACAGTTCTATTGGATAATCAAAATTCTTCAGGCTTGCTTTATTTATAGACCACTTCTTTTTTCAATTAGCCAGTAGTGGTGAATGTTGCTGTCATGGGATAAAGTTTGTTGCCATGTGATCAGGAGGTAACGGGTTCGAGCCGTGGAAGCCGTCTCTTGCAGAAATGCACGGTAAAGCTGCGTACAATAGCTGCCCAGTAGTGGTGAATGTTTCAAGAGTCAACCATCATAATGACAAAGCTATCCCAAGCCCTCAATGTCATATTCCCTAGTTATGGGCATATAATGACAATCATGTGAGCAGAGGTGAGGTGGAGCCAAGATTTCAAGCTTATGAGTTTGGGATTTTAGTCGTTTTAATTTACTGAGTTCTAAATTAATAGTTTAAATATATTTAATTAATTTTTATAACAAATACTGGATTCAGCCGAACCCCCTCCACCCCTGCATGTGAGTGCTTTCTGAAAGAACTGAAGTTGGATTTTCATTTCTCTTTTTACAGTTCCCATGCAGCTTATAGGTGATTAACATATTATGTTATCTCTTTAATTTGTTCTCTACAGTAAGCACAGTAGCCTGTAGGAATTTCCTATTTATAGTACATATTAATATTTTCTTACTTCACTGAGTAGTAATCGTGTCATTATGTTACATGTTTTCAACAAGTTTAGGTGACTTATGTAAGTTTTGATGGTTAACATTGGAGGATGCTATAGTCAAATTATTGATAATTGCTAAAATTCCCCAGTTAGGAGTGTCCTCAATCTGCAGATCCATTTTCCAAGCGTTCTTCTGTCCTTACTAATAAAGCAAAAATTGCTGGAACTGAAGTAACAACATTCCTGTTAACATTTCTGAAATACGAAAAAAAAAAGCAAAGCAGTTCCTCTTTGTTCATACGCATAATATCAATGAATTTTATGCTTTCTCATCATTCCCAGGTCTAATTCCTCAGGTATTATCTCATGTTCGACTCCTTCATTATCACATTATATCTTTAACAGTGGGTCGTAAGAATGGAGATTGATTTGTTCCAGAATGAAAAATATGAAAGAAAAGAGAAGGATAAAGCAAACAATATCTCTTATTTTATACTCCCTTCGGTCCACAATAAGCGACCAATTTGCTTTGGGCACAGCCATTAAGGAAATACTAAATTCTAGACGAAATAGTTAGTGTGGCTAAATTACCCTTCATTAAATATTGCACCATAGTTATATTAGCACTTACTTTTCTTCTCAAATGTAAGTAAATGACTTTTTAGGGATACTTACATAAGAGTAATTTTGGAAAAACAAATTGAATTTTTTCTTGATTATATAAATGAACACTTATTTTGGACCAAAATAAAAAAAGCAAATTGGTCACTTATTGTGGACCGGAGGGAGTATACATACTATTAGTGAAATCTACACTTTTTACCCTATCATTTCCTTTAGAAATATTCTAAAAATATTCCACTCAAATAACAGGTGACATCTAACATTTCAAGGGAGACATGGCTAGTGTTCAAGATATTTCTGTTTCAGCTGTGATCAACCTACTATCTGCACTCATTTTCCTTTTGGCCTTTGCAATTGTACGGCTTCAGCCAATCAATGACAGAGTGTACTTCCCTAAATGGTATTTGAAGGGTATACGAGCAAGTCCTAGAAGTTCTGGAGCATTTGTTAATAAATTTGTAAACTTGGACTTCAGAACATACATTAGGTTCTTGAACTGGATGCCTGCAGCTGTAAAAATGCCAGAACAAGAGCTTATAGATCATGCTGGTCTTGATTCTGCAGTGTATAGACGGATTTACCTTCTTGGGTGAGTCCCACAAGGTTTGCGTTATTCCTTTTGCATTTCATAAGGAGATGATAACAAAGAGCTCTATTTGGAAATTTAGAACAAAGGATAAGTAAAAGATATTGGAAACTTGTTTTACAAAGTTCCTTGTATATTATCTAACTCCTGAAATATCAATGCAGCTTGAAAATCTTTGTTCCTATCACAATGCTTTCTTTTGCGGTTTTAGTGCCTGTTAATTGGACTGCTGGGGAAACATTAGAGCACATTGAGGATCTAACATTCAGTAATATTGATAGAGTTTCCATATCCAATGTCCCTTCAGGATCACAAAGGTGAGGGTTAACTTGTTTCCATTTTGTATTAGCACCTCAGCTTGATCTTGTTGTTGTAAGTGGCTACTTGATTCTATCTAACCATTTTTTGTGAAAGGCATTTGTTGGTAGAGTATGTTCCACATTGAATAATTAGCTTGATGAATAAATGCACATCAGAATTCATTAATATGTTTGTCAAAAATTATAAGTTGCTGTAATAAAGGGATTAAAAATAAATTCATGTATGTTTCGTATGTTTGTAAAAAGATATTAATGAACATGTAGTCATGTACCTGTGACAAAAAATCGATACTTTGTTTTCTTCAATTCTATAACAAAAAACAGAAAGTGTACCAAATAGCGCTCTTCATTTAGTATTGCTGGCAGGCCGAGGGACTACAGTTGCCTTTATTTGCAATATCTCCTTCCATATCCACACTAACCATGATAAACTAGTAATTATAGTTTCCACACAAAATTATAGTAAATGAATGCAAAGAATATTTTTTTTGTTGGAAATTTGATGTTTTTTTGGTTTGCTAAAGGAGGAGACTTATGCCTTTGCAGATTTTTCCAAATGAAAAGCTTGTCATATTCTTTCAGGTTTTGAGCACACGTGATGATGGCTTATGTATTCACATTTTGGACTTTCTATATTTTGTACAAAGAATACAAGACAATATCAACAATGAGACTGCATTTTCTTGCCTCTGAAAACTGTCGGCCTGATCAGTTCACGGTGGGTGCCATACGTATTTTGTTGACCATAAATGTTACGAGTGTTTATACATACAATGTTTGGTCAGTTACCAATTCTGATTCCTCACATGGGTCCTTGTTAAAAATATCCCACCAGATCCTGATGAATCAGTGGACGAGCACGTTGAACATTTCTTCCGCATGAATCATCCAGATCATTATCTGTCACATCAGGTTTGTACTGTATTAGAATATTTATGTACGAAGTATTTCAGTATTTGACAGGCAAAGATATATCATTTCTCTTTCTGTTTAGGTTACGTAGTCAAAGTATGTGTGGTCTGGCATTTATTTAGAAAAAAATATGTTCTGTCTAGCTTAGTGATTATGAGAAATTTAGGAGTAGAACCATTTTCATTCTTATTTACTGTGGTATTGTGCAGTTACTACAACAGATGAACCTTAAATTGATGTTACTTGTAGGTTGTTTACAATGCAAATAAGCTTGCTGAATTGGTGGAAAAGAAAAAGAGTTTCCGTAATTGGCTTACGTACTACCAAACCAAGTATGAGAGAAACCCTATGAAGAGGCCAAAAATTAAGGTATTATGCTTTGTTCAGCAAGACTTTATTTCCATTTCATTGCCTGTTTCTGCTTCTTGTTAAATGTATTGAGTTTCTGCTCATAACTGAGTCTCATATTCTGTCATGTATAGACAGGCTTTTGGGGCCTTTGGGGAAAATCTGTGGATGCCATCGACTATTATATGACTGAAATTGAGAAGTTGGGCAAAGAAGTAAGTTTCTCTGACCATGGGTTACACTTGCTTCTAATTCCTATGTCTATTTTATATGGCGAACTCATTTATTTGTTATGTTACATTCTTTTTTTTCTTGTGAAATGAGCTGCCTGTTGATAAAGCAAATGATGTACACAGCAGATGTATGTTAAGGAAGAAGCAACTAAAACACACTCTGCTTCAATGGATACTTGGTTGAATCTAGAGACATAAATCTGCCAATAGGGAACTGTGTAAAGGACATATAAGCCTTCCAAAAGCCTGAGATTGTTATGCAATACAATTTGATAAATCAATTAGTATGAAACAACTACAAAATAATTTGTGTCTTAACCACAACTTAAGGTATTAACTAGATCTCATACCTATCCCTACACTACAACAAGTCTCTAACTAGTCTAAAATACTGAATCTAATGTAGCATAAAAACAACAACTAAGCCTTAACTCGTAAGTTCAACGTATAAACAAGTACCA
Organism: Nicotiana sylvestris; assembly: GCF_000393655.2. Classification (NCBI taxonomy): domain Eukaryota; kingdom Viridiplantae; phylum Streptophyta; class Magnoliopsida; order Solanales; family Solanaceae; genus Nicotiana; species Nicotiana sylvestris. Next base: position 179,557,337 of record NC_091060.1, on the reverse strand, counting down.
TGTCATTTATGTACAGGGAATCAAATGATTTTTATTTCTATAAACCATCAGACTTTTCTGGTTTGACCCCTTCTATCGCTAAGATGATGCTTTGGAGGTAACAGATTAGTAACAAAATGTAAATTTTGCTGGTGGAGAAAGCTTAAAGAAGTTAACACATATTATAGCGAATCTTTCATGGCACTACAGTAATTGGCTTTCCTCTTTGATGTAGGAAGCTGAAGAAAGAGAAAAGGTTATAAGTGATCCCAAGGCAATCGTTCCTGCAGCATTTGTCTCATTTAAATCTCGTTGGGGAGCAGCTGTATGTGCTCAAACACAACAATCAAGAAACTCAACCAATTGGTTGACAGAATGGGCTCCTGAACCACGTGATGTCTATTGGGGTAATCTTTCAATACCATATATTCAACTTGCTGTCCGGAGACTGCTAATGGCTGTTGCTTTCTTCTTTCTTACTTTCTTTTTTATGATCCCTATTGGATTCGTTCAAGCATTTGCAAGCATTGATGGCATCAAAAAGGTTCTTCCGTTCCTGAAGTCATTAATAGAAATGTACGTGATACTTCTAACTCGGATAAATTTGCTACATGTGTGCTTGTAGTTATTTATAAATTCAAAAAAAAAGTGTAAGAAAACATCTGAATATACTGGATGTGATTGACAATGTTTTTACCTGTTCTATATTAGCTTTTAGAGTTGATCAAATGAGCTAAACTTTGGGAAAGACTGCTTTTTTGAAATTTATTTGTCTCTGTTAGAACAACTGCGATTCATAAGTAATGCGTCTATTAGGTGTAGTTTCTTGGAAAGTAAAGAAGTCGTATAAACTATTAAGTTGTTTCACTTAGTAATTGAGTTGTTCCCCTCAATGTTAATGTGAATTACTTGTAACAGTTACCTTGCCTATATCTTGTATGGAGTCACTTTTGCTATATTGCAATGAATAGAGTCAATTCTTAAATGTTATTTTGAATATATTTGCACTTGTGGAACTTCTTGTACATTAAAAGTCAATTTCTAATGTCCGCGCTGCTGGAATTTCTTCTACAAGGATGTTGTCAAATCATTTGTCCAAGGTTTTCTACCCGGGATTGTATTGAAGATATTTCTGATTCTTCTTCCTATGATTCTAATGACCATGTCAAAAATAGAAGGCTTTACATCGCTCTCATCTTTGGACAGAAGATCAGCATCTAAATATCATTTGTTTGTCATTGTCAATGTGTTCTTTGGAAGTATCATTACTGGTGCTGCATTTCAACAGCTTCAGAGGTTTCTCGACCAGTCTCCAACAGAGTGAGTTTTGTTTCTCATCTAAAAGGATGATATATAAACATGCTGACTACTCTTTGTTTGGAGTGCTTTCCTTTGTTTAAAGGTTTACTACTTTCTGTGATCAACATATAATATTGCTGCAGCTGAGATGAGATAACTCCTTTCGTTACTGATGACATACTTGTTAGACCATGCGCAGCGGAAGCAAGCATACAATCCAGTATCAAATACATGTAAACTAGACAACGCAATAGTAACGAGATTAGAAGTACTAACCTCTTGAAGGAGTTGCACAAACCTTCCAAACAGCGAGAATCCAGGGTTGCAGTCTTCCGCTATTTGCCTAGTAAAACCTTGGACGATTTTGCTATTGGGTGGGCAAGAACAATACAACTGAAAGGTAAGTTATTAGGTGGAACTAGTCTTCCTTTAATAGACCCGAAATTAAGCCACAATAGGGGCTCAAAAACGTGTAGGAGTCTGCAAATAGAATCCTACTCTAACTCAAAAGGATAACTTTTCTCTCAAGCTACTTTTTACCCAAGTCTGTCTAGGTTTTTACTAGGTATAACAGAGACCACAGAAATAATAAGAGGCTACTAATTATAGTATTAATTCGAAATTAGCATGAATTAATTCTTACTATAATTAATTGCAATTTATTCCACTAAAAAACTGCAATTAATTCATGCTAATTTCGAATTAATACTATAATTAGTAGTCTCTTATTATTTTTTGGTCCCTGCTATACCTAGTAAAAACCTGGACAAACTTGGGTAAAAAGTAGCTTGGGAGAAAAGTTATCCTTTTGAGTTAGAGTAGGATTCTACTTGCAGAATCCTACACGTTTTTGAGCTCCTTTTGTGGCTTAATTTCGGGTCTATTAAAGGAAGACTAGTGTCACCTAATAACTTACCTTTCAGTTGTATTGTTCTTGCCCACCCAATAACAAAATCGTCCAAGGTTTTACTAGGCAAATAGCAGAAGACTGCAGCCCTGGATTCTTGCTGTTTGGAAGGTTTGTGCAACTACTTCAAGAGGTTAGTGCTTCTAATCTCGTTACTATTGCGTTGTCTAGTTTACATGTATTTGATGCCTGGATTGTATGCTTGCTTTCGCTGTGCATGGTCTAACAATTGGTATCAGACGTCGTCTTACATCTAACTAGATAATGTAATACTGCATGCATAGAGTAATATTAAAACGTGTTATTTATTGATACATGTTTGGGATGATTATTCTATGTTAAAAACGTGATTGCATTTATTAGTATCTTAATTCTGTAATTCTGAAATTATGAATTAATATACACATGTATAAACAATGGTGTTACATTTAAATAACATTATGTTTAAATTACGTTTATTGCTGAATAGCAATTTTTTTTGATAAAAATGTGACTGTGTTTTTGAATGTTATTAATTCTGTAATTATGGGTTAATATACATATGCATAAACAGTGAATTAATACCATTAATCTGTTTTAGTTGAGTTATGTACATAATCATAGTGTTATATTAATAAAAACTTGACTGTTTTGTATGATATTAGTTCTGTAATTTTGGATTAATATACAGAATTATGAACAGTACCGTTTTTGACTATTGAAAAACATATTGTTTTTACAATTCTGTCTAAACACGTTTTTATTAAATAAAAAAAAAATTATTTTGAGTCCTGAAATCATGTGTTAATAAACATCAGTATATTATGTGATTTGAACAAGTCAAAATAATTAAAAACCCTTAAAACGCCAAAAACAAATTCTAGAAATTTTAGAATTCTGAAATTCTGTCGAACTCCGATTGACCTCAAATTTGATGATGTACGTCGTTTTTTAAACTTTCGGGGTCGTTTAGATGGAGTTTTGGCCTTTTTTTCTTTTTTCTGGAATTTTTTTTAATAAAAAAAATATTAATAGAAATCTGTGGTGGTAGGGTTCAATTCTCATTGTTTCCAATCATGTTTTACAATAATATAATGAATTTATATGTTGACATAGGTCTTCTTCCACATCGGATAAATTCATTATAGATGATTACTGTAGTTTTGCCTCTAGTTATTTCATTACTTGTATTAACTCTCCAACTGAGTTACATGTTGATAAAATGAAACTAGAGTTTATAAAAGTGATATTTACCTATCTTAAATTAACAGTTTACTCTCCATCTGAGTTGGTCCTGTTTAAATTTATGGGGTTAATATCTTACATCACTCATATATTTTGCATGAATAGTTAAGTTTCCCTAACGAATCTAACTGTTCAATGAGCACGATTATATGTGTAATGTGTTGTTTTGAATCATTCTAAATACATATCTAATAATCTATTTAATGTGAATATCTCTCAGATTAACCATGTCTTCATTCAACCCACTTACCTCAATTTTGAACCAAAACAAGTTAGAAGGACCGAATTATGTTGACTGGAAAAGGAACTTTGATATTGTCCTAACTGCTGAAGGCTACAAATTTGTAATCACTGAGGAGTGCCCAGAAAAACCTGAAAATGCTACTGATGATCAGGTTAAGGCCTATGACAAATGAGTTAAGGCTGATGAGATGGCGCGATGTTACATCTTGCCTCTATGGCGAATGTTTTGCAACATCAGCATCAGCATCAGTCTATGGGGTCTGCTTATGATATGCTCGAAAGTCTCAAAGAGATGTTCGGTGAGCAAAATCGTGCAGCTAAGCAGACAACCATGAAAGCCCTTTTGAACACCAAGATGGCTGAAGGATCATCGGTCAGGGACCATGTTCTGAAGATGATGAGTCTTCTGAATGAACTGGAGGTCCTTGGAGCTATGATTGATAAGGAGTCTCAAGTTGAGATGGTCCCGCAGACTCTGCCTGACAGTTTTCAACAGTTTCACTTGAACTATAATATGAACAAAATGGATTTGTCACTAGTGAAATTGTTGAATGAGCTGCAAGCGGCAAAATCTATATCAAACAATAAGCTCCAGTTATGGCACTCAATGTTGAGAAAGCTTCGGTTTCTAAGTCGAAAGACAATAAGAAAAGGAAGAAGGCTCAAAAGGTTCTGGCACCTGGTGGTGCGGCTGGTGTGAAAAAGCCCAAAGGCAAGTGCTATCATTGCAAGCAACCTGGGCATCACAAGAAGCAACTCCCTGCCTATCTGGCAATGTTGAATAAGCAAGGTAATTCAAATTTAAATGTCGTTGAAACTTGTTTAGCGACTGTTTCTACCATGTTTTGGTGTGTAGATTTGGGAGCCACTAATCACATCTACACTATTTTGCAAGGGTTTCAGGAAACGCGGCGGCTAAGTGAGGATGAAGTTTGCGTTTTTCAAGCCAATGGCGAGCCAGCACCAGCTTTAGCTTTAGGAGATATTAGAGTTTCGTTTAGTAATGATAGAGTTTTAGTTTTAAAAGATGTTCTCTATGTACCTTCTATTAGAAGGAATTTGATTTTGGTTTCGAAAATAATGGATGCTGGTTATAATGCTTATTTTGGTAATAACTCTGCTATTATTAAGTTTAATAAATGTTTTATCTACACTGCTGCTAGAGTACATGACCTTTTTATTCTTGATATATCTCCTCATGTGCTACAACAACCAAAGAACTAAATAACATTAATCTACCACATAAAAGAAAACGTATTTCTGAATTGAGTCAAACTTATTTGTGGCACTTACGTCTAGGCCATATAAATCTAAATAGGATTTCGAGATTGGTCTCTGATGGACCTTTGAGTTCATTGAAAGTGGAGTCACTACCAACATGTGAATCCTGTTTAGAAGGCAAAATGACCAAGAGACATTTCCCCTCAAAAGGAAATAAAGCCAGTGATAAGCTAGAATTAATTCACTCTGATTTGTGTGGTCCTATGAATATACAAGAAAGAAGTGGTTTTGAGTATTTTGTGACTTTCACAGATGATTACTCAAAATATGGATATATTTATCTGTTGCGACGTAAGTCTAAATGCTTTGAGAAATTCAAAGAATTTAAGACGCAAACGGAGAAACGACATGATAAATATATCAAAACATTGCGATCTGATCGTGGTGGTGAATACCTTTCTGCGGAATTCATAAAATACTTATCAGATAATGGAATTACATCTCAATTATCTACACAACAAAATGGTGTGGCAGAAAGAAGAAATAGGACCCTTATGGAAATGGTTAGATCAATGTTAAATTATTCTGATTTGCCTTCTTCCTTTTGGGGATATGCTTTAGAAACAGCAAACTACATCTAAATTTGGTTCCTTCAAAGTCAGTACCTTCAACTCCAGTAGAATTGTGGACTGGGTGCAAGCCAAATTTACGGCATATTCAGGTTTGGGTTATCCAGCACATGTGCTGAAAGGGAAAACGGATAAATTGGAATCAAGGACAGAAGTATGCATTTTTATTGGATATCCAAAAGGAACAAAAGGCGGTTTGTTTTATTGTCCCAAAGAAAAGAAGGTAATTATTACGACAAATGCCAGATTTTTAGAAGAGGACTATCTAACGAACCATATTCCTAGAAGTAAACTAGTTTTACCGGAATTAAACAATGGAGTAACTAAAGACTCATCTCTAGAACGTATCCCGGAAGCCATTATTGACATACCACTACATTATCGTAGTGGGAGAAATGTCAATAGGCAGCAGATTGCACAAGAGCAATTGCCTGACATTTCACTACCCCAAAGTAGTGGGAGTAATGTTGAGCAACCTCAGATTGTTAAACAACCTAAAATTGTTATGCAACCTGCACTCCAGGAAGAAGTTAATGATATCCCAGCACTGCAAGGTGTGGAGGATAACATTGAGGCTTCAGTTCCAGAAAATGATGTTGTGATTCAACAACAAAATTAGCCTCCACCTGTAGTGACTAGTCGTAGTGGGAGAATTATTAGAAAACCTCTCCGGTTTGTGCTCTTGGGAGAATATTATGATAGAATCCCTGAAGAGCCTAATACAGAACCTATTAATTACGATGAATCACTACATGATATAGATGCTGATAAATGGGTTAATGCTATGAAATGTGAAATGGAGTCCATGTACTCCAATCAAGTCTGGGATCTTGTAGAACCATCTACTGGTCTCAAACCCATAGGTTGTAGATGGATCTATAAGAATAAGAGAGAAGTGGATGGAAAAGTGCAAACTTTTAAAGCTAGGCTTGTTGCAAAAGGGTTTACTCAAAAAGAAGGGATCGATTATGAGGAAACTTTTTCGCCGGTAGCCATGCTTAAATCCATTAGGATTCTCTTATCCATTGTTGCTCATTACAATTATGAGATCTGGAAAATGGATGTCAAGACCACTTTTCTAAATGGAAGTCTTGATGAGTGCATCTATATGAGTATCTAAGCAGGAACCTTAATGCACTGAAAGAGGAGAAGTACTTCAAATTCCATCCAAATTGTTCCAAACTTAGCATCACTCATCTGTGCTTTGCAGATGACCTCTTAATGTTTGCTAAGGGGGAAATAATTTCAATGCAGCTGCTACAGGAAAAATTCAAGATATTCAGAAAAGCTTCAGGGCTAATAGCAAATCAATCCAAGAGTGCAATATATTATAGAGGAGTTGCAGAGGTACACAAGTAGGAAATTCAACATGTCCTAGGTTACAAGGAAGGAGAACTACCATTCAAGTATTTAGGGATTCCATTAGCCACTAGAAAACTAAAACTGGTGGAATGACAACCTCTAATCAACAAGATCACAACAAGAATATCATCATGGACTGCAAAGAAATTATCATACGCAGGGAGAGTACAGTTGGTGAAATCAGTATTGTTTGGCATCCAATCATATTGCGCACAATTATTCATTATTCCAGCTAAGGTGATGAAAGCAATTGAAGGATATTGTAGAAGTTACATCTGGTCAGGAACCAATGAAATCACCAAGAAATCATTGGTAGCTTGGAGCAAGATATGTTTGCCTAAAACAGCAGGAGGTCTGAATCTCACTAACCTCAGATTGTGGAACAAAGTTGCCATAATTAGAACTTGCTGGGATTTGAAGAACAAAAAAGAAATTCTATGGATTAAATGGATCCATGAATACTACATAAAATCTCAAACACTGGAGAGTATGACTATCCCTCTACAAGCTAGTTGGATGGTCAAGAAGATACTCAAGGCAAGAGAGAATCTAGGATATGTACAACCAGAAGATATGAAGAATAAAAGTATGATCAGGAATATCTATCTGAAAATGGTTGGGGAGCTGCCTAAAGTAACATGGAAAAATATCATGTGTAACAATGAAGCAAGACCAAAGGCAAGGTTTATCACTTGGTTGCAGCAGCAAAACAGATTACTAACAGCTACAAGATTAGAAAAATGGGGAATTCAAGTGGATAGTCGATGTGTCATGTGCAAAACAGTAGCAGAAACAAGAGATCATTTATTTGTTAAATGCCCAATAAGAAGATATATATGGCAGAAGATTATGCAATGGATACAGATCACCTGGAGAAATTTGAATACATGGAACCAAATGCAACACTGGATAGAACAGAACACCAAAGGGAAGTCTGCCAAATCAAGAATAGTAAAGATGATATACACAGAATATGTGTATGCAATCTGGATGGAAAGGAACAAAAGGATTTTTGAGCAAAAGGAGACTATAGAGGACACAGTGGCTAGAGAGATTGCATATATTTGTCATGTTCGAGCTAGTAGTACTACTAAGAGGATGTTGCAACACTGTAAATTTCCTAGGTAGTTAGAACTAATAGTAAGATGTGTAAGTAGGAGGATATACAGAGAGATAAATGCTTAGAGAAAAATCAGACTGAGTATAAAGTTTGATCGATTTGTAAATACTTTTGGTTATTAATGAAAACTTTAATTACCAAAAAAAAAACTCTTTGTGTCTCAAAGAAATTTGTGACTATACGAACATCATACTTGCGATTTTGCAAGAAATAGCTCAAGGGCCAAAACGCGAATACACCTCGAATACTCGGGGACTGTCATCGACAGTCAATGCATTCGAGTCATCTAAACTCGAATTCATAAGACCTCAAAGAGGCATCCCCTCGACATAAAGGCCAAGGCCATCATACTCGGGGACTAACCTTTTAAACAAGTTCGAAGGGTTATCGGGAAACAAGCCCAAGAGACATACCCGAAGGCTACGACCATATTAAAGGCTACAGCCATATTAAAGGCTACGACCGAAATAATGCGGCTCGGAGACGTCCGACTTCCGCTATAAGTTAAAGGCCTACAAATACTTTGAGAAACCGGCTAAACTAGGCTACCTTCGGCAAAAGCAAAAAGGGCTCGAATAATTTAAAGACTACGATAATATCAGCTTTCGAAAAAAGCCTCAAGAGGTATTCAATTATCGTAACACGAGCTGATTGTAAATGAGGTTCCGATCGATCGAACCTTCGAAAAACCCAACGGGTACAAAAAACACATGCTAAGCCATAAAGAAATTTTCACTAAGTCTTTTAACCGAATAGAGGGAAAAATTATAGCCGTCTTAGAGGCCGAATTGGCCCAACTCAAAGAGCCTAAGAGCCGACCTAAAAGAGCCTAAGGGCTAATATAAAAGAGTCTAAGGGCCGAAGCATGCGGAGTTCGAGACTTTACTCTCACTCAATTCGGACTCAAGAGCCTCGTCATCCCGAGCTCACATTAAATCAACTTAAACATAGCTAGAGGGTTAACAAAAGCCTTAAGAGGTATTATACTAATAGTTCGAAGATCGCCCATTGATTACAAAAAAACTAAGGGTTGTTATATTCAGAATCTGAGCTGATATTCACTTGATCATTGAAGTTATCAAAATTTGTAACAAAATGAAGACAAAGAAGAATTTTATACAAATCGGAGATAAAGCAAGAAGAAAGGGAATTCCTTATATTCACATAGAGTATTTACAACGCCCGCAAAGGGCCATACACAAAAACAAAACAAAGGAACCTAATCTACTTCGGGGCCACATCCCCGGGAACTACATCTCTGGAAGCCACATCCTCGGGAGCCGTATCTTCGGGAATCTCCTCCTTGGGGAATTCGTCCTCATCTCCCCCGCTCTCGAAGCCACTAGCGAAATCCTCGTTATCGGAGAGTAAAGCGGCAGCCTCTTCCTCCAAAGTTTTTGCTTTTTCAATATCAGTAGAGAGGTCGAAGCCACGAGCGTGCACCTCCTCGAGAGTTTCTCTCCGAAACGGTTGCCTGGCATGGTCGAGGGCACATGATAACTTAACTTCAGCCGCACTGGAGATCTCTTGTGCCCGAGTGTTAGTAGCTTCAACATCAGCTCGGTATGAGGACACAAATGCCTTTGCCTCAGATTTAGCCTTCGCAAGCTCAACGGCTAATTTAACTTCGAGCTCCTCAACTTTGCAGCTCCGGGCCAAGCTTTCCTCCTTTGCATTTTGAAGCTGGCGTTCGATTGAAGTTAGTTGTTCCCGAAGCGTATCTTTCTCTGAGGCGAGACTGTCTGTGTGTTGCTTCCACCCTAGGGTCTCGGCCTCTTTCATGTTGAGCTCTTCTCAAAGCTGTTCCACCAGCTCGCCCTTCTGCTGGGCCTGCAAAGTTGAAGTGTTAGTCACCTAATCGGATAAATGCATAGCAAATCCTCAAAGGCCATATTACCTTTTCAATAAGCTCGGTTTGGTCTTGACGAGCCTTCGCCAGTTTGGCTCGAAGATCGCTGATTGTAAGCACGTGATTTTTGCCCAATGAAAGAATTACTCCCAAAAAATCCAAAATAAAATAATTTTCCTTTGTGTGCAATTTTAGAATTTTTGTGGCATTTTTGATAATTATTTGTATTTATGTCTGTGCGTGTTTATTGGTTAAATTAATAAAAAATTACAAAAATATGTCGCATTTGCATTTAGTATTTATTTAAGTTTGTTTTACAAAATCATAAAAATAATGTACGTTGCATTTTTAGCATTTAACGTCTAAATTGTGTGATTTTTATAGTTAATTGCTATTTAAATGTGCGATAATTGTTATTTGGACAGATTTTTGAAGTTATAACAGATTTTGAATCAGGGCAGTAACAGTAGTTTTAGGGGTAATACGGGAATTAACCAATTGCAGATTATTTAATTATGGTGGGGGGCAAGACGTAATGATAAAAGCAAAAAGGAAAAGGTGGATAATGATGTCTTCTTTTCAAAAAGAGGGAACAAGGGGGCCCACTTTGACTACTTTTCAAAAAGAGGGAACATAGGGGCCTACTTTGACTACTTTTCAAAAAGAGGGAACACGGGGGCCCACGTTGACTACTTTTACTAAAGTAAAAGTGTGGGTAATAATAAAAGTTAAAGGGGAAAGAGGTAAAAGGGGGTCTTGCTTTGTATATAAGGGGGGATGATGAGATTGAAAAGAGAGGAGAGTTTTGGAAGAGAATTGAGAGATAGAAATTGAAAAACAAAAGGAGAGAATAAGAACTGAAAAAAGATCTTCTACTTTCCTTCATTGTATGAAATCAGCATTAATTGCTATTGTTTCATCGAAGCTTGAAACTTCTTTCTTGGTTGTAGTCTCTTGGGTTTTCTGCTATTCCTACTGTTACTGGTCTATTCATGTGTTGCTGGACTGTCGTTGCTGTGCTGCATTGTTACTACTACTGCTGCTTCTCATCTTTATCTTCTCTTGTTTCCAATACCAGGTACACGACTGTAATACTAGCTATTGCAAGTTAAAACTGTGGCAGCATGAATACACATGAAGAATGGAATTTTGAAGTTTTAATTTCGCTTTTTCTTTCTTCCTTTTATTGATTGTATTTAGGTTATTTCATGTATTACTGAATAATAATTGGAATAAGAGAAAATAACATAAGTTAGTCTTTAATGAATCGGCTCGGCAAAACGGGTTAATTCGCTAGTTATGAAGGTTTTAAGATTATCAACAGTAGGTTAATCGTAAACAAGTAGCTAAATTTAGCTAAGGCATGAATTTGAACTAAATTTCATGAATTAGGCATTAAGGCATGATTTGAGTTCAAACAAGATTAGAAGAACGTTTAAGTTTAATAAACTTTCTAATAAGGTTTAGTAATTATGGTTAAATCTAGTTTCAAATGGTTATGAATAATTAATCTCAATAATTTTTTATAACAATGCGAGTTTTAATCTAGCTATATTTGATTCTTTTGAATATTAGTTGTCGAATTTTATTTTTAATAATTTCGATTTTTTTTTGTAAAATTCCTTTTCATCAATATTTGTATTAATCTAGCAATTAGTATGCCATGCTTTCTTAAATAAATAAAAAGGCTCGTAATTAATTAGGATTTTCTTTCTTTATTTTAGAGACTAATTTTAATAGAAAAAATGTAGTCGCTTTAGGATTTGTCCATTTAAAATAAATGAGATGAGATGAGCCTAGTAAAATGTATAGATTGCGGGGCCCTCACAAATGTATGCATTAATTACTTAGAACATCGGAGTTGACCGTCTAGAGAAATTTTACGGCTTTTCCCAAAACAACAATACGCTAGTCGTTCTAGGCGCGTCTTTAACAAATCATTTTCTTAAATATGGGTGTGCATTTATGTAACCCAAATCCAAATCTCAACGGAGTCGAAATGTGTCGATAACCATGGGTGCATTGATTGCGACGTGGTCTGAAATACGTTTTCACAATGTTGCAATTCTCCGTAAAATAATAATAATAATAATAATAATGAAAGCGGTAAAGAGTTAAAATCTGCACATAAGCTCATAATTGTATAAAAAATCAGATAAACAAGCCGAATATGACAATTGAGCGACCGTGCTAGAACCACGGAACTCGGGAATGCCTAACACCTTCTTCCGGGTTAACAGAATTCCTTATCCGGATTTCTGGTTCGCGGACTGTAATACAGAGTCATTCTTTTCCTCGATCCGGGATTAAATTGGTGACTTGGGACACCCTAAATCTCCCAAGTGGCGACTCTAAAATAAATAAACAAATCCCGTTTCGATTGTCCTTTAATTGGAAAAACTCCTTCACCCCTCGCGGGGGCGGAAAAAGGAGGTGTGACAGCTCTGGCGACTCTGTTGGGGAATATTAACCCAGAATCACTGGTTCAGGGCTAGAAATTCGAGCTTAGATAAATTGTTATATTTGGCTTTATCTGATTTTTGCATGTTTGAGCCTAATGTGCTAAATGCTGCTTTTACCGCTTTGATATTATCTGAACTGTATATAAACTGTGCCGAAACCATTCTCTTCTTACCTTCGGGGATGTGCTTACTGGTTGAGACTCCCTATTCTATTAGTGTCATACCTTGAAATAAGAAAGAGGCCGGACAAGTTACTAAGCCGGATGGCCCTTTGGTTCCCGGAAAGTTGCCCCCTCCTCGATTTGAGTTGTCCGCTCGGGTACACAGTCTAGAACACCGACTCAGGTTTTGAACATAGACTAACATGACTTCATGTTGGATCCCTAGTAGGAACGATTATTTGCATCATGTTGCTTTGACTTATGGGACTCAACACAGGGGTTGGGTCCGTCTAGGACTAGCAACCTGAAATGAAAAGACCATCCTGCAACATCCTGTTTGCTTTACGCATTTATTTGCTTCAAACTTGCATGCTGACCGACTTCGAAAAATCAGGAATATTAGAAAATTATGGAAAAAAAGAAGAGCGAGGTAACTGTGTAGAGAATTAATCGCCTATTTTAGGAAGAGAAAAAAAACAATACCCAAATAATGTCGAAATTCTGCCGAAAATCTTGAAAAAGTGAAGAAAAGAAAAATGTTTTATTTTATTTCACTCAAAAAAAAAGAGTCTTTTTATTTTTTAAGTTTGGAAGATAGGTTAGTCATTTTGGTGAAACGAAAAAAAAATCTTCACTTTGTCTTGTTTTCAAAATAAAAAAATAGTTTATCTTGCCATGAAAAATGAAAATGAAAAAGAGTCTTATTTTTAAAATATTTTTTTTATTTGTTTATGAAAATGCCAAAAATGAAAATAAAAAAGAGTCGTGTGTTGAACGTGGTTTTATTATTTGTTGCAAATATATATATAAATCCAAAAAGTATTTTTCTTTATTTCCTTTCTAGAAAAGTTTTTTTTAGACCCCCAATTTTCAAAAGAAAAATCCAAAAATATTTTCCACTATTTATTTCATTAGAAAGTTTTTTTTAATTGTTTTTTTTAAATTAAAAAAAATATTTTCTTCTAATTTCTTCAAAAAAAAAATCCAAGAAAAATATTTTCATTCTTCTTTCAAAATTGATAAAAAAATTCAAAAATATTTTTTAGAAGCATTTCTTTCAAAAATGCTCCCTTTCTTCTTTATAAGTCTTTCCTTTAAAAAAAACAAATAAAAAAAAAGGTTAGTTCATTTACTTCATTCATCATTGCCCGAACTACGCTGGTTTGATTCTCACCGGATGTGAGATACGTAGGCAGCCCTAATCGGGTCCAACCTCCCCTTTTGCTAAAATAGCCAAAAAAAATGTCAAATTTTAGTTTCATTATAAAGAAGTCAGGTGACGCTGTTTTGTCAAAACATAGCTGAATGTTCCCGAAAGGAACGCAGGAAGGCTGATTTTGCATAAACAGCCACCTTTGGGTCATTTTTTTTTAGATTTGGTCCAGTCGACCCACACAGCCTTAAAAATCTTCGTCCTAGAGGCGCTGAAAGGCCGTGTTTGCAATACCGGATTTTTTATTATTCTAATTTGAAAAAAAAACAAGAAAAGAGTCATAAAAATTTGGGTCACGCTGTTTTGTCAAAAACAGCCGAATGTTCTCGAAAGGGACGCCGGAAGGCTGATTTTGCGTAAACGACCATCTTTGGTCATTCTTTTGGGTTGCGACCAGTTATCCCGCACAACCTTAAAATCTTCGTCTCCGAAGTGCTGAAAGGTCGTGTTTGCAAAACCAGGTCTTTTATTATTTGAAAAACAAGAAAAATAGCCAGTGGTCAAGTGAATACCGTTTGGTTTTTAATTAAAATAAGCCGACCCGGTTTCGGTGATGTCTTAAATCGTTCTTGCCGAGATAGCCTTATAGTATCTTTCGGTTGTCGAAGGGCTATTTTCATAAAAGAACAAACAAGTTTGTGAAAGGTTGTAAAGTAATCCTTCCCGACCTCAAAATTCAGATGAAATTGGGAAGGGGCCACATTTGAAAAAATAACCGTTTGGTTGCATTTGTCAAACGGGGAAAGAAACTGGCCGTTCGTCTTTGAGTTTGTAATTCTTTGATTAGAGTATGCAGGCTATTTGATTTTCGAGGCCGTTTGTTGTCTTTTGTCAAAGTCTGTTAGTATGGTCAGTTTTTAAACTTTTGTAATCAAGTTTGTTTTAATATGAAAATTGAAAAAAAAATATTTTATTATTATTTATCTTTTATTAGCCCGAACTACACAAGGTCTGATTCATGCGGGGTCATGATACGTAGGCAATCTCCATAAGATTCGACCACAACAAACAAAAAATCAAAAAAAAGAATCAAAAAAAAGAGAAAGAAAAAAAAAGAAAAAAAAAGGGAAAAAAAGATGTTGTTAATAATGAGGACAGACTGAGTCCATTCTAACCTGTTTTGTCTTGAATCGCAAAGAAAGTTAAGGTGGTTGGTTTGTGGTAAGCCGGACAATGACACCCAGAATATCGCGCATAATCCTTTACCTGCACATCATGATACACACTTTGCGGGGATCAGGCCTAATGACAGAAGCACTCGAATCCTATTGGGGACTTGTTGACTGAGGTTGATGATATTGAAGTTGGCAATGGTCTGGGCAATACTGATGCGAAGCTCAGTGGCTAAGATGCCAGTTTTGATAAAGTGGGAGGATGCTTCGTTCCTTGGTTAGCAAGAGAGAAGCTTTTGGTGGCTTATTTTATTGTCATTTCTGTTGTCCGGATTATTAGGGTTGTAATTCGGATATTGTCTTGTGTCAAACTTTCTTATCTTTCCATTTTGTCATAGCGGCTTGTTTAAGTTTTGTCCAGGTTGTTTTACGATTTTATTCTGGTTTGTTTTTGTTTGTTTTGTTATTCAAACCATTTCACCGGTAGTCTAATGCAAAATCCGGTCTTTTATTATTTCCAGTCATCTTTTGTTTGGTCCTTTTATCATTTTTGTTCAGCGCTGATTCTGGTGACATGACATGCGCACACAGTTTGGGCCTGATCTTAAAAGATAATCGTAAAACCATTGGGAGGTGATCAGAACGTTTAAAGGAAATAAGAACGGTTTGAGATTATGTGAAGCCCGAGCCATCTGAAACTGGGGCAAATAAAACATAAAGAAAAACCATAAAATCAAGTGAGAGTATTGCCCAATGGTGCTTTAAAAATGACAAAAGAAAAAGGCAAATGTATGCATATGGTTATCAAGTCCGGCACAATCAGAAGATGTGGTGAATATTTAATGGTGTTGTTTGTGCTTGGCGTGTTTTGAAGATTGGAATGACGAAGACATTTTATTCTGCTATCTAAACACTTTCTCCTTCGTTAACCCTTTGAGCCTTATTTGTTTTCTTTCGTACCCCTCTTTCGGAATCAGTAGCAAAGAGTAGAAACACAAACATAAAAAGATAAGAAAAGAAAAAGAAAAAAAAACACAAAAAGAAAAAGAAAAAAAATCAACAAAACGACAAAAGAAAAATGAAAAAAAAAGAAGAAAAGAAAAAAATGATAACAAAAAAAAAAGAAAGTCAGAAGAAAATAGAGGATTTGGGAACTACGTTTGACCTGATTCCTCAAAGAGGATACGTAGGCGCCTCACGGCTCGGTCATAATGGTCATAGTGTGCATGGTGTAATAAAAATTAAAAAAAATATATATAAATAATCCTCAAGCAAAAAAATAGGGCAAGCGTTGCGCTTGTTGTAAACAAATATGGTTCCGAAGGTTGTAATTTTGAACCTCAAATTGATTTGTTTTTGAGCCTTTAATACCCTTTCTTTCTAGCCTATCCAAAGACCCACATTACGGTCCAAAGAAAGACCTTCTGATCAGTCTGCAAAAGATGCCAAGTTAGACAAATGAGAGTCTTACCGGTGAACATAACACTCTGTTCCACAACAGAAGGGACTCTAATCCCCAGTAGAGAGAATCATACCGGCAACACTCCAAATCCCCAGTTGGAAAATGATACAAATGAGAGAGTCTTATCGGTGAAAATCTTCACGGACACTATAAGGCGATGAAAGCTGGGAAAAAAAAAATGAGAGAGGCTTGATAGTGAAAACCCTTCGGGCATTACAAATCGAATAAGATTGAGAATCAGATGGAGAATCGCCAAATGAAGATCTTGAAAGACGATTGACGGTAGAGGATAGTCCACATGCGCATGTCATGACCATTAGAGTCGGTATCTGCGTTTGATAGGTTTTTATTTATAGTTTCTCTTGTTAAAGAGTCATCTTTTTCCTTTGTCTTTTATTCGGTTCCCTTTTTGTTCATCTTTCTCCTTTCATAGCAAATTCCCCAGTAGAGTCTGTTTGGTCAGAACAAGTAAGAAATGACTTCAAAATCTGCCATCAGCTTTCCAATTAGGCAAGACCAGATCTGATTAGAAGATCCAAATGGTCTAAGTCAGGAAGGAACAAGCGCGAGGCTAGTGTCAAGAAAGATATCCCCAGCAAAAGGAGATTGACAAAAGGATTGACGAGTGTCAAGAGGGATATCCTTGCCGAAATCAAAGGTTATTAAACTTCAAGGCCAAGGCCCGTGGACAAATCAAGAAGAGCAATGGGCATGATTTGGGAAATTCATGCGAGACTAAAAGGTCGGGGAAATGCCAGTTTCCGAGCTATGCCACAAAAGAAGAAGGATATCCCCAGCAGAAAGGGATCATCCCCAGCAAGTTTTTGGAACGCAGAGCAGGGAAGGAGAAAGGGAAAAGCCATCCCCAGTAGGAGTATCACAACCAACCACCACAGTCAAACCTTAAAAGGAAATGGCATTGATGGCGGAAAGGCATGCCATAAGGGAGATTATCAAACTGGGGCAGAAAATTTTCCTTTTATTTAGAAAATTTTCTGAAAGTCAGATACCCATTCGGGGAAGAATAAAGATAGCACCAGTCTCAAGGGAAGTGGTCTTTGAACCAGTTTTACCCCAAGCATAACAAGTTTTAATAAAGGAAGTTGTTCCCCAGCGGACAGAACAAAGGGATGAAACTTGTGCTCGGAAAAAGCAAAAGGCCAGTATCATTCCTAGCAGCCTTCAGAAGAGTGAAGCACTAGTTTTGAAGGAATCAAAATCTCCCAGCAGTGTTATCCTCAACAGCGTTATCCCCGACTGATAACATTTTATCCCCAGCAATGTTGAGAGAGAAAAGTTTTGAAGGAGGTAGTTTTTGAGAAAAGGGGAAGAAAGGAGATTCCCCAATAATATTATTCCCCAACAGGTAAGTAAATAATTCCCCATCCGTGTTATCCCCAGCAGTCGCGGGGAAAGACAACACGAGCTTTTAAAGGAGAAAATCATCCCCAGCAAGGCCACAAATCGGCCACCATTTTAAAAACTGATAAAATTTTCTTTGCTTGAGAGTTGAAACAGGAACAAAGCAGCGCAAGGGAAAAAGAAAAGAAAAAAAAAAGAGGAATTACCAAGGTACGTTTCTCAAACCTTTGATCTTTATATTTTCCTCCTAGGATAAAAGTCCTAGTCTGATGAAATTTTCTCCTGAGATATCAAATCTTAGTCCGATGAATCTTTCTCCAAAGCTCTAAAGGAGCTTGATTTATTTTTAAAAGTATTAGAGTTGAAGTCAGGAGCCCGCCTGGAGAATGGAGGTGTTAAAATTTAAGAAATTGTTAAAGTCAGGAGCCCGCCTGTAGAACGGAGGTTGTTAAATTTTAAGTTAAAGAAGTCAGGAGCTCACCTGTAGAATGACAATTTAAATTTCAAGTTTTGAAGTTGGAATACATTTCAGTCTTTACATTTAAGTTGAAGAAACTGGGTTCATCCGCCCTCGAATAGGATATTTTGGGTTCATCCGCCCTCGAATAGGATATTTTGGGTTCATCCGCCCTCGAATAGGATATTTTGGGTTCATCCGCCCTCGAATAGGATATTTTGGGTTCATCCGCCCTCGAATAGGATATTTTGGGTTCATCCGCCCTCGAATAGGATATTTTGGGTTCATCCGCCCTCGAATAGGATATTTTGGGTTCATCCGCCCTCGAATAGGATATTTTGGGTTCATCCGCCCTCGAATAGGATATTTTGGGTTCATCCGCCCTCGAATAGGATATTTTGGGTTCATCCGCCCTCGAATAGGATATTTTGGGTTCATCCGCCCTCGAATAGGATATTTTGGGTTCATCCGCCCTCGAATAGGAATAGGATATTTTGGGTTCATCCGCCCTCGAATAGGATATTTTGGGTTCATCCACCCTCGAATAGGATATTTTGGGTTCATCCACCCTCAAAATAGGATATTTTGGGTTGTTGAAATCAGGAGCCCGCCTGAAGAGAGGAAAGACGTTTTATTTTTTAAAGTTGTTGAAGTCAGGAGCCCGCCTGAAGAGAGGAAAGACGTTTATTTTGCAAAGTTGTTGTTGAGGTCAGGAGCCCGCCTGAAGAGAGTAAAGGCGTTTTGTTTTTAAAAGTTGTTGAAATCTCGCCAGCCTAAAGAAAGGAATGGCGTTTTAGTTTCAAAGTTGTTGAAGTTAGGAGCCCGCCTGAAGAGAGGAAAGGCATTTTGTTTTTAAAAGTTGTTGAAATCTCGCCAGCCTAAAGAAAGGAATGGCGTTTTAGTTTCAAAGTTGTTGAAGTCAGGAGCCCGCCTGAAGAGAGGAAAGGCGTTTATTTTGTAAAGTTGTTGTTGAGGTCAGGAGCCCGCCTGAAGAGAGGAAAGGCGTTTTGTTTTTAAAAGATGTTGAAATCTCGTCAGCCTAAAGAAAAGAATGGCGTTTTAGTTTCAAAGTTGTTGAAGTTAGGAGCCCTCCTGAAGAGAGGAAAGGCGTTTATTTTGCAAAGTTGTTGTTGAGGTCAGGAGCCCGCCTGAAGAGAGGAAAGGCGTTTTGTTTTTAAAAGTTGTTGAAATCTCGTCAGCCTAAAGAAAGGAATGGCGTTTTAGTTTCAAAGTTGTTGAAGTCAGGAGCCCGCCTGAAGAGAGGAAAGGCGTTTATTTTGCAAAGTTGTTGTTGAGATCAGGAGCCCGCCTGAAGAGAGGAAAGGCGTTTTATTTTTAAAAGTTGTTGAAATCTCGCCAGCCTAAAGAAAGGAATGGCATTTTATTTTTCAAAGTTGTTGAAGTCAGGAGCCCGCCTGAAGAGAGGAAAGACGTTTTATTTTTAAAGTTATTTAAATCTCGCCAACCTAAAAAAAGGAATGACATTTTATTTTCAAAGTTGTTGTTGAAGTCAGGAGCCCGCCTGAAGAGAGGAAAGGCGTTTTATTTTTAAAGTTGTTTAAATCTCGCCAACCTAAAGGAAAGAATGACACTTTATTTTCAAAAGTTGTTGTTGAAATCAGGAGCCCGCCTGAAGAGAGGAAAGACGTTTATTTTTCAAAGTTGTTGAAGTCAGGAGCCCGCCTGAAGAGAGGAAAGGCGTTTTATTTTTAAAAGTTGTTGAAATCTCGCCAGCCTAAAGAAAGGAATGTCATTTTATTTTCAAAAGTTGTTGTTGAAATCAGGAGCCCGCCTGAAGAGAGGAAAGACGTTTATTTTTCAAAGTTGTTGAAGTCAGGAGCCCGCCTGAAGAGAGGAAAGGCGTTTTATTTTTAAAGTTGTTTAAATCTCGCCAACCTAAAGGAAGGAATGGCACTTTATTTTCAAAAGTTGTTGTTGAAATCAGGAGCCCTCCTGAAGAGAGGAAAGGCGTTTTATTTTTAAAAGTTGTTGAAATCTCGCCAGCCTAAAGAAAGGAATGGCATTTTATTTTTCAAAGTTGTTGAAGTCAGGAGCCCGCCTGAAGAGAGGAAAGGCGTTTTATTTTTAAAGTTATTTAAATCTCGCCAACCTAAAAAAAGGAATGACATTTTATTTTCAAAGTTGTTGTTGAAGTCAGGAGCCCGCCTGAAGAGAGGAAAGGCGTTTTATTTTTAAAGTTGTTTAAATCTCGCCAACCTAAAGGAAAGAATGACACTTTATTTTCAAAAGTTGTTGTTGAAATCAGGAGCCCGCCTGAAGAGAGGAAAGACGTTTATTTTTCAAAGTTGTTGAAGTCAGGAGCCCGCCTGAAGAGAGGAAAGGCGTTTTATTTTTAAAAGTTGTTGAAATCTCGCCAGCCTAAAGAAAGGAATGTCATTTTATTTTCAAAAGTTGTTGTTGAAATCAGGAGCCCGCCTGAAGAGAGGAAAGACGTTTATTTTTCAAAGTTGTTGAAGTCAGGAGCCCGCCTGAAGAGAGGAAAGGCGTTTTATTTTTAAAGTTGTTTAAATCTCGCCAACCTAAAGGAAGGAATGACACTTTATTTTCAAAAGTTGTTGTTGAAATCAGGAGCCCTCCTGAAGAGAGGAAAGGCGTTTTATTTTTAAAAGTTGTTGAAATCTCGCCAGCCTAAAGAAAGGAATGGCATTTTATTTTTCAAAGTTGTTGAAGTCAGGAGCCCGCCTGAAGAGAGGAAAGGCGTTTTATTTTTAAAGTTATTTAAATCTCGCCAACCTAAAAAAAGGAATGACATTTTATTTTCAAAGTTGTTGTTGAAGTCAGGAGCCCGCCTGAAGAGAGGAAAGGCGTTTTATTTTTAAAGTTGTTTAAATCTCGCCAACCTAAAGGAAAGAATGACACTTTATTTTCAAAAGTTGTTGTTGAAATCAGGAGCCCGCCTGAAGAGAGGAAAGACGTTTATTTTTCAAAGTTGTTGAAGTCAGGAGCCCGCCTGAAGAGAGGAAAGGCGTTTTATTTTTAAAAGTTGTTGAAATCTCGCCAGCCTAAAGAAAGGAATGTCATTTTATTTTCAAAAGTTGTTGTTGAAATCAGGAGCCCGCCTGAAGAGAGGAAAGACGTTTATTTTTCAAAGTTGTTGAAGTCAGGAGCCCGCCTGAAGAGAGGAAAGGCGTTTTATTTTTAAAGTTGTTTAAATCTCGCCAACCTAAAGGAAGGAATGACACTTTATTTTCAAAAGTTGTTGTTGAAATCAGGAGCCCTCCTGAAGAGAGGAAAGGCGTTTTATTTTTAAAAGTTGTTGAAATCTCGCCAGCCTAAAGAAAGGAATGGCATTTTATTTTTCAAAGTTGTTGAAGTCAGGAGCCCGCCTGAAGAGAGGAAAGGCGTTTTATTTTTAAAAGTTGTTGTTTAAATCTCGCCAGCCTAAAGAAAGGAATGGCATTTTATTTTCAAAAATGTTGTTGAAGTCAGGAGCCCGCCTGAAGAGAGGAAAGGCGTTTTATTTTTAAAAGTTGTTGAAATCTCGCCAGCCTAAAGAAAGGAATGGCATTTTATTTTTCAAAGTTGTTGTTAAAATTAGGCGCCCACATGTATAACGAGAGTAATACTTTTCAGTCTTTACATTTTATGTTTCAGGCGCCCACCTGTATAACGAGAGGAATACTTTTCAGTCTTTACATTTCATGTTTCAGGCGTACACCTGTATAACGAGAGGAATACTTTTCAGTCTTATACTTTAGGTCTTGAAATCAGTAACCCCTCCGGAAGGCAGAAGGTTACAACAGGAATCCCCAGCAGGAAACAATAAAAATCCCCAGCACCGGGAAGCAGAAGGTTGCAACAAGAGGTCCCAGCACAAGTTCAAGCGCATGAGTCAAAAAGAAGAAAGACGCGTCTTGAAAGAAGCGTCCTGTGAACATTAAATTATGCCCAACATAACAAATCTGATGAAGAAAGTCGTATCCCCAGAGGAACCACCGAAAAGCTTAATGAAGGAGGCCATATCCCCAATAGACCGAACAAAATGATGAAAACTGGTATTCAGAAAAGCAAAAGGCCAGTGTCATCCCCAAATTCTCGGAAGAAAAGCACCAGAAGAAACACAAGCCGACAAGAAAGCAAGGCAACAAGAACAAGTTGAAGATAGATGAGATCTTATGATCTGTAGTCTAGCCTAGCTTCTTGTTTTCTTTTAAGCACGGTGTAACAAGGAGATCGGTAAGCAGTGGTAATAGCATGCAACAACAGTAACACTGCAGTCCCATGGTAGTCCCAGCTACCAAAACTTCCCGAACTACATTAACCTGATTCCCCTTTAGCCAGGGATATGTAGGAAACCTTTGAAGCAAAGGTTCGGTTAAATCTTTTTCAAAAAATGCTTCACACGGAGTACTCGGATGGGCAAAAATCGCTCACTTTATCTTTGCACGAAAACCCTTCGTGTCTTCGGGCAAAGAGGGGCAGCTGTAAGCACGTGATTTTTTCCCTATGAGAGAATTACTCCCAAAAAATCCAAAATAAAACAATTTTCCTTTGTGTGCAATTTTAGAATTTTTGTGGCATTTTTGATAATTATTTGTATTTCTATCTGTGCATGTTTATTGGTTAAATTAATAAAAAATTACAAAAATATGTCGCATTTACATTTAGTATTTATTTAAGTTTGTTTTACAAAATCATAAAAATAATGTACGTTGCATTTTTAGCATTTAACGTCTAAATAGTGTGATTTTTATAGTTAATTGCTATTTAAATGTGCGATAATTGTTATTTGGATAGATTTTTGAAGTTATAACAGATTTTGAATCAGGGCAGTAACAGTAGTTTTAGGGGTAATACGGGAATTAACCA
Organism: Nicotiana sylvestris; assembly: GCF_000393655.2. Lineage (NCBI taxonomy): Eukaryota > Viridiplantae > Streptophyta > Magnoliopsida > Solanales > Solanaceae > Nicotiana > Nicotiana sylvestris. The sequence continues at coordinate 179,534,445 of NC_091060.1, read as the reverse complement.
ATTGCAGATTATTTAATTATGGTGGGGGGCAAGACGTAATGATAAAAGCAAAAAGGAAAAGGTGGATAATGATGTCTTCTTTTCAAAAAGAGGGAACAAGGGGGCCCACTTTGACTACTTTTCAAAAAGAGGGAACATAGGGGCCTACTTTGACTACTTTTCAAAAAGAGGGAACACGGGGGCCCACGTTGACTACTTTTACTAAAGTAAAAGTATGGGTAATAATAAAAGTTAAAGGGGAAAGAGGTAAAAGGGGGTCTTGCTTTGTATATAAGGGGGGATGATGAGATTGAAAAGAGAGGAGAGTTTTGGAAGAGAATTGAGAGATAGAAATTGAAAAACAAAAGGAGAGAATAAAAACTGAAAAAAGATCTTCTACTTTCCTTCATTGTATGAAATCAGCATTAATTGCTATTGTTTCATCGAAGCTTGAAACTTCTTTCTTGGTTGTAGTCTCTTGGGTTTTCTGCTATTCCTACTGTTACTGGTCTATTCCTGTGTTGCTGGACTGTCGTTGCTGTGCTGCATTGTTACTACTACTGCTGCTTCTCATCTTTATCTTCTCTTGTTTCCAATACCAGGTACACGACTGTAATACTAGCTATTGCAAGTTAAAACTGTGGAAGCATGAATACACATGAAGAATGGAATTTTGAAGTTTTAATTTCGTTTTTTCTTTCTTCCTTTTATTGATTGTATTTAGGTTATTTCATGTATTACTGAATAATAATTGGAATAAGAGAAAATAACATAAGTTAGTCTTTAATGAATCGGCTCGGCAAAACGGGTTAATTCGCTAGTTATGAAGGTTTTAAGATTATCAACAGTAGGTTAATCGTAAACAAGTAGCTAAATTTAGCTAAGGCATGAATTTGAACTAAATTTCATGAATTAGGCATTAAGGCATGATTTGAGTTCAAACAAGATTAGAAGAACGTTTAAGTTTAATAAACTTTCTAATAAGCTTTAGTAATTATGGTTAAATCTAGTTTCAAATGGTTCTGAATAATTAATCTCAATAATTTTTTATAACAATGCGAGTTTTAATCTAGCTATATTTGATTCTTTTGAATATTAGTTGTCGAATTTTATTTTTATTTATAATTTCGATTTTTTTTTTTGTAAAATTCCTTTTCATCAATATTTGTATTAATCTAGCAATTAGTATGCCATGCTTTCTTAAATAAATAAAAAGGCTCGTAATTAATTAGGATTTTCTTTCTTTATTTTAGAGACTAATTTTAATACAAAAAATGTAGTCGCTTTAAGATTTGTCCATTTAAAATAAATGAGATGAGCCTCGCCTAGTAAAATGTATAGATTGCGGGGCCCTCACAAATGTATGCATTAATTACTTAGAACATCGGAGTTGGCCGTCTAGAGAAATTTTACGGCCTTTCCCAAAACAACAATACGCTAGTCGTTCTAGGCGCGTCTTTAACAAATCATTTTCTTAAATATGGGTGTGCATTTATGTAACCCAAATCCAAATCTCAACGGAGTCGAAATGTGTCGATAACCATGTGTGCATTGATTGCGACGTGGTATGAAATACGTTTTCACAATGTTGCAATTCTCCGTAAAATAATAACAATAATAATAATAATGAAAGCGGTAAAGAGTTAAAATCCGCACATAAGCTCATAATTGTATAAAAAATCAGATAAACAAGCCGAATATGACAGTTGACCGACCGTGCTAGAACCACGGAACTCGGGAATGCCGAACACCTTCTCCCGGGTTAACAGAATTCCTTATCCGGATTTCTGGTTCGCGGACTGTAATACAGAGTCATTCTTTTCCTCGATCCGGGATTAAATTGGTGACTTGGGACACCCTAAATCTCCCAAGTGACGACTCTGAAATAAATAAACAAATCCCTTTTCGATTGTCCTTTAATTGGAAAAACTCCTTCACCCCTTGCGGGGGCGGAAAAAGGAGGTGTGACACTGATCTCCCCCTCTTTTTTGACATAGAGTATCTTAAGGTTGTCCCTCTCTTCCGTGAGCTTCTTGAGCTCGGCCTCACATCGAGCAAGCTCGGCTCGAGACTTTGAAAACGCTTCTTGATGGAGCGTCATAGCCTTCACAAAAGGGAAAAGTTAGACTCAGAACGACAAGGATAAAGAACATGCGTAATTTTAAAGGTAGAAACTTACTTTTTGAAGAGTCACTGGGCCTCATCAAAAATAAATAAGGCGTCAGGATCGGGACCATCCTCGATCCTCGCAAGACACTCCCGAAAATGTCGCTCCCTTCATGGGTCGTTCCCACATTAGAAGTCCTCATGACCTGGGCATCTCGGAATTGCCCTTCAGAGAACACCGGGTCCGGCGGCGAATCATCTACATTGATTACCCCAAGTGATACACTTGGGATATTATCATGTCTTTGAAGGGCCTCAGAGTTAGGCTCTTTGAGCTCACCCACCAAGTGTCCCTCGGGACGAGGCACACTTTTTCCACCTGATGGCACGGGGACTTTGCTCGAGCTCCCCTCCGAAATTTCTTCGGCTCGAGATTGAAACGCATCTGCCACCATCGGTTCAGCAACCTTTGGAGCGTCAATGTTTCCTCTTTTTTGAGATACCAACAGGCAGTCGTCATCTTCTCCCTCTTCATCCTCATCCCGAAGACGTTGGGCCATTTTTGGAGATAGGACCACGTATCGGCCTTAGGCTTTCGATCCTTGATTTTCTTTGACTTCGGGGAACTTGTAGGCGACCCTCTTTTCTTTTTCTTTTCCTTCACAGGATTTGGGATTTCATCTTCACCGGGCGGGGGCGGCCGCATAGCAACGACGTCTCCGAGGGCTGCATAACGAAAAAGTAAGTACTCCACTAAGAAACATAAACATGTAAATAAGAGAACTCACCATGGTTTTCAGCTTCCCATCGACCCTTGGCTAAGTCACGCCAACAATATTCTGCGTATAAAGAAGTGGAGGCCAGTTGCCGGACCTAACCTGCAAGGTCCGGGACCGTGCGAGGAAACCAAGGAACAGCTGCACCATCAGAAAATGATTAGATCGGGTAAAGGATGAGATCGAGAAAGAGTAAGAAAAGCAAAATATTAAGTCATTATCGATAAATCTATATTTATGTTTCATGTTCCATTCCTAGGGGAATGGCACCCTCTCAGCGAGGATCAGATCGGAGGTCCCGATTCGGACAAACCGGCTCATTCATCCCCGGTCCTTGTCCTCATCGATTCTAGAGAAAAGAGATTTTGAAGATCGATGCTGGAGCTTTATCAGACCACCTCGATAAAGGCGGGGGCTATATAACATGATCAGGTGGTCGAGGGTAAAAGGCATCCCCTCGACCTGGACCGAGAAATACCTGATCAAATTGATGATGCGCCAAAAAGAAGGATAGATCTAGCCAAGCGTCACCTGGTATTGTTGGCAAAAATCGAGAATAATTGGGTCTATGGGACCCAGTGATAGATCTACGGGACCCAATGTAAAAGGGTAGGTATACACTCTTAAGTATCCTACCTTGTGGGTGGTGATGTCCTCTTCGGGGAGGGGATCACCCCATCCTTATTCTCCCAATTGCAATCCTTTTTCACCTGCTCAAGTTCATCTTTAGTAATCAAGAAGATGTATCGAGACATGGCGCAGGTTTATCGATTTTAAAATCTGAAGTTATATCACATGGCCCGGGAGTGCACTCCTCGATACGAGGTGGCACCACTGTTCTACCCCTGGCCGACCGCGATGATGAAGAAGCTTTCTCTTTCTGGGGAACGGTCTTAGATGTTTTAACCATTGTTGTTGAGAAATTCAAAAGAGGAGAAAGAGTAGATGTTGTAGCAAGGGCAAATTGAGAAGAGGGTGACCTCAAAGAAGTTGAAGGAGCCAAAGAGATTTTAAGAGTGATTTGAGAAGTAAAGTTTGCAAAAATTATGAAGTTGGCCTATTTATAGAGGCCGCTTAAGCGTTTTGGGGAAGCCAAATAGCCGACCATCAACTGCTGATGGCCTTGGGAAACTGTGCAGATGCGACCTTTCAGTCACTTTAGTCGCCGACGTCACAAGATTGGCATCATGATCGAGGCATCGAAGGGTTGAGAATCAAATCGTTTCTTATCATTTTATTCTAAGAAACGCGGGGACTATTTGTATACGGTCAAAATCATAAGAGGCTCGAAGACCTAAGTGCTCGAGGAACATCGGAGCCAAGTACGACAGTGCCGTTATGAGTTTGTTACAGAAGGACAAGATTCCCGCCACGTCCCCAAGATCATGGCGTAAATGCCGGAATTGATTTGTACGAATTACTACAAATCCGTACTAGGCGGTTATACAACTGTCCCAATAAGATTCCTTACTGTAAATAGAAATGTACCTTATTTAGGGTTTCCCTATTATATAAAAGAGACCCCAATCATTTGTAAACATCATCAATCATTGGCAAAGAATATACTCTCTTACTTTTTCGCTCATTGTTCATCAGAATTGTCCTTTAGCTTTATTATTCTTGCCTTATTGTCCTTGGTCCATCTCGAGGTCCTTTTGGCTCGAGGTCGATACTGCCTAGCAATATTGGTTTGATTTACTCATTTCTTTCATTTATACGCTATACTTCTTGATTATTAATTAATATTGAACTAAATCACATATTTTTCAAATTAAATTTAATTGTTACTCGTATTTTCGAGGTAAACAACTTTTTATATCATCAGTAAATAAAAATTAATTCTATATGAAATAATAATAATAAATTTAGTTGATTGCATTAAAATATTAGATACAAAGGCCGTCACACTGACAAAATACAAAAGTGGCTGGTAGGCTAAACCTAATTGTATTTGCTAGCCAAAAACTATATATATTATATGCATAGAATACACATATATACAAAACGAATATATATATTTTGTTGGCTATTACTTTTTGGGAGGTTCAAAATATACATTTCTCAATATATTAAATAGTATTTGAACCAAACTGCGACTAAAAGTTTTTAAAGTCATTTGGTAACAATACCCATATTAATACTGGTCTAATAGCTTTTCGTGTTTGCTGTTTTCGCAGAAGTTTGAATCATTTATTGCTTAGATTAGAAAATGCATCTAGATTATTCTCCATATTAAAGAAAAAATATTTGCATTCTTGAAACGATCGTGTGACCAAAAGATTAATGGTTCAAGTCACAAAGAAACTCTTTTGCGCAAATATAACATGTCAGTACATGCAATACACTAATCAGATTCTTTCTCGGACCTCACACATAAGAGAGAGGTAAGTACACTCTACTGTTAAGACTTTCATCTTTATAAAACCTCGAATTTACAATAAATTACAACCTAGCATGATATTGGAAAGATTTGTATTCATAACTCTAATTTTCATCAAAATGAAAATGAATATGAAATGTTCTCATATTTGCTGCAAAAGTGAGTTGGTCCAGCAGATTTATGGACTTGATTTTGCCTTAATAATTCACAAGTTTTCAGCAGGAAAACAACAACAACGACCCAGTGAAATTCCACTAATAGGGTTTGGGAGTATAGTGTGTACGCAGACCTTACCCTACTCTGAAGGGATAGAGAGGTTGTTTCCGAAAGACCCTCGGCTCAAAAGGACAAAAAGACAAACGGAGACAATATAAGTATCACCACAGAAATCATAGGAAGAATAGGAAACAACCTATTTTTCCTGCAATGCGAAGCAAACAGTCAATGCGGAGACACGTGCAATGAATTGACTCGCTTTCGTCGAAAATTACAACGCATAAACAAAAACAATTTTTATACATAAACAAAATATACAAGAGAATACAGGTTGAAAACCAAGTGTGGCATTTTCGGATATTTTTGAATCCCCTTGTCAAAAATCCTGGCTCCACCACTGTACAGTATACACAATCTCGACTGTTTGACTCACAAGAAATAAAAAAGAGGAAAACAAAAAGATTGAAATTTTACAAGGATATACAATTCCAGCTAAGTCAGTAAGTACAATTTTTGACTTTGCATTGTCAGTATGGAATCTGCTCAGTTTTAGTCATAAGCTGTAATATTGATTTTGCTTTCCTTTGTCCTCGGTCAGTTCCCTCTTTCCCTATCTCTACTAAATGCTCATACACACCATACTGTAGAGCAGCAAGCATAAGATTTGAATTGTGTGTACTTAACTCAAGAAGCACAGCTGCTGAACATTCTTTGTTCTTTGGAGTACCATCTCTAATCAAATTTACAAGAGTTTCGATGAACGAAAGCTTTCCAACTTCCTGTCTACCTTCTGGATGTGTCGTTAGAACTAACAATATGGATAGAGTCTCATCAACCATGTCTAAATGTTTTTCCTCTAGTAGTTGAAGTAATGGTGCTACAATCCCGGCTTGGATCGCTATACTTTTGTTTGTGTGGTTGAAACATAGATTGAAGAGTGCAGTTATAGCATCCTTCTTCCCTCTGATTGTCCCATTTTTCAATAGATCAATCAATGGCGGGATACCATTTAACGAACCTATAGCTACTTTATTTTCATCAAGCATTGATAAACTAAACAATGCTGCTGCAGAGTTCTCTTTAGCACCAACACTTCCATTTTGCAATACCTCAATTATTGCTGGAATGGCGTTTTCTTTGGATATAAGTTTCTTATTTGATTCGTCGATTGACAAGTTTAAAAGAGCTGTGACAGCATGCTCCTGGATTTTGGAATCCGGATAGGACACTAATTGCACGATTGATGGGATTCCTCCGCTGTTAGCAATGAAAGTTCTTTTCTCCGGATTTTCTTTTGATAGCATCCGAATATTTGTCACAGCCTTTCTCTGCACTTCTAAATGACACGAGGATAAGTCTTCAATCAACGACAATAGTTTTTCATCACTTCCAGCAGAAGGACTTTCGGGGTTTGTAGAAGCCTGCTTTGTTGGAAGTTGAAAGTTGTTCTTCAAACACCATTCCTCTATTAAATTCTTTAGAGCAAAGTTTGGTGCCAATGACAAGTGTGTCAAAGTTTCCCCTGTTTTCGGACATGTACGATGATTAGTATCCAACCAATGCTGTATGCTCTCTCTTTCATATGTCTGCAACAGATAACAAGTTGGAAACAGAAAAGTTATTAACACTTCACTAACTCAGCTACTATACATAGATAACTTGAAGAATTTTCATGGATCAGTTCACTAGTTAAACATTCTTACACGAGTGTAGAAACCCTAACCTGATTCTGATACTAATTGTTACGGAAGATTGTGGGTTAACTAGCACACAATTATACACGAAGCAAATAGAAAAGAAAAATAACACAAGGATTTAATGAGGTTCGGCTAAGCCTAATCCTCAGGGCAGTATACTACAAAGAATCTCCAACTACAACCCTTATACATCTCAAGTAGTCCTAAATCTGTAAGAGAATGGTTTTCCCAATCCTACGGCAGACAATAGGTTTTCATTTCTCAAATTTATTAGAACAGTGGGTTTTCCAAACCTATAGGCAAGGGAAAAATTCAAGAATAACAGAGCGAAATGTTCTTACCTGTCCAGTTGAAACAATAACCGGGTCTGTCATAATCTGTAACGTGATCGGACAGAGGAATTCATTGGGGATCGCCAAAGAAGTGGATTTCTCAAGAGCTTTGGGAATAACAGGTTCGTCAAAAATACCAGTTTCTTCCATCCCTGCTAACCTTTTCAATTTGTTTAAAAGATCTATGATTTGTTGCGTGCTCTCAGCATTCTGTGCTCGTCTTTCTTTAATCACTTTTCTTATTGATATTGTTTCAGCCTTTAGGTCCTCAACAGTATGCAATTCCAGCTTGTTCGCGAGCCTCTCTATGCTAGCACTATCTGCATTTCTGTCATTCTCTGTGGATAATGATACCATTAGATCCATTGCAAGTTCCATATCTTGAGTATCGATTCGTTTCCTAGCTCGTTTGAATTGAACGAGCATCAACTCCACCTGAATGTATCACATCATGAATATATTATTCACATTGTAAGCTGCAGTACTATCATATCAGCAAAATAGGTACAGACTGTTCTACTCAAGAATGTTAAGTAAACTAAACATTTGGACATTACGAGCAGGTAACTTTCAACAAAACGATAGCAAAAGGGAGCAATCTCAAAAAAGAGTTCCTAAACAATTGACTCCATCATAAGATCCCATCGTGTATCTAACAGCGCACCACGCAAAATGCACCTTCAATTTATTAACCAGCTCAAGAATGCACCCTTCTTACCTTTTTTGATATAGAATAAGATGAAGGATGACTAGTCTATATCCTGTATCGATCATAAAATCACTCTATAAATAAGTCAATTCTTTGTGACCTCGTACAATTCACGATATAGACTTTGGTCTAACTATATGCCCATTCAGCTATGCTTCCATCGGCTCATCTATGAATAAATAAACAATGTTTAACAGCATTATATCAACTATTATGCCTCAATCTCAAACTAGTCGGCTATGTAATCCTCAATTACCACTCTACTCTATTTGGCCCCTTTCATCTAATTCTTTAGAAGATAATATTGTGATTCATAAAATTGATCTTTAAAGGATCTGACCTGTTCCTTCTCTTCATCTGAAATTCCAAGTTCTTCATAAGGCATACCATCCAAAGCATGACTTAATTTTTCATACACAGAATGAAATCTCCGCATTACAGCCTCGCTTTCTAAAGCCTGCATAACAATGTACAAAACGATAAATAAATCCCCGCAACATATATTCGAGACACATAATATAATTAAGAGTGGCCTTTCTAATAGCTTAAGCTTTTAAATGAGGTGGACACACAAATTAGCATGGTACTAGAGCATGCTGGAGGTCTTTAGGTTCAAACCTCCTCGCCACCCATAATATTTTCACGTGTTTGGTCCATGAAAATGAATCAGGCCCAAACATGAAGGGGCGCCTTGAGACATAATATAATTATTCAGTAATAGTTAAAAACATAGTATCTCTCTTAATCTTTTTGAGGTGGTTACACAAATTGACATTTATCACCTCCTACCAAAAGTAAAGCATGATGATAATACGCATGAAAAAAGGACAGCTGGTGCACTAAGCTTCCGTTATGCGCGGGATCCCTGGAAGGGCTAGACCACAAGGGTCTATTGTACGCAGTCTTACCCTACATTTCCGCAGGAGGCTATTCAGAATTAATAAAACAAAGAATTTTGCTAACCAGGTAAAGTTTGCTACCGCCATGACAAGATTTTAACAATTTCTTAGCAGAATGGAATGCCTTCTTCATCTTTACCAAACATTCAATACCCGATTCAGGAATTTGCTCTTCAAAATCTCTAATTTCTTCCAAAAGAGGTAATAAAAGCTTCATCCTTCGAACAAGATTACGACTTTCTTTTCTTTGAGTCCTCCTATATTCAGCATAAGAACTTACAGTTTGAATTATACCCATTAATTCATAAACCAATTCTCTTTTATCTTGTGGGCTAGTTTGACAACTTGATCCATTTTCTTCCTCCATTGTAAAACCTTGATTTTCAATATCCTTTTCCCCAGCAGTTACCATTTGTAAATTAAATTAAACCCCCAAAAAACAAGCCCTAGAATCCAGATCAAAAAGCTATGATTTTGGCTTCAATAAAGGTTGTTTTTTTGGAGGATATAATTGGGGAGAGAAAAAACAAAACCCTTAATTAATTTCGATGGAATTTTCAGGCTTTGATTTTCTCTTTTTCGGTCAATGTTCTGTCTCTGCTAATTTTACCCGCGTTACATGCGGGTGTGGATTAGAGGAGAAGAAAATAGGAAAAATATTTTTGCGGCTTTGGAAATGCCAAGATTTTGAAATTCCGTTATCTTAGCGGTTACCCTTTATCGCGCTTTAATTCCACGTACAATTAATATATTGTGTTTTTTTTGTTTAATTCCACGTACATTTCCACGTATATATGTGTGTATATATAAATATATATAAATAATTTTTTTTTTGATTTCTCACCCGGTATCCGGTACCCACATTGGGGCCCGACTAATCCGGATTCGCGCCGGGAAGTCCCATATTGGGGGGTAAAGCGCTCCCTAACAAAGGTGACTCCATACCTAGGGCTCGAACTCAAAACCTCTGGTTAAGGATGAAGGAGTACTTACCACTCCACCACAACCCTTATTGGTAGGGAGAGTATATATAATACTAAGGGAAAAAGGAGATAAAGGTTCCAACTCATATCGTGCAATTAGCTATGAACTGGAATTAGCTATGAACTTTGTCACTAATTCTCTCGTAGCTAACATAGTTTTTTGATAATCTGTCGCTAATCCATTACTTAGTAGGATTAGCAACGGATTTTGGTGTTTAATTAGCTATAGATTTTGCTCATCACTAATTCATGGAGTATTTGTTTTAGTAGCTAGTATAAGTATCTATTATCCCAAGAGTCATGATCGCTTATTATATTAAGTTATAAAATGAGTCTCACATATCTAAAAGATCGACATTTCAGTATTTACTACTCAACTTGGAATTTATTATCTAAAGAGATTTCATGCAATTAAAAATTTTAGTTAAACTATGAGTTAAAACGTATAAAGTCATAGGAACATATACTATAGTTACGCGGAACATATACTGTAGTTATGTATGCAAATTTTACCATCAATATCCATATCCATCGCATGAACGGGAGCCTTGGAATATCGGTAAAGTTATCTCCGGGATCGCGGGTTCGAACTATGGAAGCAGCCACTCGTGTTTGCATAATGGTAGGCTATCTACATCACACCTCTAGGAGTGCAGCCCTTCCCCGGACCTTGCATTAGGGTAAACTATCTACATCACACTCCTAAAGGTGCGTTCCTTGGGGTACTCTGTGCAAGGGCTGCCCCTTTTATCCATATACTATCACATGCTGTTCCCAGCTATTTTCCATGAGACTTTGACCTTCTTTTGGATTATTTCGTTTTATCACATCATTCGCATCCACAAAAAAAAAAAAAAAAAAGAACCTAAATTTTTGCTATTTATTCAGAAGTTTTTTTGTGTGTATGTGTAAACCTGCGCCATTTGTAAGCCAAAAAAATACCATCTTTAAGTATTGTTCGTTTAATGTCATGTATATATATATATATATATATATATATATATATATATATTTAGAAATAAAGATAGATTTGTAAAAAGCTTATGACTCAGTGGAGTGGATATACTTGGAGCAAATCATGGTGGAACTAGGATTTGCTGCACAATTTATCATATGGGTAACAGTCAATTATACTATATTGATTAATGATGAACCATCAGAACCTTTCAATGCCGCCAAAGGACTCAGACAAGGTGATTCCATGTATCCTTTCCTCTTTACCATTGTAATGGAATACTTGAGTAGGAGCCTGAAAGGAATGACAGATGTGGCAGAGTTTCATTATCATCCGAGATGTTCAAAGCTAGCAATCACACAGTTGGGTTTTGCAGATGATCTGTTGCTCTTTGCCAGAGGTGACATCTCATCAGTGACTGCACTACATCTTTGCTTTAATCAATTTTCTGAAGCCTCAGGTCTAAAAGCAAACTTAGGAAAAAGTTCAATATACTTTACTGGAATGAGCAAAGATGACAGAGAGAGAATCCAACATGAACTGGATTTCCCTAAAGGTGAACAACAACAACAACAACAACAACAACAACAACCCAGTATAATCCCACAAGTGGGGTCTGGAGAGGGTAATATGTACGCAGACCTTACCCCTACCCCGAAGGATAGAGAAGCTGTTTCCAGGAGACCCTCGGCTCAAAAGCAACAGAAGCCGATATATTAGTACCATGAAAATGCATAATAAAAATGCATAATAAAATAACAGCAATACAATAGATATGAAATACAGAATACGAAATACGAAAAAGATGGCTGGTATAGTAAAACTAGCAGGTAAAGCGCTGCATCAATAGACGACCAATGACATTCTTAGTCCAACTCCTAACTGGCTAGTCTCACTCTATTGTGCTGTAGAAATATTCACAACTCTCCCCTAACCTACAACCTTAATACTCGACCTCCATAATTCCCTGTCAAGGGCCATGTCCTCAGTAATCCTAAGTCGCGCCATGTCCTGTCTGATCACCTCTCCCCAATACTTCTTAGGTCGTCCTCTACCTCTCCGCGTGCCCACTACAGCCAGTCGCTCACACCTCCTCACCGGTGCATCAGTGCTCCTCCTCTGAATGTGCCCGAACCATCTGAGTCTTGCTTCCCGCATCTTGTCCTCCATGGGGGCCACGCCCACCTTCTCTCGAATATCTTCATTCCTAATCTTATCCATTCTTGTATGCCCGCACATCCACCTCAACATCCTCATCTCTGCTACTTTCATCTTCTGGATGTGTGAGTTCTTTACCGGCCAACATTCAGTTCCATATAACATGGCAGGCCTAACCACTGCTCTATAAAACTTACCTTTTAGTAACGGTGGCACTTTCTTGTCACACAAGACTCCCGACGCTAACCTCCACTTCATCCACCCCACCCCTATACGGTGTGTGACATCCTCGTCAATCTCCCCGATCCCCTGAATAACCGATCCAAGGTACTTGAAACTACCCCTCTTGGGAATGACTTGAGAGTCAAGCCTCACTTCAACTCCCGCTTCCGTCGGCTCAACTCCAAATTTGCACTCGAGGTATTCCGTCTTCGTCCTGCTCAACTTGAAACCTTTAGACTCAAGAGCATGTCTCCAAATCTCTAGCCTCTCGTTGACGCCGCCTCGTGTCTCGTCAATTAGAATAATGTCATCAGCAAATAGCATGCACCATGGCACCTCCCCTTGAATATGATGAGTCAGTGCATCCATCACCAGGGAAAATAGGAATGGGCTGAGCGCAGACCCTTGGTGCAACCCCGTAATAACTGGAAAATGTTCAGAGTCGCCTCCTACTGTCCTAACCCGAGTCTTAGCTCCATCATACATGTCTTTAATCACCCTAATATAGTCAATCGGGACCCCTTTATCCTCTAAGCAGCTCCATAAGACCTCCCTAGGAACCCTATCGTACGCTTTCTCCAGATCAATAAACACCATGTGAAGGTCCTTCTTCCTATTATTTAAATACCTTGGGGTTCTGTCGACCAAGAAGCTTTCCCTAATACACTGGCAACCTCTTATAGAGAAGATAGTGGCAAAGATTTCATCATATACTGCAAAGAAACTGTCTTATGCAGAAAGAATTCAACTTGTCCAAATTGTTTATTTTGTGGGCAAGCCTACTGGGCCCAACTGTTTGTGCTACCTGCTAAAGTCCTAAAGACTATTGATGCATAGTGTAGAAGCTACATATGGTCGGGCTGCAATACCATCACCAAAAAAGCTCTGGTTTCCTGGGATAAAGTTTGTGCTCCAAAAAGTATAGGTGGTCTTAACCTGACAAATTTACACCTTTGGAATAAAGTTGTTATAGCAAAGACCTACTGGGATCTAGCACACAAGCAGGATAAACTATAGATATACACATATTATATCAAAGGTCAATCAATAAACTCTATGGCTATACCTAAACAGGCATGCTGAATGGTTCGGAAGATTATGGAAGCAAGGTCCACACCGGAGGAAATGCAATGCAATTTCAAAACTAGAAGGAGTATCACAAGGCAAATATACATACAACTGATAGGAGAGGAAACTAGAGTGTCATGGAAATGCATGATGTTCACCAATGCTGCTCGACCAAAAATAAGATTTACGCTATGGTTGCAACTGCAGGACAGGCTACTAACTGCTGACAGATTAGCCAAATGAGGAGTTGAGATAAATACTTAATGTGTGATGTTCCAAAGCTCAGAGGAAACTAATGAGCACCTCTTCCTGGAATGCGAATTTGCTAAATAAGTATGGCATAGAGTGCTTCAATGGGCACAAGGACGACCAATAAACACAGTGGGATGGCAACAACATCAACAAGAGATTATTAGTAGATCAAAGGGGAGATCTCAAGCTGCACAGATTTTCAAGATGATATACACGGAATATGTCCATAGCATTTAAATCGAAAGAACATGAGAATCTTTGAGAAATTGTATAGAAATAATGAGTCATTAGCTAGAGATATTGTTTGTGTTTATAGTGTGAGAGCTCCAAGTAGAATTAGGAATGAAGTTCTTACGTTTAAATTCTAGAAAAGCTCTCTTAGATCATGTAGTAGTGGAACAATTACTTGGTTAGCTAATTGTGTTAGTTAGCTACGAGTTTGTACAGTTACTTTGGTAATAATAAAAATATTTAGTTACCAAAACAAAAAAACGTTAATTCTTGATATTCTTAAAAATCAAATAAAGTTTTATTTAAGATCGCATTTGGTTCACATTTATCCTATGACCATGAACCTAGCCATCCAAATATGCCACATAATATAAGTACTCGGTTTAACAATTGTATAGATTATTGGAACCGGAAGAGGAACCTTGAAGCAACGATAAAATTGTCTCCATGTGACCTATAAGTTCAAATGAATATCGCATAATTGTATTGATAAATGAAATTTTAATATAATGCAAGTTGGCAAAAATATTTAGCATTAGAAGTTCTTGATCACAAAGATTGAAAACCTGCAAACCACGAGATTAAAACTTAACCACTTGTTTTCCCTAAAAGAATTACTACATTATTAATATCTAAGGAGATTGTTAAGATTAATTATATCTTCCACTTGTTTATATAGTTAGTGTATTAGTATTAGCTTAGTTAGAGAGTCAGTTAGTTGTCGAGTTTGGGCAGCTGTCAGTTAGTTGGTTAGCTTAGCTCTCTCTCTTTACATACTTTTATATAGTGGGAGGAGTCCCATTAGTTTTACATAGTTTTTGAATGAATAATATCAAAACTCTCTTCCAGAATGTTCTTCTCTTCTCATCGAACGACTTCGAGTTCACAGCACTAAGCTTCCGCCATTGTTGTTGTTGCATTCTTAGCTCAGCTAAGGAAGAAGCTACTGTTCAATTACCGGAATTTAATATGGTATCAGAGCAAGGTCAGAAGCTCCGATTCACTTTTCCAGATCTATTGAATCTAATTTCATCATCCTCGATTTTGTTTTGTTCATGTGCATGCAAACTTTGATGATTTGATCTCATCGATTTCAATACATTTCTCTTAGAATCCTGTATCAGAGTTCTAGTTTTGTAGTTGGAATTGTCCTGGTTGATTAGTTGAGCTTTACGCCTCGTATGAGATGGCTACTGATGGAGATGTTGAACAACCTGCACCAACTGTGGTTGTATCTCCTAATCAGCCAATTGTTGATACTAGTAGCCCTTTTACATGCATCCCTCTGATAATCCGAGAATAGCCTTATTTCTTGTTTTATTTGATGGATTTGGTTATCGCTTATGGAGAAGAGGTGTAATGAGAGCCCTATTGGTGAAAAATAAACTAGGCTTCATCAATGGTAACGACAAAAAGCCAGATCCAAACTCCTCAAGCTATCGATTGTGGGAGAGATGTAATGATATGGTAACTTCATGGATTTTGAATTTATTGGAAAAGGAGATTGCAAACAGTGTTGAATATG
Source organism: Nicotiana sylvestris (assembly GCF_000393655.2). Taxonomy (NCBI): domain Eukaryota; kingdom Viridiplantae; phylum Streptophyta; class Magnoliopsida; order Solanales; family Solanaceae; genus Nicotiana; species Nicotiana sylvestris. The sequence continues at coordinate 179,518,957 of NC_091060.1, read as the reverse complement.
TGACAGATGCAATGGAGTTGTGGAAAGAGCTTGAAGATCAATATGATCAGACAAATGGAACAAAGCTCTACCAAATTCAAAAGGAGATTAACGACTTGTCTCAAGGAGCACTTGACATTACTAGCTACTATACAAAAATGAAGAAGTTGTGGGATGAACTTACTACTCTAATTACTAAATCTCATTGCACCTGCAATTGTACATGTGGAGCAAGGGAAACTATGCACAAAGCAGAACATGATAGAAGATTAATACAATTCCTTATGGGGCTGAATGAAACCTACACTGTTGTTCGAGGAAGTATCCTCATGATGAATCCTCTTCCCATAATTGCACAGGCCTTCTCATTACTGATTCAAGAGGAAAGACAAAGAGAAATTAAGCCTCATAACCACTTATCTCTTGAGTCATTAGCCCTAAATGTCAACACAAATAGGACAACATCATTCAAGACAAATTATTCACCCAATAACTCTCAGTGCTATAGAAACAGACCCTTCTGTGATTACTGTAAGAGGCCAGGCCACACGAGAGAGAAGTGTTATAAACTTCATGGCTATCCTCAAGGCTCCAATCAAAATCAGAATCCAAATATAAGTCACAATCAATCTTCCAGTTTCAATCAAAATCCAAGACAAAACTATAACTATGGGAATAACTCAGGTGTAAACCAAGGTACCGGATTCAATAGGGGAAATAGAAGAGTGGCTAATGCACATGTAGCAGCCGCAGATACTCAACATACTGGTGATAAAAGCTGCAGTGCTCAAAATTTCAGTCTCACAAATGAAGAATACAATCAACTTGTGAATCTACTACAGTAGTTCCAATCAAGAGGAGGGACAGATAGCCCAGACAATGTCAACACTTCATCAACAAACTTTACAGGTATCATAGCTTGCACCTCCATTATTGATTTTGGGAAACTCTCATGTGAATGTTTCAAAAACAAACTGATTCATGGATTATAGATTCAGGGGCATTAAATAACATGACGTTTAATAGATCCTTACTAACCAATATAATAACTCTGCATTATCCCCTACTTTTCATTCTCCCAAATGGCTAAAAAGTGAAGGTGACTGAGATTGGCAATATTGTACTTACTCCTAAGATCACTTTGAATAGGGTAATGTTGGTTCCTTATTTTAAATACAACCTGATTTCCGTTCATTCTCTAGTTTCTCATCTTAATTGTCTTGTTGCCTTCATCAAGTCCTGTTGTATACTGCAGGCCCCTTCAATGAAGAGGCCTCTGGTGATTGGTAGAGTCAAATATGGACTTTATATCTTATGTCCCAGGTGCTTAAAGAACAACAGTACAAGTCCTGGAGCAAATGTCATTGATTTTCTGTCCACCCTTGTCACTCAATGCACTTGTAACACACAGTGTCCACTTCATTCTATTGTAAATACAACATCTCATGCCAATAAGTGTGTTTTCTCATCTTCAATTGTAAATAGTCCAAGTGCAAGCAATGAAAAAATAATTTCTTTCTCAGAGTTCATCTTCTAATTGTTCTAGTCCTTTTTCTCATCTGTGTGTTGGAAACATGTGGATGTTCTGTGGCATAACAGACTTGGACATGTTCCTTTTGTGAAAATAAAAAGTATTTCCTCTATCCCTGTAACCTTTTCTCCCAAACAACCCTTTAATTGTACCATCTGCCCAATGGCCAGATAGAAAAGGCTCACATTTCCTCAAAAAATTAATACAACCAATAGGATTTTTGAGCTTCTACATGTTGACTTATGGGGACCATATGATGTGCCCACACATGACAAGTACAAATATTTCATTACTATTGTGGATGATTTTAATAGGACCACTTGGGCTGATCTCCTATCCAGTAAAAGCAATGTTTACCAAGTTCTTAAGGGATTTTTTAGTTTGGTGGAAAATCAATTTGGAGTAAATGTTAAAGCTGTGAGAATAGACAATGGATTGGAGTTCACCAACACAGAGACAAACATGTTATTCCAATCCAAAGGCATCATACGTCAAAGAGCTTACCCTTACACTCCATAACAAAATGGTGTGGTGGAAAGAAAACACAAGTACCTCCTTGAGACAGCTAGGGCTCTCCTCTTTCAGTCAAAATTGCCCCAAAAATATTGGGATGAATGCATACTCTGTGCAACCTTCCTCATAAACAGGTTGCCTTCCACTTCTATCAATGATCAAACTCCATATGAACTGTTGTATAAGAGAAAGCCAAATTACTCTCACCTAAAGAGTTTTGGCTGCATGTGCTACCCCACTGTGCCTAGGCCTCATAGAGACAAATTTGAACCTAGAACAACACCACATCTTTTTGTTGGCTATCCTTTCAACACAATGGGATACAAAGTTCTAAGTCTGGCTACTAGAAAAATCATTGTTTCCAGAGATGTAGTCTTCAATGAGTCTATCTTTCCATTTGCAACCAATTTGGATATATCTTCCCAATTTTATGTCCCTCATTCAATTCCTTTCATTGAACCTCTATGTGAGAAACTTCCTGACAGTACAAATGTTACATAGCAAACATCTGAACATTTGAGTGTTCAAAGGAGTAATGTTGACAACACAACTAATCTCATGTCACCTACACATGATCATTCTTCATCCATGACACCAAATTCTCCAACACAATTTTCATCATAGGATCATACTGAACAGTCTCATGAAGAACCTATACAACTGAGACAGTCATCAAGAACACATAAGGCACCCAGTTACCTACAAGACTATGTACATTCCCTACCTAAACTTAAACTAAATACCAACTCCCTTAGTGCCCTGTTTTTTGTAAACTACCATGTTGCCTCTGATCTACTAACTCCTAATAGTCAAGTTCTTGTGAGAAATGTTTGTCATGACAAGGAACCATCATTATATGAGGAAGCAACCATTGATCCTGCATGGTAAGCTGCAATGACACAGGAGTTTGAGGCCCCATATTCCAACCATACTTGGTACCTAGTAGCTTTACCACCAGGAAAACAAGCAATATGATGCAAATGGGTTTACAAAGTGAAGCATAAAGCTGATGGTAGTATAGAAAGGTTCAAGGCCAAACTAGTTGTGAATGGCTACACACAACACATAGGAATTAACTACACAGAGACATTCTCCCCAGTAGTGAAGATGACAACAGTGAGAGCATTAATAGCCACAGCAGTGAAGAAGGGTTGGTGCATATCTCAGCTAGATGTAAACAATGTCTTCCTCCATGGAGGGCTTAATGAGGAAGTATATATGCAAACCCCTCCTAGACTTGTTGTGGACAAACCTGGACTAATATACAAACTAAACAAATCTCTCTATGGTCTAAAACAAGTTAGTCGACAGTGGTATGCAAAATTGACTGAGGCTTTATGCTCAAAAGGATATACACACTCCATGAATGATTATTCACTCTTTTATAAGAAAAAAGGAGATTCATTGATATATGTTGCAGTATATGTTGATGATGTGTTGCTTACTGGAACTGATCAAGAGGAGATCACACAGTGGAAAGACTCCTTGCATGAGCAGTTTAAGATCAAAGATCTGGGGCAATTGCACTTTTGGGCTGGAAGTAATGTACAAGGATGATTGTGTGATAATTTCTCAAAGGAAATTTGTGTTGGACATATTGAAGGAGTATGACTGCCTAGACTATAAGTCTTGTTCTTCACCCTTAGACCCTACAGTAAAGCTAAAGGCTAAAGAAGGTGTCATTCTACAGGATCCTACATACTACTGGAAACTGGTAGGAAAGCTGAATTTCCTAACCAACACTAGATTGGACATTGCATATAGTGTTCAACACTTGAGTCAATTCATGCAAGAGCCAAGAGAATCACATTTGAAGGCAACTTTCCATCTGCTTAGGTATCTGAAAAGTGATCCCACTCTGGGAATCTTCATGTCCATAGATGCAGATTGTACAGTTAGAGCATATTGTGACTCTTATTGGGCTAGTTGTCCTGATTCCAGGAGATCCATCACAGGCTATTTGGTGCTTCTGGAAAATAGTCCTGTTAGTTGGAAGTCCAAGAAACAGGAAACTATATCACTATCTTCTGTAGAAGCAGAGTACAGGGCTTTAAGGAAAGTAGTGGGGGAACTAGTATGGTTGAGAATGTTGTTTGAAGAACTACATGTCCCCTTTTCAATGACTATTTCAGTGTACTGTAATAGTCAATCTGCACTTCATATTGCCAAGAATCCAGTCTTCCACGAAAGAATCAAACACATAGAAGTGGACTGTCACTTTGTGCGCAATCAATTACAAGCAGGGTTAATTTCACTCCACCACATTGGAACATACAGTCAACTGGCAGATATTCTGACTAAAGCCTTAACTGGAATCAAACATGGTGCCACATTAAGCAAGTTGGCTGTGTTTGCAACACCTCCAACTTGGGGGGGGGGTGTTAAGATTAATTATATCTTCCACTTGTATATATAGTTAGTGTATTAGTATTAGCTTAGTTAGAGAGTCAGTTAGTGGTCGAGTTTGGACAACTGTCAGTTAGCTGGTTAGCTTAGCTCTTAGTTGGTTAGCTTAGCTCTCTCTCTTTATATACATGTGGGAGAAGTGCCATTAGTTTTACATAGTTTTTGAATGAATAATATCAAAACTCTCTTCCAGAATATTCTTCTCTTCTCATCGAACGACTTCAAGTTCACATCACTAAGCTTCCGCCATTGTTGTTGTTGCATTCTTAGCTCAGCTACTGTTCCATTGCCGGAATTTAATAGAGATAAACAATTATGATGAAGAAAAAAGAAGCTAAACAATTATATTTCCCAGTGTGATTTCTTCAAACATTTTAAGCCATTTTCCATTATAAATTTTGTCATTATTAGCATTATCATAATTCATTGAATCTATAAATATATAAATTTGTGACATAAGCAGTTATTCTCATTAATCCTCCTGTTTATTTTTGAACTAGTTCCAAAATTTTAAAGATTGATTATACAGTACAGAGTACAAGAAATTAACAAACTGCGAGGTCTCTGCAAATATGCAGATTTTTGGCAATTTGGTACGGCATTTTTTCGTATTTAGTTTTGGCTCATTCCATTGGAGACTGTAACCAAAATTCATGATAATTCAAAAATATATATTTACGAACAAAATTCAGCTCTTTATAATTTAATTTCGCTAGTAGCACTTTCTTTTTCTATATGATTCATTGGATTGCTCAATGAAATATTTAATAGCTAGTGGTCCAAGTTTTTGACCAGCACTATCTAATGAATATAAATTACTTCCTATTTTTTTTGGGTATATAAATATAAAATTACTTCCCTATAAAAGATAAACTTATTAATCCTCCTTTTGACTGAAACCTGACATCTGTTTTACCCATTTTGAAAGTTTATTTCAGATTATATTCGGATAATACATCCATAAAAGTAATAAAATCACAAACAATTATTTATTATTTTGGGGTATTATCACTTTTAGCCCGCGCAAAAAATTATTTATATTTGATAGCCGAAAAGCGTATAAAATCAATATAATTTTTGTATATATATATACAACAACAACAACCCAGTGTAATCCCACAAGTGGGGTCTGGGGAGGGTAATATGTACGCAGACCTTACCTCTACCCCGAGGGGCAGAGAGGCTGTTTCCAGGAGACCCTCGGCTCGAAATGTATATATATATATAGAAATATACATATTTTCAACTATTATTTTGAGAGGGGCTATACAATGTCATTTTCTCTATTATTTTCGTGTGTGGAGGATGGAGGAGGGATGAAATTAAGATAAAGTAACTAATATTTCCAACAGATTAGATTAGATTCGTTTAACGTAGTCGAGCATACGTGGAATAAAAACTCATACGACATTTTCAACTTGCAAGTGATGTAGTGGAGATTCAAACTTGCGACCATCATTGCAAGTGAACATTCAATAAAATTGTCGATCAATCATATTCGTTTCGATCACCTGAATAGCGATCATTCCATTAGACAAGAAGAAATAGCTAAAATTTAATTTACAGTAACTCAATAAACTTCCATAATATAAACATGCTTTACTTATTAACAAATACCATTATAAAACAATTCATTTTCCTCAAAAGTTGTATTAATTAATGGGAGAAAATAAAATTGCCCAAAAGGAGTAAAAAAAACAATTGTAATCTAAAAGCATTGATTATTTGAGACAAAAAAAAAGTGAAAAAAAGCAAAGATATGATGAGGAGAAATGATTTTGAAAGGAGAAAGGTCAAGGTAACCGTTAGGTTTCAGCTCGGAACTTCGCGACCTTTCATCCAACGGCCATAATTTACTAGCCGTTACTTTCAAAATATGAACAGACATATATCCGATGTTTACGACTTAATTCCATATACCCATTTCCCATTTCACTCTTTAATGATTCTCAAAATCAACCCCAAGAACAATCTTTAGAGAAAAGAAAGAAAAAAAAAGATAAAGAGAGGGATCTTTGACTCCATTGATTGATAAATTTTAATGGGGTTCTTCTAATTCATAGTCTCTCTCTTTTTTACTGAAATCATTTAAGGTTCTTTCCACTCAAAGATTTGATCTTTTGTGATAATCAGTGTAAGGGATTAGTCTATTATTGGGTTTTCATTATATAAATTTCTTATCTAGCTAAATTCTTGGTGATGTTTTCTTGGTTTGATTATTCAATTGGGTTTTTAATTTTATTTTTGTATCTGGTTTTACATGTGTTGTGGATTTGACTTTTGAGCAGTCAAGATGGTTGGATCAGACGAGAACTTTTCAGGTGTGATGAGGGCTTCAAATCTTCAAGGTGAGTTTTATTAATATTTGATTAATTTCTTTTGTTATGTTATGTGTTCTTGAGTTTGTGTGTTTTGCTTCTTTTGTGTTTGTGGATTTGACTGTTACAAAATCCTAATTTATGGATGGGAAATGTATGTTATTTTGTTATTAGGAGGATTAAGGCCTGTTGTTGGAGGAGGAAAATTGACTGCAGGAGTTGGACAAAATAGAAGGGCACTTAGTACAATCAATAGGAATGTAATTGGAGCTCCCCCTTTACCCTATGCTGTCAACAAGAGAAATGGCATTTCTGAGTAAAAACTTCTTAAACCCTTGAACTCCAATTCCATTTCTAATTTCACTTGATTTTACAACTTGTTTTGATTTTTATTTATTTTTCATTTCTTTCTAGCAACAAAGCCAATGCTGCTAACAAAATCCCTCCTGTTCCGATTCATCGTCCAATCACAAGGTTTGACTCTATTTCGTGTCCTAAATATTTATTTACACCTGATCTCAAATTCGCTTTAATTGACTGTGGAGTTCTTGACATTTCAGGAAGTTAGCTGCACAAATCGCAAGCAAACAGCAGCAACCTGCAGTCGAGGTACATTTTTTAATGCGATCTTGGTCTATTTTAATGACTGAGCTGCTGTTAATATTGTTGTATTTCCTTAGGTAACAAAGCCACCAGTCCCATTGGCACCAAATAGAAATGAATCAGAAGACTGCATTATTATCGATGCTGAAGAATACAAGGCTACTGGTGATTCTTCCGTGCCAATGTTTGTGCAACATACTGAAGCAATGATGGAGGAAATTGATAGGATGGTAAATTCTGACATGATCTATATAAATTGGAGGAAATTTTTTTTGTGTGGATTGCCATTGATGTTGGTCTATTTTATGATTTAGGACGAGGAGATAGAGATGGAAGATGTAGAAGACTGTCCAATTGTGGATATAGACAGCACTGATAAAAAGAACACGCTTGCAGTTGTGGAGTACATTGACGACATCTATGCTTACTACAAGAAGACTGAGGTAGAAATATTACTCCACTCTCCCTTCTATTATGTGTATAGGATAGGATATGGCCTGTAGTGTTTGTAGACCTCTCATATTTTCAACTGTTTATTTAATTCCTATGGATATGATCCCATTGTGTGAAACTAGTTCGGCTGATCCACCTTTATGATCATTAAGCTTAATAGTTTGCCATGTTATTCACAAAATTTAGGCATTTAATTTCAGTATAGACTTACATATCTTTATGTTTCCATCTCTTTCTTTTTCCCCTATATGTAGAAGTGTATATTTCCCCCTTTTGTTTAATGGAATAGCTGCTATGTGTCATTTTCGATTGCAGGTTCTTAGCTGTGTCCCTCCAAACTACATGGAACAGCAAATTGATGTTAATGAAAGGATGAGAGCCATCCTAATTGACTGGCTGATTGAGGTATACAACCAGTCTGTTGCATATGATTTCTGAATTTTATGAAGTAGAATATAGTAATTTTGGATCTCATTAATGTCTTTTTCCAATAAATAAAGGTACACTACAAGTTTGAACTGATGGAGGAGACCCTGTATTTGACTGTGAATCTTATCGATAGATTCCTAGCAGTTCAGTCAGTGATTAGGAAAAAACTTCAACTTGTCGGAATAACTGCATTGCTTCTTGCCTGCAAATATGAAGAGGTTTCTGTACCTGTAGTGGAGGATCTAATTTTAATTTCTGACAAGGCTTACACCAGAAATGAAGTGCTTGTGATGGTCAGTTTAAAGACCAAAATCTTATAGTAATGTTTTAACAGGAAACATATTTCCATAGCTGTATGACTCTTAACTGATTTCTTGTCAACGCAGGAAAAGTTGATGGTTAATACCTTGCAATTCAACGTAACAGTGCCTACAGCATATGTGTTTATGAGGCGATTTCTTAAAGCCGCTCAGTCTGATAAAAAGGTTGGTTAGACTTCTTTACCAGAATATGACATTCTGAATTCCAACTCATTTAACTTGTTGTTTAATGTTTAAATCAGGTGGAGCTCATGTCTTTCTTCTTGATAGAGCTATGTTTGGTTGAATATGAGATGCTTAAATTCCCACCATCAATGCTAGCAGCTGCTGCTATCTTTACTGCTCAATGCACTCTTGGTGTTTCTAAGGAGTGGAATAAAACCTGTGAGAAGCATAGCAGCTATGCTAAAGATCAGCTTTCGTATGTATACTTTTGTTTGTAAAGATGAATATATCATCTATTTATTGAATAGACTCAGACTCAGATGAATATATCCCTTATTTTTTTTACGACAGGGAATGCTCGAGATTGATGGTTTCTTTCCATCAGAAGGCAGCAAGTGGGAAGCTTACTGGCGTGCACCGAAAGTACAGCACTTCTAAATATGGCTATGCTGCTAGATGTGAACCAGCTTCTTTCCTGTTAGAAGCAGCATGGTTCTAGGATGTCAAGAAAGTAGTAATATAGAGAGTGTGGTTAGTTGAACGCAATTGAGCAACATAAGTTGCCCCGAGTGAGGGGAGGGGAGGGTGTTTTGAGTTCTTACTGCTGCTGAGAACATGCTTTTTTATTTGTTTGTTTGGTTTTTCATGTACATTATTGACATTGCTTTAGTATTTTGTGAAATCTAGTTTTTCACACTCGTGTTCTTGAAGCTTTCTGGAATCATACGCATTCATTTCTGTCCCAGTGGTGGCTCAATTCTTGAATTTTTGCCCAGTTCTTGAATGTTTTGCTCAATTCTTGAATGTTTTGCGCAGTTCTCAGTGTGTGCCCCCCCCCCCCCCCCCACCATAACACTAATACAAGTAGAACAAATACATTCCTGCTAGCTTTTATAATGATCTGTGTGTGACTATCTCCAACTATATAGAAGTTTGAAAAAAGAGAAGGAAAAATCTATTACCTCTCCTATACACAATAAGCTCATTTGTGTAAGACCGTAAAGTAAAGACAAGTATAGAGAGAAACTGTTATATTATTCGAATTCAAACTACTGTACATAATGAACTGAAATCTCTTCTGTTTATAGAAGAAAGGAAGCTGTTGTGTAAGCTGCTACTATACCAGATATGGATAATCTTCTACTGAGAGCAATGTTTATCCATAACGGAGTACTGAAAGGATAAGCTTAATACCCGATATGGATAATCTTCTACCGGGGTAATGTTTATCCATAACTGGGTACTGAAAGGATAAGCTTATTTATTATACCCGGTGTGGATAATCTTCTATCGGGGGTAATATTTATCCATAACCGGGTACCGAAGTGATAAGCTTCTTCAGGAAACTTATTTCCAATAGAGTACTAAATAGATAAACATATTTTCGGTGGAGTCTCATATGGATAAGCTTCTTCAAGAAGCTTATTTACAACTTGAGTGCTAAATGAACATCCATAATATAACACTCCCCCTTGGATGTTCATTAAAAGATAATGTGCCTCATTAAAACCTTACTAGGAAAAATCGCGTGGAAAAACATCCCAGTGAAGGAAAAAGGGTACACATATTTAGTAAGACGCATTGTCAGGTGCCTCAAAAAACCTTATAAGGAAAACCCCATGGGAAAAAACATTAGTAAGGGAAAAAGAGTGCATCGCGTATTTTACTCCTCCTGATGAAAACCTTGTTTCAAATATTTGAGTCTCCGCACCAATCTTGTATACCATCTTCTCAAAAGTTGAAGTTGGCAAAGATTTAGTGAATAAATCTGCTGAATTATCACTTGAACGGATTTGTTGCACATCAATGTCACCACTTTTCTGAAGATCGTGTGTGTAGAATAATTTTGGTGAAATGTGTTTCGTTCTATAACCTTTTATAAATCCTCCCTTCAATTGGGCTATGCATGCAGCATTATCTTCGTATAAAATTGTGGGTCTTTTCTCACATTCCAAACCACATTTTTCTCAACCATACGCATTCCCTACTTGCTTCATGAATAGCTATTATCTCAGCGTGATTTGAAGAAGTAGCAACAATAGATTGCTTTGTGGAGCGCCATGATATGATAGTACCTCCATATGTAAATACGTAGCCGGTTTGAGATCGAGCTTTATGGGGATCAGATAAATAACCTGCATCTGCATAACCAACAAGGTCTGCACTATCTTTGTTAGCATAAAACAAACTCATATCAAGAGTTCCCTTTAAATATCGCAATATATGCTTAATCCCGTTCCAATGTCTCCGTGTAGGAGAAGAACTATATCTTGCTAGTAAATTAACAGAGAATGCTATGTCAGGCCTTGTAGCATTAGCAAGATACATTAGTGCACCAATTGCACTGAGATAGGGTACTTCGGGACCAAGGAGTTCCTCGTCCTCTTCTGGAGGTCGGAACAAATCCTTATTCACTTCAAGTGATCGAACAACCATTGGTGTACTCAATGGGTGCGCTTTGTCCATGTAAAAGCATTTTAAGACCCTTTCTGTATAGGCAGATTGATGGATAAAGATCCCGTCTGCTAAATGTTCAATTTGCAGACCAAGACAAAGTTTTGTCTTTCCAAGACCTTTCATCTCAAATTCTTTCTTAAGATATTCAATTGCCTTTTGGAGCTCTTCTGGAGTTCCAACAAGATTTATGTCATCAACATAAACAGCAAGTATAACAAATTCTGATGTCATTTTCTTTATAAAAATACATGGACAAATAACATCATTTATGTAACCTTCTTTCAGCAAATATTCACTAAGGCGATTATACCACATGCGCCCAGATTGCTTTAAACCGTACAAAGATCTTTGTAATCTGATTGAATACATTTCCTGAGATTTTGCTTCAGGCATTTTAAATCCTTCAGGGATTTTCATATAAATTTCATTATCAAGTGAACCGTACAGATAAGCTGTAACTACATCCATTAGATGTATTTCAAGCTTTTCATGTAGTGCTAAACTGATGAGATATCGAAATGTTATGGCATCCATAACAGGTGAATATGTTTCATCAAAATCGACTCCAGGTCGTTGTGAGAATCCTTGTGCAACAAGGCGAGCTTTGTATCTTTCAACTTCATTTTTATCATTCCTTTTTCGCACAAAAACCCATTTATGACCAACTGGTTTTATACCAGCAGGTGTTTGGACTACTGGTCCAAAGACCTCTCTTTTAGCAAGTGACTTCAATTCCGATTGAATTGCCTCTTGCCATTTTGGCCAATCAGATCTTTGTCGACATTCTTCGACAGATCGAGGTTCAAGATCCTCACTATCTTGCATAATATTAAGTGCAACATTATATGCAAAAATATTATCCACCACTATTTCAGATCGATTTAAATTAATCTCATCACCGATCGAACTTATTAAAAGTTCCTCACTCACATGAGCTTCGGGTTCATTGATTTCTTCAGGAATCTCAGAACTAATCATATTTTGGGTCTCTTCAGGAGATACCTTCATAGTATCGTTTTGATCATTTGTCGATTTTCTTTTTCGAGGATTTCGATCCTTAAAATCCAAAGGCCTACCACACTTCAGGCGTGCTTTAGATTCACTTTCTCTCATACTAGTAGATGGTCCTACTGGGACATTAATTCGGATATGCACATTCTCTGCTGGGATATGTGACTTTGTTATCCTTTTCAAATCAGTAAATGCGTCTGGCATTTGATTTGCTATATTCTGTAAATGGATGATCTTCTGGACCTCCTGATTACATATAGGGGTACGGGGATCAAAGTGAGATAATGATGAAATTTTCCACACAATTTCTCTTTTGATTTCCTTTTTCTCTCCCCCTAATTGTGGAAAATTTGTTTCATCAAACCGACAATCTGCAAATCGAGCAGTAAATAAATCTCCTGTCAATGGTTCAAGATAGCGAATAATAGAGGGTGATTCAAACCCAACATATATTCCTATCCTTCTTTGTGGTCCCATCTTACTATGTTGTGGTGGTGCTACTGGCACATATACAGCATATCCGAAAATTCGTAGATGGGCAATATTTGGTTCATGACTAAAAACTAATTGTGACGGAGAATATTTATTATAATGTGTTGGTCTGAGACGGATAAGTGATGATGCATTCAAGATAGCATGGCCCCAAGCAGTAGTGGGCAATTTTGTTTTCATAAGTAGTGGTCTTGCTATCAATTGCAGGCGTTTAATAAATGACTCTGCAAGGCCATTTTGAGTATGAACATAAGCTACAAGATGTTCAACTTTTATCCCAACGGATAGACAATAATCATCAAAAGCTTGAGATGAGAATTCTCCAGCATTATCAAGGCGAATAGCCTTTATAGGATAATCTGGGAATTGTGCCCTTAATCGAATTATTTGGGCTAATAGCTTTGCAAACGCCAGGTTGCGAGATGATAGTAGGCACACATGAGACCATCTTGAAGATGCATCTATTAGGACCATAAAATATCTAAACAACCCACTTGGTGGGTGAATAGGTCCACATATATCCCCATGTATACGCTCTAAAAAGGCAGGGGATTCAATACCAACCTTCATTGGTGATGGTCTAGTGATCATTTTTCCTTGATAACAAGCATCACAAGAAAATTCGTCATTTGTAAGAATCTTCAAGTTCTTTAATGGATGCCCACTCGAATTTTCAGTAATTCGTCTCATCATTATTGATCCGGGATGGCCCAAACGGCCATGCCAAAGCACAAAAGTATTTGAATCCGTAAACTTCTGGTTTACGATAGAGTGTGCTTCAATTGTACTAATTTTTGAATAGTATAAGCCAGAAGATAAAGTTGGTAACTTTTCTACAATGCATTTCTGGCCAGAAATATTCTTTGTAATACAAAGATATTCCCTGTTCATTTCATCTATTGTCTCAACATGATACCCATTTCGGCGGATATCTATAAAACTCAACAAGTTTCTTCGGGACTTGGAGGAGAACAATGCATTGTCTATAATAAGTTTTGTTCCCTTAGACAGAAATATTATGGCTCTTCCGGAGCCTTCAATCAAACTTATATTACCAGAAATTGTTGAAACATTTGCTTTTTCCTTATGCAAATAAGAAAAGTATTTCTGATCGTTGAATATGGCATGAGTTGTTCCACTATCAATAACACAAATATCTTCATGATTTGTCTTTGATCCAAACATAATTTGAGGGTTATCCATATTCTTCAAAATAACATAAATAAAATATATTATAGTAAACATCATTATCAAAGCATAACTTTTATTTATGTACAACAATTACATAACCATACTATCTATTACAAACAACAAAAATTAAAATATTTACATTTCTACAGATTCACTACCGATTACATGACTTGTTTCTCCTTCTGGGAGTGCAAAGTAATCAGCTACATCCAAATGCATGAAGTCTAAATTATCTTCAGAAATAAAATTTGCTTCAGCATTTTTCTCTGTCTTCTTCAGGGAGGCTTGATAAAGCTCAACCAGGTGCTTTGGCGTACGACAAGTACGTGACCAGTGCCCTTTTCCTCCACATCTATAGCATGCATTTTCTGCATTTGGCGCTTGCACCGCTTCATGCTTTTGTTCCTTCCTTTTCCACTGCTGGTGGTGAGGAGGCTTCTTTGGTGCATTATTATTACCATGATTGGGGTTTCTTCCCCGACCACGGCCATGACCACGACTGGGGCCACGACCTCTTCCACGTTTAGCTTGGTGGAAGTTCGTCTCATTCACTTCAGGGAATGGACAAGAACCAATAGGTCGGCTTTCATGATTTTTCATTAATAGCCCATTATGTTGCTCTGCTATAAGAAGATGTGAGATAAGTTCAGAATACTTTTTAAATCTCATCTCTCGATATTGCTGCTGCAGGAGCATATTCGAGGCATGAAAAGTGGTGAAAGTTTTCTCCAACATATCATGATCAGTAATATTATCACCACATAATTTCAATTGGGAAATAATTCTGAACATAGCAGAATTATACTCACTGATAGATTTAAAATCTTGTAGCCTTAGATGAGTCCAATCATAACGTGCCTGTGGAAGAACGACCATCTTCAGGTGGTCATATCTATCTTTCAAATTATTCCACAGTATGACTGGATCTTTAATAGTGAGATATTCCATTTTCAGGCCCTCATCAAGGTGATGGCGTAGGAATATCATTGCTTTGGCACGGTCTTGGTTTGATGCCTGATTTTTATCCTTGATGGTGTCTGCCAGACCCATCGCATCAAGATGAATTTCAGCATCAAGCACCCAAGACATGTAGCTTTTGCCCGATATATCCAGGGCTACAAATTCAAGTTTAGAAAGATTTGACATTATTTAGGAAAAGAAAGTTCTTACCTCTAATACTTTCAAAGTATTTGCTCGAGATGTCAGAGTCTCGTGCTGATAACGTGTTATAAAATAAAGACTGTAAAGTAAAGACAAGTATAGAGAGAAACTGTTATATTATTCGAATTCAAACTGATGTACATAATGAACTGAAATCTCTTCTATTTATAGAAGAAAGGAAGCTGCTGTGTAAGCTGCTACTATACCAGATATGGATAATCTTCTACTGAGAGCAATGTTTATCCATAACGGAGTACTGAAAGGATAAGCTTATTATACCCGATATGGATAATCTTCTACCGGGGGTAATGTTTATCCATAACTGGGTACTGAAAGGATAAGCTTATTATACCCGGTATGGATAATCTTCTACCGGGGATAATATTTATCCATAACTGGGTACTGAAAGGATAAGCTTATTATACCCGGTATGGATAATCTTCTACCGGGGGTAATGTTTATCCATAACTGGGTACTGAAAGGATAAGCTTATTATACCCGGTATGGATAATCTTCTACCGGGGATAATATTTATCCATAACTGGGTACTGAAAGGATAAGCTTATTATACCCGGTATGGATAATCTTCTACCGGGGGTAATGTTTATCCATAACTGGGTACTGAAAGGATAAGCTTATTATACCCGGTATGGATAATCTTCTACCGGGGATAATATTTATCCATAACTGGGTACTGAAAGGATAAGCTTATTATACCCGGTATGGATAATCTTCTACCGGGGGTAATGTTTATCCATAACTGGGTACTGAAAGGATAAGCTTATTATACCCGGTATGGATAATCTTCTACCGGGGATAATATTTATCCATAACTGGGTACTGAAAGGATAAGCTTATTATACCCGGTATGGATAATCTTCTACCGGGGGTAATGTTTATCCATAACTGGGTACTGAAAGGATAAGCTTATTATACCCGGTATGGATAATCTTCTACCGGGGATAATATTTATCCATAACTGGGTACTGAAAGGATAAGCTTATTATACCCGGTATGGATAATCTTCTACCGGGGGTAATGTTTATCCATAACTGGGTACTGAAAGGATAAGCTTATTATACCCGGTATGGATAATCTTCTACCGGGGATAATATTTATCCATAACTGGGTACTGAAAGGATAAGCTTATTATACCCGGTATGGATAATCTTCTACCGGGGGTAATGTTTATCCATAACCGGGTATCGAAGTGATAAGCTTCTTCAGGAAGCTTATTTCCAATAGAGTATGTTGTATTAAGAATGACAAATGCATAATTTCTAAGAAGAAGGTGTAAATTATACCGGTGCTAATTACCCCACCTTCTATAAGGTATAAGTTATCCCAGTGTTAAAATTAACACCGGGATAACTTATACCTGATTTGCTAACCAAACAAAATATTAAGGTAGTATTAAATTTTTATATCACCCTTATACCTTCTTATACCCCATACCAAACGACCCCTAAGTGTAGGACTTTCATAATATAGGGAGTGCAAGTGCTTAATTATAAAATACAGACCGTATATCCGCAAGACCGCAACTGAGTCATATTATATGGGGTGTTTAGTATAATTAATACGATTCAAAAAATAATTTAATTTTAAAAATTCTTATTTTAAACTTTTTTAAAATGATCTATAGTCACATAAAAACTTATTTTAAATTATAAATTTCAGAAAAACTCCGTTTTAACTCAGTGCTTAGTTAAAGTTAAACTGTGCCACCCAAATTGGGATGAGAGGAATTATGATATACTAGCCCGTTTGGCCATGAATTTTTTTTTCACTTTTCTTCGGAAACTCACTACTATTCCCTCCGGTTCATAATAAGTGACCAAATTGTCTTTTTATTGTGGTCTAAAATAAGTGTTCATTTATATAATTAAGAAAAAATTCAATTTGTTTTCCCAAAATTATTCATATATACATATGCCTAAAATGTCTTTTACTTCTCACATTAAATTATGCTGCAATATTTAATTAAGAATAATTTAGTAACATAAATTATTTTTATCTATTTCTTTAATGGATGTATCCAAGACAAATTGATCACTTATTGCGCAGCCGAGAAACTATTAGACTAGTGCCCAGATGAAGACAGAGGCATATAGAGTGTGACACTTGGGTCAAGTCTAGTTGAAGAATAACGTGATGAAGAAAAACATGTACTGAAGTGGACAGAAGACACTTCAGCTTGACGTGGCTGATAAAGACTAAATATAGAAAATCTAAACTGTAATTCTCAATGTTGTCGCCGCCCTCTTAGCTCAGGTCAGGACCCTCCTTTACTCTAACCCCTTACCACTCTCAAAATTAGCTAATATCCATAAATATTTAGTATTTCCCTAAAAGACTCAAATTCCATTTCCCTAAAATATCCAATATACCAAGTTAACTGGATCTTTGTGCTCTGTCACTATCTTCCAACTCATCTTTTTCTGTTTTATCTACTTATTTCTGAATATAAAGTTAAACGCTATATAATTATTACATGGTCCAGTTGTTTTCTTGATCTACTGATAGAGATAGTTCAAGATGTTATGAGGTAATAAGCTTCATCCCCACCATGTAATTTCTCTAGTATTCTTTAAATTTTTGGAAGTTTTCTGTAAAGATCGGATTTTTTTCCATTTCTGGACATACCCATTTGCTGGATTTGAATTTTGTGTTTTATTGCATGATTTATAGTGTTTGTGATTTTCTATTGTTCTTGAATTTTTGTGGATATTCTTCATCAAAGATCAGGTTTTTATCCATTTTTAGGAATAACCATAAGCTGGATATTGAATTTGACTTTCTTTTTTTTTAATTTATAAAAATGTGGTGCAAGTTGAGAGCAAGTTGGATGTTGATATTTATTTTTGCTTGATTAATTGTATGGTGTCTAGAGATTTCTGGGTTATTTTCAGATGGTGACCATTCCAACTATATCATCATCATTTATCTGTGTAGATTTTGAGATTTTAGAAGTTGCACCTGATATATTTAGATATTGCTATCAAGGACATCTTTTTCCTTTACTTTTTATCCTGCTGTCAAACGTCAAAGCCCTTCCCTGATCTAATTTTATGATTCTTGCCCATCACTATCTATTGAGCAAGTTGTTTTTGGAATCTTTTTTATTACTATCTGTCAGGAACTATATATAGTAAGTTTTTGTTCAATCTTTTTTTCATATTGACTATTTATCCTCCGGCTAAAAATATGGTTCACTGCCAGCTATATTGTGAAGTGAGTAAAGAAGAATTGTTTCCTCCGGGAGAAATGATGGACAAGAAGCAGAAGAAGTTTCTTACTGTGGCGCCTTTTGAGTGTGCCTGGCCTAATGATCTGAGATTTAGAGAAGCAGGAAGGGGTTGTGTAGCTTTTGATGCTTTTGCACATAACGATGTAACAATCGTTTTTCGCGAGCAGGTAGGGAGTCAGCATTATCACTACAAAAGGGATAATTGTCCACACTATACTGTAATCATTGGTAGTCATAGGAATAAGAGATTTAAGATTGAGGTTGATGGGAAAACGGTGGTTGACGCAGCTGGTGTTGGTCTTTGTTGTTCTTCAGCATTTCAAAGCTACTGGATTAGTATCTATGATGGATTGATTAGCATTGGCAAGGGAAGGTATCCTTTTCAGAATCTTTGCTTTCAGTGGCTTGATTCGAATCCCAATTGCAGCGTTCAGTATGTTGGTCTTAGCAGTTGGGATAAACATGTTGGATACAGGAATGTTAATGTACTGCCTGTCACACCGAATCATTTATCTTTGTGGAAGCATGTGGATTATGTTGAGCATGACTTAGGCGAGGATGATTTAGAACAAGAGTTAGAAGATCAAATTGCTAATTATGAAAGTTGGGGTCTTGGAAAGTTTCTTGAGAATTGGGAGTTATCTGATATGTTCTTTGTTGTTGGAAAGGAAGAAAGGGTTGTTCCAGCTCATAAGCTCATTTTAGCTGCATGTGGAGATTTTGGTCTTAGTTCATCAGTTGAAGAAGTTGTTCACTTGCCAGACATTAGTTATTCCGTCCTTCATGCACTTCTTCAGTATGTCTACACCGGACATGCTCAGGTGAATCCTAACTTTCGGGCAAGTTCAAGTTATTATCCTTCCATTTTGTTATCTGTATACTTGATAGGCTATCAACTGGGACATTGTCTGCTCAACTTTGGATACATACTTATTGCTTATTACTTCGTTGAGGAAGGAATGTTTTTTTCTATCCGAACAAGGAATTAATTCAAATGTTTCAGAAGAAACAAAACTTATTATTCAGACTTAACTATGTACTCAAATGAATTTGCTCGATTTAACTTTTGTGTATAGACTAATTCTCTTTTGCTTTTTACCTCTTTCTATTGTCTAAATTTCTTTTAAGTATGTTGAATCTGCCATATCTTAAATCACCCTACCAAGCGTGTATCAACACTATGCACTCTGAAATAGGTATAGATGTGTGTGTGTGTGAGAGAGAGAGAGAGAGAGTATAAATATGTAGTTCCAAAGCGTTGTTCTATGAAACTATTAGTGTAAATATTTATCTTAAAGTTGCTGACCCACTGCAATATTTGAGCATTGTAGATTTTGGAATCTGATCTCCGCTCGTTGAAGTCTTTGAGTTTACAATACAAAGTGATGCCATTGGTGAAGCAATGTGAAGAGATCCTTGAGCAACTTACGTCTCATGAGCAACTTGTTGAATCACCTAAGCCTGTAGACATATCTTATCCGAGCTGGCTCCAATGTAGCAAAACTTTTCCATATGGGTTGCCCATTAATAGAGAAAGGCTTGAACAGTTCCTCTCGACCGGAGAATACAGTGATCTAGACATTTATGTTGGAGTTCATGACCTTGTTTTGCAGTCACATAAAGTAATCCTTGGGTCATGGAGTGTTCCTTTCGCAAAGGTATTTAACATTGTTATAACTTCTCTTTCACAAATTTTCCCTACTTATTGCCTTTAGTTAGAAGTCATTGTGAGGAAGTAGCACGTCAAAAACCATTGGCGAAAAATCATTTTTCTGTCTTAAATCCTGTGACGATGTTCTGTTAGTTTCCCAGAATTGATTGCTGCCTTGTTTCTTAAATTCTTGGACTAGACTAGGATACATTACAAGGTTCATCTTTTCTGATGTTCAAACTCAAAATCAGCAATTTTGAAGTGTTAGAATTTTTAATGAGCATTTTTGCTGTATAAATGCATTTGAGGTGCTTAGAGAAACTTTCCCTTAGGAAACGAAGTTTATTTTGAGATCAACATGTTAATATGGATTGCTTCAATATCTTAAATTGTAGTTAGCCCCTGAAAATAACATTGAAATCCAGAATCTATCATGTATCAACAGTCATACACTATGTCTGTTTTAAGCAAAATTTTGAATTGGCAGATGTTTACCAATGGAATGAGGGAGAGTGCTTCTTCAATGGTCTGCTTAAAAGATGTCCCTTTTGAAGCATTTAAGATTATGCTAGAATTCATGTACACTGGAGAAATTAATAAAGAAGCCACCGGCGGAATTAATACCTTGTTACTCCAGCTTCTTTTACTGGCGGATGAGTTTGGGGTTACTCTTCTTCATCAGGAGTGCTGCAAAATACTTTTGGAGTGCCTCTCAGAGGTAATCTTACGACTCTTCCCTCTTTCAATGCATACTTCCTCTTTTGTTGCTAAACCTGTATGGTCGTATGCATCATCATGTTGAAAGTGCTAATGTCAGACTACAATTAAAAGAATGGAGAAGTGATGCAGTTCGGACTTGTGAGCATGAGCGGAGCCGTTTTATGACAATGAGATATAAATTTATTAATACCTTTCGTCTATACATTATATGCAGGGATGGAGTTCTCCTATTGGAAGAAGGTTCAAGAACTTTTTCTATTATGCCAAGTTTATTGGACGAGGAAGAAGACACTTTGGTAAAGTCTTTGGGTCGTGATCTGTGACACTAATTGTTGGTCTTTGTTGCAGGACTCAGTATGCCCAATTCTTCAAGTGATATCATCTGTTCCCTCATGTAAACTCATTGAAGAAACCTGTGAGAGGATATTCTCGATGCACTTTGATTATTGTACAACTGCAAGCATCGACTTTGTCATGTTAGATGAAGCAAGCTTTAGCAATATCCTTCAGGTGATCATCATTCCCTTCTTATTTTTTAACTTGAATAATATGAACAATGTTGCGATTTTGGATACTTGAACAAGAAACCATCACTTGGATAAAGAAAGTCTAGATTATCTAGTTCGAGTCAATGTCTGCAAGGAGGAAATATTCTTTTTCTAACTTCACGAAGGTGCAGTGTGATTATGGGTCTTATTGAATGTTTCATCCCTTGTACAGAAGAGTTCAGATGATTTAATCTTTGGGAATATTCTTGATAACGAAGTACAGGCATATGCAGCCAACATATTTCTGCTTTCTGAAACAAATATGAGTAAAAGTTTAGGGGAAATCATATGCCTTTATCTGTCTTATAGTTGTGACCTGGTTTCTTTACTTTACATAGTAGTTTTATTCCTTTAATTGGGTAAGATTTCAAAGACCTGAGCCTGAAAGAATATATTAAAGTCACTTGATGTGCAGATGCATTAATAAAGCTTATGTGCTATTGAATTGGCAGTATACATCTCTAACGACAGATGATGTGTTCTGCAGCATACAGATTTGACAGTGACATCCGAAGAGAGAGTTCTCAATGCCATCTTACTTTGGTGCTTACAAGCAAGAGAATTGTATGGATGGGAAACAGTAAACGAATTGATTGTAAATTCAACACCAGAGATGCTTTTTGGGGAGAGGCTTAAGTCTCTAAATGGATTTCTGAATCTTGTGCGGTTCCCCTTACTGCCACTTGAATTGCTGAAGAAGGTATATACCTTGATATTGAGGAGCACCTCGCTTCGCCATCATTAAAGTTGAATATATGCTAATGTTGGCTTTGTTGGGAATCCTGCAGTTTGAAGGAAGTAACCTTTGCCAGCAGATTCCCACTTTTGACCATCTGGTATGTTACAACTATTTAGAGAAAGATTCCATGGGATGTTTATCATTTTGATACCTCTGGAGAATAACTCGTATGCTATGTAACAGGTTAAAGAGGCTATAAGATTTCTGGAATTTGGGGTCACCGGTTCTAAACGAAGCCAAAAGTAAGTAGTAATACTAGTATATTAATCATGTAATAATTGAAGGAAACTTGTGTATTTTAATCGGAGAATGATTATCAAAAACATCTAAAACTGACACTGATGAAGTGCTGTAACATATGATAATAGGTTTCAGCATAGGAAATCAAGTTTCAAGGAGCTGCTTTACATATGTGATGGAGACAGCAATGGGGTCCTCTATTTTGCTGGCACATCATATGGGAAACACCAGTGGGTAAATCCTGTCTTGTCTAAGGTAAATCATGAAATGCAATACGCAATTTACCTTCCTTGCTTTTGCCGCCTCATCTTGTAATCTACTTAACATGTATAATTCATGATTCAGAGAGTAACTATCACTGCTAGTAGCCCCATTTCAAGATGCACTGATCCTAAGGTCTTGGTGTCAAGAAATTTCCAGGTATGAATTGGAGGAGTTATTGTAAAGGATTTTCTCCTTTTAAATTAGTTGAAAAGAAAAGGCAAAAATGATCATTTCCTTTTTCAGGGTACATCTCTTGCTGGACCTCAGATGGAGGACGGAAGAAACGCTTCATGGTGGATGGTCGATGTTGGTCAAGATCACCAGGTGAGATTTATTGGTTTGTGTATACGGTGGGTGTATAAAGAATGAATAGGAAAGAAGTTATTTTGTTGCTGTAACCTGGTCCATGAATTATGAAAATAATGAATTTAATCAGTTGTAGGATTATTCCTTGAAACAATGTGAACTGCATATTTTGTTCATCGCCTTCCTTGCATGGTTTACAATGTTACATACTGATACATTCTAAAATCTCTTGTGAATGAGAAAATCTTACATGACTTGTGCATATAACTCTGCTCATTTAGTTGTCAATGTAGTTATAAATTTGGCTTATAAAGTAGAGTCTTAACATATCTAAGAGTAACAAGTTATAAGAGAACTCTTCTTGAACGACCAGGTTCACACATTATAATACCTACCTAAGACCTACCCTTACGAAAAGGAAATGAACTTGTATGTGCAGCTTGCACTTTGTTCGTGCTGATTCTCAAAATTCTGCTGTATGTGATCAAGTTCGATATTTGGTCATATTTTGTCTTTGACTGCACCTAGTGATGGGAAATGATCCTAGCTGTAGAAACTATGCATGTCCAGAGAAAGCTTTTAGTATTCTTCGGCCAAGGACATCTAATTAAACATGCCTTGTAATTGACTTGCGGCAAAACAATTGAAGATTCAACATTATAGTTTACAGTTCTCATTGTGAGGGCGTTGCATTGAGTCATGGTTGTCTAGAGTGGTGTTTGTTAGTATACCTCTGTCTGAACGGAATACCGAAAGTGAACACTTGTCTACTTTCTTTTTCTTTTATGTTTTTTGTTGGATCTGGGGTTTGCATTTTGGTTTCTTTGAAGGGTTATCTCTCAGTTTAATCATTTCCAAGTTTTGTCCCAATATCCGTGATCAATTATCCCATTTGGTATTCAACAAGAAATCAGAACTTCTGATCCATATAATATTTTTTCATGAACAGCTCATGTGTAACTACTACACATTAAGACAGGACGGATCAGGAGCATTTATGAGACGTTGGAACTTTCAGGTAAGCCATGCAACCAGTACTCACAAAAGCAGTATATATTTCATCTCGCGTGCAAATGCAACACATTAGTGATGTACTCGTCTGGATTTTACATTTATACGTTCCAATAACAACAACAGCCCAGTATAATCCCACATACATTTATACGTTCCGTTATACTTAATTTACTAGGTTCCTCAATTCTATGCATTTCAGGGGTCTTTGGATGGGAAAAGTTGGACAAACCTGAGAATACATGAGAATGATCAAACTATTTGCAAGCCAGGTCAATTTGCGTCGTGGCCTATTACCGGTCCAAATGCTCTACTTCCTTTCAGATTCTTTCGACTTCTCATGACCGCTCCTACTACAGATGATACTAACCCATGGAACTGTTGCATCTGCTTCTTAGAACTATATGGTTATTTTCGTTAGCGTGGTTTTTGGTTTAAACATGTAATGAATAGCTTAGTTTTTTCCACAAACTCTTCATTTACAGTTGAAAATGTTGCATGCAGAAAATAAATTGCATGGTCTTGATATTCTCCAAAGATGTCTAAAGTGCTGTGATATCATGTATTCTCCGCTTACTGGTTTTGATTGGCTGGTTTCTTGTAGAATGCTGTTGCATTTATTCTCTCTCTATATATATATTTTATAAAAGCATGAATATAACTTTGGTTTACCAAAGTAACCTTAATATATTAGGTTAACTTACCATAAATCAATTGGTTATATTGGTAAAAAAAGGCTTAATACATAGTTTACCACCCAACCTTTGGCCCAAATCCTCCTTACACACTTTCTGTGGACGATAATAACCTTACACAAGAAATTTTTCTAAAGTGTATCTAGTACCCACCTCCTTTGACCAGATCCTGTTAATAAGACATCCGTGTATGTCACGCGTTTGACTTTACATAATTTTAACCCATTACCTTATAATAACTAACCCGACCCTAACTGACCCTACCCGACCCACAAGGTAAAAGCGTTAAAACCAAACTTACCCAAGTCAGTACTCAAAATCCGATGCATATAGAAGGAGCTACTGTAAAGGCGATTTCGGCGACCATCTCAAGCTACGCTTTCATCGTGGATTTCCGGTGGATTTATGGGGTTAATAGGTTAGTAATTTTCTTCTCCTTGCATTACCCGTTTATTTTAGTAGTGGGTGGGTTGAATCTAGGGTTTTTTTGAAATTTCTTCTATTTTGCTTAGGGTTATCGGATTTTCAAGTGCTCTGGAGTTGGGGGGTCAAACCACATAAAGAAATTACATGCCGATCGTTTGTCCCTCTGAAAAATTGAAGAGACAAAATTATTACGGAATATAAAATCGATTAAAAAGTACAATTGATATTTACCTCATAAAATGGACATCCGTAAAATCGACGACCCGGATTATCAACACTCCATGACTGTATCACCACAGCTTCTTCACCACAATAGCAAATTTTTCTCATATTATGCATTTTCCCAAATCTTAAAATTGAGCCTTAGAAATTTAACTCTTATGTCAAAAAAGAGAAGGAAGAAATAGAAGAAGACTGTAATATTGGCTTCGAACTTCAAGAAGAGGAATAAATTTTGGCTTCAAGAAGATAAAATTTTCTTCAATTTAAAGCTTTCAAGGAGGAAGAAGAAGATGAAAATCGGGTTAGTATATAGATAGAAATGGGTTAAGGCCCTTTTAATCTTTTAAGGGTCATTGGAATGTGTTTTTGACCGTTTATTAAAACAGAAATTGTCTTGAAATAGTGTCCACGCGCTTGGTCCAGTTTGTATTACACACGCTTAGACCTGGTCAAAAAAGGTGTGTACTAGGCACACTTTAGAAAGGTTGCGCGTGTAAAGTTATTATGGTCCACAGAAAGTGTGTAAGCGAGATTTGGGCCATAGTTCGAGCCATTATGGTCCACACTTAAATAAAGGTAAAGTTTTAAATAAATGCATACTCTAAAATTCCATAAGTAACAAGTAAATCACTGTTAAGTCAAAACACTATTTCAAAGAGGTTTCAGTGTGAAATATTTTGAATTTGAAAAACGAAAAAAAAAAAACTGAATGGAGTATAATTTGATGATTGGACTTTGAAGCCTTCATCCCTCTCAAAAACATCTACTTTCTCTCAGATTCTAATTTTTATATTAATTAATTTTCTTTTTTCACTATTTTCTAAACGAGGTGTGTTGAAAAAAGTATTTTTACCCTTTGGAAGCTATTTTATTTCTTTCAAAAAGTAATTTCATACCGGATATGATAAATATTTGAGATTTTTCCTAATACCTAGGAATTTATATTCAAATAAAATTAAATTAGAATCCTAAAACTAAACCTACATGGTTGATCTTTTCATATTTAAGTTACATACTACTTAAATTGTAAAAGTTAAGTTATGATAAATTTTAAAATGTCATAAAGTTCATCACCAAAAGCCCATGATGTGAGCAATTAGCAGTGTTACACCAGAAAACCTATTATGTCATTATATATAGCTATAGTTTTTAATTTATTGTGCAGCAAGTCCGTATATAATTATGTAAACCATATCCTAGAATGTGTGTATTAGGGGTGGACATCGGTCGGTTCGGTTCGGTTTTGAACATTATCGGTTTGCCTATCGGTTATCGGTTTACAAATATCATAACCCGATAACCAAACCGATAAGATATTGATTATCGGTTATCGGTTATCGGTTAATCGGTTATATATCGTTATCGGTTCGGTTATCGGTTTACCCGATAACATAAAACAACTAAAAAAATTTGCAATATATAAAACAAAGAAATCAAACTGCCAGAACGTGTAAACTGCCAACTTTTGTTGTTTCTTAACAAAAGCACGCTCCCGCTTCTGTGCAGTATCTACTGATGTCTGGCGGAGAACTGGTGGTGAGTCTTGCGTCTTGACTCTTGGGGGTTGCGACAGAAATAAGAATGAGAACTGAGAGACAAACGACTGAAGAGTGAAGAGGGAATTAGAAAAATAAATAACCCTAGTATATACTTAAGGGTAAATTAGTAAATTATATCATTTTTATTGGGTTATCGGTTTTTACCCAATAACAAAAATGCAAACCGAGCCCGAACCGATAACCCAATAAAAAAATGTAACCCGTTACCGAACCGTTAACCTAATAACCCAATACCGATAACCCAATAAAAAATTAACGGTTCGAGTTATCGGTTTTACCCGATATATGCCCACCCCTAATGTGTATTAGATTTATGGACTGTTTATATGAAGGGATGCCGCTAAAGCTATTGTATAAATACCAATAATATAAAACAAATAGCAACGAGTAAAATCTTCTCTCAAAACCTCTTTGTTTTATTCTTCTTTAAATTTTGTAATGTTAATTAATTTGCAAATGATTATAGAAGGCTTCCAAATTCACTAACTTTCAAAAAGAATGTTAAACCATCATTCTTAAATCCAAAACCCTAAAATAATATTATGATGAATACTTTTAAGAGTTTAACTGCACTTGAATTCTAATGAATTTTTCGTAAACTAGATTACATTGACATTTAGTACTTCAAAACTAACTCGATTTTTGTGACCAAATTTATCACTTAATTAATTTGAATATTTATACAAGGATTGATATCATATGATTAAAGGTGCAGTTATTCAGGTATAATATTTGTAGATTCAACTAAATTAATGAGTGGAACACAAATTTGGATAACAATAGAAGATCTAAAGGTATGTACCTACTTGTTTAAAAGGATTTAAACTCTAATCCAAAATAAACACATAGAAAGTTCATACATAAAAACCTAAACGGAGTACTACAAATTAATCTACACCTCTCTGTAAGCACGTGATTTTTTCCCTATATGAGAATTACTCCCAAAAAATTCAAAAATAAAGTAATTTTTCTTGGTGTGTAATTTGGTGATATTTTGTGATATTTTGAATAATTATTTGTATTTGTCTGTGCATGTTTATTTGTTAAATTAATAAAAATACAAAAATATATCGCATGTTGTATGTAGGATTTAATTCTACAATTGTTAGTAATTAAATTTGTTTTACAAAAAATAAAAATTACAAAAATAGGCATCGTTTGCATTTTTAGCATTTAATGTCCAAATATACAATTTTATGCTTAATTATTACTTAATTGTGCGTTAATTGTTATTGGGAGTTAATTTGCGTTTTTATAACTTAATTTAGTTCTTAATAATAGTTTAAGTATTTTTATAATTTAGTTTTAGAAAAATAAAAGAAGAAAAGAGAGCAAAAATATAAAGAAAGTCGGAATTGGGCCTCTTCTTCGATTTCAAGCCACATGCCCAAAAAATGGCCCAATCTTCCCAAACGACCCAGTCCATTTCGAACTGGGTCGACCCGGTCCATAACCCAACACCCTTATTATCTTGCATTTCAAAAATAAAACAAAAAACAAAAGAAAAACAAAATAAAAAACCCTAACCTAAACACGAAACTACCCCCCCCCCTATCATTCTTCTTCTTCTTTTCTTCTATCTTCTCCAACCTCCAAACCCTACCTCCCATGGCTGCCCAACGTCGACCACCCTCCACCACGACCACCCCATCACACTCAACACACACGCACCAACAACTCCATAGCTACCCTCCTCCATCGAGCTTCGTCATCCATGGCAAGCTCAAAGCTCGTCCATGGCTGCCCTCAACTTCACGTCCAAGTAGACCAGTCCGACGAGGTGGAGCTCGACGTCCATGGCTGCTCGACGAACTGCTGCTGCTGCTCACGCAGTTGCTTCAGCTTCCTTCGTCCCCATCGGCTTCGTCGCCGCTACTTCTCCTCCTTCCTCCGAGCTGCTGCTGCCGTGATGCTGCTCATTTTCCTCCTTCCAGTCACGACGAGGCTGAGCAGCTGCTGTTTTGAGTCGGCATCTGCTGCCTCATCGTCCAAACACGCCACTGCTGCTACTGTTTCTTCTCTTCCGAGCTGTTGTTCCTCCGCCATGGTTGTCGCTGCTACTACTTCAACTTTCTTCTGCTGCTGCTCGCGTTTCATGGCCAGTTGCGGGTTGCTTCATCTTCTCTTCGTCTTCGTCGTCATTTGTTCGAGCTTTGGTCGAGGCTCGGACAGATTTGTTTACAATCGAAGTTCGTCGTTGATTCATCTCCGGTTAGTTGTTTTTGAGTTTATTTTGTCCATATTTCATTTTTATATTTCTCGAAGTTAAAATCGTTAAATATTTGATTCTTGTTTTGTTCGTTGTTCATCGTTGAAATAATTTTTTAGTTTGTTCATGTGTTTTGTTGATTTTAATTTTCAGATTCAAATGGTAAATTAATTAATTTATTTTCATGTTTATTTCATGTTTGTTTTATTGTTTAGGTAAGATTTTGTTAGTTTGATGTTTGTTAGATTCAAATTGAAATTTAATTGATTATTTCTTCAATTTGTTTCATGTTGTTATATATTTTCCAGAAATTATTAATGTTGTTTGAGTCATTTAATCCGTCATGTTTGTTGTTTTAAAAAATAGATTCATTCATGTTCATACTTTGTTTGGTTGATCTTGAATCCGAAATTTGTATAGTTTGATTTCTTGTTTATCATTTGTGATTATTTCTTGAATTTGTCTCATAATCTTGTCTAAGTTTAATATAGGAATTGTTGGTTGTAATGTTGTTAGAGTTAATTTTAAGTTCAATATGATTGAATTTAGAAATCTATATATACTTGTTTGTTGTTGTTGTTGAATCCGAAAATAGGATTGTTTGTTGTTAAAATATTGTTCAATCAAATTTTAGTTGTTCTTTGTTGTTCAATTTGTGTTCATGTGATTTGTTGTTGAAATATTGAAGAAATCATGTTCATGTGATTTGTTGTTGAAATATTGAAGAAATCATGTTCATGTGATTTGTTGTTTAAACATTGTTAGAAATTTATCATATTGTCTATATTTTGGTTAAGTTTGATTAATTGATTGTTATAGCTGATGGGGTAGTTTGGTAATTTATAGTACGTTCGGGGGTAAAATAGTAATTTGCAATAAGGTCGGAGGGGTAGTTTAGGAATTGTACATTTTGTAATTGTTTATATGAAGCATGGGGGACAAAATGTAATGGGGTGGGTTGTGATATAGTTGTTTAATATAAAGGGGGACAAGACAAAATTTAGTGGGGAGGAATCTTGTATTTGTTTAGTGAAGCATGGGGGACAAAATATAATGGGGTGATGATGATATGTTTATTTAATGTAATAGGGATGAGTGGGAAGATAATGGGTTTGGTAGAGAAAATGGGTTGATTTTAATTGATTAAAAGATTTATGGGTTGGGATTATATATAGGAAGTCTGGAACACAGACAGAAGAGAATACAGATAGAGGAATTAATCTGAATATAGAGAAGAAGAGAAAGAAAATAAGAGAGAGAGAAAGGGCTGAACATTTAAGAGAGAGAAAATTCCGAAAAATATTTAAACTTTCAAAATAAAAAAAAACTAAAAAAAAATCTTCTGCTTTCTTTCATTGTTTGAAATCAGAATTAATTGTTGTTTCATCAAAGCTTGAAGCTTTTGTTTTTTTGGGATTACTGCTCCACTGGTTTGCAAACTCTGTTCCTGGGTTGTTACTGCTACTGGACTGTTGTTGCTGTGATGTATTGTTATTACTGCTGCTGATTCTCATCTTCTTTTGTTTCCAATACCAGGTACACGACTGTAATACTAGCTATTGCAAAGCTAATAATGTGGAAGCATGAATACATATGAAGAATGAAATTTTGAAGTTTTAATATCATTTTTATTTCCTTTTATCGATTGTATTTAAACTATTTCATGTATTACTGAATAATAATTGAAATAAGAAAAAATAACATAAGTTAGTCTTTAATGAATCGGTTTGGCAAAACAGGTTAATTCACTAGTTATGAAGGTTTCAAAATTATCAACAGTAGGTTAATCATGAATAAGTAGATAAATTTAGTTAAGGCATGAATTTGAATTAATTTTCGAAAATTAGGCATTAAGGCATTTGAGTTCAGGCAAGATTAGAAACTTCGTTTAAGTCTAAAAGACTTTCTAAAAAGATTTAGTAATTATGGTTAAAATCTAGTTTCAAATGGTTGTGAATAATTAATCTCAATAGTTGCTGAGTTTTTATCTAGCTGTATTTGATTCTTTTGAATATTAGTTGTCAAATTTTTATTTTATTTATAATTTCGAATTTTTTTAAATAAAATTCCTTTTCATCATATTTGTATTAATCTAGAAATTAGTATGTCATGTTTTCTTAAATAAATAAAATAAAAGCTAGTAATTAATTAGGATTTTCTTCCTTTATTTTAGAGACTAATTTTTATAGAAAAATGTAGTCGCTTTAAGATTTGTCCATTTAAAATAAATGAGATGAGCCTCGCTTAATAAAATGTATAGATTGCGGGGCCCTCAATAAATGTACATTTAATTGCTTAGAATTCGGGAGGAGCCGTTTAGCAAATTTCTCGGCCCTACCCAAAATAATGATACGCTAGTCGCTTTAGGCGCGTATTTAATAATATTATCTTCTTAAACTCGGGTGCGTATTTCATGCAACCCAAATCCAAATCCCAAAACATTGAATAAAAATGTGTTCCGGATTGCGGGAGCATTTCATGTGACGTAATCCAAAGACATGTTTTAAACAATGTTCACATTCTTGTAAAAATAATAATAACAATAATAAAAGCGGTAAAAAGATAAAATTTGCACATGAGCTCATAATTGTATAAAATCAGATATTTAAGCCAAATATGACAGTTGAGCGACCGTGCTAGAACCACGGAACTCGGGAATGCCTAACACCTTCTCCCGGGTTAACAGAATTCCTTATCCGGATTTCTGGTGCGCAGACTGTAATACAGAGTCATTCTTGTCCTCGATTCAGGATTAAAATTGGTGACTTGGGACACCCTAAATCTCCCAAGTGGCGACTCTGAAATAAATAAATAAATCCTGTTTCGATTGTCCTTTAATTGGAAAAACTCCCTTGCGCCATTCGCGGGGCGGAAAAAGGAGGTGTGACACTCTCTTCTCCTATCTTTGAGGTTCTACTATCCAAAAATCATGTATGCCCTATATGTATAGTATAATTTTTCAAAAGAAGCAGATTCAATGGAGTCCTCATTCCTTAACCTTGATCCGCCACTAAAGCTATTCGTGCATCGTACGAATTAGAGTGAGTTTCGGATGCTTAACGGAAGTGAATTTGGACTTAGGCAAATTCTGATGTTTGTTGCTTCTAGTATTTTTGCACCTGCGGTAAGGAGCCCGTAGGCGTGGCCCGTAGAAGCGAGAAAAGAGGTCGCAGGTGCGATCTGGGGCACGAAGACAGATGTCGTAGATGCGACTTAAGAACCGCGGAAGCGGACCGCATCTGCAAAGAGTGAAGTGCAGGTGCGGCTCCTGGGGGGTTAATGAAATCTCGCAGGTGCGGGTCCCCAACTGCAGAAGCGGGACCGCAGATGCGGCCCCATGATCGTAGAAGTGAAAATCGCTAGGCAGATATATGAAAAATTGAGGGTCTGAGTTCATAACTTGGAAAATCAAATTGGAGCTCTAGGAAGGCGATTCTGCGGGGATTTTGAAGAAAAAATCATTGGGTAATGTGTCCTAACCCCTTTTTGATTGTATCCCATTAATCTAAGCTTAAATTCATCATTAAATTTCGGAATTGGTATGAAAAATTGAGAAAAATGGAGGAAAGTTCTTAGGCCGAAATTTGGGATTTTGATCCAAATTTTGGTATCGGATTTGGGTGATTTTGGTATGGTTAGACTCGTGGGTGAATTTAGTATTCATAATCCATAATTTTTACCCGATTCCGAAACGTGGGCTCATATATATACTATATTAAAAGCACGAAAGCCCTTAGCAAAATGTCGTTCGCCTTTTTTACCCTCTAAAGATAGAGTTTGTAGTAGATAGAATAGTCATTTAATTATTTTCCTAAGAATTTGGACTTTGAAATCAACTAAAATTTATTTATTAAAAACTTCTTTATTTATCTATGTACAGGATCCTAATTATTAGGACTCTTCTTAAATCCTTCAAAGTTTCCAAGTTTTTCTTCTTAACCATGTTAAGAACCGTACGTTAGGCAATATTTTTCCAAGTCTTTGGCCATTTTATTTTGATAAAAAATAATTTAATCATATTTAGTATCAAACTTAGATAGTTAAATATAATAAAATTCTATCTTTCGCTAAATCCCCGTGAGGCATATGTATTTTTCAAGTCTTTACCCTTTTTGTTTTATTATAAATAATATAAATTATACTTGAAATTAAATAGTTAAATATAATAAAATTTTATCTTTGGGCAAATCCAACTTATATGTAAATAAGTTTTATACTTTTTAGTCTATTTCTGTTACTTATCGGCTAATTTGATAACCAAAAGCGAAAAAATAGGCAAAACAAGTTTTTTAACAATTGTTCTTTTTAATTTTGGTTTCTTCTCTCTCCATTTATTGAAATGTTACGTTAACATATTGAGAGATTTAATTAGAACCGTTCCAAAATATTAACTATTTGGTATAGTTGGAGCAATTGTACATCTTATTAGAGCATTAAAATCTTTATCTACATATCAGCATAAAAGTCCTTAGCGAAATATCATTCGTCAATTTTGCTCTTTAAAAATAGATTATTTACTAGATAAAATAGTCATTTAATTTTTCTAATTTTAGGACTTTAAAACCAACTAAAATTTTATTATTAAAATTTTCCTTATGTAAAGCCCATTAATATTAGAGTTGTATTGGACTATTTCTATAAGATTCTTTATTATGCAAAACGTGAGTTAGCAAAATTACGTAGGAGTCAAGCACGCAACGAATTCTGAAAACATAAAGATTCAAAACATATGTTTTTTCTTACTATTTGTAAATCGAATTCTTATTGGAAAAATTATAATATTCTAAAATATTTAAAAATTAGAATGAGCAAATATTCAAAATTCGAATTCAGAAAAATCAAGTTATTTCTTTTAATGTTGAGAACAAATAATTAAGTCACTGAATTAATTAATTAGTAAACTAATCCAATTCAATTATTTTACAAATTTATCATATAAGAAATTTTTTTGTTAAATTGACAAAACACTTAAAGTACATAAATTTTATTTTTGTAAGAAGAATATCGACAGTGAAAGAAATCATAAAATATAGCAAAATTAATTATAGTAAAAATAAAGATTCACATCGGTGAAAAAATAAATTTTAAGCAATAAGGTAAAATTGTAGAAGGCAACCAGATTATAAATAAGTTATCATTTGTTTCTTTCTTGTATTCAGTCTAACAAATGAAAACGTCTCGCTACAATTTTTATACTAAGTTTTTTCTTGTAAAATATTAGTTCAATATTACTCATTCTTTAAACTTTACATTGTCACTATCAAATTCTTAAGAGGTATAATGCCAACTTTTTTCATTCGCAAAGTTTGAAGAGACCAAAAGTTTTAATTTTTAATTTTTGGTATTTGATAAATCTTTAAAGAATTGTAAATATTAACAATTCATAACTTTGGACATAATTCCAGACAAAATAACAATAAGGCATCTAAATAAAATTCATTCATTTGTTAAGCTAACTAAATGGGAATAACATTAATTATTTTTTTAAAAAAAACTTAAATTATATTTTATAACTCAAACAAATTATCTAATAACATGTTGTAATTTTTAAAATTTGTGTATTCATTAATATAGGTACACGCGTGGAGCGCGTACCCTAATATATGTATGTATATATATATATATATATATATATATATATATATATATATATATGTATGCAGGTATTATATACTAAAATTTTGTATAATATGTACCTTTCAAATTGAAGGTAATAAATGCATTCACGGTGAAAATATGATTGGAACATTACCTCCACAATTTTTTGCCATTGCTGTAACCACGGTAAGTGGCTATTATCTCAAGGATTGCGAGCCGTCATATTGTTCTATAAAAATAGCACGATCTAGTCAGTTTTCGGACTGGTCATTCTAAAATAGCCAGCGTTTATCAAGTTAATGAAAAATAGCCATTATTTTGCTGCAACAGAGACCGGTCCAGCATGATATACTGGAGTTCGGTGCACCTGTGTATGAACTTCCAGCATATTATGTCGGACCGGTATACGTTGCTGGCTTCAGTATAATATACTGGAGACTGGAGTACCGGTGCTCCAAACTTTAGTATATTATGCTGGACCAGTATATTATACTGGAACTCCAGTATATTAGACTGAAGTTTCAGTATAATATACTGGAACTCCAGTATATTATGCTGAAGTATTTTTCCAGATTTAGAACAGTGTTTTCGTTCAGATTTATCTTTACATGAAAAGTGGCTAAATTTTGATTACTTTTGAAACTGGGCTATTTTTGAACGATCACTTATAAATCTGGCTATTTTTAAATATACTGGGCTATTTTTGAACGACCACTTATAAATTGCTTACCATCAGACAAGAGGGGTTGCTCTGATGGTAAGCAACCTCTGCTTCCAACCAAGAGGTTGTGAGTTCGAGTCTCCCCAAGAGCAAGGTGGGAAGTTCTTGGAGGGAAGGATGTCGGGGGTCTATTTGGAAACAACCTCTCTACCCCAGGGTAGGGATAAGGTCTGCGTACACACTACCCTCCCCAGACCCCACTAAATGGGATTATACTGGGTTGTTGTTGTTGTTGTTGTTGTTGTCCCTATTGTTCTACTTCAATTGTATTAGAAAAGTGTTCCTTTTGCGAATTAAAAATTACTACCAAAATAGAGGAGTGAGATAAAGCAAATTTGAAGAAGTATTAACATTATTCTAACTTGCACAATAATAACTAGATTTTGTGTACAATTTGGACGCCAAAGGAGAGAAACGAGATCTTGAAAGGATAACATCAAACAAAATATTTTTGAAACGATTGAGTAAATAGTTTTAAAAATATTGCAAAAGAAATTTTTTGTTCCTCGATGAAGTTGAAGAGTATTGAATGATATAAATGTTTTATTAGTCATAAATATGCCTACTTTCACACCTATAATAAAAATTATTTTAGTAGTTAAAGAGCATGTTGACAACACCAAACGATATTTGGATGATAATTTTCATGGAGAAACTAATTCACAAATACCTGACATAAATGAACCATAAGGAATGTCATTAAGAAGATCTAAAATAGAATAGAATACGGTAATCCTAATAGATGGAGAGATGACTAATATATTGAGTTTTCAACTTAATCCAATTCGTCCATTAAAATAATCCGTGTACAAATGAGAGTTCTTCATTAGATATTACTTATATATGGACTTAACCTTATTGGGCCATACTTCTAATAAATAAAGAGATTTTTTCATTCCTAAACACTATTTGAAATTTTATTACCCTTAATGTCTATGTTTAGCTAATTACCCGGCATAAATAAGTTTTATTTATAAAATATATGCAATCCACCTTAAAAGATTCCCAAATCCTTATTTGTGCCTTTTTAGTTACACTCTTTTCCTTTTTTTTTTCTCTTCTTCTCTTTTAATATCTTTTGAAAAATACAAAATGTTCTATAGTGAAACAACAATTTAATAGTGTTACCCAAATAAAACAGTTGTCTAGAAAAATCAAGATCACGTATTGGAAACATAAAGACTACCGACATAATATACCAATAAATCAATAATATTGAGAGATATTAAAGGCGAAATAGCTTCCTAACTACTTAAACTTGTCGGGATTTTTAAAGCCGATACATAAACTTATAACTTTCCCATTTGAACACTCGAACTCGTTTTTTCTATAACTAATAAACACATCTGATCATTGACCATATGCGCGTGTATTACACATACACATACGTGTCCATCCAGTCAGCAAATGACCAATGGATGTCTTACGCGTAAGGGCGCGAAAAGTCAAGCAGCAACTCCTTCTCTTTGACTGCTTTAGCGTTCTTCTTCATCAACAATGGCTATCTGCTTTTCATTATTTTGTTTCACGGGTGGCTCAGCTTGATCCTTTTCCATGTTACTCTTTCGTTCCTCTTCCTTCTTTTCTTCCAGCTTTTTTATTTCAAGGATTCAACAGTTAACAAGATAGTGCCCTAATTTCCTACAATGTTTGCAGAATTTGGGTATGTTTTAATATTCAATGCACTGAACGAATCTTTAAGAGGCAAATCATCATCTTCATCTCCAACCCAAACATTGGCGATTAAAGGTTTGAGTAAATCAATTTCCACGCTTACCTTCGCCATACTAGGTATGTTCATAGTTTTGGTCGCCACATCAAGCTCCAATGGAGTCCCTACTTCTTCAAGAATATGTTTGACATAAGAGCAGTTATGCATATGAAATGGTAATCCGGGCAGCAGGACTCAGACAGG
The DNA here is from genome assembly GCF_000393655.2 of Nicotiana sylvestris. Lineage (NCBI taxonomy): Eukaryota > Viridiplantae > Streptophyta > Magnoliopsida > Solanales > Solanaceae > Nicotiana > Nicotiana sylvestris. The sequence continues at coordinate 179,481,854 of NC_091060.1, read as the reverse complement.
ATCTATTGGTAGGTAGGTCTTCTTCAGGCTTAAAATATGGATTCCACTTCTGCAACCACATTTGCAGACCTTCAATTTCAATCACCCGCTTATATAGACCAAAATTGTAATCTTCATCATTAGTGAAGCTGAAAAACACATTTAATTTATCATAAACTCTAATTTTTACAGATCCCTTCAAAGGGAAATTTTTAGAGAATCTTGACCTATAATTCGGAGTCGGGTCTTCAGAAATCGACCAACAATTGTCCTCTTACATTGAGCCGCCATGATGACATAGTAGTCTCTTGTTTTGAAGATCATTGTCGGCATGCCGTTGTGTGTCGTCTTTCTAGCTTGGAAATTCATAGAGAATCCGAACATGCGAGTTCCTCCACAGAGCTGTTACCATCACCTTGAACATCCAGAAGGAGTACGGAAAACTTTTGAAGGATTTCAATCAACGAACTTGGAAGGGGAAGTTATGGGGAAGTTCAAAACTTAGCTTCAACTCTACAATGACAAAATATACAACTTTCCACCATTTTCACGGCCTGAAAAATGAAAAACAAAATTGAAAATAGAGCTTCAGATTTTTAAAAATGGAGGAAGGGAGTATTTTGTACTGTTGGGCGTTGGGAAGGGGGTTTTCACGCTCCTGTGCGTCATGTTCCTCACGCGGGCTGCTGATTAGGACCAACTGATGCCACATGAGCATGGTCAATGGTCAAATACATTTATTAGTTATGGTAAAAACAAGTTCGAGTGTTCAAATAGGAAAATTATAAGTTTATGTATTGCGTTTAAAAAACCCGATAAGTTTAAGTGGTGAGGAAGCAACAGACATTTCATGATATGGGTTTTACCTAAATTGGGTGGAGGCTTATTCAAGTTCTTTCTTTTCTCGGGATTGTCAAATACAAGAAAACAGAGAGAACAAAGTTCATGGATTATATATTTGAAATAAGAAGAAGAGTTCCTCCTCCTCTCTACATATTTTATCTATTCTTGCCTCTTCTCTTTTGGTGCAATAGTCATTAACAAAAAGCTACTCTAGTAGATAAGCTCTTCCATCTAAGTACACTTGTGGATGTTAATGGTAGGATTCAATAGGTTATTTTAAGAAGGACCTCACTACATTCAATATAGTTACTATTACAATCAATTATGTTAATAGTTTTGAGAGAACAGAATTATTTATGATGTGAAGTAGCATGAACAACTTATCTATAATTTTCACACATTATTTCTACCCAGTTAAATATAACTATAATAACATACAACTTAAATATAAGTTTTATACAAAATTTAAATAATATATCTTTTGTATATTTTGTATCTGATTTATACATAGTAAAAATAAATTTCATACAACTAATTATATATTATACAACTTATCTATAATTTTCATACATTATTTCTACTCAGTTATATACAACTACAATATCATACAACGTAAATATAATTTTTATACAATATTGTTCAACTTTTATACAATAATTAAATTATATATATATATATGTCATATCTTCTTCTTCTTCTTCTTCTTCGAGTTTCAATCTGAAATTCAGCCAAAATCAAGTCTAATCTTTACCAAAACACCCTCAAAATTGAGATATAAACTCCAACCAAACAAATAATAATTTTTGAAAATCCAGATTCGAATTTAAATCTTCAAAGCTTTTTAATGGTTGTCAATGGTGGAATTGCTGCTCTCTTTTTCTTTGCTTTATAATACTGAAATTAGGGATTGAGAGATAGAGAGAGACGTAAAGAGAATTTTCAATTCTTTGCAACAACACCCAATTCAAACAATTAGTGTTTTTTAAAACCCCAAATTCGAATTCAAAGCTTTTTAATGGTTGTCAATGGTGGAATTGTGGGTGAGTGCAAGATACGTGGAGGAGGGGGATGGGATGTGGAGAGAGAAACGTGGGGGGAGGGGGTGTGGAAGATATGTTAGAGTAATTTTAGGACACTAATTATTATCATTAATTCCCTTAAAATGTATATAAATGCTAATTGAGTATATAAAATGTAATTATAGTAAAACTTGAGTAAAGAGGTAATATAGTTTCATGTAGTGTATATGAATGTAAAAATTCCATAAATATAACATTCACTCTGATTGATCCAATAACAACATAATCCTACTCCCTCTAGTTCATAATAAGTGATTTTTTTATCTTTGGCACACACCTTAATAAAATACAAACTCCTAAAAAACTAATAAGTATTTTGACTAAATTGCCCTTAATTAAATTTTGCATATTATTAAGTGTTAACTTGACACATTGGGATATGTAAATAGGGGTAAATTTAAAAAATTATAATTAATTCATTCTTGATCATGTAAAAAGGACACTTATTTTGGACCAAAATAAAAAGGCCAAAGATCACTTATTATGAACCGGAGGGAGTAATATTTAATCATATAAATATTATTTACTAATAAAGATCTCTTCTATAATGTCTAATATATATACCATAATATGGCAAATCACTAAATATGAATAGTGGTGGTCATACATAATTTTGTGCTACATACTTCTATTCATATATTATAAAATTAACAACTTCATAAACTATAAACATTTATCATTGTGCTCCACAATAATGTTTCATTGAGACTTATCACGGTCATATCGCAAAATAATCATGTGTACATACTTATGAGAAATAAAAATTTCTTTAATGTATATCACAGATACATATTTGAGCTCAGATTATCAAAACATCACAATTGCATCAATTATAAGTAAAATAAAGATCAATTTTACGTCAACGTTCTTAAAATATTTTGGTTGTAAACTTTTTGTTAGTGGATCTGCCATCAGGATTCAGGAGATCAGTTCTAAATATGCTCAATCGTCACTCTTTGTTTTTGAACCTTGTTCTTGACGGTAGAAGTAAAATGCAATAACATATGTTCTTTTATAGGGCGTAACAAAATTCTCAAGATATTTTTACTATTTAAAGGGTGATGAATTAAAAAAATGAAAGATGGCAAGGGTGATGAATTAAAAAAATGAAAGATGGCTAGAGTATAGATCCATCAACTATTCCGCAACAACATAAAAGAAACCAAGCAAAGCCAAAGAAAATATAAATCACACGAGTGGAAAGATATTAACTAAGCTAGGACTCAAGAATAAAGTCTATAGAAGATTAAATATTCAAAAATATAAATCTAAATTATATGAAAGGACATATTCAATATATTATAGTTTGCTACTCATAACCGCTAGAATATTTTGTGTCTTGTTAAGATACTTGAAATAACTTAGTTTAACAGCTTGTTTGGATGGTTGTTACATATCGTTTTATAATGTATCGTATCGTACTGTATTGTGTTGTACTGTATCGTTTGATAAACACAATGTTTGTAGAGATTGTTTCTTTTGCCATCGTTTTATGATATCATGCACCAGCAATATTGTAAAGAAAAATTATGATACAAGTAAAATTATTATATAAAAAGATAGAGTAAATGATAACATAAAATTATTTAATAATAATAAAGTGTGAGATTGAGAAAAAAAAGACAAGATAACGACGCGACCACACCAAATCGTCGTTACATTAAGTGGCACATTTCGTCGTTATGTATCGACGGATTTAACGATACGATACAATAAAATTTAAATAATAATAAAAAAATATCATATTTAAAGTAACAATACGATACAATACAATTAGTAACAACTATCCAAACAAGCTGAGTAGAATTAACATAATAGGTTTTAGGAATTAGTATTTTGAGTTTAATTACTTGTTGATTTGTAACAATTTTTATAATTCCAAGGCCCAGAGAAAAATTTAATGCATTAATATTGTTAAACTTACTATATAAATATATTTTTCACATGTAAAATTTATTCGGTACGGTTCGGTATTTTTTCGGTTTATTTTTATAAAATAAAAAACCTACCCTAATTATCGGTGCGGTTATAGATTTATATAAAAACCTACGGTTTTCTTAAAAGAAACCTAAAAATCGGTTCGGTTCGGTCGGTTTAATCAGTTTTCGAATGTTCATTGACACCCAAAACAATACAACCCTTTTGTGCAGCATGTAGTCCGACTCTCCGTGTGACTTATAGGTCACGGATTCGAGCCATAAAAGCAACCACTAATGCTTAGGGTAGACTGTCTATATTATACCCCTTGGACGCGATCCTTTCTCGGAACCCTGCCTGAATATTTTGTGCATCGGGCTATCTTTATATGTACTCATGATAGATATTAATAGGGATCTGCAGCATCACATGGGAAAAAACAAGTACAAAAATCCTGGACGGTTAATGTTCAATCGACTCGTAAGATATATATCCCATGAACGGTGGACATTACATTTTGCCATATTCGACGGTCGATATTGAAAATATTTCATTTCAATTATAGATTAGTGATTATTGAACCGTAAACTTTGCCAACTATAGTCATGATTTGATGGTTCATAATTGAAAGTTTTTCATTTCAAGCTAAGATTGTTAATTATTGTAGTGTTAATATCCAATTGGTCGCCAAACAATAGATGTAAGCGTTTCCCAAATGAAAAAGTTATTCATTCATCTCTAATCAAAGTCTCGGATTTAAAGCTAAAGTATATAATCGTCTTTTTTAGAGAGCGTTTTATTCCGAACATGAAATATTTAACTGAGAATTTAAATTAATTGGGTCCTAAGGACGCTTTACCTTCATATCAACGGTGAATGTGACCAGAGGCAGACTCAGGATTTGAAGGTTGCGGACGTACTTTTTGATTTAACCAAAATCTGCTTTGTATATAGGGTGTCCACTACTAATATATTACTATTTTCTAATGACACATACATGGGTACATAGAATCTTTTGCCGAACTTTACGGTGCCGGTGACCCCTCTACATGTAACTTAGGACCGCCTCTGAATGTGACCACCAAAGGATGTGGTGCAGTGGATAGGGCTGCTTCTTCCTTGACCAAAGGTTTCGAGTTCGAGCCCTGAGTATGGAAAAATTCTTAGTAGGGAGCGCTACCCCCAGAATGGGGCCTTACCCGACATGAATCCGGATATAATTGGGCTCAAATACGGATACCAAACACCCGGGTGGGAAACCAAAAAAACGGTGAATGTGCATGAATTTCATTTGGCGGACAACCTTTGATCACGTGGAAGTCCAAAGAAGTATTAGAGAAAACTGACAAATTGATTTCTTTCATTTGCCCCACTGTGAGTCTTTCTTCTTCTTTTGCCATGTAATTGGTGTCCTCCTATTTTAAAAAAAATCTATTTTCATCCCTTCAGTTCAATTTAATTGCCACATTAGCCCATGATGTTCTGAAAATGCTTGTCCATTCACAAAGTTTAATCTCAATTCTTCTGAACTTTAATCCAAATAAGAAGCTTTATTTTAACATTTGAGATAATTTAATTCTAGCTGTCCATTTCTTATTCAATCATTTCTTTAGGTTTATGTAAATTATCTAACATTCCAAAATTTGAGTAGAATAAATAACTCAAATAAGAACGACATATTTATAAATCAAGAATTTTAGATAGCTCCAACCTCCAATATACTCTTCAAAATGCAAGAAAATGACATGCTCGATGCAGAATTTTTCTGCATAATCATTATCAATTAATTAAGTTATTTTCTACAAATTGTATTTATCAGCATTTCCTATCAAAAAAAAAAATTGTTCTTAAAATTTGAACTAAAGACCCAAATTAAAAATGATGGGATCTCAGTCATACCATCACATATTTAATAATATTATTTATACCAGATTAATCATTGTACCTTAGGTAAATAACTCGATACATCCAAGATGTAAGTAGAGTAAAATTCTATTGTTTACACAACATAAATATGGAGTAACAACAACAACAATAACGATCTAGTATAATCCCACAAGTGGATCTGTTTAGGGTAATATGTATACATACCTTACCCCTACCCGAGGGGCAGAGAGATTGTTTCCAGGAGACCCTCGGCTCAAGAAAGCAACAGGAGACGATATATTAGTACCATCAATAGACTCATAATAAAATAACAGCAATATAAGAGATACGAAATACGAAATAGATGGATGATATAGTAATAACCAACAGATAAAGCCCTGCATCAGTAGACGACCAGTAGCATCTTCAGACTAACTCCTAACTGGCTAGACTCACTCTAGTGTGCTGTAGAAATATTCACAACTTTCCTCTAACCTACAACCGTAATGCTCGACCTCCATAGTTCCCTGTCAAGGGCCACTATGGAGTATATATTTTTAAAAAAATAAAGAATAAGGGCATAGATTCAATAGGAAAATGTTAAGGGTCTCTTCTTACATTTCCCAAATTAGTGGGGTCTAACAGAGATATCCAGAAAGTGAAGGACCACAGAGGGTCATATGTTTTTATTTATTTAAATAAAAGCCATTAAAACGAAACACATTTGCAGAAACAGCACGTAAGCAGAGCGAAGAAGCAAAGCACCATAGTTTGGAAGAGTGATCATGGAAACTAATTTCAATGTTTTATCGACTCACATTCAAGGCTCTTTTCCATCTTCTTCACCTCAAGTTTTTCCATTGGTAATTCCATCTAAATTCTACTACTTTAGCCGTTTTTAATTTCATTTTCCTTAATTTTTCTGGCTTAGTTTACCATTTGCAAGATGTAAATATTGTGAATTGAGTGTATAAAATTGAAAGAGAAAGGGGGGCAGTATTTAGAAATGAGTGTTCTTAGGTTTAGTGGATTAGTTTTTGAGGTAATTCTTGATTACACCTTTTTTCCTAATAGAAGAGGAGGAAAAGTAAAATATGTAGTATTAGATTAGAGAGTCCATCATATGTCCAGGGAAATGATAAAAATTGTTTCTTTTTGAAAATAAAATAAGATTGTTATGGGTTTGTAGGAAACAGGATAATACTGAGAAAGCTACTGAAGTTTATTTTTCTAACTTTGTAAATGTCTCCAATAATAGGTTTTATTCTCTCAATCTGAAGCAAGCGCTCTTATCAGACAAGTATCAATAGAAATTTGTTCTATCAAAGGGTACATATAATTGAGAATGTGTTCTTGGAATGGACCTTGCGAAGCGCAAATGCTACTCCAATAATTTCGATTAATTTGTAAATTTCTGTCAGATTACTGAGTTCAAATTTCATTTTTATCCTACCACTCAGTCCACATACAGGATATGCTGCATTTACTTGAGATGCTGCTTTCTTGTTCAATTATAGTGCAGCAACATTTCTTACATTTTCAAAAAATATCCGTGTAACCTTAAGAATTTTCTTTGTCAGGCTTCTAGAAATAAGATATGTTTTCCTTCTCAACATAGTTCTGGAGTGAAGTTTGGATCTCCGAAACGGTCTTGGGATATTTGTTCCACTCCAAAATCAAGAGCTAGAGAAGATGAAAGGGTATGTTTGATAATTTGATATGGTTACATGGAGAATATTGAAATATTTGAAATTTTTTTGAACTGGTGTTCATGCCTTATTTGATCTGTGCAATGCGTGGAGGTGTAAAACATGCGTTTCTTGGTCCCACCAATTTATGGTACCTTGAGAAAGAGGGAGCTCTTTACTCCTGTGTGCGTTCGTAATTTCACTACAATCTGTATGAGCATGGTGTTCCATATTATCAACTTCTCTCATTGTGATCTGAACTACTCCCTTGTTTGCCTTATCATCTTTGCCCTTCTTTTTCCTGCTTTCTATTTGCGACTGTTCTTTTCTTACTTTAGTAGAGGCGGAAAATCCAGAAACATTTGCTTCTTTCTGAAACCATAAAGTGCTGTATATCCTTTCCAGGGAAAGTGATACGGTATAAAATGGGTTTTTAGCTCCGTAATACTGTTCCTCCTTTTGATATAAACTAACTGTGGTGCATTGCCTGCCTAGATGAAGCACAGTTCAGCTATTTCCGCTGTTTTGACCGATGACAACTCCACATCATCCCTAGAGGAAGACGTTGAGACTGAAAATATTGGCCTCCTAAATTTGGATCCAAGCTTGGAACCTTATCTAGATCACTTCAGATACAGAATGAAGAGATATGCGGAACAGAAAAAGCTCATCGAACAACATGAGGGAGCCCTTGAGGAATTTTCTCTAGGTAACAGCCAACAGTTGTGCTTTAGGCAATTTGACCTAATTTCGAAGATGGCTTGTTTATACCTACTTTGACTTTGAAAGAGAATTTTGCCTACCTAGGAGTAAGTGTTGGTTCCATTTAGGAGGCATTTGGCAGACTTTTCAATCTTTTAAAAAGCTCTTCATTTTGGGTCTTCAAAAAAGTAGAATTTTTTTCAGACAAGTGAAACACTCTTGAGGTACTTCTCTGAAAAATAGATTCAAAAATGATCATCCAAACACGTTTTTCTCCAGGGTACTTTATCCACAAAATCTCTCCAAATTGTTGTCCAGTCGGGGTTTGGAACCATCTTAAAGCAATTTTACAGTAAAAAAAAAATTCTCTCTGTTGCTTCGCAATATCCTTCTACAATCATGACTTACTCTTTCTGTTCAAAATCGGTTCCGTAACATTAAATTAATGATACCGCTGTTGAGAATTAGCAGGGCTTTCTTGTGTAACTTGCTCTCCTTTTGCCCAGGTTACTTAAAATTTGGATTCAACAGGGAAGAAGGCTGCATAGTCTATCGTGAATGGGCTCCTGCTGCTGAGTAGGTCCTTTTCTTTTACAATACACTAGTTTCCATCATCATAACACATTTACCTATTCTTGCAGCTTCATTCACTTTATACATGTTGTAATTACTACATTGTTCTGCTTCTAATTAACTCATCCACGATACAGGGAAGCAGAAGTTATTGGCGATTTCAATGGATGGAATGGTTCCAACCACATGATGGAGAAGGACCAATTTGGTGTTTGGAGTATTAGAATTCCTGATGTTGACGGTAACCCAGCCATTCCACACAATTCCAGAGTTAAGTTCCGTTTCAAGCATGGAAATGCAGCTTGGGTAGATCGTATCCCTGCTTGGATAAAGTATGCCACTGTAGACACTACAAGATTTGCAGCACCATATGATGGTGTCTACTGGGACCCACCACCTTCAGAAAGGTTTTGTTATTCATATCTTGAAGCTGAATATTGAACTCATTTCTTCAGAGCATTAAAAGTATATTTTTTTTTACTTGTCTTTTTATGTAAGACATTGAAATTCTAAAGCTAAAAGAATGTGTCTCTATTAAGTTGGACTTGATTCAAACTTTCCCCCTTCTTAACAAAATGAGTCAATCTATTAGTGCTGCAGAACTTACTACTTTGGCAATTAATCAGGTACCACTTTAAATACCCTCGCCCTCCCAAACCCAAGGCTCCACGAATCTATGAAGCACATGTTGGCATGAGCAGCTCTGAGCCACGTGTAAATTCGTATCGCGAGTTTGCAGATGATGTTTTGCCTCGAATTAAGGCAAATAACTATAATACTGTCCAGTTAATGGCCATAATGGAACATTCTTACTATGGATCATTTGGATATCATGTTACAAACTTTTTTGCTGTGAGCAGTAGATCTGGAAATCCAGAGGACCTTAAGTATCTGATAGATAAAGCACATAGCTTGGGTTTACAGGTTCTGGTGGATGTAGTTCACAGTCATGCAAGCAATAATATCACTGATGGCCTCAATGGCTTTGATGTTGGCCAAAGTTCTCAAGAATCCTACTTTCATGCTGGAGAGAGAGGGTACCATAAGCTGTGGGATAGCAGGCTGTTCAACTATGCCAATTGGGAGGTTCTTCGTTTCCTTCTTTCCAACCTGAGGTGGTGGCTAGACGAGTATAACTTTGACGGATTTCGATTTGATGGAATAACTTCAATGCTGTATGTTCACCATGGAATCAATATGGGATTTACAGGGAAATATCATGAGTATTTCAGCGAGGCTACAGATGTTGATGCTGTGGTCTATCTAATGTTGGCCAATAATCTGATTCACAAGATCTTCCCAGATGCAACTGTTATTGCCGAAGATGTTTCGGGTATGCCCGGCCTTGGCCGACCTGTTTCTGAGGGCGGAATTGGTTTTGATTACCGCCTGGCAATGGCAATCCCAGATAAGTGGATAGATTACTTGAAGAATAAGAATGATGAAGACTTTTCCATGAAGGAAGTAACACGGAGTTTAACAAATAGGAGATATACAGAGAAGTGTATAGCTTACGCAGAGAGCCATGACCAGGTATTACAAATTTACTTCCACACTGAACAATTCTTTGAACAATTGTTAGATAGAATTCAAATATATACGTCACAAAGTGTAAAAGTACTTCTTTCACATGGGCTTCAATATATCGGTAGCCATTGAATCTCATGATAAGTTATTTATCCAGTGACTTCTAGATTTATGTTCTCTCTTATTTTGTCTGCTGGAAACAGTCTATTGTGGGTGACAAGACCATTGCATTTCTCCTAATGGACAAAGAGATGTATTCTGGCATGTCTTGCTTGACAGATGCGTCTCCTGTTGTTGATCGAGGAATTGCGCTTCACAAGGTTTGTCTGTTCTGATTGCATTTTAAGGTTTATATGAGTTTGTCATGGAAACTCTGGCACTCTTTTTGAGGTAACCACTAGACAGTTTTCAGGATTCTGATGGATAATTCAATTTTCTGTTTATCTTTTTTCTTTTCTGTTTATGCTTTGTTTTTTTTGATATCCTTCTTATTTGGAGGTCTTTTTTTCCATCTATTCACTATTAGCTTCTACTCGCAGATGATCCATTTTTTCACGATGGCCTTGGGAGGAGAGGGGTACCTCAATTTCATGGGTAACGAGGTATTGCTTACAGCTTTAGATTTTTGTGATAATTACTACTCCTATTAGTTTGGCTTACTGGAACAAGATGCATTCCTCAAAAATGGCCTGAGCTGTTGAGCATGCTAAGGGGTTGGAAAACAGAGAAAAGCAGCATGATGAATGTTCCTTTGTCTAGTGATTTCTATTATGTTGCGGAAAACAACATTATCTTAGAAAAGTACATTGTTTACTTCTTCATATATAGCTATAGAATTTGCAAGTGTATCTGTTTTGGAGTAATTGTGAAATATCTGATGAACTTTGTTGTAGTTTGGCCATCCTGAGTGGATTGACTTCCCTAGAGAAGGAAATAATTGGAGTTATGACAAATGCAGACGCCAGTGGAACCTCGCGGATAGCGAACACTTGAGATACAAGGTTCAGTATTTTGCCTTGCAGCTTGTTAGATATCTATGAATCTTAGATTGCTTTCTTGTATGCCTACTTGGTTCAGGGGAGGATTGCTCATTTCATCTTTGTCTGCTTATTTTCCATAGACAAATTTCTCATTGTCTTTTAGAGATCTGTGTATTAAATTCATTTACAGACTTAATTTCCGGCTTACCGCCTTGTTTACTGCCAGTAAGCCCTTGTTGAGCAGTTTAAGTTGATTCTATGAAGCTATAATTTCAGGCTAGCAATCCACGTCCTGCTATAATTGTCGGATATTTTCGTTCTTTTTCTTTACATGAAGTAATACTAATTGAATGGCCTAATCTGATATCTATATTTCGTCCATCTTTCCTCCCCCTCATGTTGAAATGCAGTTCATGAGTGCATTTGACAGAGCCATGAATTCACTCGATGAAAAGTTCTCATTCCTTGCATCAGGAAAACAGATAGTAAGCAGCACGGATGAAGATAATAAGGTACAATCATCTAAAGTTCAAACGTTGGGTTTATGGGATGCAGTTGCTTCCTTATGTTCAAATAGGGTTTTGTGTGCGCATCACAGCACATCTTGAATTACTTTAGTTATTGAGTTTCCAAACAATCACTTTTATGAATGCTGTAATTCTATCCAAGGACAGGTAGAAACCGGTTCACATTCCTTTTTTTTTGACGATGGATTTCATGTTTATTTAATCTAATAGCTAGTCAGTTCGGTAATATCTCTACAGATTAGTTACTTCACTTTGCAGGTTGTTGTGTTTGAACGTGGCGATCTGGTATTTGTTTTCAACTTCCATCCAGAGAACACATATGAAGGGTATATAAGTTTTACTTATCATGAATTTATTGCTCTGCTTGTTGTTCAATGTTCTCAACAAGTTTTATGGCAAAGTTACTGAAACGAATCTATTTACACATTGTCTAATTTCACTCTTTTTCTGATCGTCACATGACGAAAACAGGTATAAAGTTGGATGCGACTTGCCAGGGAAGTACAGAGTTGCACTGGATAGTGATGCTTGGGATTTTGGTGGCCATGGAAGAGTAAGGAGTTTGCTTGAATAACCTTTGATAATAATATAGCAGATGAAGGGGACACTTATCTCACAAGGAGAATTATTATTGTTTAATCCAACTGTCTAAGATTGGAGGTCTTTGAGCCTCCTGCCCCCCCCCCCCATGTTGTTTAGTTAATTCAAAAAGGAGAAAACTGTTTACTGATGATCTTTGTCCTAATGATAATGTGCAATATGTTCTTTTGACAGGTTGGTCATGATGTTGACCATTTCACATCGCCAGAAGGAATACCTGGCGTTCCAGAAACAAATTTCAATGGTCGTCCAAATTCTTTCAAAGTGCTGTCTCCTGCACGCACATGTGTGGTACGGGTTCTTGCTGGGGCCTGCATTTTAACGTGGTTTTGTTCATTGATTATTTGAATGCATACTGGTATTTCCCGAAAGATCTTAGTGTGCATACGTTAGTATTGATTACCATAACTATCAGCAGTTTAGACTGAACACTAATCTGAAAGGTATAAAGACCCATAATCAGATCTGCCTTTGGCATCTACGCTACAAAATAATTCCAAATTCTTCTCTGTTTCCCTTGTCCCCATAACACATGCATGTAGCTTCGGCGTACATACAAATTAGGTGAGTGATTAAAATTGAAGTTGATGGGAACTGAAAACTGCCCTTTGGTAAAAGTAGGAATAGCCATAATCATGTCCACCTTTGGCATATGCGATATATACAATAAATTCCGAAATCTTTTCTGTTTTTATTTCCCCCCATGACTCTTGCATGTCACTTGCTATCATATGAAAATTAGGTATAAGGATCAATTGAAGTGGATGGGAACTGAAAATGAGGAACCTTGTTTATGATGACAGTGTCATGTCTTGCAAAGTAAAAAAATCTACTGTTCTGTGTGGTGCTTTGTGTTTAGAATAGGTCAATATAAAATTTCTTTATCTAATAGAAAATTCTTTTGTTATTTAAATGGTGAAGCAACTGAACCTCGTCTTTCTTTTTGTTTTTCTGCTTCTTTTTCACTTTGTTTGAGAAGGCTTATTACAGAGTTGAAGAAAGCATAGCAGAAACCGAAGATGACCAGACAGCCATTTCTAGTGAGCTGCCAACAGCCAATATCGAGGAGAGTGACGATATACTTAAAGATTCACCATCTGTAAATATCACAGATGCTGGTCAAATCGACTTAGTTTCTATTGAGGAGAGCAATGAGGAACTTAAGGATTCAACATCTGTAAACATTAGTGATGTTGTTCAAACTGACAGAGATGATTCGTATGCAAACGTCTGGGATGATGACCAGTCAGATGATTGACCGATGTTCTACGTTGGTGATCTGTCAGCATATGATGTTTTCAGGGTGGTAGCGTCGACTAATGTTATCATAGTTTTTTCTTGTTTATAGTATTTTCTCTACACATATTGGCTTCATATTGGCATCTGATCGTTGTACTGGTTGTAAATAGAAGAAATGCATTTGCATGGGTGTGTTTCTTCGAAATCTCCCCAGTTTTGGGTGCTTTGCCTTTGGAGCCAAGACTCAATTTGTTCCTAGTGCTAGCACTTCTTATGTTACTGGTTGAGTATATTGTAATAAAAAAACTGATATATATATATATATCAATTCGGTATTACTGTTAATTAAGTTGCTTTCAGAATTATATTATACTTGTTCTCCATTTTTTTATCTCAAAGTTGAATTTCTGTCGAGCTCAATGGTAATATACCATTTACGAGATCAACAGACAATTAAAAAGACCGACCCAAGAGTTCTAAGTTGGGGCCTGAATTGGTATTTCATTTCGATTTTCTTTTTATTTGAAAAATTAAAATGAGTATGGTATTATTTTGATTTACTTTTGAGTTTGTTTTGTGAGGATCGATTTGCTTTGTTTTGCTCCTCTATTTTGTTATGTGAAAATTTAATAAACATAATGTTTTGCTATCTTTCTTGAAGAATATATGCCGCTGCATTTACTTCTCCTTTTATGCCAAAGTTTGCCAAAGTTTTTTTTGAAAGCTTCAGGTGTTTGTTTCGAAATTTTTAAAAAAAAAAAAAAACTAAGAAATGTCTCAATGATCTTTTTAAAACATTTCCAACCCAAATTCCATCGCAATTTTGATATTTTCTTTTCTTACTTTGTGTTGTTATAGTTGCTCATCGGTCGGTTCGGTTCGGTTTTGAACATTATCGGTTTTGCCTATCGGTTATCGGTTTACAAATATCATAGCCCTATAACCAAACCGATAAGATATTGGTTATCGGTTAATCGGTTATATATCGTTATCGGTTCGGTTATCGGTTTACCCGATAAGATAAAACAACTAAAAAAATTTGCAATATATAAAACAAAGAAATCAAACTGCCAGAACGTGTAAACTGCCAACTTTTGTTGTTTCTTAACAAAAGCACGCTCCCACTTCTGTGCAGTATCTACTGATGTCTGGCGGAGAACTGGTGGTGAGTCTTGCGTCTTGACTCTTGGGGGCTGCGACGGAAACAAGAATGAGAACTGAGAGACAAACGACTGAAGACTGAAGAGTGAAGAGGGAATTAGGAAAATAAATAACCCTAGTATATACTTAAGGGTAAATTAGTAAATTACATCATTCTTATTGGGTTATCGGTTTTTACCCAATAACAAAAATGCAAACCGAGCCCGAACCGATAACCCAATAAAAAAAAATTTAACCCGTTACCGAACCGTTAACCCAATAACCCAATACCGATAACCCAATAAAGAATTAACGGTTCGGGTTATCGGTTTTACCCGATATATGCCCACCCCTAGTTGCTTATTCATTTTTTTTTAAATAAGATTGTCCTCGTTTCTTTGATACACTCTGTAGAATATATATTTTGTTACTCAATTTATAAGATATCAAATCTCAAACTTTATATTTATCGTATAAAAAAAGAAAAAAGAGTACGATGGACCATGCACTATATATTAATAAAATTATTCGAGATATGAATATAAAATTAATCATCAATTTGGATAACAAAAGCTAATAAGGGCATCAAGCCATCAACCATAAGGGGAAAAAAAAGAAAAGAAGAAACCGAATTACAAAGAATTGACACAAAAATGCTATAATAAGAAACTTGACAACACATTATGCCGAAAAACATTTTAAAAAATATTGCTATTGGGTCTTTTTTAATTTAATTCCCAGCTACTAATTACTTATTTTACTAATATAATTGTTAATGATTTTGATGAATTTGGTGGCCCGATTTGGAACTCTCGGGTCGGTTTTTGCTAATATTGGGTTGATATAGTAAATGGTACTATTAGCATTGATTGATCTGAAAGAATTACAGTCAAAAAATGGAGCAGAAGAAGAACAAGTACAGTATAATTGTACCCACCTACAACGAACGCCTCAACATTGCTCTCGTCATTTACCTCGTCTTTAAGCATCTCCCGTAATCACTTCTTCTTCGTTTTATCTTTCTCTATTTGCTATATCTTTTTTTGTGATCGCTTATGTTGGAGTTTATAATTTTTGAATTTTTTTGCTTATATTTATCCCCAAAATGGGTTTTGTGATCCAGTTCATGTATGTCAAAAAAGATTTTTTCCCCCCTTCTAGTTCGATCTTCTAGAAGCAATTTAAATTTGGTAATGAATTGCTGTTGTGTAAAGGAAATTAATTCAAATTGTGTAAATTTATCACTTTTAAGGTGGTTTATGTAATATCCGATCAGTGACGTATTCGATTAACCTATGATCCAACTATATTTGGGTTCATAATGGTTTGTTGAAATTTTAGGTATATGATCAGCCGTCAGGAATATTTGTATTAGCTCGTTTTAGCGGAATGTAGCATGGATGATTGGGGGTTTTGGCAAAAGATTGTAACTTTGAGCATGTTAATTGATTGGTAAGTAGGAAAAAAATTTGGCTTGCAATCTGATTTGTTCGGAGGGTTGTTGGCACTTATCACTTATCAGGAGTTAATTTTGGAGGCGCTCCGCAAAGTATTTAACAGTTCTTGGACGCATTGTACACTATTTCAGTTATTTTCATTTAGCTTCTGTCTTTCACATCCTTACCATTTTGTCATGTTTGTTTGCTCATTGTTAAGAATGTTGATACTTATCCACGAGACAATGGATTTTGGCCAAGAAGACTTTACTATAGAGATTGATTTATCTAGATGTCGCAATCCTGTTTACCGCATCACATTTGGTTGTTTATAATGACGCAAAAAGTTCTGGCCATATTCACGACATTGTTTAGTGGCTTTGAGGGAGATGATCCCATTTTTTGAGGACCAGAAGTCACCTTTTCATTGTATTTGAATGATATCTCACTGTTGATTTCTTTCTAGCAGTACTTGGAGGTGATAAAATCATGTAAAAGTTATAAGCAGACTCTTATAGTAAGTTTTTCTTCCTGACTCAGGGATGTTGATTTCGAAATAATTGTAGTGGATGATGGAAGTCCAGATGGCACACAGGATATTGTCAAACAATTGCAGAAAGTATATGGAGAAGATCATATTGTTAGTAGTTCCTTGCTTCACCCAGTTGTTGCACATTATGCTTCCCTGCTTATACCTACTTATCATCTCATTTTGCTCATTTCTCTTGTTGACTACAGTTATTGAGACCTCGAGCTCGGAAACTTGGTTTAGGTACTTCTGCTTTAAGATGATAACCTTGAATTATTTTGATAAGAAGATGATAACCATGAATTATTCTCTGACGTTCCTCTTATCTTAGGCACTGCATATATTCATGGTTTGAAGCATGCCTCAGGCAATTTTGTTGTCATTATGGATGCGGATCTTTCTCACCATGTAAGTATGATTGAAGATAAGGGCTTTGTTTGGTTTCCTTTTATATTTTCTCTTTTTGTTGTTGTTGGAAAAGGTCCTTTATCTGTTTGTTTGAACATCAATTTTTTTTGTTGGAAAAGGGACAGAAGGGGGATATGTGGAGTATAGTTAGTCTGTTTTTGCTTGATGTCATGGAAAGAAACAATTCAATAGCTCTGGTAGTTCACAGATCATCCACTGTTTTGAGTGTGTATATCGAATAATTTAAATTTTATTTTGTGGATTAAGAGTTATTTTTCATGCCCTCTCATTTTTCACATACCTTGTCTGTGCCTGCTCTGCATTACTTCTGGTCAGGGGCGGATTTAGGGGGGCGGGTGAACCCCCTTCGCCAAAAAATTACACTGTATATGTATGGCAAAATCTGTTTTTTACCTCTATATATTAAGTTTTGAACCCCCTTAACACAACCCAAAAGTGTAGCTTAGTGGTCAAGGGAGTTCAAAACTTCCTAAGGTCATAGGTTCAATTCCCACTAGCTACAATTTTTTTTTAACCCCCTTCGTGGAGATCCTGCCTCCGCCACTGCTTCTGGTATACTTTCCCCCACATATACCACCCCTCAAAAATAAAAGAAAGGGACAACTGAGACGTTGTAGTGTAGGAAAACAAATATGAGTGAGCTTTCTGAATTTAATTATGTGACCCCATTGATAAGTCTGGCTCTCCACTAGACCGGGATTCTCCTTTTCTCTTCTTTTTTCCCCCTCATTTCTCCTTTTTTCCTTTTTCTATTGGGGTGGGATGGGGTGGGGTGGGGGTGGGGGGAGGGGGTGGTATGGGTGAAATTCGGGAAGGGGCCTTTGGTAAGCATGCGTTCGTGTTGAAGAGGCATAAGGCGGTGGATTTTCTGGGCTTTGATAGCTTATTAGGTGAATGTATGAATCTCTATACTGAGCTTATTCTTCTGTTTGAATTTTAAATTTTATAGTTGATTCTTTTATACTCTTTTTTACAGCCAAAATACCTGCCAAGATTTATCAAGTGAGTATATATTTTCTTAATTTGCATTTTTCTTGTAATGGTGAGTACTAGAACTACAAATTTTATGTCCAGGAAACAAATGGAGACAGGTGCCAGTATAGTTACTGGAACTCGATATGTTACTGGTGGTGGTGTCCACGGATGGAACCTTATGCGCAAATTGACAAGTAGGGGAGCAAATGTCCTTGCACAGACATTACTTTGGCCGGGTGTATCAGACTTAACTGGATCCTTCCGGTATGCTTTAACTTGGAAGTAAAGGAAAATCAGTGGTTCTATGAATTGTAATGAATGTGTTTAGGAAATGTAATTGCATAAGAGTTTGCTTAGATTAAGATTACCTCTTAGTGTCTGGGACTCTGGCTTGGAGATTATAAATCTAATAGTGTGATGGATTGGGAGATAACAATAATAGATGTTAGACTTCCTATAATATAGGAGGGAAGTCTACATAGAAAAGCAAGAAAGACACCATACTTTTATATGGAGAATTGATTTGGTCTCAGGAATCATTGTTTTGTGTATGATTTTGTTATTAAGCAACTGAATTATCATTACGTAATTTACTCTTATACTGGAGCTACCATGTGCCTTTTATACACTGGTAATGCTCACAGCTTTTGTAATTTGTAAAATCGGTGTCTGAAATTGAATTGCTTGTTTTGAAGGCTGTACCAGAAATCTGCACTAGAAGACATCATAAGCTCTTGTGTAAGTAAAGGATATGTTTTTCAGATGGAGATGATTGTTCGGGCTTCAAGAAAAGGTTACCGCATTGAAGAGGTAGCTAGAGTCATGAATTTACTGTTGAATACTAATTGATCCACCGTATTATCATTTGGTTGGACCAGAAAATGTGTTCTCGTTTCTCATCTTGCTATTCATTGCACAATTTATGAGCTCCGAAATGCTATTCTAATAGAAATAATGATCCAACCTAATGGCAGTTGTGAAGCATTTAGTGTATCTTCTCTCTCTCTCTCTCTCTCTCTCTCTCTCTCTCTTTCTCTCTCTCTCTCTCTCTCTCTATCTATCTATATATATATATATATATATATATATCTAGAATGCTCTGGGAAATTCATTCATTTTGTGTTCTATTAGTTTGCATTTCACTCAAATCTGATTCCAAAATGTGGTTTTGGCCTCTGAATCACTGTTACGCTTTGAGTGAGTGATCCTTGCATTGCGTTAGTCTTTCAACTGAGGAATTTCATTTGAGATTGCTGGTTCTGCTTTTTACTTGATTGGTTCCAGTCCGCGAAAGTTAAAGATCTCAGTGTTTGTCAGCAAAGCCATTCCATTTTGAGGTGAATCACGTAATTAGGGATGGTGATTCTTTATAACAGGTATCTGAGCTGAGATTGTTGGGATTTAGATCTGTATCTGTAGTTGATCTAAGTGACATAGAAGTTGAAGTTTGATCTGCTACCACGTTGGCTGATATTGGTGCCCTTTCATTTCATCGTGTGATGGAATGAGCAAGGGAGAAAGGATTACCGGCCATGTACTCCATAGTTTGGTTGCAGAATACTAGTAGCTAATCAAATCTGATCTGTTGGTATATTCGTTAGGGTCACTGTGATTAGTTTAGACGAGGTAGTTGAGACGTGGAAAATGGTGGAGCCTCTACTATTTCATTCTCGGGTGTTACCACCTTTCCACATAGAGTGGTGATGAGGAACTGTCTGTTCTTCCAGGTCACACAAAGTTATAGTGATGGGAAACAACAGAACTATTGAGTGTTTTGCTGGGGCTTCAGGGAGTTGTCAGGAAGGCTGTTGGGCTTGGTGGTTGGCATTGGCTGGTTTGAAAAATGGGTTCAAGCTACAAAGAAATGCATTGAATGTGCTAGAACCTCCCGGGGGTGGGGGTGGGGTGGGTGGGTGGGCAGAAGGTGATGATTATGACTTTGGTGACTCGAGCAGCGGTTAAGACATTGGTGAAAACGAAAACCATCACTTTGCCGCTGGTGTGCGTACAGAAAAGTGAACAACCTACGGTTCATTTACGACACCATGGCCTTATCTGGACCAGCAAAGATAATGAGCCATGACAGCAAAGTTGAACCTAACTATTTTGCAGCCGAGGTGAACTTGGCAAAACTATGAACTGGTTCATTATGGAGGTGCTAGCGAAACTTCAACCAGCACATAAAAATGATCAGCTGCTTAGTCCAGTGCAGTAGCACTTCTCGATGCAGAGAGTCGACGAGGCACAAGTGGTAGTGGATTTATCCGCAGCCGAGAGATTAAGATCAGATCACACACACACATTGAGATTTTATGACAGGGAAAGTTGAAGGTTGGATTTTTATCTGCAATATATGCATATAGAGTAAATATTATGAACCTATTAACTCAGTTCAGCTAACTTTAGACTACTAGTGGAGACTGGGAGTTTCTTTGTTAGCTATCCCCCAATTAACTCTTGGATCCTAACCTTGTATTTTGCAACGGTGACCCGTTTGATATTTATAACCATCATTCCAAGAAAAATAAAGAGTCAACCTGCAGGAATATATTGTGATTCTTTTACGGCTATGAGAGCTCTCTTTATTAGTAGAGTATTATTTTTCCTCAGTCAGTCAACCCCCCCCCCCTTCCCCCGGGTCTCTTCTCGTTTTTTGTTTCCTATATCAGTTCTTCACATTTAGTCCCTGCAAGTACTTTATTGGTTTGTTTTATTTGTATGTTGTACCTTTCATCTTTCTAAAGGTTTAGTGTAAATTCAAGTTTTAATTTTGCTATTTGTAGGTTCCAATTACTTTTGTCGATAGAGTATTTGGAAGTTCCAAGCTGGGAGGATCTGAAATAGTGGAGTACCTGAAGGGCCTTCTGTATCTTCTGGTTACAACTTGATATGGATAGCAAGCTGTGACAATCTAAAGACTTGAACTAGGACCATTTAACATATTCTTTTTCTTTTTGCTTCAGCTTAGGTGACAAAATTTTTGATTAATGAGCTATTATGTGTTGGAAAGAATGTTACTGAAGTAAACGCTACTTTGGCTTATTTTGTGGATGCTGCTTTTCAATATTGGCTAATACACTTGTACAAGTTGTCTGTTATCAGATAATGTCATAAAAGGGCTTCCTTTTTCGGATCTTTGGAATAGTTTTAGGTCATTTTGATGCAGGGTCTAAGCAAATTGATTCCAACATTCTGTGAATTTAACTTGCATTTTCTAGCTTATATATGTCTACCTTTGTTGAATTACTGAAGGAAACTGGTGTCATGAAGTTGGACAAATGTGTAGCTCCAGCTGAATCTTCAGCATCACGAGTCACAACTTATATAACCTGCAATAAACTGTTTTGGTGCGCACAGACATGTGCAAGGGCGATGATGTATGAGATGAATGTGGTGGTCAGCTTTTATTATGATTAGTAGGGTTTATCATTTCTCTTTGTTCCACTCTTTCCTTATTTTTTGCAAGCATGCTGTTGCTGGTGTTTACACAACTTGCTTGTTAAGTTGGCTTCTTCCTTTTGTAGAAAATAATTTGAATCAACAGGCGTAACTTGTTACTATGAGATACATTGACTGGAAATAAACAGGCATAACTTCCAATGCTAGTTAAATGGACTGCTTTTGGTTCTGCAATGGAAAGAATGACAGATATATAAACACATTAAGATAAGCCAACACATAAAAGAAAAGCTCATATCACAACCACCCATAAAATTAAACTGAAGCTATCAGCTACATAGCTTCTTCAATATACTTCAAACATCAAAGCTGCAAGTGCTTCTCAATTTGCACAGCACTAACCACATTTTCCATCCAAAAGTTCAAGAAACTACTCCTATTACTTTTTGTTCAATAAATAAAAGGTCTATGGAAAAATCAAACATCTGTAGGAGGTAAAAACAGGTTCATCCCAACTCAAATTTTCCTAACTCTTCTGACTGTAGTTTTCCTCTCTGAAAATCCAACAAATTTGTCCATGCTCACGGGCAATGGTGGCTTCTTGTTCTCCTTACTAGCCGCACTTCTCAAGAAGTACCTTGGAGTTTCTCTCCTCTCAGCTATTGGAGTAGAAGCAACTGATTTCCTCGCGCTTTGGTACAACTTAGGCTCTCCTCTTTTCTTGGAAGATTCAACTCTAACTCCCAAATCATAAGCTGGTTTCTTCTCATCTCCTGTGTCGCCTTTCTTCCTCTTCAATCTCTCATTCCTTCTAGCAGAGTACTCTTCGTAAAACCTTCCCCTTTCAAATAAAGGACTTCTCTTTGCATTCATTGAATCAGAGTTTCCAATAGCATTCACATCCTCATTACCAAATTCATTCTTCACCATTTTCGCTAAAGCTCTTAGTTCACAAGAAATTGTACGATACTCTGGACGAAGTTCCCATTCTTCAACATTGCTGCTAGCTCTTTTAGGCACCTGAGTTTTTGTCAAAGAACCTGCATCCAATGAAAAAGACTTAGCCAAAGAGAAGATCTCTAAAAACCATCAAAAACTAAGAAGGATAAGGGGTCCTCAGATTTTGTCATTTTCCAACTACTATATAAGGTGTGAAAACTTGTCCCTGTTTTATACATTCAAAGAATAAGAAAATTCTGTTAAAACCATCAAGTTGGAGAACGCAAAAGGTGTCTTTCATTTTGTATTTCAGTTCCAACTAGTGTACTAATAACCTATTTGGCCAAGTTTCTCCAAATTCAAAAAAAAAAGTGCTTTTTTCAAAGTTGAAGTGTTTGACCAAGCTTTCAAAAGAAAAAAAAAATGCTTTTGAGGAGAAGCAGAAACAGTTTTGGAGAAGCAGAAAAAACGTTTTTTTTTAAAAACACTTTTGAGAAAAATACACTTAGAAACACTTTTTAAAAGCTTGGTCAAACACTAATTGCTGGTCAGAAGTGTTTCAAATTAATTAGCCAAATACAAGTTGTTTCTCATCAAAAGTACTTTTGAGAAAAACCTTTTTGAAAAAATACACTTTTCAAAATAAGCTTATTTTTGAAGCTTGGCCAAACAGGCTATAAAGCATGGAAATTGGTTCCCTTTTTATATTCAAAGATCTTAGCCAAATCAAATTCCCTAAAAACCAAAAGAAAAACAACAGAATAACAACAACTAAGCTCCAATCCTCTATATCAATAGTCAACACAACACCCTTTCATTCCAATACAAACTCAAAAAGCAAAACGGTCCCAAGAAATTTTCTTTCACCTCTAAAACTACTGTACTAAGCATGAAAATTGGTTCTTGCTTGTGTTCAAAAAACCATCAAAACCAGAAATGAAAAACAACATAATAACATCCATTTCTCTTCATTCAAATACAAAAATGAAAAAGCAAAAGAGGTCTTAAATTTCTTCTTTCAGCTCTAACAACAAATACCTGGTGGGGTACGAATGGCGTTCGGAGTGGATTGAAGAACACGGCGAGTACGAACGCCAACAGGAGATCTAGCAAGTGGAGGTTTACGGTCTGATCTTCTCATCATCATCTTGGAAATGAACACAAATCAAAGCTTGAAAAATCTGAAAAAAAAGAATTAAAAAACACAGAACAATAGGAAAATTGAAACTTTAAGAAAAGGAGAGAAGCGGCGGAAAATGTGAGAGAACAAAAAAAATAGTGATTACCTTAGTGCTTTGAGCGTTCTTCTTCGGCAATATTAATTTATTGTTGTTAATTTTGTCCTATTTGAGAGCCTTTTATATAATTTGAATTTCGCCGTAAAGTTGGGAGGAGCGTACCAACGGTCAAATTCAAAGATCGGACGGTTTCAAATCGTCTGAAATAAAAGAAAGGATTGATGGAATATTATTGCTAGTACTATAAAGACAAAAGTTCTATATGGAGAATAATATAATTAAATTCTTTGTAATATGATAATGAACTTTTTTTTTTCAGTTTATAAAATTTCAACCTCAAAATGTAAAGTCTTTCTTCAAGAGACAATGTAAAGGGGCATTTGCATCTATACTCGCTTTTTGGGTAACGTTATAACTTGTGTTCACTTTACAAAAAAAATTGCAAGCATACCCACTTTTTCGCGTAACTTCAACATACGAGGCTGAAGTAGCAAAGACAATCACGCAAAACTTCAGTATTTTGATAGACGGAACTGAAGTAGCAAGTGTACTGAACCAAGTGTGCTGAAGTTTTTGTTTGTAATTCCTGAACTTAAGCATAATGGCTGAAGTTTTGTTCTCTATTTGTTGAAGTTTTTTGTTTATAATTGCTGAACTTAAGCATAGTAGCTGAAGTTTTGTTCTCTATTTGCTGAAGTTTTTTTTTTGTAATTACACTAAATAACCTGAAGTTTTTTTGTCCTGGATTCATTAGTTTTGTCATTAAGCTTTTTCAAAAATTTCAGCAGAAGATGCTGAAGTTATTTAGTTCATTTATAAAAACTTCAGCACTAAATAAGCTGAAATTTTTTTGGTCCTGGATAAACTTTTTCAAAAACTTCAGCAGAAGATGCTGAAGTTATTTAGTTCATTTGTAAAAACTTCAGCACTAAAAGCTGAAGTTTTTTTGTCCTGGATTCATTACTTTTGTCATAAAGCTTTTTCAAAAACTTCAGCAAAAGATGCTGAAATTATTTAGTTCATTTGTAAAAATTTCAGCACTATATAAGCTGAAGTTTTTGAAAAAGCTTTCTAACATACTAGATAAATAATCAGATTGCCAACAATATCTAAATCATAAATTTTGAAAACAATAAGCGTGAAAAGAACAGAGTTATCATTGTCTACTAACTTACGTACGTGAAAATATTCACAAATTATTGTCTACTAACTTACTTTTTTAAATAATCTGATAAACTTATTTATGACAATCATCCCATGAACTGAAGTTTCCTAGCAGCACCAACAACAGCAGAAGAAAGGAGAAGAAGAAGATGAAGGAGGAGGAGAAAGGGGGTTGAAGTTGTTTAAAAAGTGGGTACAAGTTCAAACTTTTTAAAAAAAATAGATATAGATTAAATGGGGGCGACCAAATAGAGCGCCCCGTGTAATTTTTACCAATGTAAAGGAGCTATACTTTTTACTATTTATAGCAATTACGTTTCAATCAAATTGGAGTCAACTATATAAATTTGCACGAACCATGTTACTCTATTACGCTCATTTGTGTCTAACTAACCTAATAAATATAACTTTGGAGTCAACTATATAAATTTGCACGAACCATGTTACTCTATTACGCTCATTTGTGTCTAACTAACCTAATAAATATAACTTTGGAGTCAACTATATAAATTTGCACGAACCATGTTACTCTATTACGCTCATTTGTGTCTAACTAACCTAATAAATATAACTTTTTGTATGTTATTAATGTATAGAGTAGAAATTAAATCTTTTTCGAGATAATTCAAATGCTGAATTTACTGTATAAATTGTCTAAAACTCCAAAATTACCAATGAAGTTCTGCTCTAGTGCAAATGATGAGGTTTAATAATCTTAATGTTTAAAATTTATAGTTCTCCTTATAGTGAATTTCACTCACCACCAAAAGATGTGGTGCAGTGGATGGGACTGCTCCTCCCTTAATCAGAGGTTTCGAGTTCGAGCCCTGGGTATGGAAAATTCCTTAGTAGGGAGCGCTTCCCCCCGAATGGGGCCCTACACGGCCCGAATCCGAATATAGTCGGGTTCCAATGCGGATACCGGACACCGGGTAGGAAACCAAAAAAAAAAAAATTCACTCTCATTTGTTCAAAGAACAAGCACAATATTTCCAGTCAATGTTTACACAAACAAATAAAGGAAAAACAATTTGATAACATCCCGTGTATATAATTAAAATAATTTGATCACATGCTGTACATTCATTATTAGTTTGATACGTGAACCGGCAGCGAATAAATTTGTTTTCCCATTTAGAAAAACCTTCCATCTATTTCTTCAAAACTTTCATAATTTTGGGGAGAGATACAATTAAAATTCTGTAGGGATATGTAAGTTAAATCATAGTCATTCAAAGGAGCAATCTGTTTTTTTTTTTTTTTAAAGTAAAAAGCAAACCACACAATAGCGAAAACACTATTCAAAACCCGGAAAATACGTCAGTATATTATGTTGGAGTTCCAGCATAACTATACTTGAACTCCAGCATATTATACTGAAGTTCTAGGATAAGTATGCTGGAACTCCAGCATAATATAATGGAGTTCCAACATAAGTACAGTAGAACCCCAGCATATTATACTGGAGTTCCAGCAAGTATATCGGTCCAGCATAATATACTGGAGTTTGGAGCACCAGTGCTCCAGTCTCCAGTATATTATACTGGAGCCAACAAAGTATATCGGTCCAGCATAATATGCTGGAGTTCATACACAGGTGCACCGAACTCCAGTATATTATGCTGGACCGGTCTCTGTTGCAGAAAAATAGCGGCTATTTTTTATTGACTTAGTAAACGCTGACTATTTTTGAATGACCAGTCCGAAAACCGGTTATACCATGCTATTTTTACTTTTATTTGTTCTTGGCTGAGCCCAAATGTAATTAATCTTTCTATTTTGTTCTTTTAGTCATTGGGCCTAGTTGGTTACAGTTGGACCTCCGGATCCAATATATAATTTTAGTTAGCTTTTGTATTAGGTAGGTGTGAACATGGACCGGGTTGGTTCGGTTTTTATTAAAAACAAACTAACAACTATATCGGTTTGGATTGGTTTGATTTTGTCGGATGTTTCGAATTTTCGGGTTTTTTGTTACATGAATAGTATGTCAATCTTAGTTTGTTAAATCTTTGATAAGTAAATATGCGTTTAATAAAAATTAAAAAAATTGACAAGCATGTGATCTATTAAAATATTCTTATGAGAATTTTCTTAGTAACACATGATAGTTATTTTTTTAGTTGTCTGATAATAATTTTTCGTTAATGTACACTTTCAAGGTTAACCAAATTAAATAATGAAACATAAAAATCAATATAATACCTAAATAATGATATGTTCTATTTAATTTTCAATTATCGAAATACCACTTCAAATATAAGAATTTAATAGATATTGACATATGAATTAATATGTAATAACAAAGAGATTGACGCATTTCAATAACACCTGATAAGAAAGTGATCATACAACACATTACTTAAAGTTGGCAGAATGGCCTAGTAGACTCTTATACTTATTCAGATGTGTCATCCCGGTCCTTATATTCTGTGGAGTTTCATCTAAACACTTCTAGTTTATCAAAACCTTATTTCATAAATCGCTCTAACCGTTGACCGAACACAGTTGGCATTTATTTTGCTGAGTCAGATAATTGCATGGTTACATGCAGTTAAAAGCGCGTGCGTCAATTAATTTGATTAAAGAAGTTATTAGAAAAATCATAAGAAAAAAAAATAATAAAATAAATGAAAAAAGATTGAAAAAATCCCAAAGACCCCAACCCCCTTCCACCTCTGCTTTCTCGTCATGACCACTTCCCGTTATAACCCCTTCCAACACCCCCGTTCCCCTCTTCCTATCTTCTTCTTCCCCATTATTTTTCGCCCAACCCCTTTTTCTGCCTCCCTTCCTTTTTATTAGGTTTTGATGTTAAACAAAATTACCAACATTAAAATATTTTATTAATTTCACTTTTAAATTCCTTGTTGGCCTCCTCCCTTCGTCATCCACCACCAAGATTGAGGCTCTTCACTAATGATTTGCCACCGTTAAATATTTTTCAATCAATTAACTTCGATGAGTTTTGAAGAAGAATATAAAGGTTTATATTGTTTTGGTAGGTTTTATGGGGGTTTGGGTGAGAGTGAAGGCAAAAAAGAAATTAAAAAATTGAATCTGTTTTATTTTTATTTGGGATATATTTTCTGCCTAAAATATGATTTCAAATCTGTTTAGATGGAGCTTTTGAGAAAATAGGATAGAGTAATAGATTATGGAATAAAAAGGGAACGGAAGGAAGGAGTTTCATGGTGGCCGAAGAAAATTTTCGACCATAGCAGTGCAGAACAGTAAGAAGAAAGTGATGGTAGGGAAGTAAAGAAAAATAAATAAAAAGTCAAAAGAGAAAAATGATAAGTCAAAGTTATTTTAGGTTTTTTGTCTAAATAAAAAATGATCTGGCATATTTTTATCTGATGTGGATTCTGACATAGCGCGACTGAGAGACACACATCGTTAGCAGGATTTGAGACACTCGTTTTGATCAGTAGAAGTATTTAGATGAAACTCTATCAAGTATAAGGATCGGGTGGCAAACCGAAATAAGTACAAGTGTCTAATAGGCTATTCTGACTTTAAAGTTAATAAAAATGGAGCACTTCATATTCTATTAAATATTATATCCCATAAATGATCCCAAATATTTCTAGATATTTTTTAAAGAAAATTCTATATAAAGTTTTAAAAGTATATATAAAAATTATATATTTATATTTCGGTTTGGTTCGGATTTTTTTACTCAATACCAAACCTCATCAGATTTTTTAATCGATATGTTTTGACTTTATGGTTTGGTACGATTTTCTGGTTCGGTTCGTACCCCTAGTATTAGGCAACTGATTCATTCTTTTCTCCAGAAAGTTCTAATAATATCCTCTCATCTCTCTCGTTCAAATACAGAAAATCCTAGATAGAACTCCATTGATTTTACTTTGTTCTCCGCTGTCAATATGGTATCAGAGCGAGAACTCTCGTAATTCTCGTGATTCTCCATCCTCCGATGGTAACCTTGACGGGTTTCACCGGAGATTTCTTTTTTTTTTTCTCATTAATTCGTATGATCGTCAATTTTTTGTGTTTTGAAGAGTTTTGCCGTTTTTGATGGTTTTTATCCTAGTTTACTCGTCTATATTGAAGATTTGGAGCTTGGATTGTGAGGATTTCATCTTCAGTTTCAAAGATTTTCTTTATTTAATTTTCGGTTAGGGTTGCTGATTTGTGAGACCTTTTCAGTGTTTCAGGAATCGCGATTTGAGCAAGCTGTTTACAAGGTCGTATTCTTCCGGTCGTGAAGAATTTTGTACATTCTTTCCTCATCTTCATCTGAATTGCATGTTTTAGGGTTTCGTTTTACTATTATGGATATATCTCAAGTTTAATCTTAGACTATTTGTTTTCTCGATTTTTGATAAATGATTATCACAACCAGAACCTCACCTTCTTATATTTCTGGTAATTCTTCTTCCCTTGACCATGGGACTCCCAGTTCCCATCTCCCTTTCCATCCCGATGATTACACACACCCATGTCATCCTCTATATGTGCATCCATCTAACTTGTTAGGATCTTCCTTAGTGACTGAGCCTTTTGATGGATCTTGCTATAGTAGTTGGCGTATGTCTGTCCTAGTTGCCTTATCCGTTTGGAACAAACTGGATTTTATCCATGGGACTTCTGAGAGACGTCTTGAAAGTTCTCCTTTTCTTTGCCAATGGTAGAGATGTAATGACGTGGTTGTTGCGTGGCTTGCCACTTGTGTTACTAAGGATATTCATCAGACTATTATGTGTTCTGATTATGCAACAGATATTTGGAAGGAGCTTGAGGCTAGGTATGGGCAAGTTGATACGACAAGGGTGTTTGAATTAAAAAAAGAGATAGCTCAGATCTCTCAAGGTTCTCTAGACATAGTTGCATACTTCAACAAACTTAAGCAAATCTAGGATGAACTTTCTTCGTTGTCTGCTAGCTCAGATAATAGGTGTACATATGGTGGGAGTGTTAAATTTGAGGCAGAACAACGGGTTTATCAATTCCTTATGGGTCTCAATGATACATATGTGCAAGTTCAGAGCAGCATACTCATGATAAATCCCCTTCTTTTTATTGACATTGAGTACAGTATCCTTTTGAGTGATGAGAAACAGAGACTATTGTCTGATGCTTCTCATTTCTCTTCAGAGTCTGCCTCCTTCAATGTTGGGCTTTCTAAATAGCCATGTGCTCTCAGGGTGAACTTTGAGTCACAGAAGTCATATATTATTTGTAAATACTGCAAGAAGCCTGGTCACAACATTGAAAAGTGCTATAAGCTCCGTGGTTTTCCACAAGGTTTCAAATTCACTAAGAATCCTGGTGCCAGAAAGGCTTCAGCCCATATGGCAGTTGATTCCTCATCTTCTCAGCAATATGTTTCTCATTCAACTACTAGTGTAGGTTCTCTTAACTATTCTGAGGAGTCTGTTGGGATCCTTGGTTTGACAAAGGTACATTACTCCCAGTTAATTCATCTTTTACAGCAGACTCATGTCAATCCTGATTCATCTACCTCCCTCATGGCTTCAGCATATTTTTCTGGTAGGGTTGCCACTCACAGTGTTTTACTTAAGCCTGCTTTATTTTCCCACATCACTCTTTCTGATTGGATAATAGATTCTGGTGCATCCGATCATATGACGTCTCTTAAATCTTTTCTATTCAATATACAACCTCTTGTTATTCCATGTCTTGTTTCTCTTCCAAATGGTTACAAGGTTAAGGTCTACAACTATAGATCCCTAACATTGTTCCCTAATTTCATTCTGCATAATGTGCTTTATGTCCCTAGTTTTTAATATAACCTCATTTCAGTTCATTAGTTGGTTAGTCAATTTGATTGGATTGCACATTTTACTAAGGTTTTGCGTGTCTTACAGGGCCTTTCTCTGAAGAAGTCACTGGCTCTTGGTAAACTGGACAATGGCCTATACAAGCTGCAGATTCTTGTGTTTAATTCTTCCAATTGTGTTTCTAATGTTGATCTTACTTTTCCTAGGTCTGTTGCAAGTGATGTTTCAAGTATTTCAAATGGTCCTAATTGTAATTTTGCTCATGCTGCTTCTAATAAAATGAATGTTCTTTGGCATTTTAGACTTGGGCACATTCCTTTCTCTAGAATAAAATATATCTCTGTTGTCAATTCCTCCCTTTCTAGCAAGCAGTCTTTTCCATGTTCTGTATGCCTCCTAGCAAGGCAAACTAGACTCCCCTTCTCTGATAGTACCATCCATTCCACAGCTCCCTTCCAGCTAATCTACATTGATACGCGGCCCCTATCATGCCCCTACCTCTAATGGTGCTAGATATTTCCTCACCATTGTAGATGACTATTCTAGGGCAACCTGAACTCACTTTCTAGGAACCAAAAGTAATGCATTTTATCTCCTTAAAAGTTTCATTGCCATGGTAGAGACACATTTCCATTCTCATGTGCATAATGTTAAGATTGATAATGCTTGGAAATTGGGATCTAGTTCCACTGACTATTTTTTTCTCAGAAAAAAGGATCATTCACTAGACATCCTGCGCCCACATTCCTCAGTAAAATGGTATTGCAGAGAGGAAACACAGACACTTTTTAGAAATTGTTAGGGCCTTGTTATTTCAATCCAAGTTGTTGGTGTCCTTTTGGAGGGACTGCATTCTCACTGCCACTTATCTCATTAACAGATTTTCTACCTCTTTGTTAAAGAATAAAAGCCCTTTTGAGTTGCTATATGGGAAGCCACCATCTTACACTAATCTCAAGTCTTTTGGTTGTTTGTGTTATGCTACAATTCCTAAGGTTCATAGAGATAAATTTGCTCCTAGGTATATGCCTTGCGTTTTTCTGGGGCACCCTTTTGCTAAGAAAGGTTACAAATTATACAACCTTCACTCCAAGTCTTCTTTAGTTACCACAGATGTTCTTTTTCATGAACATAATTTTCCTTTCTCCACATCTTCCTTTACTTTTTCTACCTCTTATACTTTTACCTCTTCCTCTGTTTCTGATGACTATTTCTCTGATCTTACTTATTCCATTTCTCAGATATCTACTTTCGCTCCTCCTTCCCCTATTTCTCCATCTTCTCCTTCTCCTGTTCATTCACCTTCTTCTTCTCATGTTTCTTCCTCTGCTCCCCCTGTTGTCGTCCCTCTCAGGAAGTCTACTAGGTCCCATAATCCCCCTAGGTATTTCTCTAATTATGTTTATTAACTTTCACCTTCCTCTTCTTCTTCTCTTTCTATTTCTTCCTCTCCTTCTAACTCTGCTTCTCCTGTGTTTGATCCATCATCCTACTCTCAGGCTACTTTTGTGCCTGAGTGGCAAAATTCATTGAGAGATGAGTTTGCAGCCTTGGAGGCCAATAACACTTGGTCTCTTATTGCCTTGCCTCTTGGTAAGAAGACCATTGATTGTAAATGAATATACAAAATCAAGCATAGGGCTGATAGTAGTGTTAAGAAATATAATGCTAGGTTGGTTGTAAGGGGTGATACACAGATTGAGGGGATTAATTTCCATGAGACTTTCTCCCCTATGGTGAAAGTGTCTATAAGACAGTGATTGTAGTGGCTATCAAAAAGCATTGGCCTCTTTTCCAACTTGAAGTAAACAACACATTTTTGCATGGTAACCTTGATGAGGAGGTGTTCATGAAGTTTCCCCCTGGTTACTCGATTACTCCACCTTCCAGTTCTGGCAGTTGGTTTGCAAACTTCACAAGTCCCTTTATGGGCTTAGGCAGGCCTCCAAGCGGTGGTATGCTAAACTTTCCCAGGCTCTTTCATCTAGAGGCTAGCATCATTTCTCTTTTCACTAGAGTTTCTGGGGACTCTATTGTGGTGCTTGCAGTTTATGTGGATGATATTATCCTCACTGAGACTGATTCTGCTGAGATTTCTTCTTTGAAGTCCTTTTTTATGCTCAGTTTAAGATCAAAGATCTTGGTTTTCTTAGTTATTTTCTAGGTATGGAGGTCTTGTATTCAGATTCTAGGGTTCTCTTGCATCAGAAGAAATTTTTTCATGATCTTTTGTTGGAGTTCCACTATTCTGACGTTGCTTATGTGGTCTGCCCTCCCCCTTTGACTGTTAAGCTTAAAGGCAAGTAGGGTATCCATCTCCCAAAACCTGAAGTTTACAGGTCCTTGGTCGACAAGCTCAATTTTCTTACTAATACAAGGCCTAACATCTTCTTTGTTGTCCAGCATTTGTCTCAATTTATGCAGTTTCCTTGCTTGCCACATCTGGAGGCTGCTCTCCATCTACTGAAGTACCTGAAGGGTACTGCTGATTTTGGTATTTTTTTCCAACAATTCTCCTGATCTTTCTATGGTTGCTTATTGTGATAGTGGCTAGGTTGCATGCCCTGACACCAGAAGGTCTGTCATTGGGTTTTGTGTGCTATTGGGAGGTAGCTTAGTTGGGTGGAAGTCAAAAAAACAGCCTGTGGTCTCTATGTCTTCTGTTGGGGCTGAGTATAGGGCTATGAGTAAGGCTGTTAGTGAACTTACTTGGTTGCATCGACTGCTTTTGGATTTGGGGGTCAATTGTCCCTTTTCTATTCCCTTATTTTGTGATAGCTATGCTACCATTCACGTTGCCAAGAATCGAGTGTTCCATGAGCGCACTAAACATATTGAGTTGGATTGCCACCTTGTTCGAGCCAAGCTTGCTGAGGGACTCCTTCACCTGTTGCATACTTCTTCCTCAACTCAGCTCGCGGATGTCTTTACCAAGGCCTTAGCTGGGGCTGCTCATCATGGCATTCTTTCCAAGTTAGGGGTGGTCTCCCCCTCCAACTTGAAGGTGGGGAGGGAAAGAGGGGGGGGGGGAGAGATATTGGAATTACTTAGTCATGGTTTTACTATCCCTCTATTTTATTTGTACTGGGCTGAGCCCAAATGTTATTAATTTTTCTATTTTGTTCTTTTAGCCCTTGGGCCTAGTTAGTTACAGTTGGACCTCCGGGCCAATATATACTTTTAGTTAGCTTTTGTATTAGGCAACTAATTCATTCTTTTCTCCAGAAAGTTCTAATAATATCCTCTCATCTCTCTTGTTCAAATACAGTAATCCCTAGATAGAACTCCATTGATTTTACTTTGTTCTCCGCTGTCAACAGCCATTCATTGCACAACACACGTTGAACTATTCACAAAGCCCAAGGGACTAATAATTTGTTACACTTGTTTTAATTCCTTTTGTAACAGCTTAACCTATTAGATTTCAAACGTTTAACACAATACTAGAATTTAGAGTTTTGGAATTCAAGTCTCACTATGCTCATAAGCAAAATGTGTTTCTCGTGCCTAACTCATGAAAAAAAAATTACATGTGTATGTTATGGGACATGCATGGTGCTATTACAATAATCGTTCAAACTAGATAAAGATCATGCATAAATAGTCTTAATTTTAATCAATACACGTTGTCTGAAACTATATATTTAGACGTTAACCAGAATAACTAAAAAGGAAATCTAGAAAGCAATACAAGAAATCAATTAAAAGAGTCAAACATTCTAGAATACAAGTATTCACTTTCACGCCTAGCAAGAGTGTAAACAAAGCACAATGTATAACTACTAATCAAATAAACCATTAATCGAGCTAATTATCTAAACTAAAAAGTTGTTTCAGCCTATCTAAAGCTAAAGTAAGTTGACTAATTTCCATCGGATCTATAGAGTCAGAGGCGGATGTAGTGTACTATCTACGGGTTCAACTGAACCCATAACTTTTGACGCGAAGTAAAAATTTATATGTAAAAATTTATTAAAATTGTAAAAATTATAGATATGAACCCATAACTTTAAAAATATAATAGATTTGAACTCATAGAATTTAAATTCTGAATCCGCCTACGTCTATAGCATGTGGAGTGAATCATCGTTTCTGACCTTGGCTAACGTTGGAACAAAAGGAACAAAAGATTGACGTTCCAGAAATTTATTAGGGACAAGTACGAGGATTCTGTATGTTTCTGTCTTAAAATCATATTCATATAAAGCACCATCTTCTGACCTTCGATATACTAGGAAGAGAGTAGTCGTTTGTTGTCAAGACATAAAGGACGACCATCTATGTTTAAACCAGTGCAAAAGTTGGCCACAATGTGTACAATTTCCCAGTTATGAATTTTATCATCATATGCAACAACCACAATGTATTTCTTGAAGACACAAATGAGGTGAAGTTTTCCTTTAGCCACCCCAAACCATGTATAATATCTTATTCTGATTCTATCATCTCCTGAAAATTTAACAAAATCAAAATTTACAATTAATTATATTAATCATGATATTAGAAAATAACAACGAAATCAGAATTTTACAAGAAGTTATTTATCTGATCAACAAAGATCGTTTAGCACCCTTCGTCGCGAAATTATTGTCACGACCCAAGCCCACGGCAACACGTTGTCCGCTTTTGGGGATCAAGATGGCGTAGCCCGCAAGTATGGTATTAGAGTCACTCCGCGTGTAACCTTGAACGATGGTGGGGCAAACCTCAGCGATGATGCTAAGTCCCTAAGGGGGGTGTATGTGACACCCTAGGCGAATCCATACAGGACAAATGTTGGGTATATAAGTAAACAATATCACTAGTGAGCTGGGCTGTTACAATTATACTGTGTAAAGTCAAATATTAAATGGGGAAAATCTTAGTGAAATTCCTGACTTCGCCTTTGATTATCTCTATATGTAATATGATGCATTAGGTTAGGTTGTCTACATCATACCCCTTGGGTCTAGCTCTTCCCCGAATCCTATATGAACGCGGGATGCCTTGTACACCGACTGGCTTGTAATACGATGTATTAATTTTCATAACATAAAAAAGAAAAAGAAAAAAAGATTACCATTTGGAAGGTGCTTAATGACCTGAAGAGAGTTGTTAAAAATTCTAGCACTTTTCTTCTTTGTATCAAAGGCGAGAACACAACCATCAACCATTAGCCAATATAATTCAAAGTATGATGCAAGTAAGCAGGTTTATTGAAGAAATATTCAAAATTTGCCGAGTCCGTTGTCAATTGGTTTTCTTGCCATAATTCTGCAGAGTCCTCTGCTGAAAACATGTTGAACTCATACCATTTTTGTTTACCTTGAACCATCACCACTGTGTATTGATCAGAATTAGGATAGTCAGAGCCCAAGCCTAAACCAATCATCTGTTTAGAATATAAGTAATTGAGTTAGTATCTTCATAAAATATTAGAAGGCATAAAGTGTTGGGATTTTAAGTATATGATATGCTTAAAATAGAGTGAATGAGAAATGGACGAAAATGAAATTTTTAAGCGAAATTTTAAGTTTTCCTCCTTGCCAAAGGGACATTGTCCCATATTGGAAGAGGAAGAGGTTTTTTACGAGTATATAAGCAATTGCTCTTCTTCTAAGCTCTTAAAGAGTTGAGAAGAAGGCAAGCCTCGTGTCGTCGCTCGGCTCGGCTTCGGCTTCGACTTCGGTCAAATGATTGATTGATTAATTTTTTGGACCAAATTTATTTGTTAATAGTAAAATATTAATAGAAATGTTATTAAATATTTGTTTTAATAACATAATATTAATATTAAATTCAATCTGTTTTTCAGTTGTGTAACTGAAAATTAAACTACCCTTTTCAATTTTCCCTCTTTATTGTTGAGTAAATAGTCATTTATGTTATGACATTTATGCTGTGGCCGTTTTGCATAAACAGCCATTCTGAAGAGTTGCACCTCTTTATATACAAGACTATTCTGCTCAAAATTTTCATACGATTTTCTGAGTTTCTCCTCCTTCTGCATACTTTTAACATCAAACAAAGCAACAGTAAGTGTGATTAACTATCGAACTTTGTGTTCGCTGAAACACTAGGGTTTGAAGTGTCACTACACCAGTGTGTAATTCGTTCTATCCTAGGAGGAAATAATCCACAACCTTGGGTACTAGGAGGGATTAAATTCCTTAAGGAAACACTATAAATTCAGTGGGCTCGGATTAAAATTCTTTTTTTGTTTTTCATTTCTGTTTATGTTCATTTATATTTTCCAGAATTATTTTACATATACAGTAT
Source organism: Nicotiana sylvestris (assembly GCF_000393655.2). Classification (NCBI taxonomy): domain Eukaryota; kingdom Viridiplantae; phylum Streptophyta; class Magnoliopsida; order Solanales; family Solanaceae; genus Nicotiana; species Nicotiana sylvestris. The sequence continues at coordinate 179,445,056 of NC_091060.1, read as the reverse complement.
ACTAACATAAAGATAATGAAAAGAGGATATAAACAAAAGAATTCCATTAGCTATCACTATTCTCCACCACAATCATCAACCGTCACCACCAACTATCTGTAACAACTCATCCCTCTAGTGATATTGTCCGCTTGGGGCCTAGCCCCGCATGGCTTTAAACGCGTAACTAGAATCTAAGGTCTTACTACTTATATACTCAACGTCTCTCCCGTGTTTTGTCGACGTGAGATTCGCCTAGGGTGTCACACTAGCACCATCAAGCATCATTGTTAACCATCACTTGCAACTACCATCATTATTTAGATCTTAATAGCACATCTTAATATTGAAAGATGTCTTGAGATTCACGCGTCGTAATCTTAATATAAATGAATAAATTAGATAACCTAAAAGTGTATATGTATAACATCAAACAATATGGATGCACTTAATAATTCTAAAATATGGATTTGTATACTTAACCCCAGTAAATGGACTCTGAATATAGAAGCGTTAAAACTGGTGGCAAGGCATGGGTTTCAACAAATTTTGGATCAGAAAGTAAGTGGTTGAATTTCTTGTTTAGAATTTTGCATTGAACTAATTTCTTCAAAGGCAAATAAGAGATAATTTTAACAACTAAATCGTCATGCAGCTCCATATTATTCATCAAATCCTTAGCCTTGCTTTGATTTGTTTGGTATAACATGTTTTGTTTAGACGGAAAAATATGTATTCAATCGGCTTTTATATGTAACTACTACAATAGATGTGTGCCCTAATTTTCTTACGATGTTTGCCTGTTTGGTTTTTCTATTTCCTTGAAAAAAGAGGACATATTTATTCAATTTGGGTTTTTATTAAATGCAGCTGTTAGTTGTGTGCCCTAATTATCCTATCATGTTTGATTTTTATTTCCTTGAAAAAGGAGAACGTAGGTAGAGTATATAAATCTATTGTATTTGGCGTTTTCTTGTGGGAAGACCAAAAAGAAAAAGAAATTGTAAGATACGAGATTAACCCGCATTTATGGATATCTCTTTTAAAATGAATTTGTGAATTATCTTTCGATATTTCTGTGCTCTCTTTGTTATTTTTTTTATTTTTTTGGTAACAATGTGAAATTACCATTAACATCAACAAACAATTACACTTATAGAGCACCTAATTTTCTGAACTCAGAATATTAGGCCTCCAACAAAAAAAAATCTAATTACAAGTAATCTGTTGTAACGATCCGAACGGTTGTTTTGAGCTTTTGCACTATGCTTGCTAGTTCTCGGGCATGGCTTGCCTCGTGTGATGTATTATGACTTATGTAAATCGTTGGTTTTGGTTTTTAGGGTAATCAGAATGAATTTGGAAGAACAATTCTCAGTTGAAACTTGAAATTTGAAAGGTTTGACCAAGATTTGACTTGTGTGTATATGATCTCGGATCAGAATTTTTATGATTTGGTTAGCTCCTTTAGGTGATTTGGGACTTAGGAGCGTGATCGGAATGTATTTTGGAAGTCCGTGGAAGGTTTAGGCATGAATTGGCGAAATTGAAATTTCGACGTTTTCCGGTTGGTATGTGAGATTTTGATATAGAGGTCGGAATGGAATTTCGGAAGTTGCAGTAGTTCCGTTGTGTTATTTGGAATGTGTGTGCAAAATTTCAGGTCAGTCGGACGTGCTTTGGTTGGGTTTTTGATCAAAAGCGGAATTCGGAAGATTTTGGAAAGTTTGGCATGAATCCGATGTGTTTGGGTTGATTTGATGTTGTATGAGGTGTTTTGAAGATTGGTGCAAGTTTGAATAAGGTATTGGGAGATGTTTGTGCTTTTGGTTGAGGTCCCGGGGGGCCTCGGGATGGTTTCGGATAGTTTTCGGTAAGGTTGAGCTTGAGGAAATATAGTTGATGTTGTTGCTTCTGTCATATCCGCACCTGCGGATTGGTACCGTAGGTGCGAGCTCCGCAGGAGCGGAAGAAAAGACGCAGGTGAGGTTTGGTAACTGCATATGCGATACCGCAGGAGCGGTGAGGTGACCGCAGATGCGGGAGCTGGTGACTTAAGTTAAAACCGCAGGTGCGGTCATTTTGGGCGCAGATGCGGAAATGCTGGGCAGAATATATATAAAGGCTCCTTCGCGATTTTCAGTTATTTATTCATTATTTTTGTGCGATTTTGGGGCTCCAAGCTGCGATTTCAAGAAGGAATCAAGTGTTGATGGAGAGGTAAGCTACTTGGGCTTTATACCTTGTGTTTATGGTGATTATTTCATTGTTTAATCATGAAAAATTAGTGGAAAATTTGAGGAAGAGTTGGAAAATTAGGGCTTGAAATTGGAGAGTGAATTTTGAGAATTTGAGTGACCATATGAGGTCAGATTTTGGTAAATTTGATATGTATGAACTCGTGAGAGGATGGGGATTCCATTGATGTTAGTTTTATTGAGTTCCGAGATGTGGTCCCGAGGGACGGATTTGAGCAATTTCGGGATTTTTGATGTAAATTGGATATTTTCGATTGGGCCTCGTTCCCTTAGCATATTTTAATGATTATGTACTAATTGTGGCTAGATTTGGAGCATCCGGAGATCGATTCGTACGGGCAAAGGCATCGCGGGCTAGAGTTTGGACCGGGTCGAGGTAAGTAATGATTGTAAATACTATCCTGAGGGTTTGAAACCCCGGATTATACATCGTTGTGTTATTTTGAGGTGACGCACACGCTAGATGACGAGCGTGGAGTTGTGCACCATTGGGGATTTTGACTTGATCTGTCCCGTACGACTGTTAAGTCACGTATTTGATTTGAAATCTTCTGATATTCCATGTTCTAGAGATTTATATTATGCTTTGAGTTGTATGCCATGTTTGGGGCCTTGTGCTGACCTGCTGAGACCCTTAGGGGCACTTTCACTATTCTCCTCACTCTATTTGTTTTGAAAGCATATCTTCAGTCATGTTTTACCTGTTTATTGCTTAAATATAGTTTTATCATTTTATTTCTTAAAAAAAAATATGAAAACTGTTTGGGCTGAGTTCCCTGTTTTACCGATGGTCCGAGTGATCGTGAGGTTGATGACTGAGATAGACCGAAGGTCTGATTGTGAGGTTGATGACTGAAATAGACCGAGAGTCTGATTGTGAGGTTAATGTCTGAGAGAGGCCAAGGGCCTGGTTATGAGGATTATATATCCATGGATCGGGCTGCACGCCGCAGCAATATATATGTATATATGTATACGGATCGGGCTGCACGCCGCAAAGATATGTTGGATCGGGTTGTACGCCGCAGCAATATAGCGCTTGGGATGTAGGAGCCCCGCCGGAGTCTGCACACCCCCAGTAAGCGCCGTCGACGAGATATATGGATCGGGCTGCATGCCGCAGCGATATATGGATCGGGCTGCATGCCGCAACGATATATGGATCGGGATGCGCGCCGTAGCGGTTACTATATGGTACCTATTGAGCGTGAGTGCTGAATGTAAGTACTGATTGGTAAGAGTTGAGTCACGAGTGACTGAGAGGCTAACCTAAGGGGCGATAGATATATATATATATATATATATATATATATATATATATACATGCACCTGAGTGATGCTTTGACTAAGAGGCTTGTTTATGAACTTATTGATTTTTACTCCTCTTTAAGTGAGTTTTTATCGAATATGTTGATTTATTGACTGCTTTCACTCATCTTTATACCGAGCCTCTGTCAAAAACGTTGAATAAATGTTTTTAAACAACTTTTATTTAAGCTGGGGTTTATGAGATGTTCAGAACTTAATCACCGATTTGGCTTTTGTTATTTCTACTGAGATTTTCTTGTTATGAGGTATTTATGACTCTTATTTTGCTTGAGGGGCCGATTATGATTTTCATCTCCTTTATTAAAAATGGTATTGAACCCCTACTGAAACTGCTGGAAGGTATTTTAAATGATTTTACCAAAAGTTGGATTTTAAACAAGATGATTGACTCGTACTCTGATTTGAAAGCCTGTTGTACTATTGAGTTTAACATAAATGTGGATTCATTGTTTCCTACTGCTCAGTCTTTATTTACTCTTATTACTTACTGAGTTAGAGTACTCACATTACTCCCTGTACCTCGTGTGCAGATTCAGGTATTTCGGAACCCGGTAGCGGGTGTTGGTTGCTCAGACGCGGAGTCATCAGGGTTAGCAAGGTGGTTGCACGACGTTCGCATCACTGCTTCCTTCCTCTCATTTCATTGCTATACTTAGTACATTTTGACTGTTTTGTAGTATTCAGACCTTGGTAGATGCTCATGGCTAGCGTCACCCCGATGTCGGGCTTGTATGTTATTTCTGCATTGTTCATTCAGACTTATGTTATGAGATATAGTTTAATTAAAGGCTTAAAAATGATTCTTAATAATTAAAGGGTTAATATGGGTGTTGTGTCAGCTGGATTTATCTTCACGAGAGGCGCCATCACGACCGGGCCGGTTTGGAGTCGTGACATCTGTCTAATAAAATTCTTATATTTATGTGCTTTCTTTGACTGTTGAAGTAAATCTATCCTTTCTATCACTTCTTTCTTGATTTGTATAACTACCTCTTCAGTATTTACATTCCTTCCTTGAAATTTTTTTGTGTTTCTTGCTCTCCATGTATAGTATACCATTGCTAAGTGCACTGCAACAATCACTTCTTTTTTGAAATGTTTCCAATGCTTCCTTTTGATCTGCTCCAACATTTGCTTCACTTCTATATACTGATAACTAGGGATTATGATGCATTTTTACACTCTTTTTTATTTTCTTCTATTATTATGAGTCGATAGACCCATTAGCTAGGGTTGTGGCTCAACCCTAGTATGAGTAATTGATGAGTCCTGTGTTTTGATGCTTGATTGTCTATGAGTGTTTGATATTTGGACTAATTTAGGGTTTTAATGTTGAATTAGTGGTTGCAAACATTAGTTTATGCCTAGTAGACTTTGGCTCTTCTTGAGAAAGAGAGCCTAAGTCCATGAAATTAGTCCAATAAGGAATTGGGGCGTATTCAAAATATTGATAGCCCCAATTAAAGAGTTAAACCTAGAGATAGTAATACCTGACTTGAACATCAATTGCCTGTACAAATCTGCATACCCAATTGGTCTTGAGAAAGTCAATTCGGGCAAAATCACTCGAACTACCGAGAGGTATAGAGGGAGTAGAATCGTGCAATGGTTATATCATATTCCTCAAATGTGACAATCTAGCCTTAGACTCAAGAATCCGTCAATTAACCACCTAGGAGAAAGTCACTACCCTAGTGCCTTTTATCTATTTGATCAACTCTCAATAGTTTAATCTTACATTTATTTATCTTAATTTAGCATCGTAGTAATATAAAATTAGAAGTAAAACCAAAACAAAAATTGTTTAGAAGTGCAATTAGGAACAATTACACAACTCCCATTTAGATAGAAACTCAACTCCAATATCTAGCTCCCTATGGAAATCGATCCCGACCTTCTCAGGTAAAAGCTGCTTCGACCTCTCTTGCTACTTCATAGTAGTATAGGGTTGGCCTCGATCACTTTTTGGCGTCGTTGATGGTGAGCTAATGGTTTTGGCTATCTATCTAAATAGTTTTGTGTATTGCTCTTCTTTCCTTCCGTGTTACTAATTTGTGTGTGTCACAACTTCAGGTATTGTTATACCCCATTTTAACACGGGTCAAATTAGAGGATAACATATTGGTAATTTCGAGGTTAATTAATTAAGAGAGTCGCCACCTAATTATTTTCACAGTGAATTAGGACACCAATTTTAGCTAAATAATGTTTAAAGTCAGCTCTGTTCTTTGGTCTACTTAACCTTTAAGACTATGGGTAAGGGTTCTAATTAATTTTATAGGGAAGATTATTAAAGCACCCTATATGGTCCGTTTATAACGGTTAACCAGCCAAACTTAGGTTAATTAAAAAGTACCAAAAATTAAAATAAGTGCTCAATCAAAAACAAGTAAATATAGGTTAGCCTAATTACTACATGAGTACAACTAGATTAATAGATACTTTTCATCAGTAAAATTTGCAATCTGATTTAAAGTTTGAAAACACTACGTTAAGTTCAAAGAATTTTTTATTTGAGCCAAAAATAATATTTAAAAAAAAAGGGCCAGGATGCCTTTGATGCGAAACCTTATCCTTGAAGATATTTATAAACCTCGGTTGAAACTCAAAATCATTGAAGTTTACCTTACTCCAATATGACTTTCTGATAAAAGAAATTCTTAAGTAAAGTTATTTGGACTCAGAGATTCTAACTTGATAACAACTTTAGTCTATTAAATAAAAATATGCTAAGATAGGAAGTGTTGGTGATTTTTTAGGAGTCCATAACATTAATGCCCTGCTCTATAAGTACTTTGCTAGCCATTAGAGTAAAATACTAAATGTCAAATAATATCCCTTTTAGTCTCAGATATGGGTTTGATTATACAGTCCCCAGACGGAGACAAACAAACAAATGACACAAAATAATCACGAATGACAGAAACAAAAGAAGAGTAAAAACGCCATAGGCATCCCCAAGCGTTTTTGCTTATTTTTTTTTGCTATCCGATGCGTTCTAAGGAAGACGGTATGGGATGTGATGACTCCATGCTCGGGTAGTGTTGAGTCTCGAGTGAGACTCGATTTGCTCCAAGTGCATATGCAAAGACAAACAAATAAGAATTAGAAGAAAATGGAATCCGATTCTTTATACTACATAAGAGATAAATAAAGAGGTAAAAATCATAATATAACTCATCTCATAGTAGTTTATAATATGAAACACTCCACATAATATTGTTTTCTTCAAGAAGAAATATTAGGTTTGTATTCAACAGCTCTAGCCATCAAGGTTCAATATTTAACTTAAATGGCTAAACTTTATGTCATGAAAATATTATGACTAAGTTACAATATCTACCTAATACTATTCAATTAAACAGTCACCTATGGTCACTCCTAGAAGCAAAGTAAGTTTCTTATGAAAAAAAAAGTGACTCAGGCTAAACAAAATGAATAAGTTAGTCAAGCATGGGTTATATCTTCTAATGAAATTCATGAGATAATTCTTATAGCAGTAAAGTATGAGTCCTACAATATCTTGATTTGACTAATCCTAGAGTTACATTTTCTGTTACTTGAAAACAACAAAAGGAAATGTATTAGCACTTCAAACAGAACATGTCTCTTCTCTGATCTTTAGAATAAGCATTTACATATTAATATTACCTCTTTAATTACATAAGCAATGTTATACTCATAGGCAACTTTATACATTAATTCTACCAAAAATTCTTCTAGCTCATTGTAAAATAAAGTAATAATTCAAATTACATAACTAGAAAGTTATTTTTTAACATGGTGATTTCCATGGCATTTAAACTAGAAGAACAACAAACTTGGAATCATATTTTGAATACGAAACGACCACAATAATTATAGAGTTAACTCAGAGGAAGAAAAGTTTTAGCTAATAAATACACGCTAGATAAAGATTTTAAACTGATCACTTTAATTAAAGAAAGATACAGATTGATGGTAACACCTTAAAGCAAAAAAGGCATAATATTAACAACTCCATACTATCATCAGCTATCTATTTATATAAATACTTAGTCAAACTCTTACTTTCGTTTAAATTTTATTCGAGCAGAATAACTAAGTACATGATTTCTACACACCAATTAACTCTAAATCACAATTCACACACACAATAAACTACAGCTCATTCAAACAAAAATACAATCATTTCAGATATTCAAAGAAGAAGAAAAAAAATGAGAGAAAAAAAATACTTCAGTTACTGACCTTTTTGCGGGCAGTGAACTAAGGCTTTTGAGGTTTCAGATCTACTCCGCGAACAAGATTGACGGTAGACTCAGTTTTAACAAAATGAAGCGAATTTGAAAGAACAATGGTCAGTAGTGTGACCCCATTTGTGAGATTATATTGGGTCGTCATTGTTGTTGTTGTTGTAATGATCAGTAGTGTTAAGAGAGTAGTAAGATAGATGAGATTTTTATGGTTCTCCCCGCTTGGCTTCGGCTGAGACTTAGAGAAGTATTTATAGGCGATAAAAAGGTAGGGTTTCTGAAGAGCGGGAACTTGAAATTTCGAATTCGAAATCTTGGTCAACACATCCGTTTGAATTCTAACATTGGAGGTTTGGACAGACTTCATCTTCACGTGATGCTTCAGGCCATGCCCGAAATGGTGAAATTTGGTCTGATCCTTGAAGATTCACCACAAAAAGAGAGATAAAAGAAAACATCAAGACAAAAATATGAGATAGAGGGAAATGACACATGCACAAAAAAAAGATCTAGCAATATTTTAATGTAGAGGATGAAGAAGATTGTATTTTGTTCATAAGAGCAAGGTGGTAAGTTCTTGGAGAGAAGGATGCCGGGGGTCTATTTTGGAAACAGTCTCTACCCTAGGGTAGGGGTAAGGTCTGCGTACACACTACCCTCCCCAGACCCCACTAAGTGGGATTATACTGGGTTGTTGTTGTTGTTCACAAGAGGAAAGTATTGTATAATGGGACCTAATTTATTTCTAGGTTTTGGTTAAGTGAGGAAAGAGAGTAGTTGGGGTGCTGAACTAAGCTCTGGATGTTTGGGCTTCAGGTATTTTAAAACAAAATGAGCTTACTTATTTGGTGGCTTGAGAAAGAACTATTAGTCTTAAAAAAAGGTTTTTTCGTATATATACCATATATGAAACTATATTACCAAATATGTTCATAGTTTGCTTATTACCCTTCATGCTAATAGTATTTCTACCTAATATATACAATGCATTAAATAAGGAATCACTGTAGCTTTATGATTCCTATTTTGTGGGATAAAAAAGGGGAATTAAATATTTTCCAGATCTTCCCCAACGCAAAGCACGCACATTCCATAATTATCGTCGGCTTCTCTCTGATCTTCCACAACGCAGAACAAGATTTTCCATACTCTGTTTTTGTGATACACTCTGTTTTCAGAAATTCTCTCTACATCTCTCTCTATTTATCAATCACAAATTTCAGTAATACAAAGCAAATGAAAAGAGCAGCAATTCCACTATTGACAGCCATTAAAAAGCTTGAAAGCTTTGAATTCAAAGTTGGGTTTTCAAAAATCATTATTTGTTTGGATTGGGTGTTGTTGAAAATAATCGGGAATATGGTTTGGAGTTTATATCTCAATTTTGAGGGTTTTGGTGAAGATTAGACTTGGTTTTGACTGAATTTCAGATTGAAACTCGAAGAAGAAGAAGAAGAAGAAGAAGACATATTGCAGAAATTGTAGATAAATTATAGATAAATTGTAGAATGTTGTTTATTTATTTATCTTTTATTCATTTACCTATTGTATGAAAGTTGAACAACATTGTATAAAAATTGTATTAAAGTGGATGCTTTAGTACTATTTTGGACAAAAATATGTATAAAAAATGTGAAACATACATTTCAGGGGAAGCATGTCGATTCCAAATACGTACCCAGTTTGTAGATATTTTGGAGATAAATTGTAGATTATTTGTATTCTGATTGTAGATGCTTTATTTTCTGTTTTCACAAATAAAAATGGCTAAAACTTCCACAAATCTTCTAAAAAAACGCAATTATGTCGAAAATCCCAATTAAACTGCAATTGAATGGGAATTGGGATATTAAAATTCAATGTACCCAGTTTGTAGATATTTTGTAGATAAATTGTAGATTATTTGTATTCTAATTGTAGATGCTTTGTTTTCTGTTTACAAAAATAAAAAATGACTAAAACTTCTACAAATCTTCTGCAAAAAATAATCTACAATGTTTCTACAATTTATCTACAATTGCTGCAATATAATGTATGCCATGTCTTCTTCTTTTTCTTGTTCGAGTTTAATCTGAAATTCAGCCAAAACCAAGTCTAAATCTTCACCAAAATCCCTCAAAATTGAGATATAAACTCCAAAACATATTCCCAATTATTTACAACAACACCCAATCAAAACAAATAATGATTTTTTGAAAACCCAAATTTGAATTCAAAGCTTCAAAGCTTTTTAATGGCTGTCAATGGTGGAATTGTTGTTCTCTTGTCTCTTTGAAGGTTTGTTCTTCTTCTTGAGAAAATTTGAAGCTGGAGGTAAATGTGTGTATGAACTTTGAAGATTTGACTTCAATTTTGAATGATTTTAGAAGAAAAGGCTTGAAATTGGACGTTAATGGAAGGGTGTTACATATGTTTCTCTGGTTTTAGCAGAGGGAATAATGGGTTTGAAATGTGGGTGTGGGGAGATACGTGGGTAAGGGTATGGGTTTGGGAGAGAGAAACGTGGGGTGGGGATTTGGAGGAATATACGGTAGCGTTAATTAAGGAGTTATATACGGTACATTAATTGTACAGTTAAAATACATTATGGTATAGAATTGGTAATTAGGTATACTAAATGTAATTAAATCAAACCTTAAACATTGAGGGTAATATAGTTTTCTATATGGAATAGGAATGTAAAAATTCCTAAAAAAAGATCCAACATGTTATTTATTTGGGCTATGAAATTGGTCTGAAAAACAAAAGAAGTTTTGGGTTCCTAATTGGTCGAATTTTATGGCCTTTTTCTATTCTTCAAATTAATTCTTTTGAGCTTCTATTTAGATAAAATATTTTAATAATCATATTATATAATACTAGATATATTAACATATGAAAATATCCCTTATACTAATATAAGTATAAAACTATAATATTTTTGGAAAAAATATTTATAAAACATAGGATTAAAGAAACATTACTATTTTACTAAATAAAGAAGAATGATATGCTTTTTCACAAAAGGCGATAAGAATGAATGAACGAGTGAATAATAATAATAATAATAATAACAACAACAACAATAACAACATGTATAGTAAGAGTTTCAATAATAATAACAAATATAGTATAATAACTATCTTATATTATTAGTGATATTAGAAGCTTAAAAAAATTTGGAAGAAAGGAGGGACAAAATTGGATGTCAACAGGTACAAAATGGCAGCAAACTTAAACAACGCGCCTCTTGGAGATCTTCCGCCGAGGGAGGAAGTAGATGACAATGTTGAAGATGAGGTCCCTATTGTGCCTCAAGGACAAAGGAGAGGCCGCCAGGCCAATAATAATATTCCATACCCTCCCCCGCCACCTCCAAGAGTGCCTCTTCAAGTGCTTCCAAACCATATCTATGCAAGTGCAATTGTCCCAACCCGGATTCGGGCGGCAATTTTCAAATTACCAATGTGATGTTGATATTGCTGGAGCAACGTGGGTATTTCACGAGTGCTGCCAATCAAAATGCTTACAAACATCTCAATGGATTTGTGGATACCTATTGGGGGAGCAAGCAAACAAATGTGTCCGAGGATGCACTTCGGTTGAGGCTCTTCCCATTTTCACTTAGAGGAAGGCATTGGATTGGCTTGAGCGACTTCTCAACCATTCCATCACTACTTGGGATGAGTTGGCAGACAAGTTCATTGCAAAAAATTTCTAACCTGGACATATGGCAGCATTGAGAGATGAGATCTTGGCTTTCAAACAGGAGCTCCCTAAACCTTTTGCGTGAGATTTGGGAGCGTTATAGGAATGTCCCAACAATGATATGACTGAGGCGATGGTCCAACAGACTTTCTACTGGGGCATTAACACAACAAACCAATGCATAGTGAACCAACTTGCTGGGGGCTACTTCATGAAGCTGTCTTATGATGAGGCTTGTGACATTCTTGACGAGATGGCTAACACTTCTTTTGTTTGGCAAAGTAGAACCAATGTGCCCCAGGATGACCTCACGGTTACTCATTTGCACAAGGAGTTACATGATCATGGGCAAGCTATAGCTAAGTTGACAACTACAATGAACCAACTAGCAAAGGCACAGTTGTAACAAGTTCAAAATCCTCGCCAAGTGAATGCCATTGAGGGTGTCAACATGCTAGTCAACAAAAGAAGACAAAGAAGTCAACAGAACCAAGGGAATTTGGAGCAATTTTACAATAATTGTGGTAGATTCCAAGATGATAGTTATGATGGGTAGAATGAAGAGGTGCAATACGTGAACAATTATCAAGGCCAAAGGGGCAATTCTTCCAACCAACAACAATGGAGACCCCAAGGCAATTGGGGAAATCAACAACAACAAGGCAATGGTAATTGGGGGAACAACAACCAAAACTCCAACTGGGGCAATCAGAACAATAATCAGAATAATCAAGGTAATTGGAATGGGAACAACAACTGGGGTGGTAACAACAATCAAGGTGGGTCGAACAATGGCAATCAAGGAAACTGGGGGCAAGGCTTTCAAAGGCCCCTAATGTATCAACAACCAAACAATTCGCCCCTATTTCCATCCCAAGGTCCTAGTTCTTCTAACCCTGACATGGGGAGAATTGAAATGATGTTCGAACAGATGATGAAGAAGAGTACGGATTCGATGCTCAATTGTCTTCCCACAATACTTCAATTAGAAATTTGGAGGTTCAGTTAGGCCAAATCTCACAGTCCTTGAATACTCACCCTAAGGGTGCTCTACTAAGTGATATGGTAGTAAACCCGAAGGGTAGGAACAATCATGTTATGGCAGTAACTACAAGGAGTGGACAAGGCGGTGATGTGAATGCCTCCAAACAAAAGCAAATTTTGAGTAATGAAGTTGAGTTGCAAGAAGATGAAGTTCTTTTGGTAGTTGAAAATATGATTAATGAGAATGTGAATGAAGAAGTGAGGATTGATATTCAAGATGCCGAGGTGGAAACTCAAAATGATGTGAACCCGTCTAGGGAACACGTAATAGACATACCGGAGTCGGTTGTGCCAAAAGCCTGGCTCCCTTGCCAAGGCCACCTCCACCTTATCCTCAAAGGCTCGTGAAGCAGAAAAATGAGAATCAGTTTAAAAAGTTCATTGACATGATGAAGAGCTTATCCATCAATGTGCCCTTGGTGGAGGCTCTTGAACAAATATCGGGCTATGCTAAATTCATGAACGACTTGGTGACAAAGAAACGATCCATGGATTGTAAAAAAAATAAAGATGACCCACCAAGTTAGTGCAATAGTGCATTCAATGGCCCCAAAGCTTGAAGATCCCGGTGATTTCACCATTCCTTGCGCCATTGGGAGTGCAGACTTTTCCAAGGCTCTATGTGATTTAGGGCAAGTATCAACTTGATGCCTACTCGGTTTTCAAGACTTTGGGTATTGGGCAACTGAGGCCGACTTCCATGAGATTGCAAATGGCGGATAGAACGATGAAGAGACCATTGGGTATTCTTGATGATGTCCTTGTCCGGGTGGACAAATTTATTTTGCCAGTTGACTTTGTGATCTTGGATTGTGAGGTGGATTATGAAGTTCCAATCATATTGGGGAGACCTTTACTTGCTACTAGAAAGGCCTTAGTTGATGTGGAAGCAGGGGAACTCACCTTCCGGGTGGGTGATGAAAAAGTGGTCTTTCATGTGTGCAAGTCAATGAAACAACCCAACAGTTCTGAGGTGTGCTCTTTTGTTGACCTTGTCATGACAGTGATAGTTGATGATACCAGTGCAATGATCAATGTGGAGGACCCTCGGGAGGCTGTATTATTGAATCTTGATGTCAATGATGATGAGGGCCGAGTGAAGTGCGTGAATGCTTTACATGGGATGGGCTCTTACTCTTATGAGCCTAGAAAACTATCTTTGGACCTTGAGAATCGGAAGACTCCACCAACAAAACCTTCAATTGAGGAGCCTCCGGTGTTGGAGTTGAAGTCGTTGCCTCCACACCTCAGGTATGAGTTCTTAGGCCCTAGTTATACTTTGCCAGTTATTCTTTCCTCTTGTCTTACTAACATGCAGGTTGATGCCACATTAGCGGTTATTCAAAAGCGGAAAAAGGCAATTGGATGGACTCTAGCTAATATCCGAGGGATAAGCCTCGTATTCTGTACGCACAAGATTATTCTGGAAGATGATGCAAAGCCCTCCTTGGAACATCAAAGGAGGTTGAATGAAGCAATGCAAGAAGTTATGAAAAGGAGGTGATCAAGTGGTTGGATGCCGGAGTTGTGTACCCCATCTTTGATAGCTCTTGGACTTTGCCGGTGCAATGTGTACCGAAGAAGGGTGGCATGACCGTGGTTGCAAATTCACAAAATGAGTTGATTCCTACCAGAACCGTCACCGGTTGGAGGGTATGTATGGACTACCGCAAGTTGAATAATGTGACCCGCAATGATCACTTTCCATTGCCTTTTCTTGACCAGATGTTAGACCGACTTGTTGGGCGTGCCTTCTACTGTTTCTTGGATCGGTATTCTAGGTACAACCAAATCTTGATTGCTCTGGAAGATTAGGAGAAGACCACATTCACTTGTCCATATGACACCTTTGCCTTTTCTCGGATGCCTTTTGGGTTGTGTAATGCACCGGCTACATTTCAGCGGTGTATGATGGTCATTTTCACCGATATGGTGGAAGATATTTTTGGAGGTGTTCATGAACGACTTCAGTGTTGTAGCTGATTCATTTGATGAGTGTTTGAAAAATCTTGATAGAGTTTTTGGCCCTTTGTGAAGAAACCAATCTTGTTCTTAATTGGGAGAAATATCACTTCATGGTAGAAAAGGGCATAGTTCTTGGGCATAAAATTTCAAAGCATGGTATTGAGGTAGACAAAGCAAAAATTGATGTGATTTCAAGGCTCCCTACCCTGACCTCTGTTAAGGGAGTTAGAAGTTTTCTTGGGCATGCGGGGTTCTATCGGAGATTTATCAAAGACTTTTCGAAGGTAGTGATACCCTTATGCAAGCTATTGGAAAAGGATGTCATGTTTGTGTTCGATGAGATATGTATGCAAGCCTTTGAACTTCTCAAGCATAAGTTGACCACCACTCCTATCATTACCGCACCTAATTGGAGCTTGCCTTTTGAGCTCATGTGTGATGCGAGCGATGTTATTGTTTGGGCAGTTTTGGGTCAAAGATTGAACAAAATGTTTCAATCGGGTACTATGCGAGCAAGACAATGAATGATGCTCAAGTGAACTACACGGTGACCAAAAAGAACTTTTGGCTATTGTGTTTGCAATGGAGAAATTTTGGTCGTATCTTATGGGTGCCAAGGTCATAGTCTATACCGATCATGCCCCACTCCGGTACTTGATGAAAAAAAGGATTCCAAAGCTAGACTGATGTGATGGGTCTTGTTACTTCAAGAGTTTGATTTGGAGATTATGGACCGGAAGGGTAGTGAAAACCAAGTGGCGGACCACTTGTCCCGCTTGGAGGAGGAAGGGAGGCCTCGTGATAGCCTAGAGATCAGTGCCTCATTTCCCAACGAACAACTCCTTTCGGTGTCGGTGAATGGTATGTCATGGTTTGCGAACGTTGCTAATTCCTTATAACTAGAATAATCCCGTGTGAGCTCTCTTCTAACCAAAAGAAGAAACTCAAACGGGATAGTTTGGATTTCTATTGGGATGAGCCGTACTTGTTCAAGATTTGCACGGATGGTGTAATCCGAAGGTGTGTCCCGGAGGAAGAGCAATTGAGTATCTTGGGGGCTTGCCATTCTTCTCCCTATGGTGTCCATCATGGCAGGGTGAGGACGGCTTTAAAAGTTCTTAGTTGTGGATTTTATTGGCCAACTTTGTACAAAGATGCAAGTGAACTTGTGAAGAGGTGTGGCGAATGTCAAAGAGCAGGTGGAATTTCGAAGAAAGATGAGATGCCTCTTAATACCATTCCTGAGGTTGATATTTTTGATGTGTTGGGCATTGATTTTATGGGCCCGTTTGTTAGCTCGTGTGGGAACACATACATTCTTGTGGCGGTTGACTATGTTTCAAAGTGGGTTGAAGTCATGGATTTACCCAACAATGAGGCCCGGAGTCTTGTTGCATTTCTCAAGAAGAGCATTTTACAAGGTTTGGCACTCCTCGTGCAATCATAAGTGATGGGGTCTCATTTTTGTAATAGAGCTTTTGACACTTTGCTTGCAAAGTATGGTGTCAACCACAAAGTTTTTACTCCCTATCATCCTCAAGCAAGTGGCCAAGTTGAAGTCTCAAACAGGGAAATAAAGAGTATATTGTCAAAGACGGTCAATGCAAGTAGGACCGATTGGTCAAAGAAGTTGGATGATGCTCTATGGGCTTATAGGACTGCTTACAAGACTCCGATTGATATGTCTCAGTATCGGTTGGTGTTTGGGAAAGCTTTCCATCTACCGGTTGAGTTAGAGCACAAGGCCATGTGGGCTTTGAGGAAGATGAATCTTGAATGGGATGTAGCAGCAAATCTTCGTGTGGAGCAGCTTAATGAACTTGATGAATTCTGATTTCATGCCTACTCCAGTTCATCCATCTACAAGGACAAGATGAAGTAACTTCATGATAAATATGCTCGTAGTAAGAAGTTCAAAGCGGGTTATTTGGTTCTTTTGTTCAACTCTCGGTTATGTTTATTTCCGAGAAAACTTATGTCAAAATGGAGTGGACCTTTTGAAGTGGTATTTGTGACCCCGTTTGGTGCACTTGACTTGAAGAACAAAAACGACGAAGTTTTCAGAGTGAATGGGCACAGGGTCAAACATTACTTGGGAAAGCTTGATGACAGCCACGTAGTGACACTTCTTCACCTCAAATGATTTGATGGTAACCTGCGTCGTGCCGCGACATTAAATCAGGCGCTTCTTGGGAGGCAACCCATGTGTTTTTGTTTTTTTCTTTGATTTTCATTATAGTGTAGGATTTATTGTTGGACTGACTGGTTGTGAGATGATGTAGGATTGTGTTGATACAGTGTAGGAAAAAGTTGGAAACTGACCACTCTCTGAAGTTGTCAATGCAGACCGCACTCATTTTGTGCGGCCGCAAAGACCTTTGTACGGGGGCAAGAAATCAATGCGGACCGCACTGATGATTTGCCAAAAGTGGGGGTTCTCTGAAGTTTACCACCGCGGCCGTATTACATTTTGTGCGGACCATGATGGTCCACTGCGACCGCATTACATTTTGCGCGGTCCGCAATGGACAATTTGTTAGTGCCCTTTGGTTTCGAGCACCGCGAACCGCTGTGCCATTTTGTAGGTCCGCGGTGGGTAGGTAAGCTGGACCCCAGGACCTTTTTCTATAAATAGGACCTAAGGCCTTACATTCAAACTTTTCGACCCCTTTACTCTCTGAACATAAAAGTTAATGTTCCTCTTGTTAATTTGCACGAAATTAACTGCTCAAGTTCATTACTCAGCATTTCATCTCATCGCTGGTAACATTAACTCCTTCTTAGTCATTTAATTTATTTATTTTCTTTGAATTTTTATTTTCCTTAGTTCTTCTTCTTTCCCTTTCCGTATTGCTTTCAAGTTTGTAGCTTAGGTTAGTTAATTGTTTGTTTTAAATTAGGATTAGGTAGTTAAAACACTGAACCAACACTTAGGGACCCATCAATAGGTGTAAAATTGGACTAAAATTGATCAAAATATGAACCCTAGATTGGTATTGTTGTTGGGCGTTCAGTGTGGACCGCGGTGAATTTTGTGTGGTTCGTGGTACCCCTGTATGGTTCGTGGTACCCCTGTGTGGTCCGCAATGGTATTTTGTGAGGACCGCAATGACAAAGTCCTGCAAGCTGAACATATGAGGACCGCGACCGCATTGGATTTTGTCCGATCTGCGGTGCCTCAATGCGGACCGCGATGGATTTTGTGCGGTCCGCGGTGTATAGATTCAGAGAGTGGGTAGTCTGAACCCCACTTTTGTGCGGACCGCAATGGATTTTTTACGGTCCGCAATGGCCTCTTTGCGGCCACACTGCATTTTGTGCGGTCCGCACTCTGCAATTTTCATATTGTCTGCAAGATATTTTTCTGCAACTGTGAACTTCATTGTTTTGCTGGATACTAACAAAGTCTGAATAAAGGTTGTTTGCAGATAATGGTGAGATCAAAAGGAAAAGGTGGTAAACAAGTAGGAAGAGGAGAGTCCTCCCAGGGTGGGAAGCAAGCAATGATAAAAATTAACCCCACAAGCCTGACAAAACATTAAAAACACAAGGAAAATCATTAAAACTGCAGACAGAGCAGTTGATCAGTCGGGGAGTGAGTATGAGCCCTCCCGAGAAGCATCTTCAGACTCCGTTCCAGAGTATGTTCCCGACTGGCCAGAGAAGAACCGATTGAGAGATACACCTCCAGGATCCCCCACTACCCAAGCCTCAGTTCATATATCTTCTGAGTCGTCTAAGGGATCAGTTGAAGACAGTGGGGATGAGTACTCCACCTATCCTACAACTTCATTATCCGGAGAGGGTGTAGTAGAAGAAGAAGGGGAAGAAGCAGAAGGGGGTGAGCCTCAAGTTGGTGGGGTAGTGCGGACTAGGAACCCAGAGGCATGGGAGGACCGGTTCGTCAGTAAGACTTCCTACAACAAATTTAGAGAGTGGTGGCCAGAAAAGAGGTTGATACTTGAGAGAAAAATTATCACCCGGGATATTTTGCCTCACAATCCCAATGTGCTGAGGCAATTTAGAGAAAGAGCTGGATGGGACTACTTCATATGGCATGTGGATGATTCCAATGAGCACTTGGTGAAAGAATTATACACCAATGTGGCCCACATCAAAAAGGGTACCACGGTCACCAAAGTGTGAAATCTGAAAGTGAAGTTTGATGGCAAGGCCATCAATGACTATTTGGGCTTCACGGAGGAGGATGAGGCCCTGTACTTGGATAAAATGAAGTTGGGTGAAGAAGCTCGTTCGTGGTTGGCGGAGTACTTGGTAATCCCAGGTACCACCCCCGAGTGGTTGACTACGGGGGTGAAGATATTGAGGAGGACATTGAAGTTCGAGGCGAAGGGGTGGGAGACATTTGTATGCAGCAGGCTAGATCCTACCACCCATGACAAGTCACTCCCAATTCATCGAGCGATCTTAGTGTCATCCATCATGGTGGGGTACCCGATCAATGTCGGGAATGTGATGTGCCAGGTCATTACACGGGTAGTGAATACGAGTGACAGGTCTTACCCATTCCCCAACTTCCTAACCATATACCTGAAGGACCAAAATGTGGAGAAGCGCAGACTTGACGTGAAAGTGAAGGCAAAGGCACCTTTCTCGTGGTATAACCTATAGGGTGATGACAACCCTAAGGGCAAGCACTTCAAGGGAAAATCTACTACTTCAACTGGCCAATCTGAAGAGCCAGTAGTGGTAATGACTACTCCACATCCCCCCTCCACTTCAGTAGACATGGCCCCAGGCCCATCCACTTCAGCAGATCTAGAGATACCCTCCACCACTACCTATCCATTGACTGCCCACCGCTTGAGCCAGGCCCTCACCAGCATCAACAACTGGATGCAGACAGCTACTTCTAAGCTGTCTGTATTATCTACTACGGTGGCAGTTCAGTCAGCACCTCCTCCTCCATAGGTCCCACAGTCCATTGAGGACACTCTCAAGGATCTTTTGGACAACCAGAAGAATATCCTTGAGAACCAAAAATTGCTCACAGACGTTGTTGATTCACACGGAAAGTCTCTCAAGAAGCTTTCTAGGGAGGCAAAGAAGTTAAGAAAGACTCGGGCTTTCAAAGAGTCAGTGAAGGAGTTACGGGTCGAGGTTGAGAGATTGAAGACGGATCACCTGCCGTTGGATTTGCTACTCCATGACCCAGCACTAGTAGCGCATCCCCAGCCAGAGCAGTCCGAGAGGCCTCCTAAGAGGAAGAGGGTGATCCCTCAGTCCGATGATGCAGTCATTCAGTTGGCAGACCCACCGGAGACTTCCTCCAATCAGCCTCAGGATGCAGCCCAGGTCCCAGCAGCAGAGCCACAGATCACAGGGATCCAGTCTCAGGTTCCCGAGTATAGAGAGGACCCAGGGGCCCAGAGAGAGTACCCCATGCAGACGGACGGCCCATAGGGAGTTCCTTTATCCTCTTTCCTCTATTTTTGTGCTTATTTTGCTTAGTTGGCATTGAGGACAATGCTAACTTTCATTTGAGGGGGTAGGGACCTATTTGGATTTGGATGACTGTATATATATGACAAATTTTATGATTTCTTTCTTTCTTTTTTATCTTTGGTATGTATATAATTTCAGCATTTCATTACATTTTCGTACTTTTTACCTTGGGTCTGTATATAAAAGTTACGTTTCATTATATATTATCTCCCCTATTGTATATTCGATTAAATCCCCTCTTGTACATATTCATTCTACTTTCTGTATTTTTCCTTTTCTTAGCTTCTTATTTTATATTTGTAGCATCTTGTTTTGAGTTTTTGTAATAAGCTTTTGGTTTTCTTAATGTCACGGTTCTTTCCAAAGGTGGAATATGTGTGAACCGGGTGGCTCTTCCCGATGATGGATGGCATGACAACCTTCTTAAGGGCTTGAGTCTGTTTTTCTTTTCTTTTTTGCTTTTTTAATGGTTAGTGGTAAGGGTGCCTCAAGCAAAGCTTCACTTGGGCCTAACACATTTGCCTTTGATCCTATGGTCAAAAATAAATCGTTGTGTATAGGATGGTGAAAGTTATGACCTTGAGACTCTTGTGTTGGCCGATAATCATCAAGTGGTTTTTCGGGACCATTGTGTGCTCAAATCTTATCTAAGGTTGTTGTGGGCCTCCGACTTTGGGTCTTTAGCGATCTCATAGCTTGTGTGGTGAGAAATTACATTGCAAGCCCAAGTCCCGAGCCATTGGTCTAGAACTTGCCTTGAATGTTTGTCTAGGAGAAATCCTAAGTGTAAATTGACTTGAGACATGATTATAGGATCTCATTGATCCAAATGATATCTTGAACACTTTCATAGCCTACCAATGATAAAATCCCTTGTCAACCCTTTTGAGCCTTAGACCTTTTTCCTTCAAGAACCATGTCACAAGCGTTTACCCGTTCTAAAGATACCCTCTCTTGGCACCCGATATTTCCTTAGCACATGGAAAAAGCAGAAGTTTTGGGGGGGGAGACAAGGATTGCAACAAAGTGGTAAAAAGGTACAAAATGAAGAAAAGGAAAGGCAATGAAAAAGAAAGAAAAGCAAAAAGACAAAAAGAATGTTCAATGTAGAAATGAACAAAGGGATTCAATGAAAGCAAAGAATGAAAGGTGTGGAAAGTTGAGAAATGAGAAAAAATTTGAAATGAACAAGAAAGAGTGACAGTGTGTCTCTCTAACCCCTTAGAAAGAAGTGGAATGCCTTAAAAAGGCAATTGAATGTGCGCCAAAATAAAGCGAAAGAAGTGCCAAAGGAAAGCTGGAACCTACTTAGACCAAACATTTCCTACCCTGAACCAAAAACCTTCACTATGTCTCCACAAAAGCCCTATATGATCTTGAGTTGAATGAAACTTTCATTAGTGGTAACTTACATAAGGGGAAAGCATATGGTACTAAGAGCCGGACTTATGACTTTTCTTTGAGAGAGATGAGTGTAGTCCATTAACCTCATTCTGAGTGCCACTATCCTAAAGGTGAGATTTGCTTAGGGAGAGTTGAGGATATGTGAGTTTGAGTTCCACAATGACCAAAGTAATAGAAAGAGTTTCTTTGATGTGTTGAGTCAACTCTTGATGCTCTCGTGTCGCACTAAATCTATGGCATTTAAAAGAGTGAATGTTGTTAATGATTCATTTGAATTGAGGGAAATTGTTAGTTCTAATTGATGCTAGATGAGGTCACTTTAGGTCCGTATTTTCTTGGATTGACTCTTAAAGGGTGGGTCTTATTTTGTTTGCTTGAGGACAAGTAAAAGCTTAAGTTTGAGGGAGTTGATAACTAGGGATTATGATGCATTTTACACTCTTTCTTGCTTAAGTTTTGATTAGAAATGTGTACAAAATAGTCCCAAAGGCTCACGAGTTGTACTTGATTGCAGGTTTGATCAATAAGGTGATAAGGTGTCAAAAACCAGCTCAAAAAGGAGTGAAACTTGCACAAGTACCAAGACCAAGCTTAGTCAAACAGGACCAATGCGGCCACACACCATTTTGTCCGGCCCGCAAAGATGAAGATCAGAGAGTATGCTTCTCAGTTAGCCAGGCAATGTGGCCGCAAAAGACTTTGTGCGGTCTGCATTGATTCCACTGCGGCCGCACTCAATTTCGTGTGTCCGCAAAGCCAAAGTTCAGAGATGTGGCATTTTGGGGAACCTGGTCAATGCAGTCCGCGGTCCATTTTGTGCGGATCACAATAGAAGCCACCGCGGCCCGGTGCATTTTGTGCGGTCTGCGGTGGCCAACTTCAGAGAGCAAATTAGTCAAGCCAAGAGCCCTAGTGCGGCCGCACTCGATTTTGTGCGGTCCGCACTAGCCCCGCATGGGTATTTTTGTCCAAAATTTTTTGCCTAGTATAAATAATTTCTTTTCCCATTTTTAGGTCATTAGATAGTTTTTGACGTAGAGCTGCGCTCGTGACTTCTTCTCTTTTACCATTTTGAGTCATTTTAGCTTAGTTTCAACATTGAATCTTTGAATTTTATTCAGTAATTAATTATTATGGGCTTTTCTTCATCTATTTCTTTGTTTTCTTCTATGATTATGAGTAGCTAGACCCATTAACTAGGGTTGTGGCTCAACCCTAGTATGGGTAATTGATGGGTTTTGTGTTTTGATGCTTGATTGTTTGTGGGTGTTTGATATTTGGACTAATTTAGGGTTTTAATGTTGAATTAGTGGTTGCAAACACTAGTTTATGTCTAGTAGACTTTGGCTCTTCTTGAGAAAGAGAGCCTAAGTCCATGAAATTAGTCCAACAAGGAATTTGGGCGTATTCAAGAGATTAATAGCCCCAATTAAAAGGTTAAACCTAGAGATAATAATACCCAACTTGAACCACAATTGCTTGTACAAATTTGCATACCCAATTAGTCTTGAGAAAGTCAATTCGGGCAAAATCACTCGAACTACTGAGAGGTATAGAGTGAGTAGAATCATGCAATGGTTATATCATAATCCCCAAATGTGACAATCTAGCCTTAGACTCAAGAATCCGTCAATTAACCACCTAGGAGAAAGTCACTATCCTAGTGCCTTTTATCTTTTTGATCAACTCTCAATAGTTCAATCTTAGCTTTACTTAGCTTAATTTAGCATCGTAGTAATATAAAATTAGAAGTAAAACCAAAACAAACAATGTTTAGAAATGAAATTAAGAACAATTACACAACTCCCATTTAGATAGAAACTCAACTCCAATATCTAGCTCCCTGTGGAAATCGATCCCGACCTTCTCGGGTAAAAGCTGTTTCGACCTCTCTTACTACTTCATAGTAGTACAGGGTTGGCCTCGATCATATACTGTACTTCATGCCCTGTCCATATGTTCAACTCTTGTCTTACTGCTATTATCCATCCACATTTAGCAAACAAATGATCCTGAGATTCCAATGCATCCTCATTACACAAAATAAAATGAACATTTTCAACCTGTATTTGTATCCCAATCATCCTATCTTTTGTCAGCAATTTCCCAAGTGTTGCTAGCCAACCTATGAATCTGTGTTTAGGTTGAGCTATTACTGTCCATACTAAATCTCCAACTTCCAGCTTCTGTTGTCTACCAATTATTGCAAGATAGCTATTATTAATAGAGTACTTCCCTGTAGGATTTAGAATGTATTTGCCCTGTGAGTACCACTCCTTTATCCCTTCTTTTACTGAGTTTAGCTTCCTCCAGTACCAGCTGTTATCTGAAGGTGGTCAATGTGTCCATATATCTTGATTTGACTTCATATAAACCCCATGAACCCACCTTACCCAAAAAGACTCCTTGATCAATATTAACTGCCATACAAGTTTCCCAACTGAAGCTATATTCCATTCCCTACATCCCTTGATGTTTAGACCTCCCATGCTTTTAGGACAACATACTTTATCCCATGCAACCAAGGCAACCTTACTCATCTCCTCTTTTTTGCCCCACAAGTACTCTCTGCGTAACATGTCTACTCCTTTCACCACTTTTTAAGGGAGGATAAAAACATCCCCCCTATGGATAGAAAATAGGATAGCATTTACTACTTGAAGCCTTCATGCATATGGCAATTGTTTAGAATATGTGATATTAATTCTGTGTATGATCTTTCCAATCAGCATTTGGCAGTCCATCTTATTCTATCTCCTAGGTAATAGAGGCAGTCCCAAATATTTGATAGGGAACACTCATTCAGTGAATTTTGTTCTACTCAGCAGCTGTGCTTTGATTTCATCTTCAACCCCAGATACAAAGATATTTGACTTCTCAATGTTGGCAATCAATCCTGAAACTTTACTGAAGTGATCAAGGGCTTCCATCACTCTATTCACAAAACTAGTATTGCCTTTGCAAAATATCATCAGATCATTAGCAAAAATAAGATGAGTCATCTTGATCTCTTTGCACATAGGATGGAATCTAAAGTCTGATAACCTGCTGATTATACTCAATGTTCTGAACAAATACTCCATGACTAAGACAAATAGCAATGGTGACATAGGGTCACCTTGCCTCAGTCCTCTCTTACCAGCAAAATATCCATGCCCTTCTCCATTAACTTTGACTGTGAACTTTGCAATAGAAACACATATCATAATCCACTGTATAAATTTGTCAGGAAAGCCATATCCTCTTAATGCTTCCTCTAGAAACTCCCAGCTCACCATGTCATAAACATTTCTTAGATCAATCTTCATTAGGCATCTAGGAGTAGTCCTCCTATTATAATGTCTCTGTAGATCATGGCATATTAGCACACTATGCATCATAGACCTTCCTTGTACAAATGCTGATTGGTTTTCTGCTACTATATAGCTGATTGCTGGCTTTAATCTAGAATATATCATCTTTGATATATATTTATATAACACATTGCAACATGAAATAGGTCTATATTGGCTTGCATTCTAAGGAACCTCCACTTTAGGTATCAAAGCAATGTTAATAGTGTTTATCTGTCTAAGCAATCTTCCATTCTGAAAGAACTCCAATATTGTTTCAGTAATATCTCCTCCCACTATTGGCCAAGCTGCTTTATAAAAACCACTCCCAAATCCATATGGACCAGGACTCTTATTGATGTCTATTTGGAACATAGCTTGCTTTACTTCCCTTCTCGAGAAAGGTTGTATTAGTTCATCTTGAAGTGTTTCTGATAATCTGCTTCCATTTCTGATTATACTCCTGAAAGTCATCACTCTCTCACTTGTTGTCCTCCCTAGTAAGTTCTCATAATACTCAACAAAAGTATCTGCAATTCTATCTGGATCTGTTAGCCAATTTCCAGAGCTGTCTTTTATCTGAGTAACTGCCTGCTTCAGTTTCCTGTGTTTGATTACTCAATGAAAATACTTGGTATTATCATCTACCAATCTTATCCATATTACTTTGCTCCTTTGTTGTAAATATACTTCAGCTAAGTAGGATGAATTCCTAAACTTCTGATATGCTTTAGCTTCAGCTTGTTGATACTCCACATTTAAGGGTCTTCTCTGCAACTGCTCTTGAGCCTTCTTTAGATTAGCCCTGTCTTCATTTGTTTCTGTCAATATGTTATTAAAAGCCTGTGCATTTAATGTTTTTAGTCCCTTCTTTAGCAGCTTCAGCGTTTTAACAACCTTAAACATTTTGCACTCTTCCAGATTAATTGCCAGCCTTCTTTAACCGTCCTCATGAATTGTGGATGCTTTGCCCAAATATTGCAAAATTGAAAAGACCTTCTGATTCTTTGCCTCTCTTCTACAAAGGTCACCTTAGCTGGACAATGATCACTGATTCCTTCAGCCAGGAACCTGACAGTACACTCTGGCATAGTAGTAAGCCATTGATCATTGATAAAAATCTAATCAATTTTTGAGAATATCATATGCTCCTCATGTTTATCACTCTAGGTATACCTATTCCCTTGTGCTGGCAATTCCATTAATCCACACTCCATTACACAGTTGTGAAAATCCACCACTTCAGCCCATGTCACTTCCTTTCCACCTATTCTGTCATCTGCATTCAACACTGCATTAAAGTCACCTATTACCATACATGGCTTGCTACATCCTTTACTATGATTGATTAACCCTTCCCGCAGTCCTCTTCTCTCTTCCTTTGTATAAAAGCATAAATATATGTTACCTCAAAAGCTAGCTTTAGTGGTATATACAAAACTTCACATGTTATTAGTTGAGCAGTTTTTTTCTTAGGCTTTATCTGGTAGTAATCTAGCCTTCAAGTGATCCAGATTCTAGCTCTCTTTGTTATTTAAATAGTGTATTGTTCATCTTTTTTTATGTCGAGGGCCTACTTTGCCACGTTCCACAATATCACTAAGATTGCTGTTCTATCTAATTAACACTAAGCGGCTGTTTGGTTGGGATTTGAGAAGATTTAATCTCCACAAAAAAAAGTTCATTAATTTATAGTACTAATGTTTGGTTGCTTATTTGTTTTCCTCATAAATAATGTATATTATGCAAAAATTAATGTATTATTTTGTGCGGGATAGAACGTGAATTAAGAATGCTGGGTGGTAGTACTACATGAATTAAAAATACTAAAATGACAAAACTAACTCTCATAATTATATGCAAGATTTTATTTTGTTTACAAAGTAAACATATATTTAATTAAATCATATATTATATACTGTAATTTATAATGTGTTAAATTAAACATTCAACAAAAAATTATTGAAGAGAATGAGAAAGGAAAGATGGCCTTCAATGGACTTTTTTAGCTGAATAAAGAGAATTTTAACAGAGAGATGCCACTTGAAAAATGGTTGAAGTGCCTAAACTTTAGCTTCAAACTTATCAGTGTTAATTATATTATTTTTAATAAAATTATAAAGTTAACATGTGTAACAAAGTATAGTAGGACTCGTCCATTTCTAACCTTGTTTTTACATCCATTTCTAACTTTTTCTTTTTAATATTTAATTCTTTTTGTTATTTGTGAAAGACATCAAAGAGTAAGTTGCAGTAGCTTGCTAATGGTGCAGCGGCAATTTGTCTTCTTCTTTTTCTTTTTTTCCTTTTTTTTTTTTTTTTTTTTTTGGGAAGGGCTAATCCGGATTCACGCCTCCTAAAATACATTAGTCATTAAAAAGTAGAAGTGCTTCCTACTAACATTGTTTCATTTCCTGGTCGAATTCAAGACCTTTGATTTAAAAATTGAGAGATCTTATCTATCTCACCACAATTCTTGGTGGTGCAGCGATAATATATCATATTGGTTATTTTCTGAACATTTTGATTTGTGATAATACAGTAAGATTTTATTTTTTTTGTTAAATTAATCAGCTAACTAACTAATTAAACGATATATTCAATGTCAAAAAGCGATACAAGAGAAATGTTTAACTTATAGTACTCTTGAAAGGATCCTTTAGCCTGCAACATCAGTCTAGGCATACAAATTGCATTAATCTACATAGACATCAGCATTAAACATATAGTGCTTTTCAATTTTTATGTGATAATTGTGAATTTAGATGAGTATTTAATTCAAAACCATAAGCAATGAATGGGGTAGCGCATGACACTATATTAACTTCTTTGAAATCTCTTACACAATCAATGAGGAACTAGTATTCTCTAACTAGCGGTGATAAAATGGTTAAAAGAAAACACTTATCCACCCATATTTTTCATTAAAAATAGGTTGGATAATGAATTTTTTAAAAACGGGTTAAATATGGATAAAAACCATATTATCCACATAGAAAATGAATAACCAATAGATAGCCCATAAAGTCACGGGAATGATTGGATAATTGGTTTAGAGAAAAATGACATTGCCAAAAATTGACAAGGTAAAATTTTCATTTATTCTTCAAAAGAAACGTCCCTTTTGAAGACTAATGAGTTTAACTTTTACATTGGTAAAGTCTCAAATGAGATTCCTCAAGTTTAGCAGAATGGGAATTCTCCCAAAAAACGTTCATATTCAAGAAGATATGGATATCCATATTATCCGGCCGATTAACCTATTTTTTATCCGTATTAAATATAGGTCGGGTCGGATAATTTATCCGTTTTTTGCATTACTCATTTTCGACCCGCACATATCACTAACAATAATTGTTATCATAGGCAAGTTATTGTTATCCAAGTATACAATTAATTAATGGAACTAGAACTAGAGATTACTAAGATTTCTAGAATGATTCCTTCTTCTAGCATTTATGTACATGACAAAGTTAAAAGATGCTAGGCATCTGTTATGTCACTCAACAACTATCTTTATAAGCTTTTTGCATTATTCATCTTTCTTCCTACATCAAAACACACTCAACTCTCATAAGCCAAAGACGATGAATATAAAAGTTAAACTCATTTCCACAGAAATGATCCAACCTTCATCTCCAACACCAAATCACCTCAAAAACTTTAATCTTTGTCTCTTGGATCAACTCATTCCAGCTCCCTATGCACCTATTTTACTCTTCTATCCAAATCTTGGCGATATTAAAGTCCACGAAAAATCAGCATTGTTAAAGAAATCACTAGTTGATACTTTGTATCGCTTTTATCCACTTGCAGGAAGGTTTAAAGATGAACTCTCCATCGATTGCAACGATCAAGGAGTTAATTATGTTACAACCAATGTTAATTGCCATCTAATCGAGTTTCTAAACGAACCAAACCTCGAATCGATTAGTCAATTTCTTCCTTGTCAACCTCCTTTTAAGGTATTAGCTGCAGGGGATTATGTAACTAACATTCAAATAAATGTTTTCAAATGTGGTGGAATTGCAATTGGTTTATGTATAGCACATAAGATTCTTGATGGAGTAGGGTTAAGTACATTTCTCAAATATTGGGCTGGATTGGCCTGTAGTTCAAATGAAGTACAATATCCTAATTTAATGGCTAATTACTTTTTTCCAGCTGAGGATTTGTGGTTAAGAGATACATCTATGACCATGTGGAGTTCAATGTTCAAGAAAGGTAATTTTGTTACAAGAAGATTTGTTTTTAATGCATCTGCTATAAACAACCTTAAAACTATGTCAACTAGCTCACATATAAAACATCCTACTAAAGTTGAGGTTGTCTCATCTTTCATATGGAAATGTTCAATAGCTGCATCCAAACAGAAAAATTGTTCTAATAAGAGGCATTCGAATTCGATTCTCACACACATTGTGAACTTGAGAAAAAGAGCAGCACCATCTTTGCCTGAAAACATTCTTGGAAATCTTCTTTGGCTATCAAGTGCAAAGAATACAGCAAAACATGAAATGGAGTTGCCTGATTTGGTGAATCAAGTACGAAAATCTATATCGACGATCGATGATCGCTATATCAAAAGGCTGAGAAGTGATGAAGGGTTTAATTTGATGAGAAAATCTCTTAAGGAAATTGGAGAAGTTTGCTCAAAAGGTGCAGATCACTATGGTTTTACTAGTTGGTGTAAGTTTGGATTCTATGATATTGATTTTGGATTTGGAAAACCAATATGGATTAGCAGTATAAGTTCAAGGTGTTTATTTTTCATGAATCTTATTATACTTATGGAAACTAAGTGTGTTGATGGAATTGAAGCATGGGTGACATTAGATGAGGAAGAAATGAACATGATAGTAGGTAATCAAGAGCTCTTGGTTTTTGCTTCTATAGACCCTAGCCCTCTTACTATTTTTCCTTAATCAGAGGTTTCGGTTCGAGTACTGAGTATGGAAAAATCCTTGGCAGGGAGCGCTTCTTTGGAATAGAGTCCTATGCGACGCGAATTCATATATAGTCGAGCTCCAATGTGAATATCGAACATCATGTGGGAAACCAAAAAAAAAATATGAAGTCCTTGGCCCTAAACATGTAAATATTTATTTGCAGTCTTGAAATTTATGTCAAGACTATTTTAACTCGTGTGAATGAACCTTCCCAATCATCAATAATTACTTTATTTTTCGTGCTTACATTTTTTAACTTGTGTTCTTTTCAATATTTTGGTCGAAACTCATGATTATTAGAACTGTATGTATGAAAACGAAGAAATTAACTTAATTTGTTTGTTTTAGGCCTGCCACGTACTTTTGACTTAGCTTATATGAACTTTACTGGTCTTAATCCGATTAAAGGATGAGATTTATAGTATATTAATGACTAATGTAAAATTAATCAAATTTATAATGAGTTTTTATCTTATAGAATATGACCGCTATTTTTTGGAATAATGCACAATATTTATATATTGTTACGTTGTTGTTCTTGTTATTTTAGACTTGCATAGTTTCCTCATGTGACACCAATGGTGAAGCCAGAAATTTTTCCAAGAGAGTTCAAATTTGAAAGAAGTAAAAAAAATTTGCGACAAAGGTATTCAATATATATTATATACCTTCAAGACATATTATTTTACCTATATATATACAGTGTAATTTTTCGATGAATAGTGCTCAGCTGACCACCCTTAACTAAATGTAGCTTCACCCCTGTGTGCAACTCATATTTACTTAATGTTGCGGTAGTTACTCAACTCTTATTTAGCTTTGGGCCTCATTTGTTTTTTTTAAAGATTAAGACGTCTGAATCTGAATACACATCTGAATATCAAAGATGTGTATTAAGATCTGAATAGAAATAATCAAGACTGTTTGATTTTTAACATTTGAATGTATAAAATTTATCTTTATTTGAAAATTAATAAACATAAAATTCAAATAAAATATTAACTAATCTAATATTCTATCAATAAAATATATAGTTTTTTAAAATATGATAGTTGTTGGTGATGATGGCTAACGGGTGAATGCCAACTAGAGGCAGTGGTTGATGGTAGTTTTGGTTGATGATGGTGGTTCATGCTAGTAGCTAGTAGTGATTGGTAGTGGTGGTGATAATGATTGAGGATGGTGGTGGTGGATGGTGATAGTTAATAATGGCGGGTAGTGGTAGTAGTTGTGACTGAGGAAGGTGGTGGATGGGTAGTGGTAGGTTATAATGATGGGCAGTGCCGACTATGGTTGTTGATGGTGATGGGGTGGTCAGTTGTGGTAGTTGAGGTGGATGAGTGTTGATTGTGGGTGAGAATGATATATGGTGGTCGGAGTGGTGGGAATAGTGAGTGGTGATGGTCGATAATGGTGGCGGCTATGATTGAGGATGATGGTGGCATGGTGGTGGTAGTGGTGGTGGTTGAGTATGATGGTGGTGGCATGGTGGTAATTGATAATGGTAGGCGGTGACAGCAGTTAATAATGAATATGTGATAGCATCTTAATGAAATTAAATCTCTGTTATAGATCTTAATCATACAGACCTATTCAGACCCATTAAGTGGTTACAACAACAACAACAACAACCCAGTATAATCCTACTAGTGGGGTCTGGGGATGATAGTGTGTACGCAGACCTTTCCTCTACCCTGGGGTAGAGAGGTTGTTTCCGATAGACCCTCGGCATCCTTCCTTCCAAGAACTTCCCACTTTATTCTTGGAGTGACTCTAACTCACAACCTCTTGGTTGGAAGTGGAGGGTGCTTACTATCAGACCCATTAATTGGCTGTGAAGTAAAAAAACAAACACACTTAATGATTAAGATCTGAATAATTAAGATTCAAACTTTAAAAACAAACGTACTTAATGTCTGATATATGAATGATTAAGATTCAGACTTTAAAAATAAACGCACTTAATGTTTAAGATATGAATGATTAAGATTCAGATCTCCATTAAGTGCAAACAAACAAGGCCTTAACGACACTCCTTTGCAGGAATGACATATCATGTTTAAAAGTTAAAAGACCACATAATAAGGGTATTGTTGATATAACATATACACATTTAATTTAAATCCATAAAATTCAAAAAACTTTTTAAAATACTTTAACTTCGTCTCAAACTGAAACATATAAAATGAAATAATATTTTTAAATGAGTGGATATATTAAGGGTTAAATAATTGATAATATGGTGCAAAAAAAAAAAATGATCCATGCATTGGGGTGCAAAATGCAAAATAACTAAAAAAAATTAGAGACAATAATTTAGAAACTTTATAGCGACAATTGACAAAATTGCCCAATACAGCCATACAAACTGACAATGATACTGGATTGGATCATGAAATGATTAAATCTGAAGATTTTTCCCATCCAATCATAGCCGTTGAACCTCTACAAATCAACGACTCTCTAACCAGTATTTTCTTCTTCTCCCCCCCCCCCCCGCCCCCACCCCCCACCAACATCACTGCCGGCATCTCCCAACATTTTCTTTAACCAATTCCTACGTTTGTAAGTTTAGGGATTGTCGAAAAGAAAAAGATTTGGGATTTGTCGAAAAAGAAAAAGACACATCACGGAAACGTCGGATGTGGGTTTTGTCTTTGGTAATTTAAATGGGGTTTCGTCGTCGGCGACGTTTGTATTTTTCTCCCATTTCGCCGTTAGTTTTGCTTTGTGGAGCTGTGTTGATTGTTCTGTGTTCTTCTATTGTCAATGGAAATTCTAATTCAAATGCCACGCAGATTCCTCTTACTCCTATCAATCACGATCTTTATCACACCAGGTAAAAATCTGGGATTCTTTTTTCTGCTTATTTAATTGAATTTTGATTGCAATTAAGTATTAACTAGGAATCTTAAATGGTGTTTATTGGTGTGAGTGAGTCAGCATATTAAGTACTTAGACTGAAAATTGAACTTTTATGGATATGATTGCAATATGGTTGTACAATTTACTCAATTTAATAGTACTATATTAAGAAAGGTGATGGCTTTCTTCTCTTCTTTTGCATCAGTGTTCTGTTTTGTTCTGAATTTAGAAAGATTACATCTTTAAATGGAAAATTATTTAGTATTAGGATGAAATGGACCTGAATAGAAGATAATGGATACAGAGGACTTGTAAGGCCGGCTTGAACTTATTTGGGATTGAGGACAGCTGATTGATTGGTAGCTTTTTCTCCTTTTTGTTTTCCTTGATATTTTCTTTTTACTCGGGATGAAGCTGGGATAGGAGGTTTTAGATCAAAATCAAATTTTGGTGATTTTAATCAATGTGAGTAGCTTAATACCTTATTCGACAGAAAGTGAATCTTTATGGATATTAATGCATTAATGTTTTACGGTAGGCTCTATTTTGATTGCCGAAGTTTGTTTGTTACAGATCAAGAAAGGCTCTGTTTTAGTTTGTTACGGGTTCGATCCAGCCGCTAATGCTTGCATTAGGGTAGGTTGTCTACATCACACCCCTTGGGGTGCGACCCTTCCCGGGACTTGCATGATTGCAGAATGCTTTGTGCATCAGGCTGCCCTTTTTTAAGGGGGGGGGGGAGGGTGAGGGGTGAGGTGATTGATGGTTCACTTTTCGGCATTGTTATGTTTTTCCTTTATATTTTATATAATTTGGGTATTTGACATCGATTGATGATATCTTGTAGGGGTGCTTTGTTAGACGAGATTGAAGCGTTGGTCCATAGACACCCGAGCAAGCTCTCTGTGGGTTTCCCCCTATCCCCTGCCTTTCCAATCTTTTGTCTTTGGAAAATTGGAAACTGCACAAACAGGCATCTCTTAATAATCCCATCTTTTTCATGTTTATGCAGCTCGAAACATTTTCTAGTCAAAACAAAGGGTATCTTGCAGAGATGACTGTAGTCACTTATTGCCGGAACAGGAAAGACTGTGATGACAAGTCAAAGCTTAGGATCCTTCTTGTAAGTTTACTTTCTCTGGTCCAGTTTTGCTTTGTTCATTTCTAGTAGAATGTAAGTATATGGTGTACTACCTCTCGTGGGCACTATTTAGGTCACTTTCCCTTGTAAAGATGGTTGCCTTCAAAAGAAAAAAGAAGAGAGGAGGGGAAGTAGATGGTTTCTAGTGTTATCTAAGAAAAGACTTAGGGTTAATGTTTTCCCAGACATTATACTGATTTGGTCTTTAGTGTTAGAAAAATCTCAGATTGGTCATTGCTGGTGTTTTTGACAGATAAATTGCTTGTGTTCCAGAGTTTTGGCCAGCATGGGAGGGAGCTCATAACTACAGAGCTCGCATTGCGGATACTTTCCATTTTAAGTGAAGAGGAATTTTTATCCAGTGCATACCCACTTAATTTAAATAACACGCTTGATAGGCTTGTCATAAAGGTAAAATCCTAGTCTATTTGGAACTCGCAGTCAAAATGTGTGAAAATAGAATGCATATTTGTGTTCTATATTGCTTGTCAATTATTTCTGTTCGTGTTGGCATAGAAATTCAAATTTTGTGCAATTAATTAAAAATTACTATATACCGAGGGCTGAAAATAGAAAAGGAAACAGAGATCGTTATCACTTTAGAGAGTAACCAAATTCTATTGTAAACTAATGTTACTTGGTCATGCTCTGTTTATCAGGTTATTCCAATGGAGAATGTGAATGGGCGTAAACTTGTAGAAGGAGGGGATCTCTGTGAAAGAAGAAATGGTATAGCTATTTGTCTTGCTAGTCGGATCACAAAGTTTTACTTTTTTAGCAGTACCAAGATAGTTAAGTTCAAATTTTATTTGGCAGGAAGAGGAGTTGATCTTAATCGCAACTGGAGTGTAGATTGGGGCAAGAAGGAAAAGGTTTGTTCTTTAGACCTCCATTGGTAGAATCCTCATTGTGTGTACATGTTGTGTTGCTTTGTTACTGGTGTGTAGACTGGTCGTGTTCCTTTTCTTATCGTAAGGCTGTTGCTTATGCCATCTTGGTGGTGCTCAAGTAATATTTGCACTTGGTACCAATTAAATTTTACTTTACTGGATTCTTGTGTATATGTTGTTTGTGTTTATTATTTCAAATTAATGCAGTTATGTGCTTATCCAGCTCTTTGTCCCTTTGATCTTTCCTTTTCAGGATTATGATCCATATGAAGAAAATCCCGGGACTGCCCCTTTCAGTGAGCCGGAGACACAAATTATGCGGAAATTGTGTGCATCATTCGAACCACATATATGGGTTAACGTGCATTCCGGAATGGAGGCAAGTATAACTTTTAGTAGTATGTCTTTCTGCTGTTTGTGTTGTAAGTTTTTCTGCATATGTAAAGGATACTATTTTCAATATTTCCCCATGACTTGTTTTAGAATTTAGGGCATAGAGGAGACCTTGTAGGATTCTCTCCCAGAAATTTTGGAGAATAATTCTTTCTAGTTTCTTTTGTGAATGAAATATTGATTCTAGGTTTTTTATGTCATTTCTCCAGGCTCTATTTATGCCATATGATCACAAGAACACGACTCCTGAAGGATTACCTTCTCAGAGAATGAGATTAATGCTTGAAAAGCTGAATCGTTTTCAACTGAAAGATCGTTGCTTAGTTGGATCTGGTGGAGGCTCAGTCGGGTTTGTATCACTTACTCATGCCTTGCTATTTTTGTGGTTTACATTTCGTAGAACAAGTTTTGTATTTAGTGCATAACAAATAGATTTGACTTGCATCAGACTTGAAGTTTGTCTAGGACTTGCCTAAATCTTTATTGTCATGGCCCTAATATTGTTTATTGTGCGTGCTGCCCTTGTAATCGTCAGAACTTTTAATATGTTTATTAAGCTCTATGATATTGCATGCTGTACTGCGTAAGCAATAAACTTGATAATACCCCAGCCAGAAGTTCTGAAATATTTTGTATGCAAAATGGAAAAATATTCTTTTGGGACCATTGCTATTCCGTCGCTTTTTTGAAGAAAAAAAAGCACATCCAGTGGAGGACGGAACATTCTAGTCCATCCGAGGTTAGGATTTGATATACTGTATTTCTTAGCATACTCAAAAGCAATTGAACTATGACAAGCTTTTGCATTGGAGCTACCTGCAGTGCGGTGCATGCATAAAACTTAAAGAATCAACCTACTTTAATCCTCTATAAATTGACTTTTTATGTTTTAGTTACTTGGCTTCAGAAAGGAGATTTCCGATTCAGTTATTCCCAACACTATTGCTTTCCTGTTAGATATTGTGCAATATGCTCATCATATATCTACTAGTGAGTGTATTCTATTTCACTACTAAAAATAGATATTAAGCCACTGAAAGAAAAATAGATGTTAAGCCACTTATGTATAAAGGAATAATGATAAATTAACATCACGATGTTTGGCATGAAACACGTGTGCATCTGATTTCGTCCTTCTGCCTACCCTTTTTTCTTTAAGAAATAAGAATGATCACAATTTCCCCCCTTTGAAGTAAATATAAGGGTCACCATTCACTTATTGTCTAGCCTTAGATTTAACTTTTCCCTACCCTAACTACAACCTTATGCACTTATACAGGTATTTAGCTCATGGGACAGCAACTGATTATATGTATGATATTGCAAGAGTACCGATGTCTTTCACCTTCGAGGTTTGTTTTCATTTATCAATTTATATACACGGCTAAAGTCCTTGCTCGATGCCAAGTATTTTTACTGATAGTTTAGTGTCCAATATGTATACATGATGCATGTTTCTGTTGGTTGGCAGATATATGGTGATAGCACGGCCTCGTCAAAGGACTGCTTTAAGATGTTCAATCCCATCGACATCACCACATTTAATGTATGTCATTATGTTTCTTTGATGATGCATCTTTCTTTGTCATGTGCCTGATTTTACCAGTAAAAATGGTTGACAGTTAGTAAAACCCTCTTAATTTTTTCGAAAACACTCAGCCGTTTTTCATCTGAATTGCAGAGAGTTCTCAATGATTGGTCTGCAGCATTTTTTACACTGTTCAGTTTGGGCGGAGTCCAGATGAAGGAACTTCATCCAAATGCATCCAGTTTTGAGAAGTGGGTATCTATCGACGATTATCTGAATGGTTATTTAATGGAAAGGAAAAGTCGATATGGGAAGAAAATGGAAGTGCTTGAGCTGGGAATGCAGGAGATTAGAACATACTTTAGATTGTTCTTATTATCATCAGTTCTGTTGATGTTTATGTTTTGTTCTAGAATCTCAAAGAGCGGTCGACAAATTGTTTCTGCTATGTCCTTGTGAAAGGTATTCTTTGCTGCCCTTGAGATTTAGCTAAAACAGTTTTGTTGAGAGCTGTAAAAGGTGAAAAGGGGGTATGCCAAATTATTCTTTAGCTGTGTAATTTATTCCCTGATTTCTTTTCTTCTGCTTCACTATAGAAATGGTAGAGCTCAGAAAAAGGCTCTTATTTCAGTTAGGAATTGAATTGTCCATGTTGTTAACATTGCTTGGGAGTGTGGAAAGATAAATCAGATTTTTGCCATGTCATATGAGTATTTTCTTTTTCTTGTTTCTGTCTGTGGTTTCATCTTGAACTTAAGATGCTTCTAAGACCACCTAGCCAAAACTAACAACTTGTTTGGATTGTTGTTACATTTCGTTTCATAATGTATCGTATTGTATTGTGTTGTTATACTATATTATTTAATGAATATGATGATTGGATAGATTGTATCATTTGTCATTGTTTCATGTTGTCATGCACCAACAATATGAAGAATAAAGCAACATTACTAAGAAAAATAGGATACGAAATAGAATTATTATATAAAAAAGTAAGGTAAAGGATAAAATATAATTATTTAATAATAAGGAATAGGAAGATGAGAAAAAAAAATAAGGTAACGGTGTCACTACACCAAATACGTCGTTTCATAAAGTGATACTTTTCGTCAGTACATTGATTAACGATACAATAAAATTTAAGTAACAATCAAAACACACTATCTATTTAAAGTAACAATACGATACAATACAACAAGTAACAACCATCCAAACAAGCTGTAAACAGGAAACAAACAATGAAGAAGTTGATAGTCGAAAACAATTACCACCATATGGC
This sequence comes from Nicotiana sylvestris, assembly GCF_000393655.2. Classification (NCBI taxonomy): domain Eukaryota; kingdom Viridiplantae; phylum Streptophyta; class Magnoliopsida; order Solanales; family Solanaceae; genus Nicotiana; species Nicotiana sylvestris. The sequence continues at coordinate 179,407,312 of NC_091060.1, read as the reverse complement.
TTGCTACATGTGATTAAAAGATGAGAAAAAAAATATTATTAATGAAATCATGGTTTAATTTCATTTTATGATAAAGATCAACTTACATCTTTCAATTCTTCAATTCTTCATTTCTTCATTCTACTTTTATCTCTTTAGATTACCTAGTAATATGAACAAAACAAGTTTCTTTTGAAATAAGATAGTCACTATAAGAAGAAACTTGACAACATACTATGCATTTTTTTGGTACAACATACTCTATATTATATCAAGCCATTTTTCTTTCACAAAAACTGAATTCAATTTAAATTATTTTGATAGAGTGAAAAATGTAAACATATAACTTGGGATTTGGGAATTGAATTTTTTATTAAACTTGAAAAGAGAGAAATATCTCTAATAATTTAATAGTGAGAAATAATCAACCACATAAAGAAATATTTTAGTAACTACTTGTAAGTAAGACACTTCATTTAATCCAAACTATTGATCCGGACAGTATTCCTATTATGAATAAGACATTTAATTTATTTCAAACATTGATTCACATGCTCCACAGCAATTCACATATTAATGCAAACAATTAATTTTTTTTAATAAAGTACACTACCGCAATTAGAGAAAGGAAAAAGTTAAGCATCTCTAAAAATAACAAATGAAGAATTTTTTATTAGAATAATACAAATACTTACAATATTTTCTTATATAATGCTAGATATTCAACCTCTCATACTCTATCAACATGCCGAAATTGATGACAAATTAAAAATAAGTCTCATAATGATCAGTGTAACACCAGCTTGTTTATAATATTACATGGCTTTAGGGTTTGAGTATAAACAATACAAACAATTAAAAATATACTGCTTCGATAAGAGTTCAAATGCCCCACAAAAGCCCAACATGCGCCTATTAAGAGGAAAACTCATATTTCATATACATTTTTATTTTGATTTGCAAGATATTTTCTCATTTGCAATGTGACACTTCTAATTATATAAAAATAATATCAAAGATACAAATACTAAATACATTTCTGCTAGTAACATCTACAATAGTGCCTTAAAATATAAAAGGCACAATATATATAAGATAAATACAAGTTCAACTTGGTGTATGTGAATCTTCGACAAAATATCTTTGTGAACGCTATTTCAATCGTAAACCATCTTCTGTTGTGAATATGAGAAAATTCAAGATAAAAACTGTTGATGGACGTGGAAACACAAAAATTTATATTCATTTGGTTTTAGATTTTTTTTTTCTTGAACGATAATCGTGCTTATAGAAAATGTATCACTAAGTTGCTGGAACTTTTGGATTTTTTTTCCTTCTCTCTTTAATGTTTCATTCCTATTCTTTCTCCTACATCTTCAGTTTCTTCTGTACATATTGTAATGATTCAAAGTGATTAGTTGTATTTTGAATTTCTCATTTGTGGTAGAATAGAAGAAAGTTGAAATGATCTTACTCTTGCAGAAACTTTATTCTACTTGTTTGAGTTATCTCTATGTCAAGTGTTATATGTGGAGTTGTAAGAACAACTACACAAAGGACATTTGGTCAATTTTTTTTTCTTGCGTTATTTTGTGTTATACAGAAATTTTTTTTTTCACTTTTGATTTTAGCTGCAAGTGGCAATTAATGTCCTTGATCCTTGAAAGCTGGTGATAGTGATAGCTTATTGCTATATAGGATTATCCCTACTTTTGTATTTTCATCTTTTGAAAGCGCTTGTCCTGAGAAAGTAGCACGGTCTAACTAGTTTTCGGACTAATAATTCAAAAATAGCCAGCATTTGCAAAGTTATTAAAAAAAAGTTATTATTTTGCTGCAACATGGAAAGTTCCAGCATAATATACTGGAGACTTCCAGCATATTATACTAGAACTCCAACACACAAAAAGCTCCAGCATAATATAATAGAGATTAGAGCATCTATGTATGAACTTTCAACATATTATAATGTATCAGTATATTTCTGGAAGTCAATATATTATGCTGGAACTCCAGTATATGATGTTGGAATATTTTTCGAATTCGTTCAAATTTATCTTTACATGAAAAGTGATTAAATTTCAATTACTTTTTAAACTGTAGCTATTTTTCAATTACCACTTGTAAATATGACTATTTTTTAATTCCACCCGATTGTCTTGGTAGCAAATCAAGCTATGCACTAAACTAAAGTAGTAACAACGTAGTTTTCTTTTTGAATAAAAAAATGTGTATAGAAAAGGAGGGTGAATTTGCAGTTTAGTTAAACTTTAAGGAAGTTATTTGTAATGTTTTCAAAGTAGATGGGTGGAAGCAGTAATTTACCCAAATACATATATATCAAAACAATGAAGCAAAAAACCTTAAACCCTACTGTGTCAAGTGCTGGCTTAGCTGATGTGCAGCTAGGGTTTATTATTGTGGAGAAAATTGATTTGCTGTTTGCAACAATCGTAGAGAAAAATGGGAAATTCTCGAGCTCAAGTAAACAAGGCTCATAAAACTCGTTTTGCTTCCAAATCCTCTCGTAATGTTCACAAAATTTCTTCAAAAGGTACAGCTTTGTTCTCTCTCAGTTGTATTAACTTTGCTTAATTTATGTATTAATTAATAATTTGGTTACGTCAGATAAGAGCAAAATTGCGAAACCTGATCGCAATCTCATCAAGGGAGCCCGGGCAGCTCGGCTTCAGCGTAATAAAATGGTAATTCTATTATTAATTTTTTCTATATAGCCGAATCTGACTTGTTTGGGAGTGACTTGTAGTATTGGATTAAAGCAAGATAAAATTATTGCTTTTACTGTTCAATTTTTTTTAATTGCTTTATGGGTTATTGTGTTAGTTTTATATGCAAAAATGCAATTTTGTAGATGAGGGAGCAGAAAAGAGCTGCCCTTTTGCAGGAGAAAAGAGCTTCATCTGGATCAAATAGTCCTCCCCGAGTTATTGTAAGTATTATTTTTTTTTGGTTTAGTTAAGTCAAACAGATTTAATCAACAAACACCAATTGGTGTCAAAACAGTTATTGTAATAAATTTAGCCGGTGAGAGGAAGATATATGTTATCAGTGCTTTCTAACATTTTTATGTGACAGGTTCTGTTTGGTCTATCTGAATCAGTTGATCTTAGTGCACTTGAACAAGATCTTCTGAAGCTACTGTCTGCAGATGGAAATGGTGTTCTGTTTCCGGCAATTGCTTCCTCGGAATATAAGTTGAGAGCAACGGTAGGAAGTGCATCCCTTTATCTATTACTAGTTGTTAAGCGATACATAGAAGAAGAATATTTGCTTTTTTGAATTGGTCTCAGGTTCTAATTTAGCCAAGTATCATATTATGAGCAAACAGATGCAAAGCATAGTTATGTAAGTGTAACCAATAAATCAATTACTGTCCTCAATCCAAACTAAATCCTCTTTAACTGTTCACTTTATTCGGGTTTATACAGCAAGATAGGGGAGTAATATACGAGATATAAGCTTTAGCGGTACATTATAGAATAGAAGGAGCTTTGACTACACTTAAGAATACGACTAAGAGGAGGCTAGGACTCAGGCATGTGTATTCCATACCCAAATGCTAGAAAACAATCATAATTACTTTTATGAATTTTCATATCGCTGTTCTTTTGGTGTCAAACCTGAAGCCTGAAGCAGCATACTACAAATTGTTCGTCAGTTATTGATTAGTTTAGTAGTTTTTTACTTTTCTTTGCTTTGGCTTGTTTCTTTTTCACAGAGAGTTCTGAAGAAATCCTAACAGTAAGTTATTTTGTCTAGGTCTTAAAAGCACCTCATGGTGATGTCTTGACATGTATGGAGATGGCCAAGGTACAATATATGCTCAGAACTATTTCCAGGTTATGATTGCTCTTAGGTTCTTTCAAGGATGTTCAACTTAGAAACCCTGGCATTTGCAGGTTGCTGATTTAATTGCTTTTGTCACATCTGCAAGTTCCTCTAATGAAGAAGATTGTCATATAGATGCATTTGGATCGCACTGCCTTTCGGTCTTTAGAGCCCTTGGTCTTCCTAGTACTGCAGTGCTGATTCGTGTAAGGATAAAGATACTTTCCTGAAAGGAAGAGATTCCTTTTGTCATTTTCTTGGGAATGCTTTGGTAAATATTTTAGACTTGAGTAAGTTTTCTTCTGTGCTATAGGATCTGCCCAGTGAGTTAAAAAAGAAAAATGATTCAAAGAAGGCATGTGCATCTAGCCTGGCTTCTGAATTTCCAGAGGACTGCAAGTTTTATCCAGCAGATACAAAGGATGAGTTGCATAAAGTAATAATTTGGAGATTGTCTTTTATTGCTTACAGTATTTGTATGCTATGATGTCTTCTGGCATATTTCTGTACTAGTCTAGTTAACCTATGAAATCATTGTTTTTTGGGTTGTGGTTTGTAGTTCTTATGGCTTTTTAAGGAGCAAAGGCTCTCAGTACCCCATTGGCGTAATCAACGGCCATATCTAATGGCTCAAAAGGTATGGACCTTCGGGGTTTCCACTTTGTTGATGTATTTATATCTTCTTTGATGCCCTGTTTGATAATTTGTTTTTAGCTTTTTTAGTTGAAATCTTTTCAGCCAGAAAAAAGGAGCAAAAGCAATCTCTTTGCAATTTTGCATCTTCTTGATTCCTTGCAACGAAGAATCTTATTTCATCAAAGGGGGGGGGGAACAACAGCCATCATTCTCCTAACATTAATACGTTGTTACATCAGACTTGAATTTAGTCGCTAGATTATGTATGTTGACCTTGCATGAATTTTCTCTGATATTGTTTGACAGTGAATGCTTCAATAGAGTGGAGTGGATATATGGGATCCATATAGTTAACACAAACTAATTTGAGATTGCAGAGTAGCTAATTGAATGATTGATTGATGTTTGTTGATTTCTTATCCGGTTCAACAATTCAGCACCTGCTTTTCTAAATTTCAGATAATGTGTATGCTGTCTCTCCAAATACATTTCTAGAGAGCATGACTGTGATGGCTTGCCCCTTTTTACCATTTTGTGGAACTTTAGTTGTCTCAGTGATTTTTATGGAAGTGATGTATTTCATATAGGTTCATTCATTGTTCTCAGTTAGGCAGACATTTGTTGACAGTCAGCATAATTCAATTTAACTATGATGAATCCTCTGAATGGGCCTAAATAAACCGGAATAGATACAGTTCATATAGCCGATTCTAACTTGTTTGGGATTGAGGCATAGTTGATTGAATGTAAGGCAGACATTTCTTCATTCCTAGACTGACTACCCAAAAACTAAAATGTGTATAGACCATTTTCATCTACTCAGCTTTAATATCAATGCAGGCGACTTTGAATTGACTTTGTTCTGAACTATGGTTTTGGTCTTTGTACTTCTTTTTGCAGACAAGGTTGTTAGTTTAGGATTCAGGATTAATTTCTTTCTTCGGGTCTTGTTGTGTTTCAGGTCGACATATTAGCTGATAATTCCATTTCAGGAAAATGTACACTCCTCCTCTCTGGTTATATTCGTGCTCGTAGCCTGTCTGTGAATCAGCTGGTAATTGTTTTGCTTCAGCATATAACTTTGAAATGTTAAAGATACCCTTGACATTAAATACTCCTGGATCAGGTTCACATAACAGGTGCTGGAGATTTTCAGTTATCCAAGATTGAAGTTCTCAAGGATCCATGTCCCCTGAACACGAGAAAAGGGGACATAATGGATTCTGATGATATGAATGAGACACAGGTGAACTTTTATTTTGCTTACATAAACAGCAATTTTTTGTGGTATTGAAAAAGTTAGTATCCGATAAGATAAGATTGAACTGTAAAATAGTGATTTCCTATTAATTCCACTCATTCATGCTTGAATTTCTCTGGATTCATTTCTTGTCTCACCATTCTTCTCTTTCTTTGGACCTAGAGGCAACATTTTGGCAGACACCAAAGTACAATTACTACTCCTCTTTGTATAAGGCATTTTACTGACGAAGTTCAATATTCCAAAGTTGTGTATAGACAAGGCAAATTACAAATTGAAGTATTTTGAGGTTCAAATCCTTAACTATATTTTACCTTATCAAAAAAACACCTTGTACTAATAATGGGCGTATAGCATTGTAGATATATGCTTCTAGTGTAGCTGACATCTTTCCTCCCCCTTTTCTGGATGATGTATTCTCATAACCTCCAACCCTCTCCTTTATCGGTGTAACATGATATGCAAACATCTATTCTCCTCCTGTGCCTGTTGTAGTACATTTCGTGGTTCATCGAGCAGAATTCTTTGGTTTCCATCTCTCCTCATCCCAGCTACTTCTTCCAATGTATTACAGGTCGTCAGTTGCTTGATTCCTGACCCTATGAAGCAAGAGCCTTTACTTGTTGAGAATGTCCCTGATCCATTGGCTGGAGAGCAGGTAGAACTCTATTCTTTGTACGAATTTATTGTTCAGAGTGGTCAAAGTTCATACATGAAATGCATGTGTCTTATCATTCTACCTTGTGCATTTCTTTGTAACCACTGGGTTTTCAGTTCATGATGAAATGCATGTCTCATCATTGTACCTACTTGTGCCGTTCTTCTGTAACCATTTGTAATGTGTTCAAGTATTTGATCTCTATGTTGGTCTTAATCAGACATGGCCTACTGAGGCAGAAATGGCTGAAGCAGAAAGAAATCATGAGGAAAGAAAGCTGAAAAGGAAAACTCTTCCTAAGGGCACTTCTGAATACCAGGTTCATTTCCTGTCAATAGTTGTGCAAACATGTAATTCTTTATTGTAACGTAGGTGTATTGGTTTATACCAGAAATAATTAGTTGACTTGCAGGCTGCTTGGATTGTAGAAGATTCGGACGCTGATGTTTCTGAGAGCGAGAATGAAGAAGATGATGGTATGGTCTTGGACGAAGGGGAGAATGCCTTTAATAGCCAAGGGCGTATGGATGAATTTGAGCTTGATGATGACCAGGCTTCTCTATCACTCGAGTCAGATGAAGAAACTGAGACTCATTCTATGATGATGGTGGGTATACCTATGAGCATAGACATGACTATCATTTTTCCATTTATGGCCTTGTCGCATATAAGCAAAGCTGATAAGAGTAATCGGGATGATCAAAAAAGGGAAAGGAAAATGCAAGTTGTTAACTACTTATCTCATGAAGAAACAGAGTTGAAAAGAAGATAATGGTGGTAATTTCCATGAATCATATATATGATACTTTTAATTCTTGGCAATCAAGCCTACCATTTTAGCTTGGAAGGGATAAACAGCCTCAAGGTCTTTCTGTAGTAGCTTTTTAGGGGATAACAAAAATATGTAGAATTTACACAACAACAACAAAATGTGGAATCAATCTTTACAATAGGTGATACTTGTTGTAAATGAAGGTGTTTTAAGGTGATGGACATACACGGCATGTGTATGTTGTTGAAATATTAACTTCAATTATTTTTTGGTCTACTGTGTTGTAGCTGATTTTGTCTGCTGACTGTTTGGCTTATGAATACATAAAGCATTTGAGCTCTTTGAGCAATATTAATATACATATGTGGTTTGCAGAGGGATGTATAACAAAGTATAGTAAAGCCTGATATTCTCCCACTGAGGTATTAATATACATATGTGGGTTTAATCACATATATCCCGTATGGTCCCCATCTAATGTCACCAGTTACTAGGGTTTGATTATGCTATTTTCAGAATAACCATCACGGTATATCCTATTTCTGTTGCCACATACAGCATGTTTCCGATAGTATTTTGCCTAATATGTGGAATTATATTCTCGTGCATGTGAAGCTGTTTGATGCATCTCTTATGCAAAAGGGAGCAAAATTTTAGGTGCCCTGGCCAATTCTTGCTCAGAAAGTAATTGCTCTTAGTTTTTCCTTTCTGAATTAAGGATGTGCAGCCCAATGGCCTCTTTGGGGGGGGGGATGACCCAGAGGAAGTAATAACTGTTGAATGGAATCGTCAGTACAAACATCCGACCTCAGGAGAGAGTGCCTCCTTGTAAACTAAAAGCTTTGTTAAAATATCATGGGTGCTTGTAAAACTAAATGATATTTAGTGCAATTTAGAACCAGTATGTCAAAAAATCATTCGTTCAGACCTTTATCAATCAAAAAAGAGAAATCTTCTTTTGAATGTATTATTTTTCCCAAGTGTGTTTTGTAAGTTGGATGCTGAACTTATGTATTGTGTAGGATGGTGATAACCTGACCAAGGAGCAAATAGAAGACGAGATAAGAAAAATTAAAGAAGCACATGCTGAGGATGAAGGTACTTATTTCAATTTCCGCCGCTTAGCAGCTTCCTATGTTTTTGTTATTTCGGGGAACTTTCTTTTGATCTAATTTTTGTTTTGCCTACAGAATTCCCCGATGAAGTGGATACGCCATTGGATGTTCCTGCTAGGAAGCGTTTTGCCAAGTACAGAGGCCTCAAGTCTTTCAGAACTTCTTCCTGGGATCCCAAAGTACCTTCTTCTGTTAATTGAAAAATTTGTGTCTAGAAAAATCTCTGGACGTGCTCTAATTGCATTAAAAATCTTGGATGGGATTTGCAGGAATCTCTACCTCAAGAGTATGCTAGAATATTTGCATTTGACAATTTTAGTAGGACGCAGAAGCATGTACTGTCTAGAGCCCGAGAGATGGAACAGAACATTGATGAATGTATACCAGCTGGTTCATATGCAAGGCTCCATATCCGGGAAGTTCCAATTGGTGTGGCAAACAAGTTAAATATTGTAACGAAGACAATGCCTGTGACCCTGTGCGGTCTGATGCAGCATGAGTCTAAAATTTCTGTCCTCCACTTCAGGTACACCATCTTGTTATATGATTTTATAACCCTTTTTCCTTATTTTCTTCCCCTAGTGATTTTGTTTGTAATTGTTTAAGGACTTGAGTAACTTTCTGTTTGCAGCTTGAAAAAGCATGACAGTTACACTGCTCCAATAAAAGCTAAAGAAGAGATGATATTCAATCTTGGCTTTCGCCAGTTTGTTGCAAGGTGCTTTTCTTCTGTGTAATAAACTTTGTAACCTTTTGCCAAGTTACTAATGTTCACTGACTTCTTTCTCCCCCCTCCCCCAATGATTACAGGCCGATATTTTCTTCAGATAGCTTTAATGCTGACAAGCAAAAAATGGAGAGGTTTCTTCATGCCGGACGTTTTTCAGTAGCTTCAATATATGCTCCTATTTCATTTCCTCCCCTTCCTTTAATTGCCTTGAAAATTAAAGACGATGCAACTTCTGCCACTGTTGCTGCCGTTGGCTCTTTGAGAAGTATTGACCCAGATAGGATTATTCTAAAGAAAATTATTTTAACCGGGTAAGATTCCTCTGACATTTTAAGGGGTGGCTTTGGATAACCAATTCCTTGTTTATGTGGGAGGGGTCTGATTTTTCATTTTTGAGGATGGCTGGAATAATGAAGTATTGCTAGTTTAGGTTGGTTTGATTGCCCAAGCTTCTCTACGTGTAACACTTGCTAGAGTTGTGATTATAATTCTGTTTTAGGTTTATCACGGTTCGATTTTTGCTCTGCGTTCATTTATTTACACTGGAATAGATGGTTTAGATGTTTATTTCTGGAACTTTCTTTCTGAACAACTTATATTTCTTTTTTTATCATCTTTCTCCAGGTCAAAATTTGGTTTATATAGGTTGAACCTACTTAGCGCCATAATATAGAACCGTTGTGCTTTTTCACTAGGCATGACATGAAATATAATTTGTCAACCACGAAATTCGTGTTATTTGTTTATGCATGCTGGGATCTTGGAAAAGTTAAGTGGAATATCATTCTAGTTATTCATACTCGCATGGTAGGAAACTTGTTCTGAGAATCATTAGCGTCAGGACATCGTATTCTAAGCTGATTCTTCATGATGATATAATTTGCATTGCTTTTATTCTAGAATTTGAGGTTTTTGTTAGTTCAAAGGGAAAAATGATTGTAGAGAGAGCTAGTAGGTGATACTGTTATTAGTTAGCCTTTGTTCACAAGATATGTCATCTATGTTGCAGTTACCCTCAACGAGTATCAAAATTGAAAGCGACTGTAAGATACATGTTTCATAACCCAGAGGATGTCAGATGGTTCAAGGTATGTAAACAATTGTATTTTTTATCTTCTTATTTGTGAGCTATTCACCTTTAACAAATTGTCTGGACTTTTGTAGCCTGTTGAAGTTTGGTCAAAATGTGGTCGCCGTGGTCGCGTTAAGGAACCTGTCGGTACACATGGTATGTCTCTAAAATCTGAACTGAGTTTTTTCATTAAGGGTATATATAGAAACTTTCCACTCTTCTTCTATAACCCCCCTCCCCCCCACCCACCCACCCACACACACACACCCCTCCCACAAAAACAAGAAAAAAAATTCGTCCAGATATCACAATTCGCCAGTGTTGTGCAATTTAGTGTGGTGATATTTGTATCAAATAATGCATAAGCTTGTCATTTGCCCCTTGATTATGGGGCCTGTGGCTATTGAAGCATCCTTTTCAAATTTGACTGACCATGCCATTTGCGTATAATCAGAGTTTTCTGATTGGCAACTGGCCAAAAGGGGAAAAAAGAAAGAGCAAGTATTGCACTTGCTGTGTTGCTTGAATTATAATAATTGGTTCACTAATTGTTGTGCATGTGTATGCTCACAATGTGTATTATTTGAATTTAATAATAAGAAAAAGGTTTGCATGTTCTTGGGTTCTTCGATCACTCGATCATTTTGCCCTTCTACTATTTGTGGATGCCCGAACTATTTGACCCTTTCTAGGTGAACAACTTGTTTCTTGCATGCTCTATCAACTGCCACAAGTACAATTATTTTGAGTTTGTTGTAGGATTTATATTTCTTTTTGATGTATTTTATCACGAATTTGACTTATATACACTGAGAAAGTAAGAATTCTTACACTGCATTGTATTTTAACATGTTATAACGGAAAGTTAAAACTCATGTTTTCATATCTGCAGGGGCAATGAAGTGCATCTTCAATGGAATCCTCCAGCAGCATGATACTGTATGCATGAGTTTGTTTAAACGCACATACCCCAAGTGGCCAGAAAAGTGGTTCCCAATGACAGATGCTTAAGAAAGTTCAAGAGGTGACTCTGGTCTATGGTTTCTCCTCAAAGTGTGAAGGGGGAGAAATCCATATTTGCTGCACATGGGAATGAAGCTCTGGTTCAGAATGGGTTACTTAAGTTTTTTTTTTTTTTTTAAATAGTTTTTTTTTTGGGTGGGGTGGGTGGGGGTGGGGGGTGGGGTGGGGGGATTTTACTTTGTTTCCTTTTCTTCCTCCAAACGGTTTGTCAGAAACTAGTTTATTTATAGTGTATAATAGAGTAGCTCATTTTTTGGTGCCAAAAATCAAATCTTGTATCACTTTATTAGTTAGTTTCAAATTGTGAACACCTTAATTTTTTTGTCCTCAGGTGAATCCTTAACAAGTTTTACCATTTTTTTTGTCCTCTGCTGTTTCCTATTACTATAATTTTTCTAGAATGAGTAATATGCAGTCCAATCAATTTCAAGAATCCGTGGATATTCAATTATTTATTTGCATACTTATGGTCTAATAGTTAAACGATATAAAGCAATGCGATCTTCAGGTAGATACTAAGTCCATTAATTTGAATAAATCAATACAAACAAAAAGAAAGCAAATATGTACGTATATATAAACATGTAAGGCGTTTTATGACACTAATAATTTAGAAACTGTACAAATAAATAATACCAAATATTTGGATGTTCCTTAGAGATAAAAACATTGAGTTACAGTATGAATCCATACTAAAAAGAAATATAAGTAAATTCTGAAAATCATGTGAATAGTTTCCTTTTGGATTAATAATGTAATAAGATTCTTTCAGAGTTATTAAAGTAATCAGATTTAGAGCTTTAAATAATGAGACATATAGAACAGAGTTACTAATGTTCTATATCGTTGATCTTATCTATCTATATTATATTAAAAGCACGAAGACCCTTAGCGAAATATCGTTCACTTTTTTCACCCTCTAAAAATATATTATATATTGGATAAAATAGTAATTTAAGTTATTTCTTAAAATCTAGGGGTTCAAAATTAATTAAATAAGCAACGATATACATAATCCCAATATAAAATCGTAATTAAATTATTATATTGGGAATTTGAAGTCTACTAAACTTTTGATTATTAAATTCTTTCCTTCTTTGAAGTCGTAATTATTTTCAAGCCTTTGCCTTTTTATTTTGTTAGAAATGATTTAATCATTATTAGACTTCAACTCAAATAAAATAAAATTCTAGCTTTGTCCAAATCCAAATTAAACGTAAATTTTACATCTTTTTTAGTCTAATTCTACCAAATTTATTGGCTATTCTGATAAGCAAAAAAGAAAAGAACTTTTAAACACGTTAGGAATCTTGGATAAGTTTTATTTTCAAGTTTTTCCTTTTCTTTATTTTGTTATGAGCAATTTAATCATTATTTGACTCAAACTCAAGTAACACGTAAGCTTCACACTCCTTTTAGTTCTTCCGAATTTTAGACAATTATTTTTTTCTAAATTTTGGTTTCTAATTATATTGGACAAAACTGTAATTTAATTTTTTTAATATTAATAAATTTTCTGTTATTTTAAATATGTTGAAAGTCCTAATACAGTATTTAGAAATTCAAAATTGAGTATATTTCTACTAATAAGTATGGATGAATATATTTTGCATTCATATATGATTCAAAATGGAATATGCAGAATTTAGTCATGCAATTTCGAACTGGTTTTTGATATTCAACGTTTTGATAAACTAAGACAAAAAATGGGTAATATACCAATTTCCAATTTAAAACAAGGAGTTCACTCTTTTTTTAAGAATATTTTTTTCGGGAATTTAAGTTTTTCCCTAATATTTAGGAGATATAAATCTACTAAATTTTTAACATTAAATTCTTTCTTTTTTGAACTATATATAAAAAGTCCTATTATATTATATCTATTTGTGATGACCCAAAAGGTCATCTCTTGTTTTAGAAATCAAAACCGTGTTTCGAGACCTTAAAAATCTTTTTTTATCTTTTTTCGATTTGCGTGCGCAAGTCCGGGCGCAATGCCGGAAAGCTTTTATGTGAAAAATTTAAGAAATAATGATTTTTGGCTTAAAAAGATAATTTCTGTTGACTTCGGTCAACGTTTTGGGTAAACGGTCCCGGACCCGTATTCCGACGGTCCCCGAAGGTCCGTAGAAAAATATGGGATATGGGCGTATGCCCGGAATCGAATTCCGAGGTCCCTAGCCCAAGAAATGAATGTCTCAAAGAAATTGATAAGACTAAAAATGTAATAATTCAAAAGATTTGATCTTGTTGGTTTCGGTCCCGTATTTTGGTTTCGGATCCCGGCACAGATCTGTTATGATATTTAAGCCTTATCTGTAAAAATTTGGTGAAAACGGAAGTGATCTGATGTAATTCGGATGTTGGTTGAGAAAATAGAAATTTTGAAACTATCTTGAAAATTTCATGAGTTTTGGTGTTGAATTCATAGTTCTAGATGTTATTTTGGCGATTTGATCGCGCGAGCAAGTTCATATGATGTTTTAAGACTTTTGTACATGTTTTGTTTGGAGCTCCGAGGGCTCGGGTGAGTTCTGGATAGGTTACGGAGTAAGTTTGGAACTTAGAAATCTGTTGTTGCATCTGATACCTGTAGCATGCCTCTGATCTTGCAATTGCGAGATCAGACTTTGCATTTGCGAGCTTAACAGTCATGGTAATTGCGAGGACTTTATCGTAATTGCGAAGAAGACCTGGCCAGCAGAGTTCGCAATTGCGAACATATCTTCGCATTTGCGAAGTAGTCAGGGACGGGGGAATCATCGCAATTGCGACCAAAGGTTCGCATTTGCGACAATAGCAGAAATGCGACATGTTCTCATTTGCGATGCCTGTCTCGCATTTGTGAGCTTCGCAATTGCGAAGCTCAGGTTGCAAATGCGACATCTGCAATTGTTCAAAACAGAACTTAAACGGGATTTTCACCCATTCTTTACATTTTTCAAATTCTATAACCCTAGAGGCGATTCTCCCAAGACCAAATCTTCCACAAAACTTTGGTAAGTGATCCTAACCCACTTTCTTTCACTTTCCCATCACATTTCATGAATTTCCAACTAAAAATCTAAGATTTATATGATAAAATATTGGCGGTTTGGGTAGAATTAGAGATTTTTATAAATTGGGGATTTAGACCTCGATTTGAGGTCGAATTCCAAAACCAATTGTATATCTAGGCTCAGGGTGAATGGGTAATCAAGTTTTGGTCCGAATTTCTTTGGACTAAGCGGGTCTGGGGACGATTTTTGACTTTTTGGTGAAAATATTGGAAAATCTATAATTATGCATTGAAATTGAGTTCTTTAACATCTATTGATGTTATTAAGTTAATTATGACTAGATACGAGTGAATTGGTGGTGAAATCGAGAGGTAAAGCGGTGATTGAGTTTTGAAATACCCATTGGCTTGAAGTAAGTGTTTGGTCTAACCTTGACTTGAGGGATTAGGGATCCCCGACTTGCTTACTATGTGAAATAACATGTGTGTGGCGTATAGGTGTGGTGACAAGCACCTATGCGTCGCCAAATACTTGTTTAGCTTGTTCTTTTGCCCCGTTTCCCTATATATTGCTCTCATGTCTTACTTGCTACTTGCTTATTGATACTTCCATGTCTAATTGCTTCTTGGTAAATATTGCTCCTCTATTGGTATTGTTAATTGTTCCATTATATCACACTGTTGGTTTATATTGGTTTATTGGTGCTTCATGGTACACTTTGGTTGGTCTCGTTGTATAGTTTTAATTGGTGAAGTTTTATAATCGTAGTGATATTCCATTGTGTTGGATTGAGGTATAAGTATTTTGAAGGATTTGAGTTAACTTGTGAAACACTTATCTTTATTTTTGTAATTGGTGCTGATATATATATATAATGGGATCGGGTTACACGCTGCAACATGAGGAATAAGGATGAATGTGATTGACTGGTGGGATCGGGTTGTACGCCGCAACAAGGAGTAATAAGGGTGGACAGGTGGGATCGGGTTGCACGCCGCAACAGGAGGAATAAATGTGATATATTTAGGAGTAACAAGGGTAAACTGGTGGGATCGGGTTGCACGCCGCAACAAGGAGTAATAAGGGAGAATATTTATATCGTTATTGATTATATGGTGGGATCGGGATGCGCGCCGCATCAATTGTTGTTTATGTATTCATTTCTGCCGAGACTCATTATTGTGGTATTGAAACTCCCCTAAGGATTGGTTATAGCTGAGTATTAGTGTAAGACTGGGTTCCTTAATTATTTAATGAAAGTTACTATTATATTTCAATCTATATTTCCTTTCTGTTTTAGTACCAACTGTTGCAGGTTATATATGTTGTTATGCCCCGCCGTAGCCTCGTCACTACCTTATCGAGGTTAGGCTGGGCACTTACCAGTACATAGGGTCGGTTGTACTGATACTGCACTCTGCACTTCCTGTGCAGATCTCGGAGCTAGTGGCTGATCGAGAGGTTGGTTGTTGTTACTGCATTTAGGATACCCAAGGTAGCCCTGCAGACGTCCGCAGACCCTGGCGTCCCCTCCTATCTTTACTTCATTTCTGTTTTACTTTCTTCGAGACAGATGTATTTTCTTTCAAACCATACTTATAATATTCATAGACTGTTCGTGAGTTGTGACACCAGTTTCTAGGTGGTATTTACTTATGTTTTCGTTAATAATATAAGAGTAATTAGTTAAATCATGTACTTTCGCTTTTATTTTTCGCTGATTTAATTTTATTAGATTTTAATTATAAAAGGATAAAGGAAAAAGGTTAAATATTCTGTAATTTTGGCTTAAGGCTGTATTCTGGGCCGGGGCCGGGCCTAACGGTCCCGGGCTTTGGCGGTCCGCCTTTGGCAGTCCCGGGTCAAATGATCCTAATGGGTGGAACCGGCCCACTATGGGCCTAAGCCCACATGGTCCCGGGCTAAATAGGCTGGGCCCACAGGCCTAAGTGTTCCGGGCTATTTTTTTCGAATTTTTTTTATCTAAGGTAATTTCTTGTAAACAATATATATATAGAGAGAGTATGTCCCAAAATTTTTACATATAACCCCAAATAATTATTTTGAGAAATCAATTTATTAATTTCTGCGATGCTGACTGCTGCAACATTTTCATCAATAAATTTTTGGAAGGCAGAAAATGTGATACCAGTATTATTAGGTAAATAAAAGGTGCTTGAGGAGGGTATATAGCTTTAACCATATTACCACTCCCATCTTTATAAGCTCTTCTTAGTGAATTCAGATGGTACAAAGATACCTTTATGAGTAGGGTTATGGAATTACCTGAAAATAAATATGAGCATTAGAAAGCTAAGTTTATAGATGCTCTTCCCTCCTTATCTGCTGAGAGAGTAAGGAAAGCATTAAGGGGTAGTTACGGTGAAATTCCGTATAAGAATTATACCTATGGCAAACTTATAGGAGTTTGTACACAAGAAGGATTAAACTTGTGTAATGAGCTGAAACTATCTAGACAACTTAAGATGATGAGCACCTTACAATTTATAAACTTTCAAATTCTTCATCTGAAAGTGATAAAGGCTTATAAATTTTTGTGTACCAAAAGTGAGGACCTCCTAATTTCATGATAGGATTTAACATGGCAGCAACACCAAAAATAGGGGTGATAGGGAAAAAATATTTTTTAAACTTATCTTTCATAGAATTAATAGCAAGTTGATAAATTACCTCACCCTCTGAAATTGAGTAAACAAATTTGCAAGTGCTGCAATATAAACTAAACAGTTAGAAATAGTAGGATAATATTGCCCAGATAATTCATTTGTAGCAACATGAAATTGTTCTAAAAAGTCTACAAGTATTTTAACATTAGTCCAATCCTGATCTGTAAGGTGCTCATCATCATCATCATCACCACCAACACGAGCATTAAATGTTGCATTTATTGGGTTTCTATATTCATATGCAACAACTAAACTTTCATACATGTAATTCTATCTAGTCCCACAAGGTTTAGGAATCTTTCTTTCTCTAAGGCCAAATTCATCACATTTTTTAAAACATTCTCTAAGTCTACTTCTACGGTTTAAGTAAAAAAGCGAATTAAGAGCCATTTTAACCTTTTCAATTTCCACATTTAAAATTTTTATACCATCACCGATGATTAACTGGTAAATATGACAAATACATCTAACATGGAAAATATTAGTAAATGCAGGATTTAGTGTAGTTGTAAGCAAGCCTATAGCATTAGTGTTACTAGAAGCATTATCCATTGAAACTAACATTATTTTATCTCTAATGCAAAAATATCTACAAATATCTGCAACTGTGTTAGCAATAAACTTACCTGTGTGGTGTGAATTAATTATTCTATAAGCAATAATGAGATTTTGCATTATCTAGTCCTCATCAATCCAATGACTTGTAACAATTAGATAATCACAGTCATTACCACTTCTACCAATATCAGTAGAAATAGCAATGCGACAATCTATATGAGTAAATAAATAGCACAAATATTGTTCATATTCATGTTTATATTTATAAATATCGCTTTTACGGTTGCGCGAGGTCATCCTTTATAAGTAGGATTAAAAACTCTTCTAATATAATGCACAAAGTGAGGGTTAGAAGGAAAACTATAGGGTAAGCACATAACAGTAACCATTTTTGCCAATTCTTCACGATCTTTATTTGGATCATAATATAAAATGTCACCGGTAACAGTGTTAATTCCCGGTTGAACTAGATTTGACCCTGTACTAGGGTTAACCTCAGTATCTACACTTCTCCCCTCTTGCGCAACTTTCATTTGTAAATATCTAGCTTTATCTCTAGGGTATTTCTTTATGTGTCTAGTCAAAGTACCCGTACCGCTACAGTCTCCAGTATATTTATGAGTCATCAAAGACCCACAAGTTTTACACTTAGCCTTATTTTGTTCTCTTAGTTGAGTAAAAAGTGCCAAACAAGAGATGTTTCGGTCCGTTTAGAAGGTTGTCTATTAAAAGTAGGGGTTACTACAGGAGGGTCAGGCGGGGCATCATTTGGATTAATATCAGTTGAGTTATTAACAGGACTAGTAGGTGTATCATCTAAATCCGGTTGCGTTTCATCTAAATCATCATTTTCCTCATCATTTTCAAAGATAGTTTGATTAGGACAAAGAGCATTCATAACTTCATCATTTAATTGTTGACCTGGTGCAACATCATAGCAAAATTGACTATCAGAAAATTGAAAATAAGGGTTATCACTATCAAGAATAACAGGTGGAGGAGGACAGGTAACAGGTCTGGGTCGGAGAGCTGGGGGAGGAGTAGTAGCTTGGCGACTAGATTCACCAATTTTAAATTTTCCCTTACCCTTACCATCAAATATGTTTTTCAAAGAAAAGTCCATATTAATTATAATTATACAAACTAA
Organism: Nicotiana sylvestris; assembly: GCF_000393655.2. Taxonomy (NCBI): domain Eukaryota; kingdom Viridiplantae; phylum Streptophyta; class Magnoliopsida; order Solanales; family Solanaceae; genus Nicotiana; species Nicotiana sylvestris. The sequence goes on along the minus strand of NC_091060.1, from coordinate 179,388,826 downwards.
AACAAACAAAACTATAATATTAAAACTTAAGAGTTGGAACAAGTTTATCGAATTGCCGAACAACTTCTTGAAAATTGAATATCGTTGAAGACTTGAATACTTCAATTCATCAACTTCACAATTTTTCACAAAATTGCAATAATAAAGTAAGCAATTATAGAAGAAAATTAGAGAGAGATTGATGAATGTGTGAGTAAAAATGAAAGAATGAGGGAGTATTTATAGTTGAGAATAGGAAAAAAGTGTAATTATAAAAAGTTTGGGGTTAAAACAAAGTTTGGGGGCCAAATGGCTATTTTTTAAAAAGCCAAACGGCTAAAATGGTAGGCCAAAGGCTAGTTTTTAAACTTCTAACCGTTGGCCTTTTTTTAATTTTTTTTTTTGAAAAATAGCCGTTTGGCCCGGTTGAACTGGCCCAGACCCGCCTGCCGGTCCCAGGCTAAATGGTCCCGGGCTCGCGGTCTATTTTGGGAGGACCGACCCGCAGTGGACTTTTAGGACCGTTAGGGACCGACCCGTTTGAACCGGCCCGTTTGGCCCGTTTGCTAGCGGTCCCGACCTGGGCCCGGCCCACAATACAACCTTATTTTGGCTTGCCTAGAGAGTGCAATGTTAGGCGTCATCACGGTCTGAAGGTAGAAAAATCGGGTCGTGACACTATTGCGCAAATCTTTTCCTTATTTTATGTAACACAATAATTTTATAAAACACAAGTAATATCAAAAAAATAAAATAATTAATGGTAAGAAGTAAAGTGTAGCTGTTACTTGGTGTAGTTTTAAGTTATTTTTTTGTTATAAAAGTATAACCAATTAAGTCTATATTAGTAAAAATAAAAAATACATTAGAGAAAGACTAAGTAGTAAACTATAACTTATGTTGACACTTCTTCAATTTTCTTATTCTTAAGTCTAGATTTTAATCGATCATAGAGTTAATACTCATAAATTTTATATAATTTAATTATTGTAATGATCCAACCGGTCGTTTTGAGCTCTAGCGTGACGTTCAGCATTCTGAGGTCATAAGTAGCTTCATTTCAGGTATTATGACTTGAACGCATGGTCGAAATTGAATTTCGGGAAGTTCAGAGTTGATTTGGAAAGAGAATTCTCATTTCGGAAGCTTAAAGTTGAAGGAATTAGCTAGGATTGGAATTTTACGTAAACGACCTCGGAATCGGGATCTGAAGGTTCCAGCAGGTTCATATGATGATTTCGGACTTGGGCGTATGCCTGGATCAGGTTTTGGATGATTTGGGAGCATTTTGGCGCATGTTGTAGAAGTTAGCATTTTGGAAGAAATTCTATATGTTTGGCTTGAAGTGCATTTCAATGTTATCGATGTCCGTTTGGGATTTCGAGTCTGGGAGTAGCTCCGTATGGTGATTCTAGAGTTGGTAGCGCGATAGGAAGTGATTTCGGAGGTCTGTAGGTCATTTTGGAGTCATTTGGCTAAAGATAGAAAATTAAAGGTTTTTGAGAAGTTTGACCGGAAGTGGACTTTTTGATATCGGGGTCGGAATCCGATTTCGGAAATTGGAATAGGTCTGTAATGTCAAATATGACTTGTGTGCAAAATTTGGGGTCAATCGGACGTGATTTGCTAGGTTTAAACATCGAGAGTAGAAGTTTGAAGTTCTAAAGTTCATAAAGCCTGGATTGGAGGCCGATTCGAGATTTTTGCGTTGTTTGATATGATTTGAGGCCTCAAATAAGTCCGTAATGTGTTTTGGGACTGGTTGGTATGATTGGTTGGGGTCCCGGGAGCCTTGGGTGGTCTCCGGGTGGTTAACGGATCAAAAATAAAAATTTTGGAAGGCTGAAGTTGCTGGTTGCTGTCATAACCGCACCTGCAAGAAATGGGCCGCAGGTGCGGAGTCGCAGAGGCAGCTAGAAGAGCCGCAGATGCGGTATTGGCGGAGGAAAGTTGGGACTGCAGATGCGGTCATTTTGCCGCAGATGTGGGACCGCACCTGCAGTGAAGAAGACGCAGAAGCGGAAAAGGGCAGCCTGGTGAGGGTCCGCAGAAGCGGTATTCTAACTGCACCTGAAGAAACCGCAGAAGCGGTCAAGATACCGCAGGTGCGAAAAGTGCTGGAGGCAGAGAGATGTTTTAAAAATCGGGATTTGGCCATTTTCTCTCATATTTTCTTGGCTTGGGCGATTTTTGGGAAAGCTTCAAGTGGGATTTTCATCATCAACGATAAGGTAAGCTAATCTCATCCATCTTGAGTTAAATACATCAATTATGTTTTAGCATGTAAATTGGTAGAAATTTGGGGGTTTTGGTAGAAAGACCTAGAATTTATATTCTTGGAATTTAACCACGATTTTGGGTATGGAATTAAGAGAAAATCATATATTTGAGTTCGTGGGTTCATGGGTAAACTTTATCTTCGAAAAATTTCAGGATCCAGGCACGTGGGCCCGAGGGCAATTTTGTCAACTTTTCGATCGGGACTGGGAGTTGCTATAAATTGGATGGTAATGAGTAATTGAGCATATAATAATGGATTTGTATAATCACTGGCTAGTTTTGGAGCATTGTCCATCGATTTAAGTCTTCGGAGGAGCGTGGAATGCCGGTTATGGATCTTCGGAGCGAGGTGAGTCTCTTTTCTAACCTTGTAAGAGGGAATTGTCTCCATAGGTGAGCTAATTGATTATGTGCTCTTATTTGTGGGGGCTACATACGCACGAGGTGACGAGAGTCCGTGCATAGCTACTATTATGCTATTGTCCGGGTAGTTTAGGACCCAAGAACATGTTATACTTAGATTATTTGTGAACTTTTTGACAGCTTGAATTGCTTAAATCACATTGAATTAGTAAATAAATTTCTAAACTGATTAAACTTTATTTTTCTTAAATGGTTAAAAGAGGATTGGTTTTCTTTGGAAAATTTCTCCGTGTGGACTTCTTGGTTGTCAGTCTGTATGTGTTTATTTTTGGAGCGGGTCGAGCGCCTCGGTAGATTAAATAGATACATCTATGGTTCGCGCCGTTCAACCCTCGGCAGTGCACAATTTATTTTTTGTCGGAGCGGGTCGTACGTCCTCGACATGATTTGCGCATGCTTGTATTGCTTGCCTTAAGATTATTTGGGATTGATATTTGCTCTCCCCGACTTGAATAATTGGAAACTATTGGATTATAAATCTTGAGAATTTTAATATAAAAAGGAACTTTCACCTGTTCATGACTTACTTGAAATTACTGTCATTCTTAATCAATCCTTGATTATTCGCATTAATAGTATATCATTATTGGACCACTAGTAAGTGTCGAAGTCGACTACCTCGTCTCTACTTCTTCGAGATTAGGCGGGATACTTATTGGGTACACGTTGTTTCGTACTCATACTACACTTCTGTGCATTTTTGTTGCACAGGCACATGCGTCTCTAGTGGCTTACGCGGCGTGACAGCATGGTTGATACGGAGACTTAGGTGAGCTGCACTTCTCGAGGCGACCCGCAGCAAGCAGAGCCTCTTTCAAATTTCTGTATTTATTTCTGTCTAATATTGTATTCCGGACGATTGTTGTATTACATTATTTTCTAGAAATTGCTCATGCACTTGTGACACCGGGTTCTGGGAGGATTTTTGGATTATTAAATGTTAAGTTTTGTTAAAGACTTCATGGTTATTTCTGTAAATTTTATTATTCGTTATTTAATGTATAAAGAAAAATGATTTTAAACAATACAAAAAAAAATTAAAATTTAATTAAGTAATTTGGTTGGCTTGCCTGACAGCGGTGTCCAGCACCATCATGACCATTAATAGATTTTGGGTCGTGACAATTGTTAGAGTAAAAGTATAAAAGAAACTGACGGAAAGTTCTTTTTGTATGAAAGGTATAAGCTTGTATATTACCCTTTAATTAAACACTTCTTTCACAAAATGTATGTACCAAAATAAATACATATTCTAATAAATAGTATAATAAGATATAAGATAACCCTACAATTACGATAATTATACTCTCTAGTTCAACCACAAATTGAAGAAATATTTTTGAAATAACACATAACAATTGCATGTCACAAAACATAAGTTGATAAACATTCATATGATGTTCATAAAATTTACATTGGTTGACATGTGTACACGACTACACGCACAAAGCAAGTATAATTTTTATTTTTATCCTTTAAAAATTAATTTAACACTAGGTAAAATAAATTTTTTAAAACTATTTAGGACTTTAAAATTAACTAAAATTTTAATTATTAAATATTTTCTTATTTGAATTAAGTCTTACTATTTAGGACTCAAAATCATTAAAATTTTACTATTCCAAATAACATATGTCCAGATCAAATTTAAGACAAAAACCAACAGGCAACAATTTCAAACTAAATACTATTGGTACTTTTTATTGTTCTTCTCTCGATTTATGTTTATTGCTTTGTGCATATTAATTCTCCTTCTATTATCTTCTTCCACATAAAAATATGAACTAAGCCAAAAATTATTTATCGAAAAGAAAAGAGGATTTTAGAAACCAAAGCTCCCAAATAATAAAGTATTGTCTGCGTCAATACTTTTATGTTGAATATATCTACTGATGATGGAGAACTTATTCGACATATAATATCAACAATTGATATTTACAAGAACTTAAACAGTATTTTTAATTTATATATAACTCAAACATAATTTTAAATATAATAGTTACGCGATCTTTTAAATTTTTGACTTCATGGAGATTGGATACACGCGCAACGCGCGTAGCAAAAGACTAGTAACATTACTAAGTTTAAGAAAATTAAATATTACTAGTATTAGAATGAGATTTTTTCATATAACTACAAAATCAGAACAATATTTATCCGTTTTACTAGGACTGAGGACCAAATGTATCACATATTTACATACATTAAGGACTATACTTGTCAAAAGGGATATATCAAGGATCAAATAAAGCAACCCAAATACAATAAGGACCGTTTTGATCATTTATCGTAAACTTGTCCCCTCTAATGTAGTTTATATATATAAACTACGTTAAAAGCATGAAGGCCCTTAGTGAAATATCGTTCGTCTTTTTTACCCTCTAAACATAAATTTCTACATTGGCCATAATTGTAATTTAAGTCACTTTTCCAATATTTAGGATACTTAAATCACATAATATTTTGATTAGTAAATATTTTATTGCTGAGCTAATTAAGAAGTCCTAATTCTTAGCCTTCACCATAGCATGTTCATTAAATAACAAAATGTGAGTATTACCATTCAATGTAGTACTATTAATAAAATAATATTTACCTAGAATAAAATACTAAACTTTAAGCTAATGCCTTTTCTTTTCATTTCAAACTTAATCTTTATCACAAAATAAATATTCTGAAGTCCCTCAAATTTTATGTTAAATGTCATAAGAAACAATTCATATAATAGTTATTTAATTACTTTTTAATATTTAAGAGCCTAAATTAATTAAAATTTTACTTATTAATTTGTTTTCTTATTCGAATCATGTAGAAAGTTATAATATTTAGAGATATATTAAAATCTCACTTCGTATAAGCCTTACACATAAGTTATATATGAATGATTAAAAAATAAATAAAAGAAGAATAGAAAGATTTAAGAAGAAATAGGTACGGTTCCTGGACAATAACGTAGATAATTCACTTTTTAAAATATACTGCACCAATAATTTTATTCAATATTATACTTTTAACTTTCAAAAGTTTCGAATGCCCTTTTACAATTATAAGCAATGTCGAGCGGAAATCAATAAAAGGCATAAAATAACAAGATAATTTTTGAGATTCTTTAATTTTTAATCCATGATATATTTAGCTAAACATGAGAGGGTTTATCCGTTAGCTTTCAATTGTAGATTTTCTTAGTAGCTTGCTTTATTTTATTTTTAATGTCCTTTTTGGTTTATTATTGAATTTTAATTTATGTTATTTAAAGTTTGTAGATTATTAGTTGTCTGCTTATATGTTATAAGTTGTATACTTCATGATTATTTATATTTTCAAGATTCTTGCCCGTGAAACAGAAATTTTGAAATTACAAACTTGGAACGTATCTTAAGTTGAATTAGTTGAATTATTGATGATTGAGGATTTATGGGATAGTTTTTTAATTATTGAGTTAATTATACACAACCAATATTCATAATTTCATATTATCTTCAGGAACTTACACTTTTATTTTATAATTTAACATTATTTTTTAAATAAATTTATACTCACTAAGATAGGATTCGTGCCCGTCACGCATACCCTAATGCTAGTCTCATCTATATTTTATATTAAAAGTACAAAGACCCTTAACGAAATGTAGTTCGTATTTTTTACCCTTTTAAAATAGAGTTCACATTAGACAAAATAGTCATTTAATTATTTTTCTATTTAAGAATTTGAAATAACTAAATTTTTTGTTATTATATATTTCCTTATTTGAACATTTCTAATATTTAAGACTTCAAAGTGAATTAAAATTGTACCTTTTATAAATCCTTTCCTATTTGAAATATGTAATCTAACAATATTACCTTTCATTTTAATTTTCTTAACACTTGTAACGTTAGAATACATTAAAATATTATTCACGAATCCTTCTCAACCTTAATCGGCAAGAATCCCTAAACTTCATCTAATTTACACTAAATATTTGTTTGTGCATTTTCGATAGTCAAGCAAATGTTATTTGAAACTTGTATGTTAAATCTTATAGCATAATTTCAGAGACATTGAAAAACTAATCATGAATACTGGAAGAGCAGAAGTATCGGAAAAGATTAATTTGTTCTTACTTATTTTCATATTTTATATATTTTGAAATTAATTGTAAAATCTTAATAATTATATTGTGTCTAAAATCTAACGTCATGTCCTAATGATAAGTAACGTAATATTTTTCATTTAGTGTATAAATAATATTAAAGTACTAGATGTTATTTTCAGTTTGGGTGTAGATAATACTATTAAATTTCTAGAATATGAGGCGTTGATACATAGTTTAAGAATGAAAGATTTAATAGTCAAAACTTTAACAAAAATACCTAAATATAATAAAAAAAATTATATGAATTTTATCTAATTTTAAATATATCTTTAAAGAATAATGAGACTAGAAAACTCAAACACTTGAATAAAACAAAATTAGATTATCGACTACTTGTCGACGCCTCCTTTTTCTACGTGTGTCAAAATCGGGTATACAACATTGGGAGGACAACCCTATTCTCTTTCGAGAATTGAGTTTAGAAGTTGAAGAGTCATCACCTAATGATTATAGTGCATTTGGACACTTTTAGAAGAGTTTGAGATGAAGAAACCAGAGATTAGGGTAAAGGCTAGAAATTAGGGGAAGGTGTTAGGCACCCCTCAGGATTCACAAGTGTGGTTCCCGGCCATGCTACAATTGCGACTTTAAGAAGACAGGTAGAAAAATAAAGCAAAGGGCTTCACATAGTTTTGCAAACAAGTTTAAGAGTTGAAGAAGTAGAAAGTTTAGAAAATTAGTTTTAAAAGAAAACTTAAAAATTAACAAGTAAAGGGAAGAGGGGTCCTAGGTTTACAAACAATATGGATCACATCAATGTAATATCCAGCAATCTCTCCTCAGAAGAGGGGTGGCACGTGATATTAGCGCAGGAAATGCAGATGGAGGTAGAGCTTAACCTCGGAAGGCAAAAAGGTAGCCTTATGCAAAATGCAGATGGAGACAGAGCTTAGTCTCGAAAGGCAGAAAAGTAGCCTTATGCAGATAATGATGGAGGTAGAGCTTAACCTCGAAAGGCAGAAAAGTAGCCTTATGCAAAATGCAGATGGAGAGAGGGCTTAGTCTCGAAAGGTAGATAAGGTAGCCTTATGCAATACAAGGAAATGCAAGATGGAGACAATGCTTAGTCTCGGAAGGCAGAAAGGTAGCCTTATGCAAAATGCAGATGGAGACAGGGCTTAGTCTCGGAAGGCAGAAAGGTAGCCTTATGCAATGCAAAGATATGCAGATGGAGGTAGAGCTTAACCTCAGAAGGCAGAAAAGTAGCCTTATGCAGTGCAAGAATGCAGATGGAGGTAGAGCTTAACCTCGGAAGGCAGAAAAGTAGCCTTATGCAATGCAAGGAAATGCAAGATGGAGACAATGCTTAGTCTCGGAAGGCAGAAAGGTAGCCTTATGCAATGCAGGAAATGCAGATGGAGGTAGAGCTTAGTCTCGGAAGGCAAAAAGGTAGCCTTATGCAAAATGATGAGAAATGCAGGATGGAGACAATGCTTAGTCTCGGAAGGCAGAAAGGTAGCCTTATGCAAATGACGATGGAGGTAGAGCTTAACCTCGGAAGGCAGAAAAGTAGCCTTATGCAATGCAAAGATATGCAGATGGAGGTAGAGCTTAACCTCGGAAGGCAGAAAAGTAGTCTTATGCAGATGATGATGGAGGTAGAGCTTAACCTCGGAAGGCAGAAAGGTAGCCTTATGCAGTGCAAGAATGTAAAAGGATGATTAGTAGTAAGATCTCTTAGCTGATAGCCGATTATGATAATATGACTGCTGGGGAGATTGTGTATGAATAGCAATTGCGGGCACTTGATGGTTCTGAGAAGTTGCATTCTTGGGAAAGTGTGAGTGCATAAATATATCTAATGATATTGCGAATTGAGTGCCTGCATCCAAAGAAAAATCGTGAGTTCTGTAAGGGTAAAAGGTTAGTTCGTCTTCCCCAGGCTCTTGACATTGTGTGTCATTGGGGTAGCATCGCTAAACAACAGCAATCCGGATAATAGTTATGCATGATTTAGTAAATATAACGTAAGTATATAATCAAAAATAGTTTTCTTTAGATGAACCAACGACTGCGACGTGGTTCCGGACATTGCAACCTCTTTCGCTTCGGAATTTTGAGGGTCCTCCTCAAAATTCTGCCCCAGTTTGCTGAGCGGACATTTCTGATGGCTGTGCTGAATGACTAAAAAATCATCTTCGGAATTTTGAGGGTCCTCCTCAAAATTCTGCCCCAGTTTACTGGGCTGGCGATGCATGGACTAAAATCAACTTCGGAATTTTAAGGGTCCTCAAAATTCTGCCCCAGTTTCGATAGCGGGGGGAAATGGAATTTTTATTAAATTGTGACCGAACCCATAGGGCTGCCTACGTATCCCCTCTTAAACGGGAATCAGGTTAGGCGTAGTTCAAATTACATCATTAAGGGAATCATAAGTGGTTACACATAATATCGTTTCACTGCATCTGAATTGATTGGCTTCGGCCAGACTTCTCCATCCATCTCTGCAAGAATAAGGGCTCCTCCAGTTAGAACCCGGTGAACCATGTACGGACCCTGCCAATTGGGAGAGAACTTCCCCTTGGCTTCATCTTGATGTGGGAATATTTTCTTCAACACCAGCTGCCCCGGTGTAAACTTCCTTGGCTTAACTCTTTTGTTGAAGGCTCTGGACATTCTATTCTGATACAACTGACCGTGGCAAACTGCATTCATCTTTTTCCCATCTATAAGGGCTAACTGCTCGTAGCGTCCTTTTACCCATTCTGCATCATCCAACTCTGCTTCTTGTATGATCCTTAAGGAGGGAATTTCTACCTCGGTGGAGATGATGACCGCCTCTGTACCATAAACCAGCATGCAGGGAGTTGCTCCGGTCGATGTGCGGACTGTGGTGTGGTATCCCAATAAGGCGAATGATAATTTCTCATGCCATTGTCTGTGCCTTTCGACCATCTTCCTTAGTATCTTCTTGATATTCTTGTTGGCTGCCTCCACAACTTCATTCATCTGAGGCCTGTAGGCTGTAGAGTTCTTGTGTTTGATCTTGAATGTTTCACACATTGCTTTCATCAAGTCGCTGTTGATATTGGAACCATTATTGGTGATGATTGATTCCGGAATTCCGAACCGACAAACAATGCGGTCGCGGACGAAATCTGCCACAACCTTCTTACTGACCGCCTTGTATAATGCTGCTTCGACCCATTTGGTAAAATAATCGATTGCCACTAAGATGAACCTGTGCCCATTTGATGCGGCAGGCTCGATAGGTCCGATAACATCCATTCCCCAAGCGGCGAATGGCCATGGTGAGCTTGTTGCAATAAGCTCGTTTGGAGGCACCTTTATCATATCTGCATGTATCTGACAGCGATGGCATTTGCAAACATACTGGATACAGTCTGTTTCCATAGTCATCCAAAAATACCCTACTCGGAGTATCTTCTTTGCTAACACAAAACCATTCATGTGCGGCCCACAGGTCCCTGCATGCACTTCGTCTAATAGCCTGGATGCTTCTTTTGCTTCGACACACCTTAGTAAACCCAAATCGGGAGTCCTCCTGTACAGGATTCCTCCACTGTGAAAGAAGTTGTTGGATAACCTATGAAGTGTGCGCTTCTGAGTAGCGTTGGCAAGTTCTGGATATTCCTTTGTTGTCAAGTACTCCTTGATGTCATGGAACCATGGCTTTCCATCCGCTTCTTCCTCAACATGGGAGCAATAAGCTGGCTGATCATGAATCTTTACTGGGATGGGATCAATGAAATTTGTATCTGGATACTGGATCATGGATGATAAAGTAGCTAATGCATCAACAAACTCGTTTTGGACTCTGGGGACTGTCACACCTTCTTTTTCCGCCCCCGCGAGGGGCGTAGGAGTTTTTTCCAATTAAAGGACAATCGAAACGGGATTTATTTATTTATTTCAGAGTCGCCACTTGGGAGATTTAGGGTGTCCCAAGTCACCAATTTTAATCCTGAATCGAGGAAAAGAATGACTCCATATTACAGTCTGCGTACCAGAAATCCGGATAAGGAATTCTGTTAACCCGGGAGAAGGTGTTAGGCATTCCCGAGTTCCGTGGTTCTAGCACGGTCGCTCAACTGTCATATTCGGCTTGATTATCTGATTTTTATACAAATATAAACTTATGTGAAAGTTTTAACTCTTTACCGCTTTTGTTATTATATTTTTAAAAGAATGTGAACATCGTTTAAAAACATGTCTTTGGATTGCGTCACATGAAATGCACCCGCAATCCGGAACACAGTTTTATTCAATGTTTTGGGATTTGGATTTGGGTCGCATGAAATGCGCACCCGAGTTTAAGAAGGTAAGATTAATTAAATCGCGCCTAAAGAGTCTAACGCGTTATTGTCTTTGGGGAAGGCAGTGAAATTCACTAAGCGGCCGATCCCGAGTTCTAAGTAATTAACACATACATTTTATGAGGGACCTGCAATCTATACATTTTATTAAGCGAGGCTCGTCTCATTTATTTTAAATGGACAAATCTTAAAGCGACTACATTTTTCTATTAAAATTAGTCTCTAAAATAAAGAAAGAAAATCCTAATTAATTACTAGTTTTTTATTATTTTAAGAAAATATGGCATGCTAATTGCTAAATTAATACAAATATTGATGAAAAGGAATTTTACTCAAAATTTCGAAATTATAAATAAAATAAAAATTCGACAACTAATATTCAAAAGAATCAAATATAGCTAGATTAAAACTCAGCATTGTTATAAAAAAATTATTGAGATTAATTATTCACAACCATTTGAAACTAGATTTAACCATAATTACTAAAGCTTATTAGAAAGTTTATTAGACTTAAACGTTCTTCTAATCTTGCTTGAACTCAAATCATGCCTTAATGCCTAATTTACGAAATTTAATTTAAATTCATGCCTTAGCTAAATTTAGCTACTTGTTCATGATTAACCTACTGTTGATAATCTTGAAACCTTCATAACTAGTGAATTAACCCGTTTTGCCAAACCGATTCATTAAAGACTAACTTATGTTATTTTTTCTTATTCCAATTATTATTCAGTAATACATGAAATAGCTTAAATACAATCAACAAAAGGAACAAAGAAAAAAGCAAAATTAAAACTTCAAAATTTCATTCTTCATATGTATTCATGCTTCCACATTATTAGCTTGCAATAGCTAGTATTACAGTCGTATACCTGATATTGGAAGCAAAAGAAAAGGGAGATCAGCAGAAATTCAGTAGCATACAACAACAGCAACACCCAGAAACCGTAACAACCCAGGAACGAGAAACCAGTGACAGATTTTAAAATCAAGATGAAAATCCCCAAAAAAACACCGACAACAATCAACGGACAGAAGCCAAAGGAATTTTTCAGATTTGAAGGACTAATTAATGTTCAACCCTTAATTTCTGAATCCGTATATCAGAATACTTAAATTGTATATCGGGTGTATACTATTCTTCTTTTGAATTTCCAGAATGTTTTTCTTTTTATTTTCTGAATCTTAGTATTTTCGGAATTTTCTCTCTCTTTAATATACAACTCTCTTTTTTCTCTATCTCTCTCTCTCTTCTGTATTCTCTTCCCTTTTTATTCTGTCTCCCTAAAATCTGATTCAAGTCTTTCTTATTTATATCCCATCCCAAACCCTTTAATCAATTATTAAAACCACTTTCTTCTACCAAACCCACTACTACATAAAAAAATACAATTATTATTTATTTAAACAACTTTTCTTGAGCCCCGCAATCCCACTATGTCTTGTTCTCCATGCTTACATTAAACAAATATCTTATTCCCCACCATTATATCTTGTCCCCCCATTATTAATTATTTTAATATTATTTTAATCCTAATTGACAGAGCACTCAAAATAAACAATTGTTCAGAAATTTAATTCCAAAAATACCCCTATGACCTTACTGAAATTACCATTTTGACCCTGAAAACATTGTAATTTACCAATCTACCCCGTCAGCTATGACAAGTTCAACTAATCAATTCTAACCAAAATATAGCAGCTATAACCAATTCCTAATCAGATTTTATGAATAAACTCAAACTATATGATGAACAACAAAGAAACAACTTGAATTATTTTGACTGAACAATGTTTTTACCCAACAAACCTATTTTCAGATTCACCAACAATAACAAACAAATATATTCAAAGCATGAACTCAAATTCAAATTAAACTTTAAACAAAATAAATAAACAGATTGAAACTCTAAACTCAAATAATCAATTGATCTTCAAATTAAATTCAACAAAATTACAACAAAGATATATGATTCAAACTAAATCAAAAAATTAAAAACCAAAACATAAACTCACATTAAATCACTGAATTAAAAACGAATTTCAAATAAAATGAACACGAATTAAATCTATATTAAACAACAAAAATGGATGATTTAAGTGATTAAACTAACATATTTCTATATTACAACTAAATTCTTTTAAACAAATAAAAATAAACCGAAGAAGAAATAATTGATTGAATTTCAACTTGAATCTAACCACATTAAAATTAAACTAACAATTTCTTTTTTTGAATCTAACAACATTAAAATTAAACTAGCAATTTTCTTTTTGAATCTAACAACATTAAAATTAAACTAACAATTTCTTTTTTGAATCTAACAACATTAAAATTAAACTAGGAATTTTCTTTTTGAATCTAACAATATTAAAATTAAACTAACAATTTCTTTTTACAAAAATAAATAAAAACACATGAAACAAACTGAAAAACAATAATTCAATCAACAAAATACGTGAACAAACACATGAATTAATTCAACAAAACATATGAACAAACTAGAAAGTTAATTCAACGATATACATGAACAAAACAAGAATCGAACATTTACCGATTTTAAATCCGAAAATATCAAAACAAAATACGGAAAACATGAAACTCGAACCTACTAACCAGATCGAAGCGACGATGAACTTGAATGAAAACAAATCTGTCCGGAAACGATTATCGCACCAAAATCACTCGAATCTGCCCGGAAACTTAAATAATGGACGAAGCTTCGCTGGAGGGGTGTTTGGCGACGACGAGAGCTGAAGCAACAGCAGCATGCTGCTGCCATGCTGCTGAAATAGTAGCAGCACAGGAGCAGCAGCTTATGGAGAAGAAGAACGCAACAGCAACCCGCGAAGGAGCTGCCATAGCAGCGATGGGGGAGCATCCGCAACGCGACGAAGAAGACGTAGCCATGGCAGTCGTAATGCAGTGGTGACACTGCTGGTGGAGCTCGACGGAGCAGCAGCAGCAGCACGGAACAGTAGCAGCAGCAGTGTCGGAGAAGATGCAGCGGCAGCCATGGGAGCTCGAGTTCGAGCTCGATGAAGCTCGTCCATGGCTGGACGCGGCGGGCAGCAGTTGTGGTGGTTTGTTTGGACGATGCAGCAGCAACATGAAGGATGAAAAAACACAGCAGCAACAGTGTCGGAGAAGAAGAAAACGCAGCAGCAGGAGGAGAAGCAACTACGGGCAGCAATGGTGGCGGAGAAGTTGCTCGACGAACTTGAAAAACGCAGCCATGGCAGCGAGGGGATGTCGCGGGGGTGAGGGTGGTTGTGTTGTGTGTGTGTGTTGACGTGAGGGGGGCAGGGGTGTGAGGGGGAAGGGCTGCCATGGGAGGAGCTTGGGGTAGGAGGAGAAAGAGAGGAAGAAGAAAAGAGGGGGGGCGGATGGTTAGTTTTTAGGGTTTTTCTTGGTTTTTTTTTTGTTTTGTTTTGTTTTATAAAAAATGAAAGAAAAAAGGGGTTTGGGTCTTTTGGGTTATGAACTGGGTCGACCCAGTTCGAAATGGACTGGGTCGTTTTGGAAGATTGGGTCTCTTTGGGCCTATGACTTAAATTTGAGCCCAATTCCGATTTTCTTTATTTTTTGCTCTCTTTTCTTCTTTTATTTTTCTAAAACTAAATTCTAAAAATGCTTAAATTATCATATAGAACTAAATTAAGTTATGAAAGCGCAAATTAACTCCCAATAACAATTAACACACAATTAAGTAATAATTAAGCATGAAATTGTCCAATTGGACATTAAATGCTAAAAATGCAAAAGATGCCTATTTTTGTGATTTTAATTTTTTGTAAAACAAACTTAATTACCAACAATTGTAGGATTAAATCCTACATGCAAAATGCGACATATTTTTATATTTTTATTAATTTAACAAATAAACATGCACAGACAAATATACAAATAATTACACAAAAATACCACAAAAATTGCACACCAAAATAAAAATCATTTTATTTTGAATTTTTTGGGAGTAATTCTCATATAAGGCAAAAATCACGTGCTTACAGCTGCCCCTCTTTGCTCGAAGACACGAAGGGTTTTCGTGCAAAATAAAGTGAGCAATTTTTTGCCCATCTGAGTACTCCGTGTGAAGCATTTTTTGAAAAAGATTTGACCGAACCTTTGCTTCAGAGGTTTCCTACATATCCTGGGCTAAAACAGGAATCAGGTCAATGTAGTTCGGGAAGTTTTGGTAGCTGGGACTACCATGGTAGTGCAATGTTACTGATGTTGCATGCTATTACCACTGCTTACCGATCTCCTTGTTACACCGTGCTTAAAAGAAAACAAGAAGCTAGGCTAGACTGCAACTTGTTCTTGTTGCCTTGCTTTCTTGTCCGCTTGCGTTTCTTCCGGTGCTTTTCTTCCGAGACTTTCGGCCCTTTGCTTCTCTGAATACCAGTTTTCATAATTTTGTTCGGTCCGCTGGGGACATGGCTTTCTTCATTAAGCTTTTCGGCGGTTCCCCTAGGGATACAACTCTCTTCATCAGATTTGTTATGCTGGGCATGATTTAATGTTCACATGCCACTTCTTTCAAGATGCGTTTTTTCTTCCTTTTGACACATGTGCTTGATTTTGTGCAGGGACCTCTTGTTGCAACCTTCTACTTCCCGGTGCTGGGGATTTTTATTGTTTCCTGCTGGGGATTCCTGTTGTAACCTTCTACTTTACTGCCTTCTGACTTGATCTTGAAATGTATTCCTCTGTTGTATGGGCGGGCTCCCAACTTCAACACTTGAAAAGTAAAGACTGAAATGTATTCCTCTGTTCTTATGGGCGGGCTCCCAACTTCAATACTTGAAAAGTAATACTGAAATGTATTCCTCTGTTATATGGGCGGGCTCCCAACTTCAACGCTTGAAATGAAAAGACTGAAATGTATTCCTCTGTTCTTATGGGCGGACTCCCAACTTCAACACTTGAAATGAAAAGACTGAATGTATTCCTCTGTTCTATGGGCGGGCTCCCAACTTCAACGCTTGAAATGAAAAGACTGAAATGTATTCCTCTGTTCTATGGGCGGGCTCCCAACTTCAACACTTGAAATATAATACTGAAATGTATTCCTCTGTTCTATGGGCGGGCTCCCAACTTCAACACTTGAAATGAAAAGACTGAAATGTATTCCTCTGTTCTATGGGCGGGCTCCCAACTTCAATACTTGAAAAGTAATATTAAAATGTATTCCTCTGTTCTATGGGCGGGCTCCCAACTTCAACATTTGAAATGAAAAGACTGAAATGTATTCCTCTGTTCTATGGGCGGGCTCCCAACTTCAACGCTTGAAATGAAAAGACTGAAATGTATTCCTCTGTTCTATGGGAGGGCTCCCAACTTCAACACTTGAAATGAAAAGACTGAAATGTATTCCTCTGTTATATGGGCGGGCTCCCAACTTCAACACTTGAAATGAAAAGACTGAAATATATTCCTCTGTTATATGGGCGGGCTCCCAACTTCAACACTTGAAATAAAAAGACTGAAATGTATTCCTCTGTTCTATGGGCGGGTTCCCAACTTCAACACTTGAAATGAAAATGTCATTCCTTTCTTTAGGCTGGCGAAATTTCAACAACTTTTAAAAATAAAATGCCATTCCTCTCTTCAGGCGGGCTCCTGACTTCAACAACATCTTTAAAAATAAAATGTCATTCCTTTCTTTAGGTTGGCGAGATTTCAACAACTTTTAAAAATAAAACGTCATTCCTCTCTTCAGGCGGGCTCCTGACTTCAACAACAACTTTAAAAATAAACGTCATTCCTCTCTTCAGGCGGGCTCCTGATTTCAACAACAACTTTAAAAATAAATGTCATTCCTCTCTTTAGACGGGCTTCTGACTTCCACAAACAACTTTAAAATAAAAATGCCATTCCTCTCTTCAGGTGGGCTCCTGACTTCAACAAACAATTTTGAAAATAAACGCCATTCCTCTCTTCAGGCGGGCTCCCGACTTCAACAACTTTGAAAAATAAAATGTCATTCCTTTCTTTAGGTTGGCGAGATTTAAACAACTTTAAAAATAAAACGCCATTCCTCTCTTCAGGCGGGCTCCTGACTTCAACAACAATTTTGAAAATAAACGACATTACTCTCTTCAGGCGGGCTCCTGACTTCAAACAAACAACTTTTAAAATAAAATGTCATTCCTTTCTTTAGGTTGGCGAGATTTCAACAACTTTTAAAAATAAAACGTCTTTCCTCTCTTTAGGCGGGCTCCTGATTTCAACAACAACTTTGAAAAATAAACGCCTTTCCTCTCTTCAGGCGGGCTCCTGACTTCAACAACAACTTTAAAAATAAACGTCATTCCTCTCTTCAGGCGGGCTCCTGATTTCAACAACAACTTAGGAGGAAATGCATCTCCTATGGGTAAAAAAAAAACTTAGGAGGAAATGCCTCTCCTATGGGTAAAACTAAACTTAGGAGGACATGCCTCTCCTATGGGTAAAATTAAACTTAGGAGGAAATGCATCTCCTATGGGTAAAAACAAACTTATGAGGAAATGCATCTCCTATGGATAAAAAAAACTTAGGAGGAAATGCCTCTCCTATGGGTAAAAACAAACTTAGGAGGAAATGCATCTCCTATGGGTAAAAAAAACTTAGGAGTAAATGCATCTCCTATGGGTAAAAACAAACTTAGGAGGAAATGCATCTCCTATGGGTAAAAAAATAAACTTAGGAGGAAATGCATCTCCTATGGGTAAAAACAAACTTAGGAGGAAATGCGTCTCCTATGGGTAAAAATAAACTTAGGAGGAATGCCTCTTCTATGGGTAAACCATTCCTTATTCCTGAATTATTTACTTACCTGTGTTGTCTTCCCTCGAAACTGCTGGGGATTATTTTGCTGGGGATGAATTTTCCTTTTCTTCCTTACCCACTCTGGGTTGTCCGACCCTCTTGAAACTTGGTTGAAACTCTGTCGAGGATGCTTCTACATCTCGATGGTCCGCTGGGAATAACACTGCGAACTGCTGAGTAACCCTGCTGGGGATAACACTGCTGAGGATAACTCTGCTGAGTATATGTTATCTTACTCCTTCCAAAATTACCTCCTTTTAAGTAGGATGTTTCATTCCTCTGCAAACTACTTCCCCTTTTTTTTCTCCCTTTTTTTTTCTTTTTCTTCCTTCGAAGACTTCTTTTTTTTTCTTTTTTTTTTTTTTGCATAGCTTCTTCCTTCGAAGACTACCTCCCTTAAAACTCGTTTTGCCTTTCCCCGAAAGGAGCCACTAAGGATACCGATTTTCACCAAACTTGTGTTGGACTCCTCGAAACTGCTGGGGATAACACTGTTGGGGAATTATTTACTTACCTGTTGGGGTTATAAAATGTTATATGCTGGGGATAACGCTATCGAGGATAACACTGCTGGGGGATTCTGATTCCTTCAGAACTAGTGCTTCACTCTTCGGAAGGCTGTTGGGAATGATACTGGCCTTTTGCTCTTTCTGAGCATAAGTTTCATCCCTTTGTTCTGTCCGCTAGGAAACAACTTCCTCCATTGAAACTTATTATGTTGGGGCAACACTGGTTCAAAGACCACTTCCCTTGAGACTGGTGTTATCTTTATTCTTCCCCGAATGGGTACCTGACTTCCAGAAAATTTTCTAAATGAAAGGAAAATTTTCTGCCCCAGTTTGAGACCTGACTTCCCCGCATTTGTTAGTTTAAAATGTGGTGATTGGTTGTGATACTCCTACTGGGATGGTTTTTTCCCTTTCTCCTTCTCTGCTCTGCGTTCCAAAACTTGTTGGGGATGATATTATTTGCTGGGGATAATCCCTTTCTGCTGGGGATATCTCTGCTCTTCGTGCTTTGTCCACCGGCCTCGGCCTTGAGGTTTTAATAACCTTTGATTTCGGCTGGGATATCCCTCTTGACACTCGTCAATCCTTTTGTCAATTCCCTTTTGCTAGGGATATCTTTCTTGACACTGGCCTCGCGCTTGTTCCTTCCTGACTTAGACCATTTGGATCTTCTAATCAGATCTGGTCTTGCCTAATTGGAAAGCTGATGGCAGATTTTGAAGTCATTTCTCACTTGTTCTGACAAAACAGACTCTACTGGGGAATTTTTCTATGAAAGGAGAAAGATAAACAAAAAGGGAACCGAATAAAAGACAAAAGAAAAAGATGACTCTTTAACAAGAGAAACTATAAATAAAAACCTATCAAACATAGATACCGACTCTTACGGTCATGACATGCGCATGTGGCCTATCCTCTACCGTCAATCATCTTTCAAGATCTTCATTTGGCGATTCCCCATCTGATTCTCAATCTTATTCGACTTGTAGTGCCCAAAAGGTTTTCACTATCAAGCCTCTCTTATTTTGGTTTTTTTTTTTCTCAGCTCTCATCGTCTTATGGTGTCCGTGAAGATTTTCACCGATAAGACTCTCTTAGTTGTATCACTTTACAGCTGGGGATTTGGAGTGTTGCCGATATGACTCTTTCGGCTGGGGATTAGAGTCCTTTCTGCTGTGGAACAGAGTGTTTTGTTCACTGGTAAAACTCTCATTTGTCTGACTTGGCGCCTTTTGCAGACTGATCAGAAGGTCTTTCTTTAGACCGTAATGTGGGTTTTTGGACAGGCTAGAAAGAAAGGGTATTAAAGGCTCAATTTCTTGCTTGGGGATTATTTAATTAATTTTTTTTAATTTTTATTACACCATGACCGAGCCGTGAGGCGCCTACGTATCCTCTTTGAGGAATCAGGTCGAACGTAGTTCCCAATTCCTCTGTTTTCTTCTGACTTTCTTTTGTTTTTTTGTTATCATTTTTCTCTTTTCTTTTCATCATTTTTTTTTCGTTTTTGTTGATTTTTTTTCTTTTTCTTTTTTGTGTTTTTTTTTCTTTTCTTATCTTTTTATGTTTGTGTTTCTACTCTTTGCTACTGATTCCGAAAGAGGGGTATGAAAGAAAACAAATAAGGCCCAAAGGGTTAACGAAGGATAAAGTGTTTAGGTAGCAGAACAAAATGCCTTCGTCATTCCAGTTTTCAAAACATGCCAAGTGTAAACAACACAATTTAAACAAAGATTTGTAGCCTCTTTTGATGGTACTGGACTTGATAATTATATTTAACATTTGCTTTCTCATTTGTCATTTCTAAAGCACCGTTGGGCGACACTCTCACTCTTATTATCATGAACGACCCTCATGCCAATTTGGCGAATCTTGCTTTTAAACGGTTTTCTTTGTGTTTTACTTGCCCTAGTTCCACATGACTCGAGCTCTGAATAATCTCAAACCATCTTTATTCCGTTTAAATGTTCTGATCACCTCCCAATGGTTTTATGATTATCTTTTAAGATCAGGTCCAAATTGTGTGCGCATGTCATGTCACCAGAATCAGCGCTAGAAAAAAAATGATAAAAGGACCAAACAAAAGATGACGGGAAATAATAAAAGACCAAATTTTGCATTAGATTACCGGTGAAATGGTTTGAATAACAAAACAAATGAAACAAACCAGAATAAAATTCTAAAATAGCCTGGACAAAACTTAAACAAACTGATATGACAAAATGGAAAGATAAGAAGGTTTGACACAAGACAATATTCGGATTACAACCCTAAGAATAATCCGGACAACAGAAATGACAACAAAATAAGCCACCACAAGCTTCTCTCTTGCTAACCAAGGAACGGAGCGTCCTCCCACTTTATCAAAATTGGCATCTTAGCCACTGAGCTTCACATCAGTATTGTCCAGACCATTGCCAACTTCGATATCATCAACCTTAGTCAACAATTCCCCAATAGGATTCGAGTGCTTATGTCATCAGGCCTGATCCCTGCAAAGTGTGTATCATGATGTGCAGGTAAAGGATTCCGCGCGATATTCTGGGTGTCATTGTCCGGCTTGCCACAAACCAACCACCTTAACTTTCTTCGCGCTTCAAAACAAAACAGGTTAGAATGGACTCAGTCGGTCCTCAACATCTTTTTTCCCTTTTTTTCTTCTTTTTTTTCATTCTTTTTTTTTCATTCTTTTTTTTCATTCTTTTTTTTCCAGTCTTTTTCATTTTTTTTTGTCGTGGTCGAATCTTATGGAGATTGCCTACGTATCATGACCCCGCATGAATCAGACCTTGCGTAGTTCGGACCAATAAAAGATAAACAATACTAATCATTTTTTTTCAATTTTCATATTAAAATAAACTGGGTTTCAAAGGTTTGAAGATGACCTACAAACTCGAAAATCAAACAACCCACATATTCTAATTAAAGATTTATACTCTCAAAACAAAAAAGGCCAGCTTCCTTTCCCCGTTTGACAAATGCAACCAAACGGCTATTTTTGCAAATGTGGCCCCTTCCAAATCTCACATGAATTTTGAGGCCGGGGAGGATTATTTTGACACTTTACAAACTTGTCCGTTCTTTTACGAAAATAGCCTTTCGACAACTGAAAGATACTCTAAGGCTATTTCGGCAAGAACGGTTTAAGACGCGGCCGAAGCTGGCTCGACTTATTTTGACCAAAAATCCAAACGGTATTCACCTGACCGCTGACTCTTTGTTTTTTTTCCTTCAAATTACAATAAAAACCTGGTGTTGCAAACACGACCCTTCAGCGCCTCGGGGACAAAGATATTTTAAGGTTGTGTGGGTCAACTGGACCAAAATCCTAAACATGACCCAAAAGGTGGCTGTTTATGCAAAGTCAGCCTTCCGGCGTCCCTTTCGGGAACATTCGGTTATTTTTGACAAAAACAGCATCACCCTGACTTATTTATGACTCTTTTTATCATTTTTCAAAAATAGAAAATTCCACATTGCAAACACGGCCTTTCAACGCCTCGGGGACGAAGATTTTTAAGGCTGTGTGGGTCAACCGGACCAAATCTTAAAAAATGACCCAAATGTGGCTGTTTATGCAAAGTCAGCCTTCCTGGCGTCCCTTTCGGGAACATTAGGCTATGTCTTGATAAAACAGCGTCACCCGACTTCTTTATGACAAAATTAAAATTTGACATATTTTTATTTGGCTAATATTTTTTTTAGCAAAAGGGGAGGTTGGACACCGCCTGACTTATTTATGACAAAATTAAAATTTTGACACGTTTTTTATTTATTTATTGGTTTTGGCTATTTTAGCAAAAAGGGGTTGGACCCGATGAGGGTTGCCTACGTATCTCACATCCGGTGAGAATCAAACCCGCGTAGTTCGGGCCATTAACATAAACTATTTTAAACTCTTTTTTTTTATTCATTTTTGGCAACAAATATCAAACCCACTTTCAAAGCACGACTCTTTTCCTTTTCGATTTTGGGCGTTTTCATAAAAAAAAACTATTTTAAAAAAATAAGACCCTTTTTTTTTCATTTTTCATGGCAAGACAAACTATTTTCCTTTTCTATTTTTTTTCATTTTGAAAACAAAACAAAGTGAAGATTTTTTTTCGTTTCAACAAAATGAAACTTATTCTTCAACCTAAAAATAAGAGACTCTTTTCTATTTTTTCTTTTGCTTTTTTGAGTAAAACAAACTATATAAAAAATATATATATTTTTTTTATTTTTCCCAAAATTTCTCCAGTATTTGGGGCATTGGTTTTTTTTTTCTTTTTTTTTCTAAAATAGGCAATTAACTCTCTACATAGTTACTTCCCTTTTTCGCAATTTTCCAATATTCCCGATTTTTCAAAGCCGGTCAACATGCAAGTCCGAAACAAGTAAATGCATAAAGCACACAGTATGCAACAGTATGGTCTTTTCACTTCAGGTTGCTAGTCCTAGACGGACTCAACCCCTGTGTTGAGTCCCCTAAGTCAAATGCGCATGATGCAAATAAGCGTTCCTTCTAGGGATCCGGCATGTGGCTTTGTTATACTAGGTTCAGAACCTGGGTGTTTGTTCTAGACCTGGCTTACCCAAGCGGACAGCTCGAGCCGAGGGGGGGCAGCGTACCGGGAATACAGAAGCTTCACCGGCTTAGCTACTTATCCGAACCTCGTTCTAAATTGGGATTTGACACTATACAGAAAAGAAGTCGTACGAAGTACACCCTTCTTCATGATTCAGAAGACTCAGAGAGAAGATGGGTTTCGGCACAGCTTATGTACAGTTCATGTAATATCAAAGCGGTAAAAGGCAACCAATTAGCACATTGAGCCAAAACATGTAACAAAATCAGATAAAACCAAATAAAACAATTTATATAAGCTCGAATTTTTAACCCTGAACCAGTGGTTCTGGGTTTTTTCCCCAGCAGAGTCGCCAGAGCTGTCACACCTCCTTTTTCCGTCCCCGCGAAGGTACAAGGGAATTTTTTCCAATTAAAGGACAATCGAAACGGGATTTATTTATTTATTTTAGAGTCGCCACTTGGGAGATTTAGGGTGTCCCAAGTCACCAATTTTAATCTCGAATCGAGGAAAAGAATGACTCCATATTACAGTCTGCGTACCAGAAATCCGGATAAGGAATTTTGTTAACCCGGGAGAAGGTGTTAGGCATTCCCGAATTCCGTGGTTCTAGCACGGTCGCTCAACTGTCATATTCGGCTTGATTATCTGATTTTTATACAAATATGAACTTATGTGAAAGTTTTAACTCTTTACCGCTTTTATTATTATATTTTTAAAAGAATGTGAACATCGTTTAAAAACATGTCTTTGGATTGCATCACATGAAATGCACCCGCAATTCGGAACACAGTTTTATTCAATGTTTTGGGATTTGGATTTGGGTCGCATGAAATGCGCACCCGAGTTTAAGAAGGTAAGATTAATTAAATCGCGCCTAAAGCGATTAGCGTATTTATTATTTGGGGACAGCCGTGAAGTTCGCTAAGCGGCCGATCCCGAGTTCTAAGTAATTAACACATACATTTTATGAGGGACCTGCAATCTATACATTTTATTAAGCGAGGCTCGTCTCATTTATTTTAAATGGACAAATCTTAAAGCGACAACATTTTTCTATTAAAATTAGTCTCTAAAATAAAGAAAGAAAATCCTAATTAATTACTAGCTTTTTTTATTTTAAGAAAACATGGCATGCCAATGCAAAATTAATACAAATATTGATGAAAAGGAATTTTACTCAAAATTTCGAAATTATAAATAAAATAAAAATTCGACAACTAATATTCAAAAGAATCAAATATAGCTAGATTAAAATTCAGCATTGTTATAAAAAAATTATTGAGATTAATTATTCACAACCATTTGAAACTAGATTTAACCATAATTACTAAAGCTTATTAGAAAGTTTATTAGACTTAAACTTTCTTCTAATCTTGCTTGAACTCAAATCATGCCTTAATGCCTAATTTACGAAGTTTAATTTAAATTCATGCCTTAGTTAAATTTAGCTACTTGTTCATGATTAACCTACTGTTGATAATCTTGAAACCTTCATAACTAGTGAATTAACCCGTTTTGCCAAACCGATTCATTAAAGACTAACTTAGGTTATTTTTTCTTATTCCAATTATTATTCAGTAATACATGAAATAGCTTAAATACAATCAAAAAAAGGAACAAAGAAAAAAGCAAAATTAAAACTTCAAAATTTCATTCTTCATATGTATTCATGCTTCCACATTATTAGCTTGCAATAGCTAGTATTACAGTCGTATACCTGATATTGGAAGCAAAAGAAAAGGGAGATCAGCAGAAATTCAGTAGCATACAACAACAGCAACACCCAGCAACCGTAACAACCCAGGAACGAGAAACCAGTGACACATTTAAAAATCAAGATGAAAATCCCAAAAAAAACACCGGCAACAATCAACGAACAGAAGCCAAAGGAATTTTTCAGATTTGAAGGACTAATTAATGTTCAACCCTTAATTTCTGAATCCGTATATCAGAATACTTAAATTGTATATCGGGTGTATACTATTCTTCTTTTGAATTTCCAGAATGTTTTTCTTTTTATTTTCTGAATCTTAGTATTTTCGGAATTTTCTCTCTCTTTAATATACAGCTCTCTTTTTTCTCTATCTCTCTCTCTCTTCTGTATTCTCTTCCCTTTTTATTCTGTCTCCCTAAAATCTGATTCAAGTCTTACTTATTTATATCCTATCCCAAACCCTTTAATCAATTATTAAAATCACTTTCTCCTACCAAACCCACTACTACATAAAAAAATACAATTATTATTTATTTAAACAACTTTTCTTGAGCCCCGCAATCCCACTATGTCTTGTTCCTCATGCTTACATTAAACAAATATCTTATTCCCCACCATTATATCTTGTCCCCCCATTATTGATTATTTTAATATTATTTTAATCTTAATTGACAGAGCACTCAAAATAAACAATTGTTCAGAAATTTAATTCCAAAAATACCCCCTCTGACCTTACTGAAATTACCATTTTGACCCTGAAAATATTGTAATTTACCAATCTACCCCGTCAGCTATAACAAGTTCAACTAATCAATTCTAACCAAAATATAGCAGCTATAACCAATTCCTAATCAGATTTTATGAATAAACTCAAACTATATGATGAACAACAAAGAAACAACTTGAATTATTTTGACTGAACAATGTTTTTACACAACAAACCTATTTTCAGATTCACCAACAATAACAAACAAATATATTCAAAGCATGAACTCAAATTCAAATTAAACTTTAAACAAAATAAATAAACAGATTGAAACTCTAAACTCAAATAATCAATTGATCTTCAAATTAAATTCAACAAAATTACAACAAAGATACATGATTCAAACTAAATCAAAAAATTAAAAACCAAAACATAAACTCACATTAAATCACTGAATTAAAAACGAATTTCAAATAAAATGAATACGAATTAAATCTATATTAAACAACAAAAATGGACGATTTAAGTGATTAAACTAGCATATTTCTATATTACAACTAAATTCTTTTAAACAAATAAAAATAAACCGAAGAAGAAATAATTGATTGAATTTCAACTTGAATCTAACCACATTAAAATTAAACTAGCAATTTTCTTTTTGAATCTAACAACATTAAAATTAAACTAACAATTTCTTTTTTGAATCTAACAACATTAAAATTAAACTAGCAATTTTCTTTTTGAATCTAACAACATTAAAATTAAACTAACAATTTCTTTTTACAAAAATAAATAAAAACACATGAAACAAACTGAAAAACAATTAATTCAATCAATAAAATACGTGAACAAACACATGAATTAATTCAACAAACATATGAACAAACTAGAAAGTTAATTCAACGATATACATGAACAAAACAAAAATCGAACATTTACCGATTTTAAATCCGAAAATATCAAAACAAAATATGGAAAACATGAAACTCGAACCTACTAACCAGATCGAAGCGACGATGAACTTGAATGAAAACAAATCTGTCCGGAAACGATTATCGCACCAAAATCACTCGAATCTGCCCGGAAACTTAAACAATGGACGAAGCTTCGTTGGAGGGATGTTTGGCGACGACGAGAGCTGAAGCAACAGTAGCATGCTGCTGCCATGCTGCTGAAACAGTAGCAGCACAGGAGCAGCAGCTTATGGAGAAGAAGAACGCAGCAGCAACCCGCGAAGGAGCTGCCATGGCAGCGATGGGGGAGCATCCGCAACGCGACGAAGAAGACGTAGCCATGGCAGTCGTGATGCAGTGGTGACACTGCTGGTGGAGCTCGACGGAGCAGCAGCAGCAGCACAGAACAGTAGCAGCAGCAGTGTCGGAGAAGATGCAGCGGCAGCATAGGATCTCGAGTTCGAGCTCGATGAAGCTCGTCCATGGCTGGACGCGGCGGGCAGCAGTTGTGGTGGTTTGTTTGGACGACGCAGAAGCAACATGAAGGATGAAAAAACGCAGCAGCAACAGTGTCGGAGAAGAAGAAAACGTAGCAGCAGGAGGAGAAGCAACTACGGGCAGCAATGGTGGCGGAGAAGTTGCTCGACGAACTTGAAAAACGCAGCCATGGCAGCGAGGGGATGTCGTTGGGGTGAGGGTGGTTGTGTTGTGTGTGTTGACGTGAGGGGGCAGGGGTGTGAGGGGGAAGGGCTGCCATGGGAGGAGCTTGGGGTAGGAGGAGAAAGAGAGGAAGAAGAAAAGAGGGGGGGCGGATGGTTAGTTTTTAGGGTTTTTCTTGGTTTTTTTTTTGTTTTGTTTTGTTTTATGAAAAATGAAAGAAAAAAGGGGTTTGCGTCTTTTGGGTTATGGACTGGGTCGACCCAGTTCGAAATGGACTGGGTCGTTTGGGAAGATTGGGTCTCTTTGGGCCTATGACTTAAATTTGAGCCCAATTCCGATTTTCTTTATTTTTTGCTCTCTTTTCTTCTTTTATTTTTCTAAAACTAAATTCTAAAAATGCTTAAATTATCATATAGAACTAAATTAAGTTATGAAAGCGCAAATTAACTCCCAATAACAATTAACACACAGTTAAGTAATAATTAAGCATGAAATTGTCCAATTGGACACTAAATGCTAAAAATGCAAAAGATGCCTATTTTTGTGTTTTTCATTTTTTGTAAAACAAACTTAATTACCAACAATTGTAGGATTAAATCCTACATGCAAAATGCGACATATTTTTGTATTTTTTATTAATTTAACAAATAAACATGCACAAACAAATATACAAATAATTACACAAAAATACCACAAAAATTCAAAAAAATTGCACACCAAAATAAAAATCATTTTATTTTGAATTTTTTGGAAGTAATTCTCATATAAGGCAAAAATCACGTGCTTACAGGGACGTGCTGAAATTCTGTCTTTGTGAACCTTTTCCTCAACTCCTGTATGTGACGCAAGTAGGGAAGTATCTTAGAGTTCTTGGTTGCCCACCCTTCTCGAACCTGATGTATGAGCAAGCCTGAATCCCCGATCACTAGCAACTCTTGAACGTTCATGTCAATGGCCATTTTGAGCCCCAAGATGCAGGCTTTATATTCGGCCATATTATTGGTGCAAGGGAACCTGAGCTTGGCAGATACCGGGTAGTGCTGGCCGGTTTCTGATACTAGGAATGCTCCTATGCCAACTCCTTTGAAATTCGTAGTTCCGTCGAAAAACAACCTCCAACCATCATAGGATTCTGCAATATCTTCTCCTATGAAAGATACCTCTTCATCAAGAAAATACGTTTTTAGGGGCTCGTATTCTCCGTCCATGAGATTCTCGGCGAGATGATCCGCCAAGGCTTGCCCTTTGATTGCTTTCTGGATCACATAAACAATGTCGAATTCGCTTAGCAGGATTTGCCACTTGGCGAGCTTGCCAGTGGGCATAGGTTTCTGGAAGATATACTTCAAAGGGTCCATTCTGGATATGAGATAAGTAGTGTAAGCACAGAAGTAATGCCTCAACTTCTACGCGACCCAAGTCAGAGCATAACAAGTGCATTCTAAAAGAGAATACCGGGCCTCGTACGGTGTGAACTTCTTACTGAGATAGTAGATGGCCTGCTCCTTTCTCCCTGTTTCATCATGTTATCCCAGAACACAACCGAATGCTCCATCCAATACCGCAAGGTAAAGCAATAGGGGTCTTCCTGGCTCAGGCGGAACCAAGACTGGTGGCGTTGATAGGTATTCCTTGATTCTGTCGAAGGCTTTCTGACAATCATCAGTCCACTTGGTAGCAACATCCTTTTTCAACATTTTGAAGATAGGTTCATAAATGATAGTGGACTGAGCTATGAACCGACTAATATAGTTGAGTCTCCCTAGGAAACTCATCACGTCCTTCTTGTTCTTTGGCGGCGGAAATTCTTGGATAGCTTTGACCTTTGATGGATCCAATTCTATTCCTCGATGACTCATGATGAAACCCAATAATTTTCCAGCATGAACCCCGAATGCCCACTTGGCGGGATTCAGTTTCAAATTGTACCTCCTCAGTCTATTGAAGAACTTTCTTAGGTCTTCCATGTGATCTCTGGCTTTCTTGGATTTGATGATGACGTCATCCACATATACCTCGATCTTCTTGTGTATCATGTCATGAAAGATGGTAGTCATGGCTCTCATGTAGGTGGCACCAGCATTCTTTAAACTGAATGGCATCATTTTGTAATAGTGCATTCCCCATGGCGTGATGAAAGCCGTTTTCTCTACATCTTCCTCATCCATCCATATCTGATGATACCCAACGAAACAATCAACAAAGACTGCAACTCATGATTGGCGCAGTTGTCGATAAGAATGTGTATTTTAGGCAAGGGGAAGTCGTCTTTGGGACTGGCCCGATTAAGATCCTGGTAGTCAACACGAACTCTAACTTTCCCATCCTTTTTTGGCACTAGCACGATGTTGGCTAACCATGTCGGATACTCTACTACCCTGAGAACCTTGGCTTTGACTTGCTTGGTAACCTCTTCTTTGATTTTCAAACTCATGTCGGGTTTGAATTTCCTGAGCTTCTGCTTTACCGGCGGACATGTTGGATCTGTTGGCAGTTTGTGAGTTACAATGGATGTACTGAGACCAGTCATATCACCATACGACCAGGCGAACATGTCTTCATATTCCTTTAGTAATTCCGTGTATTCTTTCTTTTTTGATGGTGACAGGTGAACACTGATGCGCGTTTCTTTGACATTCTCTGTATCTCCCAGATTAATGACCTCAGTTTCGTCCAAGTTAGACTTAGTCCTATTCTCAAAATTCTCAACCTCTCTGACGACCTCTTCTGGTATATCATCCTCTTCTGAAGCCATATCTGTTTGTTGCGTTGTCTCGTTGCAAGTCATAATCGTTGGTTCATAGTCAAGGCAAGTAATAGTAATGTTGTGTAAAATAAAGTGAATGATAGAAAAAATAATAAGAGAGAGATATATAATAAACTGAAATGCTTCGATTGAATTCATAATTATTTTGAATATCAGAGCTCTTTTCAAAATTAAAAGACAGTGCGGAAATAAAATCAGCTAGTAAAAGGTAAAAATATGATGCATGGTGCTTTTGTTTAGCCTTGCTACCCCGAAGCTTTCCGGGCCCTGGTGATTCCGATTGACCAATTGTTGAGGCGCTCTCCTCGGTTCACAACTTGTATAGAAGGGCCTTCCTCCCCTTCCTCCTCGAAAATAACACAGCAGTCCATATCATCATCCTCCAGGAACAGATTCTTCACGGTTTCCAATGCTTCATCTTCCTCTGACCCATATATAGTATCTGCCGACTGGAAAATCTGCTCCAGGTGAGGTATCGGATGCTCCAGTGGGTAGTAGGGACCGCGCCATAGTGGCGACCAGTGATTGAACTCCTCCCAAGTGTACTCATACCCCAAACCAAATGCAGTACCATATTTCTTCAGCTTGATGGGTTTGGCGATTCCCTGGAGGTTTTTGCCGAGTCCCTTTCCAGGTTCGTATCCACACCAATTCAGGATACTTTAAATCTTGTTATCCCACCATTTATCTGCAGCGTTGACTCTTTCAATGTGGTGGTATATTTCTCCGCCTATTCTCCTTCTGCCTCCAATCATCGGGATGGTCTAGCGACTATATATGGGGTTGCTACCATCGCCATGAATAATCACCTCTTAGTGATTCCATTCGAACTTCACTACCTGATGCAGGGTCGATGCCACAGCTCCAGCGATGTGGATCCATGGTCGGCCCAACAATAAATTGTAGGATGCTGGGACATCTATCACTTGAAAGTCAACGTCGAACCAGGTTGGCCCCATTTGCAAGCATAGGCTGATCTCTCCGATAGTAGACCTTTGGGACCCATCGAAGGCTTTGACATTGATGGATCCATCTTTGATCTCATGCAGGCTCTTTCCCAATGTTCTAAGAGTTATCAACGGACAGATGTTGAGGCTGGATCCTCCATCGATCAAGACTCTAGTGATGAAGTAATCCTCGCATTGCACAGTGTTGCGCAGGGCCATGTTGTGACTCAGTCCTTCCGGTGGCAGCTCATCTTCGTGGAAGGTGATTTTGTGGCTTTCCAGTATTTGTCCTGCCATATTTGCCATTTCGCCTCTAGTTATGTCGCTGGGCACATAAGCTTCACTCAATATCTTCATCAAGGAATTTTTGTGTGCGTCAGAGCTCTGTAGAAGAGCTAGGATGGAGATCTGCGCTGGTGTTTTGTTCAACTGCTCAACGACAGAATACTCCTTAGCTTGTATTTTCCTCCAAAGATCATCGGGCCCAGTTTCAGTAGTCCGTCCAGAGGCTTGCTTACTGGACTCAGCTAGGTGCTCTAGAGTGTAAACCATGCCTGTTCTGGTCATACCCTGCGCAGCAATTGCTTCTCCCATCTTGGTCTTCCCTTTCCTCCTTGCTTCAGCTGTGTAATCCCATGGTATGGCATTTGAGTGGAACGGTGTTATGCATGACATTGCTACAGGAATAGGTACCCTTGGTGGTAACATAGCAACTTCGAAATGTGCAGGTGCCTTCGGGACTCCAAACTCAACCTTAATTGGTCCGGGCGCCTTTATAGAAGAAGGTGCTTCAAATTCGAGAGGTATAGACATATTTACTTCATCGCCCTTGGAGGGCTGATTCTACACAACAATTGGGTTAAGCGTGACCGCCGGTTTCTTTGGCTCATCGCCCTCAACAATCAATTCTATCGACCCCTTGGGGTCCCAGTCATCTTCGATCTCGATCATGTGAATATCTCCACCTTTGTGATCAGGCAGAGGGTTTTTGTGGACATTACGAGCAGGCTCCTTTGCTACGATAACCTTATTGTCGATCAGAGTTTGAATCTTGTCCTTCAACAAGCAGCACTCATCAATGGTATGTCCCTTCATGCCGGAGTGGTACGCACAGGTCTTATTAGGGTTGACCCACTGGGAAGGATTTTGTAAAGTTATGGCAGGGATAGGGGAGACATAACCAGCAACTTTAAGTTTCTCATACAGCTGGTCAATTGGCTCAGCGATGGCTGTATATTGTTTGGGAGGTCTACGGTCAAAATTTGGTCTGGGTCTAGAGAAATTTTGGCGAGTGGGAGGTGATTGGAAGTGAGAGGGTTGGGCATTATAAGCTTGGTAAACAGGAGCAGGTTGAGATTATCTGGGTGAAGTGGGTTAATATGTGGGAGGTGGAGATGATTGGTAAACGGGTGGTGGATTTTGGTAAGAGGGTGCGGGTGCTTGGTAATTCGGGATAGGCTGATATGTAAGTGGAGGTGACGGGTAAGTGTGGTATTTTAGTGGTGATTTGGCTCCCTGTGCAACCATCATGGCACTCACATCCTTCTTCTTGGACGTGTTATCAGACTGTAAAGCCTTGTTGGTGGCCTGCAATGCTTCAAGATTAGTAACCATACCATTCTTAATGCCTTCCTCAATTCTTTCTCCCAGCTTGATGATATCGGAGAATGTCTGGCCCTCGATCAGCATCAACCTCTCATAATATTGTGGATCCTGAGCCCGGACGAAGAATCTGTTCATCTGTTCCTCTTCTAAGGCCGGCCTAACCTTAGCAGCCTCTGATCTCCAACGAGTAGCATACTCGCGGAATGTCTCGGTAGGCTTCTTCTTCAAATTCTAGATGTAGAATACATCCGATGCATTCTCTGTATTGAATCGGAACCTATCCATGAAATCTGATGTCATACCTACCCAGCTTGGCCATTTCTTGGGGTCTTGACTGATGTACCAGGATAAAGCATCCCCCTTTAGACTTCTCATGAAGAGTTTCATACGGATTTTCTCATTCCTTCTGACTCCGACCAGCTTATCACAATATGTCCTCAAATGGACTCTAGGATCTCCCGTGCCATCGAACATTTCGAACTTGGGAGGTTTGTACCCCTCCGGAAGTTCAACATCTGGCTGAATGCAGATGTCCTTATAATCCAGCCCCTCTATACCTTTGTTTCCTTCCATGCCCTGGACTCGGCTGATCAACTTCTTGAGTTCTGCTGCTAAGTTTATGATAAGAGAGTCCTTGTCATCAGACTCAGGTGCACTTGAGATTGGTTGAGTGTAGTGGGGTACGGTATCTACGTAGATGGGAGTGTTGTGGAGGTGGTCGTTTGTGGTGTTCAGTGGTTCAGGAATGAGTAGTGGAGTGTTGTTTAGAGTGTAGCATGTGTTGCAGTATTGAGCATGAGTGGGTTGCATCTGTGGTTGTGGGGTGTTCTGTGGAGGTGCGGGATTTTGAGCATTTGGAAAGTTGACATCAGGAGCGGTGAGAGAGAATGATAAATTTGCCAAGTTCCGAACTTGGTCCAGTTCTTCTTGAAACTTCAATAACTTCTGCTCAAGTTGGGCAGCAGTTTCCTTAGAAATCAGGGTACCTTGAGGAATCTCAATTCTTTCAATTTCCTTTATGGCGCTTGAATCTCCCATTCTACCTTTGTTCTTGTTCCGGATAGGACTTGGAGGAGGAGGAGGTGGAGGAGGTGGAGGGCCCTTGGATCTTGTATTGTATGATGATGGTGCCAGAATGCACGAACTAACCTTTGGGGAGGGGAATAATAAAAGAAAACAAAAAAGGTAACAAGTTAGTGCGGATTATGAAGAAAAATGTCATAGTATTTAAACACATTGTGCAAGGATGTAAATCATGTCCTAATTTGGGTGTCTCGTTGTGCCCGAGGTAGGCCTAGCGACAAATTAATTTGTAGAACTTATAATGCTAAATGCCTCATTTTATTGACAAAAATAAGACGAATCCCAAAACGACACTAAAATAGTGGAAAGTAAAAATGTCACTAATGGCCATTGGCCTTATTACATTAAAAGTGAAAAGAAAGACTCCTAACTACTTGGTACCAGAAGGACCTTCTTCAGGTTGGATGTTCTTGTTGATCAAGTCCTCCAGCTCGCGCAGATTTTCCAGTAAAAATGCTATCGCCAGACGTTTTCCTTTGCCTTTCTCAGCATTTAGACAGTCGATGACTCTTTTCCTCACTTTCCTTTCCAATTCCAGCAAGCTGTACTCCAGGTATTCTAGCTTCTCACTAGCCTTGGTGACTCTCTCTTTCCATTCGTTGATTTGGTTGCTCGATGAGAGGTTTCTCCACCAAGTCTGCAAGAGTGAAGGTATGTTTACCATACCGAAGCCAGGAACTTTGTCATTCATTTTCTGCAAAACAAAAGGGTTAAGACCTCACCCCCACCGGACTCGACTATTTAATACCAATAATCAGCATAAAAAGCATTTAGTTCTCCAAATAAATACACAGAACATGTAGGTGTCCGTTTGGGTTTCAGGGAAACCCGATGGACTTTGGACAAGTCTATCTTAATGAGTCATTTTGCGGACAACATAACTGACTCGGCTAGGTTTGACTATGATGCATGTACAATTGAACAGAGTAAGGTTTCTATTGGGGTATTAGACAGGTACCCTTAAGCGGACAACTCAAGAGGGAAAGGCACGGAACCATTGACTGCATCGCTGATCGACTGGTTTTACCGCAAATACGCCTTTGCCGAATTTAAAGGGTGATAATATTGGAAGAGCGCAACTACTCATTATAAGCGTTGCTATGGTATTTGTTTGGCACGAGTGGAATATGATGTTGAAGATACAACTTACAAGAATGAAACAAATTGACATGTATTTCCACGTTCATAAGATAAATGATTACAGTAATTGCAGTAATCACAACAGTATTGAAATAAAGCAGTAAAGGAAAGAAGTTAAAGGAAAGAAAAGACATGAAGAGCCAAGTCAGTTTCGTAGTGAAAGAATAAAAGACAGTAAATAAAGCAATTAATGAGATGGTAAAGTCACAAGCAACATGCAATGGTAAAAGCCTAAAGAAGTTCCCTAGCAGAGTCGCCAGGCTGTCGACGCCCCCTTTTTCTACGTGTGTCGAAATCGGGTATACGACATTGGGAGGACAACTCTATTCCCTTTCGAGAATTGGGTTTAGAAGTTTAAGAGTCGCCACCTAATGATTATAGTGTATTAGGACACTTTTAGAAGAATTTGAGATAAAGAGACCAGAGATTAAGGTAAGGGCTAGAAATTATCCCGAGGGGAAGGTGTTAGGCACCCCTCAGGATCCACAAGTGTGGTTCTCGGCCATGCTACAATTGTGACTTTAAGAAGACAGGTAGAAAAATAAAGCAAAGGTCTTCACATAGTTTTGCAAACAAGTTTAAGAGTTGAAGAAGTAGAGAGTTTAGAAAATTAGTTTTAAAAGAAAACTTAAAAATTAACAAGTAAAGGGGAGAGGGGTCCTAGGTTTACAAACAATATGGATCACATTAATGCAATATCCAGCAATCTCTCCTCAGAAGAGGGGTCGCACGTGATATTAGCGCACCGGTCATCATATCAATATTCTACCCATCCCACCCCGTTAAGGTATTAAAGCGCGGAAAGTTTCGTTACTTATTGCATGCTAGTACCCGTCCCAATCCTATCAGTCCCGGAGGCATTTAGGACTACTAATCCTAAAGGGAAATATATTTGGGGCCTTTTGAGAGTTTTCAAAGGACAAAAATACTAGGGCGTCAATCAAAAACACATAATACAAGTAGAGGGGAAATCAAATAGGCAGGTAAGGCTCAGGTAAACCTCCTTAAATCAGATAAGCCATGGAGTTTAGCATGTCTTGCATGTACTGGTTTGGTCTTTAAAATTAAAGCGATAAGCAGACTGGTTCAACTCATACTTTTAGATAGGAAGCCACATTAGGCTCGCTCGAATGCAGTTGTTAAAGACTAGACACTTTAATTAGTCAACTTTACCTTAAGTGTGGGACAGAACTACTGATTGTAAAGGAGTTGCAGAATAAGATAAGTTTCAGAAAAGATTGCAAACTTAATACAAAGAAAATGGTTTAAAACGAGTTTCAGAAAACATACTTGTTTAAGAAAAAGAGTTGTCGAGTTTTAACAAAAGAACTGAATTGCAGACAGATTCAAAAGGTTTATCAGATAAGTATAAAGAAGTGAATTCAGATTGATTTGAAAAAATGTTTGTCAAATTATCAGGAAAGCAGTAAGTTTTCAGAAAATATGCACAGATTTGAGAATATTTATCAAGAAGGAAAAAATGCACTAATTTGGTTGCAAGAAAAGTTTTAAGGATTCAGAAAACTTGCAGAAAGTCGCTTGTTTTAGCAAAAAGGGTCAGTATTGTTTTAGACGAGTGAAACAATTCTGATTTGAAGTTCCTTTAGGCATGATCTCTACGAGTTACTGATTTTAATACCTTTTAAAAGTTAACAGCCTTATAAACATGATATCTATATGCTGATTTATCGTTAAACCTAACAGTTTGCCTAATGTCATTATAAATGCAGAAATGCAAATCCCTATAGGTATGGTATCTATATGTATAGTTGCAGAAATCAGAAAGTTAGATCCTATAGGCATGGTTTCTACTTGTGAGATTGCATAGATTAACAGTAAAAGTCTTATAGGCATGGTTTCTACCCTTTGTGCATAAAAGTAAATCCCCTCCCCTTTTCACTAGATCCCCAAGTTTATACAAATTATTACAGACCAGAAAAATAAGACAGAAATAAAAGTACATCAGAAATTATAGCTACATCCGAGCAGCCTAATTCAGACTTAGTATCTAACAATATGAGATTGAACCACTTCCGAGATCTAGATTTCCAAAGCCTTCTCTTATCTAGGGTATTTCAGAGATCCAAGGAGTTTCAAGAACTCCAGGCAGTGCTTACACCCAAGATATTAATTAGAAAGAGTTATAGTGCAATGTGGAAGGGCCAGCCCTCAGGTGTCCAAGTTCAGAGGGAGCTCAGGGGGTCCCATGGCAAGGCTCACAAGAGAGGGTCAGAACTTAGTTTCTAAGAATAAGTGTAAGTGCAAGAGGGGGGTTAGGGAGTGCCATGGCATGTTGGTGGTCATGCCTAGCCATAGGATAGGCTGGCACACCCCTGACCAGGCATGTTCAACTAACAAAGAAGAGCACAGACCTATTGAAGGTCAGACTATGGTCTGGACAGTGATTAGGACACTGCCAGACCAAAGTCTCAGGCTCAGAATACACATAAAGGGAAAGGGTAATGGGAATTGAAAGAGTTTAGGACTCAGGGAGTCTAGTCCATATACATGAACAACAATATCAAGTGTTTTCATGTTTTTTGAACCATAACTCAACATACAAAGGATATAGGGATGAGGATTCATATAGGAGCAGGAATAAACAAACTTGCAAAAAGCAGTAAAATAAACAAAGAGAAGATTGAAGCATAAACACATAAGAGAGAGGCAGAATTTAAACAAGAAGAGACATACCAGTTGCAGAAAAGTAAGTAGGAAGAAAAGCAGAATACTTACGGCCAAAGCACAATCAGAGAAGAGGACTCTAGCTTATGAGTTCAGAGAAAAACTCGAATGCTTTTAAGAAAAACTAAGAGTATTTGAGAGAAGAAGTAGTGACTTATGTTGTGTGTGTCTGTGATATGCAATGTGTTAGTGAGTGTCATGCAAAAGAGAATGGGGGGTACTTATAGTACTAAAGATGAGTAAAGAATAAGGTAACAAGTATAGCTTTAACACAAATATGGGCATGATCACAATCAGAATCAATTAACACAAGACTTCCCTTTAATCAAGGGATTATTGTTCAAACGGATACTAACAGGATTAAAAAATAAGGAAAGAAAATCAGTCTGTAAGCAGAATGGTTGTTGCCATAAAAGGAGCAGTAAAATCATACAATAGGTATTTAAGTCCAAGTACATGATTGTACTTATTTTTGGAAAGGGTTTGGTAAGGCCAAACCAAGAAAGAGAATCAATTAACCCTTAACAGGCGAGTAAGAGGGAAAAGTTTTGAAATCAGTTATGGATTTGAAAATCAATCACAAAAGGGACTCAGTATATAAAGGAATGCACAAGTAATAGACATGTGAGGCCAAGCTATGACAAAAGGAACAACATACAGTAGTAGCATAGAGCAAGCATTCGAAGCATGACAGTCAGGTTTCAGTGGTTTAGTAATAGAGAAAAGGATCAGAGGCATGCAAAGAGTCGAGTGAAAATCATAGTCGAGTTTGACAGGTAGCAAGAACTCAGAACCAAAAGAGTCACATAAAGAAAACGAGATGCTGAAGTAAAGGAATCAGACGGAGCGATTTCAAACAGGTGAGTTGCACAAACAAACTCAAGAACTCGAACAGACCCCAAAGAACTAGGGTTTTCGAAATCAGTAGAGTTTAGAGGCGATAAGCAAGTAAAACAAATAAACAGTCTCAGAATCTCAAATAAAACCCCAAAAAATTAGGGTTTTCAATACTAATCTGGTGTAAACAAAGTAATCAAACAGATAGACTCAGAAACTCAAACAAATCTCCAAAAATTAGGTTTTCAACACCAGTCGAACTTAGAGATGATAAGCAGATGAATCGAACAAAACATTACAAACAGACTCAGAAACCCTAGTTTGAAATCAAAAGATTTGGAAAAGGAAATTTGGGGAAAACGCATAAAACATCAAATATGGCGCAGATCAAGCACAGATCTAAACAAATAAACGAAAAAGAACCTCGAATAGGCTAGGGTTTTTGAGAACCCTAGAAATGAGAAAGTCTTGGAAGAAACAAGATCAGATCTGGAGTCGATAAGGTCGGAATCAGGCTCGGGAGGCTAAGACACGCCGGAGCAAGGCCGGAGATGGCTAAAAACCTCGAATCGACGAAGGTCTGGGAAAAGACCCTTGAAGTCTAGCCTTGAAACTTCAGGTATCAAGCACGTGAGAGTAGTAGGGGGTGAGTATAGGTTGTCCATGGTCAGAACAGCCATGGATTCTGGTGAATTTGGCGTTGGAGGTGGCAGAGAGCGATTAGGGTTTCGAGAGAGCACGAGAGCATTTGAGAGAAGAGAGGAATTAGAGGTGGCGCTTCTAAAAGAATGGGGTAGGTTTAGGGGTCGTTTGAAATTAAAAAGGAAAGAATTAATGGTGGCCGTTGATCTAAGTGACCAACGACCGAGATTGAACGGGGTTATGGGTTGGGTCAGTTGAGTAGGTGCTGGGTCGGGTTAAAGGTAATTGGGTTGGGTAGTTTGGGCTCGAATTTGGGGCTGAGTTGGGTTAATTAGAGGTGCCAAATTGGCTGAAATTGAAATACAATTGAGGCTAGATTGTAAATAGCCACTTTTCCCATTTTGTTTTATAAAAAATAGCAATAACGATTTTAAGAACAAATTAAAAGTACCGGGTAAACAAATATCATATAAATATTAATTAAAATGCTGGGGTTAATTTTATAATTATAAGATGCTATCAATTACAAAATAGGCCATAATTACAATTATATGCAATTTAGCTTTTAAAATGCCAAACAAATTTGCAAAAATGTGCAAATATCACCTTAATTATATTTTGGTGTAAATATGAGGATAAAATAAGTTATTCACCAAAAATAATAATTTTGGGAACAATTATTGGATTTATGGTATTAAAATAGGCAATAACTTGGTTTTAAAAATCATTAAAAATACCAAAACTCTTGGGTGTGCTGATATATGCACGTATATGCTATTTTGGAAATATTTTGGGTAGAAATACATAGGAAAAAATTGAGTATCAATACTACTTGCCAAGTGTTTTATTTGTCATAAAGAACATATATGAATATGTTGTAATAATATAATTATTACATAAAGGGTGTGTTTGGTACGAAGAAAAATGTTTTACATGAAAATATTTCAAAAACTTGTATATTTTAAAATTTTATTTTATAACTCAATCACATAAGTTAATATTATTTAAGTAAATTATTTTAAATTTTATACTCATCAGTATGGTTACACGCGCAAAGCACGTACCCTAATACTAGTACTACTAGTAATATACGAGTGTCATGACCCAATCCCCGAACCTGGTCGTGATGACGCCTCTCGTGAAGACAAGGCTAGCCAGACCAAAATGGAATACCTCTTTTAAATAGTTAATCATCATAACAGTAATAACATATAATATAAT
This sequence comes from Nicotiana sylvestris, assembly GCF_000393655.2. NCBI lineage: Eukaryota > Viridiplantae > Streptophyta > Magnoliopsida > Solanales > Solanaceae > Nicotiana > Nicotiana sylvestris. The sequence goes on along the minus strand of NC_091060.1, from coordinate 179,348,877 downwards.
ACTCATAAATTGTGGAATTTAACGATAATAACAGCAGGAACCATCCCGACACAGCCTAAACCGGGGTGTCACAAGTCATGAGCTACTACAGAATCTGCTATAGGTCTACAAAGTACGAAATCCGATACAATAGGCTGAAGAAAACATAAATGATAGAGGATAAGAGAGACAAGGGGCTGCGGACGTCAACAGCTATCTCGCAACTCCAAATCACTGCCTAGCCTGGAAGGAATCAGCGCTCAGGTGCGGACTCTGCTATATCTGGATCTGCACACATGGTGCAGGGAGTAATGTGAGTACTCCGACTCAGTGAGTAACAACAATAAATAATGGCTGACAGTATGAAATCATGTAAAGGCACTAAGCAGTTCTATATCAAAACAGTAAAATCATTTAAACATCTGTGAATAAGGAAATCATGTGAAATTCTTTTAACCAGGTAAAACAGATGTAATCAGTATAAATCCGCTCCTTAAGCATTTTAGTTAATCTATTCGTTCTTATCCTCAGTTCTCAATTCATATACTTCTCATGATAACCGAGTCAATAAACATATATACCGTTGCGGCGTGCAGCCCGATCCGTATATCGCTGTGGCGTATAGCCCGATCCATATTAATAATAGTCGACTACACTCACTGGGGGTGTGCAGACTCCGGAGGGGATCCTTCAGCCCAAGCGTTACATAATTGCTGCGGCGTGCAGCCCGATCCATATAAGTAGTTGTTGCGGCGTGCAGCCCGATCCATGATGTATATAATATATATATATATATCTGCTGCGGCGCGCAACCCGATCCATATCATATAAAATGTCCTCACTATTGGGTCCTCGACCCCTCTCAGTCATTTAAAAATCACAACCTCTCGGGCATAATGTACGGTCGGGATCTCGGCCCTCATATCTCCTCCTATTTATGATTAACATTTCAAAAATTTGGTTCGTATCATTCTTAAACAATTGGAAACATGAGTGAGGATATAAATTCTTTAACAAAGTAAGTGAGGAAAACCAGTCGAAAATCCCCTAAGGGTTCTACATGTCGGCACAAGGTCCCAAGCATGGCAGCAAGCCCAATTCACAACAATAAAGTATATATCTCAATCAAAAAAATGTAGTAAAATATCATTCGGGATGGACCAAGTCCCAATCCCCATAGCATTGAACCTCGCGCTCGTCACACAGCGTGTATCTCAACTTAGTATAGCACTACGTTGTGCAAATCCGGGGTTTCAAACCCTCAGGACATCATTTAAAATCATTACTCACCTCGAACTGGCTAATTCTCTAGCTCACGACGCCTTTGCCCCTCGATTTGGCCTCCACGCGCGTCGAATCTATCCAAAATCAGAACGAATACGTCACAATATGCTAAGGGAACAAAGCCCAAGCGAAAACATTCGAAAAATATCAAAAATCTCAAAATTAGCAAAACTCGAGCCTCGGGCCCACGTCTCGGAATCGGGTAAAAGTTACATTTTCAGAATCCTCATACCCTCACGAGTCCAACCATACCAAAATTATCCAATTCCGATACCATTTGGTCCTTCAAATCATCATTTTATATTTTTGAAAGGTTCCACAATTTTCTTCCCAAATTCCATCTCAAATCACGAATTAAATGATGAATTCAGTGATAGATTCATGTATTCTAGCCAAAACTGAGTTAAAATCACTTACCCCGATGAATTTCTTGAAAAACCTTCGAAAAATCACCAAAATCCGAGCTCTCTAGGTCAAAATATTAAATAAAACCCAAAACCTCGTATTTATAGGGTACCCCTCGGATTCCGACACCGCTGACCACACAAAAATGACTGTGGTCCGCGCAAACCAGCGGGGTCCGCGCAAAAACGTCCCCGGCCGCGCAGGTCTTGCTCTACAGGGATAGGCTTTAGTATTTTGGCCATAACTTTCGCTACAGATGTCCAAATTGTTATATCTTTACCTTTCTGGAAACTAGACATGAAGGGATACAACTTTCGTTTTTAAACCACCTCAAAAATTTATTGTAGATCAAAAGATATGAGCTTCCGAAGTTGGACTGACGACCTGCAGGTCTTCATTTCGCGTGGACCGCGCACTTGACCGCGCCCCCGCGCTAGGCCACCGCGCCCAGCGCAAAAAGGGCCGCGCCCCGCGCACCAATGACTGCCCCGTCCATTTTCTAAGTTCCGGGATGTCCGTACTCGCTCAAAACTCACCCGAAATAAACCCGAGCCTCCCGGGACCTCAACCAAAAGCACCAACGCATCCTAAAACATGTTTCAACCTCGTTCCAATCATCAAAACACTTCAACAACACCAAAAACTATCAAATTACCTCAAATTCGAGCTTAAGTTCTTCTAAAACTTCCAAAACACGCATTCGATCAAAAACCCAACCAGATCACGTCCGAATAACCTGAAATTTTGCACACATATCTCAAATCACTTAACGGAGCTACAGCAACTCTCAGAATTTTATTCCGACCCTCGGATCAAAATCTCACCTATCAACCAGAAGTCGCCAAAATACTAACTTCGCCAATTCAAGTCTAATTCTACACCGGACCTCCAAAATTACTTCCGGTCACACTCCTAAGTCACAAATCATCCCCCGAAGCTAACCGAATCACCGCAAATCACATCCGATCCCTCTAACTCAATAGTCAACATCCGGTTGACTTTTTCAAAATAAGCCTTCCTTAAAGAGACTAAGTGTATTATTTCCTATCAAAACCAATCCGATTTAACTCTAACACACCGAATACCGATAACGAAATATGAAGAAGCATAAAATGGGAAAAAAATGAAGCGGTTCTCATGAGACGACGGGTTGGGTCGTCACAACGAGGTACTGCAAAATATATTTCCCTTGCATTAAAAATTAAAAATAAATATCAGTTTCACATGGAAAGATCGGGAGAAATTCAAAAATAGTCAGATTTACAAGTGGTCATCCAAAAATAGCCACAGTTTCAAAAGTAATCGAAATTTAGCCATTTTTCATATAAAAATAAATCTGAACGAAAATACTGTTAAAAGTTCGGAAAAATACTCTAGTATAATATACTTGAGTTCCACTATACTTATGCTGGAACTCCAATATAATATACTGGAGTTCCAACATAATATACTGGTCCAGCATAATATACTGGAGATTGGAGCACAGTGCTCCAATCTCCAGTATATTATACTGGAACTTTCCGCGTGTTGGAGTTCCAGCATAATATGCTGTAAGTTCATATACAGGTGCACCGATCTCCAATATATTATGCTGGAACTTTTCGTGTTGCAGCAAAATAGTGGCTATTTTTCAATGACGCAAACGCGGGCTATTTTTGTATGACCAGTCCGAAAACTGGCTAGCGTGCGAAGTTCAAAAATAGCCAGATTTACAACTGGCCGTTTAAAAATAGCCCAGTTTCAAAAGTAATCGAAATTTAGTCACTTTTCATGTAAAGATAAATCTGAGTGAAAACACCTTAAGCCCGAAAAATACGCCAGTATATTATGTTGGAGTTCCAGAATAAGTATGTTGGAACTCCAACATAATATGATGGAGTTCCAGCATAAGTACACTAGAACTCCAGCATAATATACTGGAGTTCCAGCAAGTATACCGGTCCAACATAATATACTGGAGTTTGGAGCACCGGTGCTCTAGTCTCCAGTATATTATACTGGAGCCAGCAAAGTATACCGGTCCAGCATAATATGCTGGAGTTTATACGCAGGTGCACCGAACTCCAGTATATTATGCTGGACCGGTCTCTGTTGCAGCAAAATAGTGGCTATTTTTCTCTGACTTGGTAAACGCTGACTATTTTTGAATGACCAATCCGAAAACTGGCTATACCGTGCTATTTTTACGGGAGAAATTCAGAAATAGCCATATTTACAATTGGTCGTTCAAAAATAGCCCAGTTTCAAAAGTAACCGAAATTTACCCACTTTTTATGTAAAGATAAATCTGAGCGAAAATACTGTTCAAAACCCGAAAAATATGCCAGTATATTATACTGGAGTTCCAGCATAAGTATGTCTGAACTGCATCATATTATACTGGAGCTCCAGGATAAGTATGTTGGAACTCCAGCATAATATGATGGAGTTCCACCATAAGTACACCAGAACTCCAGCATAATATACTGGAGTTCCATCAAGTATAATTGTCCAGTATAATATACTGGAGTTTGGAGCACCGATGCTTCAGTCTCTAGTATATTATACTAGAGTCAGCAAAGTATACCGGTCCAGCATAATATGTTAGAGTTCATACACAGGTTCATACACAGGTGCACCGTACAAATAGCACGAGCTAGCTAGGTAAAAATAGCATAATATTATGCTGGAGTTCGGTGCACCTGTGTATGAACTCCAACATATTATGCTGGACCGGTATACTATGCTGACTCTAGTATAATATACTGGAGACTAGAGCACCGGTGCTCCAAACTCCAGTATATTATAGTGGACAATTATACTTGCTGGAACTCTAATATATTATGTTGGAGTTCTAGTGTACTTATGCTGGAACTCCATCATATTATGCTGGAGTTCCAGCATACTTATCCTGGAACTCCAATATAATATGCTGGAGTTCAAGCATACTTATGCTGGAACTCCAGTATAATATACTAGTGTATTTTTCGGGTATTGAACAGTGTTTTCGCTCAGATTTATCTTTACATGAAAAGTGGCTAAATTTCGATTACTTTTGAAACTGGGCTATTTTTGAACGACCATTTTTGAATTTCTCCCGGTTTCAGTCCGTATAATTCTAGGCCCAAAATTAAGTGAACCGAATCGGGGCATTTGCAGTCGTACCCTATTTTTATGCCACCTTTTAACCTATACCCTATTTTTAAAAACTATTGATTTCGTAACCAACTAACAAAAAATCCGTAATAATATGACCATTATACCCCTTCCAAAACATATAAAAGTTGCATCAAGCATACCCAGATTCAAATTCCAGATCTCCTCTGTATCTCCTCCATCAGTCAGTCTCTCCTGAGATCGCCTCTCGCAACCAGATTCAAATTCCAAATTCAAATTCTAATAAATTGTACGTATTCAAATTCATCTCCAGAATTCAAAATAGTTTTTGAATTATATGTTTTCTGATTGATTGATCGAAGTTGTTTGACGAACTTCACTGATATGCTGAATTTGCATTCTAAATCTATTTGACGATGAATTCTAACATTCTAATCCGACAAATATGCTAAAAAATTATATCAAAACATTATATGAGTGTTTTAATATTTAAAACGCCTATGCACAAAAAACTTTGGCATAGGTGCTGAAGTTTTTTTTGTTATTATTTAAAAGCTAAAGTTTTCCTATTACACTGCGTAAAAAAATAAAACATCAATTAAAATTTCATATTGCACAAAAAACATCGGCACAGGTGCTTAAGTTTTTTAGTTAATCTGTAAAACCTTCGGCTAATGGAGCTGAAGTTTTTTTCCTGCACTATGTATTTTATTATCATTTTTTGGAGAAACTTCATACCAAAAAAATAAAACATCAATTAAAATTTCATAATGCACAAAAAACTTCGGCATAAGTGCTGAAGTTTTTTAGTTAATATTTAAAAACTTCAGCAAGAGGAGCTGAAGTTTTCCTCCTGCACTGTCTTTCCTCTTGCTGATGTTATTTAATACGTTTCTAAAATCTTCAGCACTTAAGAGCTGAAGTTGTTGTCCCTGCATTCATGAATCACTGTCATACAGCTTTTTCAAAAAAACTTCAGTTGATATGCTGAAGTTATTAAGTTTATTTCTAAAAATTTCTGCACTTAAAAAGCTAAAGTTTTCTGTGCAGCATTCATTAATTATGTCATACATCTTTTTCCAAAAAAATTCAGCAGAAGATGCCTAAGTGATTTAGTTCATTTGTAAAAACTTCAGCACAAACAACCTAAAAATTCTTTTGTTCACTTTCCTAATACTTGCCACTAAAAATGAATCTGCAAGGATGAGTTCGATTTGCATTGTTATAACTTTCAATGGGAGTTGGACTCCTGATTTCAAATACTTGGATCATGATACAAAACTTGTTCTACTTAATAAGCACATATCATTCAATACTTTCCTGAAGAAAATTAGTGAAGTTGCAAATATTGATTCAACCAGATATGCGCTAAAAGTATGGTTTGATATCAAACTAAATACAAGCAAAGGAATGCTTGTAACTTCAGATGAAGAACTCAGTACATGTATACATTTGCTTACAACTGATTCACCCTACAAGAATTGCCATTTCATCATCGAAAAAATACAACATTCAGAATTTGCAGCATTCAAACAATCTCTTGCATATGCGATAGATTCAGAACCTTTTGAACATGAAGTAGGACAACCAATAATGGAAGAAGACAATGAGCTACAACCTTCTAACATTACAGCTGCTTCAGAATATATAATGTTGCAATAATTAACCCCTCCTCCAATAAATTCAAACCAGTTTGTTGATGACCAAGAAGAAGAAGGACAACTAATAATGCAAATTACAACCAACACACAATCCAACAAACCTTTTTATTACCTTCTGCAATGATAAGCAACAATGAAGATGAAGTAAACATGGAGAATATACTGATAACATCAGATAGAATTGAAGAAACTGCTGAAAGTTCTTGTGCTTCTCAGAAATCAAGAAAAAGGGTGAGGAAACAGCTAAAAGAATCTCCACCATGTAAAATACTTAGGCACGATGCGTTGCCTGAGAAAGTAAGAGTTGGATCAATTTTTTAGAACAAACAAAACATGACTAAATTTTTCTGCAGCTTGGAGATAAACCAGAAAGTTGAATTCACTGCTGTTAGATCATGTTCAAAGAGATACGAGCTGAAATGCATCGTGGACAAATGTGGTTGGAATGTACGTGCTACCAGAATAAAAAATTCCACACTATTCAGGGTGATAAAATATCATAACATCCATGAATGCTCGGTTGATGCAAGAAAATCAGATCAGAAGCATGCTACATCAAATTTTATAAGTGAACAAATTATAGAACATGTTCGAGACAAAAAGATAAAGGTTACACCAGCCTTTGTAGAAAATGAAATGAAAAAGAAATTTGGAATTGACATTGGTTATCACAAGGCATGGCGTGCTATTCAAAAAGTTGTTGCTTGCATAAGGGTGTCACCTGAAGAGAACTACCTGATTCTTCCTTCATACCTACACATGATGGTGTGCAAAAACCCAGGAATGTACACAAGCATAAAAAGAGATGCGCAGAATAGGTAACCATCAGCCTGAAGTTTCAAATGTTCCTATTGGAAAAACTTCACACCTTATGATTTATTTTTTGTGTTTCACTGTACAGATTTGCTTACATGTTCTTTGCTCCTGCAGCATCAGTAGCTGGTTGGTTCTACTGTAGACCCGTTATTGCAGTAGATGCAACATTTTTAAAGTCCAAATATCGTGGTGTTCTATTTGTTGCTGTATCAAAGGATGCAAACAATCAAATCTTTCCTCTATGTTTTGGTGTAGCAGAATCAGAAAACAATGAGGCATACATTTGGTTCTTCGGGGAAATGAGAAAAGCAATTCAAGTTCGTCGTGAATTGGTTTTCTTGTCAGATAGAAACCAATTGATTGCAAATGGGATTAGAAAAGTTTTTCCTGAAGCTCACCATGGTATCTGCCTCTATCACTTTGAGAAAAATTTAAAGCAAAGACATGCAAAAGCCACAGTAATAAATCTTTTTCAAAGTGCTGCAAGGTCATACAAATGTGAAGATTTTAATCAGTTAATGTCCCAACCCAAAAGTATTGACAAGAAAACATACAATTACAAAATGGAAGAGCCTCTAGAGAGATGGGCTCGATCGTGGTTCCCACGGCGACGTTATGATATGCTAACAACAAACATGGTAGAATCATGAATTTCGTTTTACTGAAAGGGAGAGAAATGCCTATTTTAAGAATGTTAGATTTCATCCAAGAAAAGTTAGGAGAGTAGTTTTACGAACGGAGAAAAAAGGCAAATGAAACTTTTCACAGAGTATCAATATGGGCAGAAGAAGAGATGACTAAGAATATGGACTTGGCTTGTAAAATATTTGTGAGTATATTTATTAACTTCAGTTTTTTATATCTGTTGCAGTGATTTACTGCTTACATTAAAAAAAATCATACTTTTTCTTTTTGAAGCAATAATACACTAATATAGTTTGTCTTAATTTTTTATTCCTTGTTAGGTGTTCAACCTTGATATAATGTTGTTCAGAATAAATAGTGAAGGAATCGAATTCATTGTGGACTTAAAGAAGAGAACTTGTGACTTCCTGGAATTCCAACTTGATGAATTGCCCTGTCCACATGCAATTGCTGCTATTAATAAGAGATATCTGCAGAAATCTGATTACTGCTCAAATTTGTATTCAAAGGAAACATGGTTGAAAACATATGAAGGACATGTGAATACCGTGGGAGATCAAAAATCATGGGATATACCACAAAATGTACAATCTGAGATCACAAACCTCCCAATGTAGAGTTTTTACAAGGAAGAAGACAAAAGAAGAGGCATATACCTGTGAATGAATCAGTACCATTTAAGTCTACCAAATGCAGTCGATGTAAACAAGTTGGGCATAACAGAACAACTTGCTTGTCTTCTCCAGCACCTCATCCATATTCAAAGAAACACACCGAAAAATACTCCAACCTTCAATAATCCTTGGTCTGAATTTAGACTTTCATTATTGTATGATATATTTGAAATGTGATTTTTTTCATAGGAATAAAAAAAAGAAGCTCTTGGACTATTTTATATATTGCTAAAGTACAAATCACTCATTTTTGTTGCGCAGGCTTACAGGTTTGGTTGCATTTTAAAAAAGTATGCAATGACTTCTGTGAGAAAAAACTTCAGGTTACAGTATGTGAAATACATATCCTTAACACAAACACACACACACACATATGCATACAACACACAAAAGAAAGGCATGTACAAACAAAATCTTCAGCATCTCTAAGTTGAAGTTATAGAAAATGAACTTAATAATTAATATGCTGAAGTAAACAAAAAAGCACAGCATAAAAACATAAAAAAGAATTACAAAAACTAAACATAAGAACCAACTAAGAAGTATAAAGCAAATACCAACAAATAACAAGGATAATGCAATAGAAAGCTAAGAAGAAAGAGGATGAGAATTACATTGATACAAAAAGAGATGAGAACAACACACAAAGTATAAACAAAAACATCATCTCTCAGGGCTGAAGTTATACAAAATGAACTTAAAAATTTCAACTCTTTGGGCTGAAGTAAACAAAAAAATACAGCATTAAAACATAAAAAAAGGATTACAAACACTAACAATCATCACCACCACCATCATCATCATCATCACAGTACTCCTCAATTTCTCTAAATATCTCATCATCATCAGTATCGTAGATAACTATAGGGTAGTCGGGAAAAAGACCATTGAATCCAAGGAGAACAATCTTCAACTTGTCGAATTCATCACGCAGCTGATTTTTTTCAACGATTAATCTGTCCATAAGAGAAAGAAGAGTCTTCAGGTTATTTTGCAGCTCGGAATAGTCGTTCCAACTGGAAAACTGAAAACTATCAAACTGCTGCACAACCTTGTCGAACGAGGTTGAATAACCTCCACAACTACGTTCCAGGTTAAGCCTGTTCTAGAATGATTCATTGGCAAAGAACTGTGTCCTGATTCTCTCCCAATCAGCCTTTATTTGATCCCACAAAAGTATAAGATTAGCCATCGATTTGTTATTGTACAACTCACACTTCAAAGTCTCCCATTTTTGCATGATTTCATCAAAATTAGGCTTCCTACTTCTGCTTCCACCAGACATTCTTTCTTTAACAAAAGCTTAAAGACTAAGGATGAATATAAATTTAAAGAAATATGATGGAAGTCTATATGACTATGAAATTTTCAAGTGAACAGATTGTTAATATAGACAAAGAGTTCACCTAATCAATTTAATATCTATAAATGTAAAAGTAACTTTTCAGGTGTTTTTACTGTTTTACGGTCAGAGAAATTGAATGAAACAAGATAAGTAGGCGGTAAAATAAGTATGTGGTAAATGCAAAAAGAAATGTAACTTCAGCCCTAATAAGCACACAGTTTTTCTATAGTAAAAAAAATAACTTCAGCCTCAAAAATAACTTTTCGGATCATTTACTATATGGTCAAACAAATTTAAATGAAAGATGAAGCAGGTGACAAAAGACAAAAAGTAGATAGTAAATGCAAAAAGATAAGTATCAACTTAAAAAAATACCAAAACATGCTGAAGTTTTTGTCATAAGCTTTTTCAAAAACTTCAGCCCAATGTGCTGAAGTAATTTAATTCATTTATAAAACTTCAGCACATAATAAGCTGAAGTTTTTCATCGTGCATTCAATAGTTTTGTTGTAAATGTTTTTTCAACAACTTCAGCTCAATGTGCTGAAGTTAGTTAGTTCATTTCTGACAACTTCAGCATTTGAAGAGCTGAAGTTTTTCTCCTGGACTCGATAGTTTTTGTCGTAAAGCTTTTTCAAATAACTTCAGCTCCATGTGTTGAAGTTATTTAGTTCATTTCTAAAACTTCAGCACTTGATAAGCTGAAGTTTTTATCCTGGACTCGATATTTTTTGTTGTAAAGCTTTTTCAAATAACTTCCGCAGAAAAATTTTAAGTTTTTGTCCTACATTTGACACTTTTGTTATGACTTTTAACCAAAACTTCAACTTAAAAAGCAGAAATTATTTACTTCATACTGATGTTTAGCATATTTGAATCAATCCAAGTATACTAAAAAACTAATTAATGCGAATAGAACAAAAATTCAAAAGACATCACATAAATCATACAAAATAATGTATATTCACACAATCCAATTTTGTTTTCGCTTACATCCTTGGGAAAAAAATTAGTTTTTTGTTTACAAGTTATTTTCTATTCAAAAAATTGACAGAGTGTCTTCATATTCGCCATAGTCATGTCCTAGTTGCTCTTATTGGGTTTCTTAACAAAATTCCATGAACCTTCACTATGTCTTCAACTGATTCACAAAAGCGGCAATACGAGCACCTTTCTTTACCACCTTGTACGGACCTCTGAATTACATTTGTCATACTATTGCATTTGTACGGACCACATATGTGCATCTGTGAGGGCTCACTAAGTGTGAAAAGTCGTTCATGTAAATTCGCTGCAGCACCATGAGCTATAAGACAGTCACCCTCCATTTTACCAAATTTAATTCCACCAAAGTGTTTTTTGTCACACATAGGTTGACAAAGTTTAGTACTATAATTTTTTTAGCAACTCCCGTCTTCTTTCATAAGAAAAAAAAACAAGAAAATGTTGGCAAAGACATGCTTACTGGTGTGCAGCTGGAAATTCATGGGAAGCAAATATAATGAAGGAGAAGTCCAAAAAACTTCATATGTGACGGAGAGTGGCCACATCAAATACTCGAGCCCCAGGACAATTTTACTAAAAGTTAGATTTATCAACTAGTAAAAAGAGCAAATTGTCCAGAAGCTCGAGTGTTTGATCTGGCCACTCTCCTTCACATATGAAGTATTTAGACTTTTCCTTCATTATCTTTGCTTCCCATGAAATCCCTGCTACACTCAATAAGCATGTCTCTGCCAACATTTTCTTGTTTTTCTTTGAATATAAATTTAAAGAAATATGATAGAAGTCTATGGACGACAATGAAAATTTTCAAGTGAAGAGATCATTAATATAGCCAAAGAGTGGACCTAATCAATTTAATATCTATAAATGCTGAAGATATTGTTAACTGTTTTTTGTTCAGAGAAATTGAATGTAACAAGATAAATAGTTGGCAAAACAAGTAAGAGGTAAATGCTAGTAGTTGGTAAATGCAATAAAAAATAGTAAAAAATAAGGCCACAAAAAGTAGGTGATATAGGTGATAAATGACAAAAGGTAGCTAGAAAATGCAAAAAAGATAAGTATCAAGTTAAAAATATAGCAAAACATGCTAAAGTCGTACAGCTTTTTCAAAACACTTCAGCCCAATGTGTTGAAGTTGTTTAGTGTATTTCTAAAAATTTCAACGCTGGATAAAGCTGAAGTTTTTGTATTGGATTCAATAGTTTTTGTCGTACAGCTTTTTCAAAACACTTCAGCCCAATGTGCTGAAGTTGTTTAGTGTATTTCTAAAAACTTCAGCGCTAGATAAAATTGAAGTTTTTGTATTGGATTCAATAGTTTTTGTCGTACACCTTTTTCAAAATACTTCGGCCCAATATGCTGAAGTTATTTAGTGTATTTCTAAAAACTTCAGCGCCGGATAAAGCTGAAGTTTTTGTATTAGATTCAATAGTTTTTGTCGTACAGCTTTTTCAAAAAACTTCAGCCCAATGTGCTGAACTTATTAAGTGTATTTCTAAAAACTTCAGCTCCCCTAAGCTGAAGTTTTTTTGTTGGATTCAATAGTTTTTTCGTACAGCTTTTTCAAAAAAACTTCAGCTCAACGTGCTGAGGTTTTTTAGTGTATTTCTAAAAATATCAGCATCTGATAAGCGAAAGTTTTTGTCCTTCAGTCGACACTTTTATTATGACTTTAACCAAAACTTCAACTTAAAAAGCAGAAGTCATTTACTTCATGCTTAAGTTTATTCAACAAAAATGTACTTAAAATTCATAATAAAAGATAGAAACATATTTGTATGAACAAAAGTGAAATAAAAAATACTTAATGTATATTCACAAAATACAAATTATGTGCAACCAATCCTCTAATCAAAAAATTCATACACAGTCTCTTTAAAATCTCCATAATCATGTCCTTGTTGTTCTTCTGGAGTTTCATAGCTGCTATCTTTTTTCCACTTTCCATGAGCCCAAAGATTGAATGTCAATTCTCTCCTGAAGGTCAATGACTGACTTTGATCGAAATTGAAGACATCTTCTTTATTTAACCGCATATCAATTAACTTAAGAGCAAATACACCACAATCAACACTACAAAAAGAACATGAAAAATAGTTAACACAAGGGCAAAAAATAATAAACATAAGATGCATGGTAAAACATATGTGAAACACGTACTTGTTAGTCTGATGCGGTAAACTCATCCACTTAATTTGAAATTTTTCCACAGGACTATCCCTATAAAATTTATTGTGTGCCCCAAATTCCAAGCTTTTGAGACAATGTGGGATCAACCGGGCATAATTTCTGACATGTTCAACCGCACGCTCATATGTTACACTGCCCATGGAATCATACACATATATAATTTTATCTTTAAAGTCCAGAATTCCAAAAAAGTAGTGCGTAGATCTCTGGCCCGTCATTGGCTTAAGTCGATGGAAAGAATACTTTTTTGGCAGATGCCCATGAGATACCACAGGAAAGGTCGAGGCCTTTTACGTAGTTGGCCACCTTTTCATTCGTTGATTCTTCCTCAAACCAACTAAAGTCCGTAAGTGGCCGAATAACCGCTTCTTCTTCTTCTTCTTCTTGAGCCTGTTGTTTGGATATCCTCTTTCTCTTTGATTTGCTCTTTTTTTGATCCTCCGTTCTCTTTTGCTTCCTTTTTCTAATTTTATCCATCTGTTCTTCTGAAGGATGAATACCAGTCAGCTTAGTCATATACTGATCAAAAATTAAATCAGTTACTGCAAATCTTGATTTGGATAAGCTGGAAGGTGATAGCAATATTTTTTGTGCAAGTAATATATGCCCACATCCATATACTGCAAATGAACAACAACAAATGATAACATGTGAAAAAACTACAAACAGCATGACAAAAATTTAAGCATATTTAGTTTGAAGTGTTAGAAAATAATCTAAAAAACTTCAGCATGTTTGATTTAAAAGTTTTGAAAAAAACTAGAGAATGCATGTCAAAAACTTCAGCATGGTTAGGCTGAAGTGTTAGCAAATAAGCTAAAAACTTCAGCATTTTAGTATGAATAAAGCTGAAGTTTTTCAAATTACAGTACAAAAAACTTTACTATAAAAAATAAGCTAAAGTTTTGGGAAATACAGTTGAAAACCAATTCAAAAAACAAACTTAATAACTTATTTCATCCGCAAGATCAGAGTTAAGATCCATAAGCTCGGTAAAGAATGATTTTCGAATATCAATTCCAGCTAATCTGAATGGATTAGAATCATATTCAGTGGCATCCATCTCCAACCACTCTGTAAATCTTTGCATCAATCCACTGTCTTGATTAACATAATGGAAGGGACACCTTCGTATATTCTTTCCTACTTTCCAATCTTGCCCCCTTTCCTTTCGTTTATGAACTATGTAAGGAGATCTCAACCAAATACTCTCCATACGAATCATTTTCTCTTTTTTTTCTGGTTTTCCTTTTGCTTGCTCTTCCTGCTGTTCCATCACAACTAACTGATGTTGTTCACCAGCAGGGGAGAAACCACAGCCATAGTGGCAAATACTTGACCAACTCCCTGCTGTTCACGACGTTCTTATCTCTCTTCACGAACAACAACAACAACAACAAAATTACCTTCTGAATCAATCCCTTGTGTACTACCAAGTGAAAATGAACATAAATTAAAGTTGGGGATATCACTGGTGTCACACATAGGAGAACTGGAAATCTTCCTTCTCTTAGGATTTGGAAGAAGTTGCGATGCATCAGATGATATCTGCAAAAGCAAGAAAAATATAAACATAAATAAAACTGATACAAAACACACATTAGGCAAAAAAACAGCTTGTAATCGAATTGCAGAAAATTAACTATCTGGTCTAAGTATTGAGACACAGATGGTGTTTGCATTCCAACAGATCCATTTCCTTTACCTTCAGATATGCATGTATCTTCATGCGAAAAAAATAAAAAAAATATAAATAATACTGACTAAATTTTATAAAATAATACCAACACACTTCACACCTGTCTGTGAGTCAACAGGTGTGAATAAATGTATTTCTCCTTTTTTATATAGCTGCATAAGCTCACCAAATTCTTTTTGAGCTGCCTCGAGTCTTTCTGAAAAATCATTCAAAAACATAACAAAGAAAATAAAATATGTAAAGTTTCAAACTGTAAAAAATATACTTCGATCAAATGTAATAAATTTATGATCTATAGAATACCTTGATGTTTGTCTTCCACTGTGGTTTCCCCAGGCTGCTTGCCTTTCTCAAGATCAGCATTTCCAGCTTCATTCAATTGTGCACCAACGTCGAGGAGCATTGGAGTATTCTCTGGAAAGTTTTTCTTAACTCTACCTTCATTTAATTCAGCATCATCAGAGACTTTTTGAGTTGTGTCAATTGAAGCACAACTAGTTTCAACTTCCACTGCATATACATAAAAAGGGGGACTATATCAACTAGTTTTTCTATATATATAACATAGTAAAAATTTTGAGTTATGTTATATATATATAACATATTCACTATAGGACATTATCAAAAAGATCAGTTAAAACTTCAATCTCTAAGAAGGCTGAAGTTCGACAGTTACAAAAACAAAAACTTCAGCTCTAGAGCTGAAGTTTGACAGTTACAAAATAAAAACTTCAGCTCTAGAGCTGAAGTTCGACAGGTACAAAACAAAATCTTCAGCTGAAGTTTTGTTTCATGTTTTGTGTTTTTTTGTTATATATTTTTATGAACTATTATAAAATTCACACTTTATACCTGTAGTAACAATTTCCTGCGTATCACCACCTAAAATTTCCTTGCAAATAGCTAGTGATCCATCAAACAAATTGCCCTATCCAATATTGCTTTCCAAAGAACAACTCAATGCATGTTTTTCAGTACCAATAACTTGATCATCTGCACCTTGTTGTTGAACATGTTCATCGCATTCACCAGCCGCTTCCTTACGTGTAGCATTATCATTTGCGACTTTACGCGATGGAGCATGAGCAACATGTTCTTCAACTTGATTATCTGCACATTGCTTGCTTCCAACATTCTCAGTTGCTAACTGTTCTTCATCATTTCCATCTCTGCTCAATATATCAGCACTGGAACGTTCCTCTTCAACTTGTTTCTAAACATGTTGATCGCCTTCAAAAGCCGCTTTCTCACGTGTAGCATTTACATCTGCAACTTTATCTGATGCATCATCAACAACATTAATATCCGATGGAGGTTCGTAACAGTCGATCACCCTATCATATTCTCGATGGTTACTCAAATCAAAATTGCCATCGTCCATTTCATTTGATTTGTTGACAATCTTAAACAATTGTTCAAACTTCTCATCGAAATATTCCTAGAAAAAAATTACTAACAATGATTAATCTGAATAACATCAGCAGAAATAAAAAGACTTCTCTATAAATTAGCTTACTTTCACTTTTACAAAAACCACATCAACAATAGCAAATGTTCATCCTTTTTAAACTTATCGAAAACTTCATTCACGATCGTGCTTCTTTCTTTTTCTGCATGCCTTTGAACCTCCTTAGTAAACCTCTAGAATAGATACACAACAAATATTCAGATATAGAAGAAAACTTTAGCTCAAAAACATGTTGTACTTTTACAAAAACAAAACCAAAAAACTTCAGATCAAAACTTACAGAACATATTGTCTCAAGTAATTCATTGTCATCAAAGTCAGATGTAGAACGGGTAGAACGACTCTCGGTACGAGATGATTCGCCAATAAAAGGAGTTTGATTCAGTTCTTTTGATTGACTCCGACTACATGGTGATTCACCAATAATAAGAATTCGATTCGCTTCTTTTGATCGACTCAGAGTACGTGGTGATTCACCAGTTGAAGGAACTGCATTAACTACCTTTGAACGAATTAAAGGTATTGAATTCAATTCCTCTTCTGTAGGAATTATATCCAATACCCTAAAGTCGCGATATCTCTGTTTAATACAAAAAAGTATATTATGAGGAGAAAAAAACTAATACATCAACATATTAACACAAAGACAAAAAAAAGTAACTTACTTCATGAGTACTAAACATATGATAAAGTTCAGGGAATTTAGGCTCTCCCGCACATACATAACGTAACATCCTGGGAACCTGAGGGGTATCAAGGTACTCATCCTCTCTTATATACCTCTCCCGAACATCTGGGAAGCACTCATAGAACCAAGAACATAACGGATATGGAAATCCACCAAGTTTATACTCAGTTGTATGTAATTTGTTCTGCTTGTCCAATGCATATTTCAGTGAATAAATGAGCTTCTCATAAGCCACATTACCCCAAGGATATTCAGCACAAACCTTATCATCTTCAATAATAGATGCATACTCCTCCATCACACATGACTCGGTATTTTTCCCAAATAAAATAGACTCTACAACAAGAATTTCCATAAGCTTAACAACATCATCATCACTCTCGCATACGTGTACGTGATTCACAATATTCTTTAGAATTTCATTGTGAGTCATAAAACTTCGAATATCCTTCAAAGTCACACCCTTGGACTTACCAAAATACCGCTTCAGAATATTGCTCTTTCGATTAATTGGTTTTTCAACATTATGTGTTGTGATCCGCAAACCACACATAATGTGAAAGTCTTCAAGGGTAAAGGAAACATCATGACCAAAAATCTTGAAACTAATGGAGTCTCGATCATTGGTGAATATTCGAGAAAGACACAGACAATGAACCAACTTCATGCTGCATTGGAAATTCTCCATAGCCATAATGTATCGAAATGTACCATTATTAAGCTTATCCCGTTGTGTAGGAGTCAAGAAAGTTGCAATTAATTTCTTCAAATTATGGTTCCCCTTCTAGTAACCCTTACAGTTAAACCAATCTCCAAACTCAAAATATCTTTGCCCTGGTCTTGTAGGTGGAGGAGCAGGGACATAAGGACCTGGGGGTATTATAGGTTGTCTAGGTGCTTTAGGTGCTTTGTCTACTTTAGCTGCATTAGGATCTTTAGGTGCTTTAGGAGCCATCTGTTCAAAATAAGTAAAAGTTACAAAAAATAACATCAGGACATTATCAAAAAGATCAGTTAAAACTTCAATACCTAAGAAGGCTAAAGTTCGATAGTTACAAAGACAAAAACTTCAGCCCTGGAGCTGAAGTTCGACAGTTATAAAACAAAAGAGCTGAAGTTCGACAGTTATAAAACAAATACTTCAGCTCTAGAGCTGAAGTTCACCAGTAACAAACACAAAAACTTCAGCTCTAGAGCTGAAGTTCTACAGTTATAAAACAAAAATTTCAGCTCTAGAGCTGAAGTTCACCAGTAACAAACATAAAAACTTCAGCTCCTTAAGCTGGACTTCACCAGTTACAAACACAAAAACTTCAGCTCCTAAAGCTGAACTTCACCAGTTAAAAACACAAAACATTCACCAAAAAAACATGCTGTAGTTTTGACAAAAAACAAAACACAAATTCTGTTTATCTAAGGTATCATTGAGCTATTATAAAACAAATTATACTATAGCTCCTAAATAGTATCATATATTTAATACTCGAAATTTTTAAATACTCGTTCAAAAAACATAAATATAGAATTTTCATCAACAACATAAACACTCGTTCAAAAAACCTAAAAACACAATCGTAAAAGTAAAACTAATGCACTTATCAAACTAAACCCTAAGAAAATATTCTATCATAAATACATGACTATCAAAACCAAAATCAGAAATTAAATCGTAAAATAAAACCCAGAAAGTTATTGCAATGTACCTGTGATTAAATC
The DNA here is from genome assembly GCF_000393655.2 of Nicotiana sylvestris. NCBI lineage: Eukaryota > Viridiplantae > Streptophyta > Magnoliopsida > Solanales > Solanaceae > Nicotiana > Nicotiana sylvestris. Next base: position 179,330,203 of record NC_091060.1, on the reverse strand, counting down.
GTAATGTGGGAACAACGACGACTAGCAGTTGAAAAATCAAAACAACAACGAAAACCGTTTGATTTCAGAGAAGAACAAATCAACAAACGCGAATAACGGGAGTGAGAGACAGAGACAGTAGAGGACTAGCGTATACTTGGAGAGAAAGTAGTCTTTTAATAAAGAAGGGCAAAATAGTTGCTTTTAACAAAAAAACAGATACGGGTACCAATAGAAAAACAAAGCGACTACAAGAATTTTTACAACGGAATCCCAGTAACGTGGGCCAAAGCCCAGTAATGTGTCTGAAAAAGGAAAAGAAGCCCAGCAACCAGTGTCTTCTCGCGACTCGCCGGAGGTGGCTAGCTATAGCCTATTCTCGATAGATTTACCGGACATTATAGACTCGCCGCTCCGGCGAGTTTCTTCGCGCTGCTAAGTCTATTAAATTGTTGAACCGAAAGTTTTTAAGTTATTTAATAGGAAGCATAGTGAACATGCCTAAACTTCTGTAAGTACAATTTCTTTATTATTCAAAACTCACTCAATTGCTTGCATTTTTTGGATATATAATGTTCTTATAGGTTTATTTTTACCAGATCGAAAGTCCGCGCGAGTTCGATAGTGCAAACACTTTTAAATGATATTCGAAATGTAAGCTAATTTTTTTATATCTTATTTTTTTGCTTATAGTTTTGCTACATTTTGTTGAATTAAATGAAGCTGAATTCTAATAGAGTTTTATTTTGTAGGGAGGAAAGGAAATTGGAGGCTTTAGCCAAGCTATGAGAACTTTCACTACCTCTAGCGGTATAAAATGATAAATCATCAACTTGTTGGTATTTGTGAATGTGAATACACAAGATTCATGTATCTATGTAGAAATGAAAAATGGATATGCTTATGATTAGTGCCGGAGCCACTAGAAATGTCATTCCTGGAATTTGAACCTACTACTTAAAACAATTTTTGAACCCCCTTTGTCACTTAACTAGAATTTTTCCTTCTGTCAATGGGATTGAACAGTGTAAATATACCAAAAAAATTTGTTTCTTACTCTATTTGCATTGTTTTATTTTTAAACGAAGGGGATTCAATTGAACAACTTAGCTCTGCCCCTGCATACGATATATGTTTATCCTGACTGTTTTTGTGTATCAGATAAAAAAATGTCGTCATAGTAATTTACATTAATGAGTACAGCATTTGATTTCTAGTATAAAACACTACCTACATAACCTGTGCAGGAATCAAGTATTATTTCTTAAAAAATAGAATATGGAATAAGATTACGTGTATTAGCAATACTACGAAAAACTTTATTCTTGATTAGGGTGTTGCAATCTATGCATAATAGTGCTTGTGTTATTATTCATTACATGACAATTCATGAATTGTTATTCACGGAATAACAATCTCCCTATTAACTTGCGTAGTAAATCATCCCTTAGTATTGTAACTTGTTTTTGCGTACAAGTGGTAGGTGTCCTACTAAAATATTAATTCGGTAAGGTCAATTGGAAATGAATGTTGAGGAGAAAAGAGTTAATCTTTTGGTCTTTTCGTTGTTTAGGGCATGTCGAGGAGCCTGTTTCAGGATTAGGGCAAAAACAAATTGTTGATGCACTTGTCTTTGGAGAGAGAAGCAGAGCTGTTAGTCTTCTCTATGACTTTAGTCTTGGAAACAACAAATTGAGCGCCAATGATTTCGCTTCAATCCTGCAAACTTGCGCAAGATTGCCTGATCCATTAGTAAGTATGCAAATAGACGTCCAATTCTTTCTTCTCATGTGGCACGTAATGTTTGTGCTAGTGAAAAGTTCTAAGATGAGCACATATTGCAGATTCATAGCCACTGATAGTTTAAATGGTCAATCAACTATGTTGTATATGCTAGGTTAGGTACCCAGACAAAGAATTATTGACATCCTGTGCCAACTACCTTAATGTCTTTTACTTCTACTAAGAACAAATAAGCAGGCTTTCTGGAATGTCATTTTGCAATATATTTTTGTCTCGTCTGAACAATAACTTGAAGAAGTTTTGTGCTTCTTCTTCTTTTTTCTGGCTGTAGTTTGTGATGGAGACTTGGAAGATTATGGAGGAGAAGGAAATCGACATTAGTGCCAAGTGCTATTTTCTTGCTGCTCGAGCACTCTGTAAAGGGGGTTACTTGAAGGAGGTACTAGCATCTGGTTTGCTTTCCACATTAGCATAGACTGGCTCTAAAAGAACTTATCGAATAACTGTTAAACTTCAACTCTCAATGGTATTTTTTCTACCTGTCCGAAGATGAATGTTTATGAATTGCCAGACTTTTAATTGGACAACTGACATCTAGGTGCTTGATGGAGGATAATATTATTTATTGCAAGGTGTAGTTTGCGTATCACATTGTCGGTTTATCTGACTTCTTCTTGATATTCTTTTGGAAGTTCAAGTGACATCCTATCTGAATGATTAATTACCTGTTGTACTGCTTGCATTATTATTGAGAAATTATATTTGTCTTTTCCTTGCCATGTGTCATTTATGTGTTTCCATCTGATATCTCTTTCAAGACACGTATTTCAATACTTCCCTTTGTAAAGGATTTGCTTCATAAGCTCCATATTAAAGTTTTCTCTTCTTTATTTCATTCAGGCACTCAGTTTGATGAGTATCATGGAAGAAAACCCAAATAGTTATTCTATGTTGCCTGTTTATAACAACTTCTTGGTGGCTTGTTCTGAAACACATACAGTAGATTATGCTAATGAATGTATGCGTTTGATGGAGCATCAGATGGTGGGAAAGAATGAGATAACATATGCTCAGTTTCTCAAGGTGCGTCTAGAGGTCTTTCAACAGAAATGTTATTGTCCTGTAGTTAAAGTTTAAAATCTTATTTGTCTTCCAGTTGTCCCTCTTACTATATTCCCAATGAATCATTTCCGTTGATTTCATGTTAATTCTGGTTATATAACTGATTCATATAAACCCCAGTTTTGATGCTTCTTTTCTGCTTATAACACCTTAAAACCCATAGAACTTTGTGTAACGAAAAATTTCATATTCAGCAGTCCCCACTAAAGAAATCTATTAAACCAATTCTCCACCTATTTAGTCATAGGTAGATCAACAACCCATGCTGTGATATAAAATCAATTATGCATTGGTAATTAAAAGGCGGTACTTCCAGTAGGTTGCGTTCTTCTCCAACTGATTCCTGATGTATAGCAGAAATCTAATCTGATAGCCAACTGTGAAACTTGTGATTATATGATATGCTGTATAGGAGCTTCTTATTCAGCATCGGTTGGTAACTTAAATATTCTCCAGCAATAATTATTTGGATAATATGGTTTACTTTCTGGTACATTGCCTTCACTAATTTGTATGATCTATATTCTACTAAATTTTATCTCTTGTTCTCGAGAAGTGCTTTGGAGATCATTTCTCCTTTGTCTTAACAAGAAGTGAAATGAGAACTTGTGCAATCAGATTTTCCCTTGCCAGGAACAAGGCAAATAAACTATTCACCTCCTTTAATCCACTCCTCCCTCTTCATTCCTAACCAAATTAGGTAGTATGCACCATGCAATTAATTATTTCTGTTTCATTTTGTTCTAAATCAGCTTTTTAAATGTTGAATATAGTTCTTAAGACAGCAGTTTAATTGTTTGTCTGAATAAATGTTGTTCTAAGCTCATTGTTTCAGCTTGCAGTTTTGCAGCAAAACCTGTCTGCTGTCCATGAAATCTGGAAGGAATGTAGTAAATATTACAGTCTCAGCGTTATTTCTCTTAGGAAGTTTATATGGTCCTTTACGGAGCTGAGAGATCTGCAATCAGCCTACACAACCTTACAACACATGGTGAGCTTGGTTGTTAGAGAAAACTCTTACATAAGTAGAACTGCTGAAGGAAGGTTTTGTGATTTAAGATTGGATATTCCAGCGCCTTCCACTGGCAACCTGAGTTTCATCGATGCATCTCTCAACACAGAGGGTAGCACCAATTTTGACTTGGAAAGGCAAAGTATTGGCAGCATTGAAATAAGCACAGTAAAAAAACCATTAAGTGCATCTGTTACAAAGCTTTTAAGGTGGTCCTTCAATGATGTCATGCATGCTTGTGCAAAAGTTCAAAATTGTGATTTGGCTGAGCAGTTAATGTTACAGGTATTACTACGATGTCCCAGTTGCTATGTCTCTATTTGGTCAATGTGAGTGCAGGGATCAGTAGGATAGTCGTTGCCCTTAGAATGATATGGCTAGACACATATCATCGTTGAACACAGAAATATATGCCAATAACAATTGTCTCAATATCATAAAGGAATTTCCTGTCTGTTTTTCACTAAGTCATCTCTTTTGTTTAGATGCAAACTCTTGGTTTGCAACCATCAGGGAGTACATATGATGGCTTCATTAGGGCAATTGTTACCACAAGAGGATTTAGTGATGGAGTGGAAGTGGTAAGATATACTTATTATCATGGGAATCTTCTTTAGAACTTCTCTTTCTCCAAGGATAGTACTTGCTCGTGGTTTTCTCAGTTTGACATGATGTAGTTTTTCAAATTTTGCAGCTAAAGGTTATGCAAGAGAAAAATATTAAGCCTCATGATTCAACTCTTGCTGTTTTAGCAGTCATCTGCAGCAGAGAGTTACAACTCGACAGGGCAGAGGCTTTCTTGGATGAGATGGCCGAAATCCGAAGTCCTCGTCCTTATAATGCTTTCCTTGAAGCATGTGATGTCCTGGTAAGACATACATAATTGTTTCGGAAAAAATACAATATAATTCAAAGCAGTAGATCATCACTGGTCCCATCCTTAGATCAGTACAGTCGGAACTGGTGAGGTTTTGACTCTCAGTGAAGTAGGTTCGTGGATAGTTCAAAAAGACCAATCAGCTTGTCCAGACTTTTGTTTTTCTAGCCAGTCAAAACTATCTCTCTGAGCATATTCTTGCTTCCTTCACATCTTGATATCACTGTCATATCTTTTGCTTTCTCAGGATTTATAAGGAATATGAGATTTTTGAGCTAGCTTTCAGCAAAAGAGTTTTGTATGTCAAGCTAAAATGTTGCCACTATAACTACCCTCTGACTTAAATGTTTTAGAATTTCAAATATGGATAACGCCCCCTCTTGTTGTAACTAAGAGATATATTGCTTTAGGGTCTTCTAAATTCTGCCATATCCAGCATCACTTTGTTTTTTCAGCATCTTTTCGGTAGAATTGCGCATCTCTCTTGTCAATTGTGTTAGACTGAGATGTCCAGTTTTTGAGTCTTTTACAAATTAATATTGTAGGATCAACCTGAACGAGCAGTTCAGATATTGGCTAAGATGAAAAAGTTGAATCTCCAGCCAAATATCAGGACATATGAATTGCTATTCTCATTGTTTGGTAATGTGAATTCACCTTATGAAGAGGGCAACATGCTGTCACAAGTGGATGTTGCTAAAAGGATAAATGCTATAGAAATGGATATGATGAAATACGGCCTTCAGCACAGTCACCTGTCATTGAAGAATGTGGTAAATGATACTTTTCCTCAACTAAAACAAATTTAGGTTTTGATCTATTTGATTACTGTTTTACTTCCTTAGCTAAGTAGAGATGATGATCTGAATGAGTAAATCTGCTATGATTTGGGTCACTGAATTTTAAATATTGAAGATGTCATAGTTTGTTTAATCTAATGTCTACTATGCGAATAGTTTATTTATATTTGTATGTGCATTTTCATAATAGTGTTTCTCTATTTAATCTTTTGTTAAATAATCAGTAAAGTATTTCATATAATTTTTTTTGAGAATTAAAGTATTTCATATAATTGTCAAATATTGTACAGGAATGTGTTTAAATCGTTTTTTTCAATTAAGGGGAATTCATTAAAACCATCCAGTGGATGCAAGTAAAAGATTACAAGAAAGAGAGATAGTGTCTGCTCATATACACAAAAAACTATCTTTTATTTTTTGATAGGGTAAGCCTCACCCTCCTCCAAATCCATCTACCTAGGAGACCAACAGTGTTTTGTCACCACCCTTCTCCCTTAGTGACTGGAGCCCGGACCTCATGGTTGAGATAGAAGGCCCTTACAACTAGGCTATCTCACCATTTAAATATTAGTTTATTGTTTATGGAAGCATATGTAATATAACATCTAATGACTTCACCATTTTCAGATTAAATAATCGGTCAACGTCTTCTCACTTAAGATTTGTAGAGCATCTTAAGTGCCACATATCTTTAAAGTGATTTTAGTGCTGAATTGAGTTATGAAACAGCTCCATACGTTGCAGCTTTTGTTTATGCTTCTACTGCAGATACTCCATTGTTTTGTGCCCTAATACTAAAAAGACTTAAGTTCCAGTATTATATTGACTGCATGCTTTAGTGCAATATCCGTGGATTTTACTCTTCTTTATTTTCCAGTTGAAAGCGCTTGGAACAGAGGGGATGATAAAGGAGCTGATTCAATATTTACATGCTGCGGAGAATCGGTTCTCTCGTTATGACACTTATATGATCACACCTGTCTATAATACAGTTTTGCATTCCCTTGTTGAGGCTAAAGAGGTAATCAACCTAGGATTTCTACTATATAAGCATCTGTTTCATAGTTATATCGGTTACACTGTGTCTGCTGTCTGAGTCTATTTTTTTCTTTTCAGAGCCAAATGGCAACGCAGATTTTCAAATCTATGGTGTCTTCTGGAGTTCCACCCGATGCTGCAACATATAACATCATGATTGATTGCTGTAGCATTATTGGATGTTTCAGATCTGCACTTACCCTGATCTCTATGATGTTACGCAATGGTTTCAATCCTCAAGCAGTGACTTTAACTGGTCTGTTAAAGGTATTTGTTTAGTCTTGTTTAGCTATTCTCACTAATCTGCGGAAGCTGGATCATTAGAAAAATAAAAATAAAAAGTAAACTTGCACAAACTTGGCCTAAGCACCTAGCCTTTGTTATTTGTTGAAAAGGACTTTTTATGAAGTGGACAGTATGTGCTTTCTAGCACTTATCCCGCTAACTTTTTGACTATTTATAAACTTTGCCAAATCAATCAAATGATTCACTAAACCTCGTAAACCCAAGACCACCATAACTAACTTGTTGGTTTTCTAAAACGCTGCAACAGTTTGGGTTTGTCTGATACTTTATTGAGCTGGAAGGGGGCGAAAATATAGGCAATTGGTTGGGACAAAATGCCTTGCCACAACCATCACCTATCTGCCCTAGTGGTACACTAGATCTTAGCTTATGGTGAATAAAAAGCGTTCCCTTTCTTTCGGTGAATGTACTACAAGAACTAATAGATAGCTATGACGCATGGTCATTGTTCACCAGCTTATTTTTCCCTTTATGACTATTTTGATATGCAAATGGTGCCCACTGATGTTCCATCTGAGAACTGAGTTGTTTCTGCTGTCAGATATCGTTGAGATCTGAGGACTTTGATGGTTCATTAAAATTGTTGAATCAAGGAATTTCAGAAGGGATCCAGCTTGATGTACTTTTATATAACACCATTCTTCAAGTGGCATCTGAGAAGGTAATTAACTAAAATATCAACCTATAAGGTATTGTATTGTTATTAATAAAATCCTTGCCTTTTAGTAGAGCCAATATTTATTTATTTTCGATAATTGTGAATTAGAAGCCAAATCTATTGTATATATATAGAATAACATGAAATTGTTGCACAGAAAAAAGGTTTTATTTGAATTTCTTTTCTGTTATTTGGTGGAACCCTGGTACCTCAACTTGAAATTGTAGGAAGGAAGCTTCACAATCAATCTTTTTGCTGTTTCAATTATTATTGTCTTGGGCTACCATAAGATAGTAACTGAATTCAAGACAATTCTACTTCTATTGCAAAAAATAGAAGTAACTGAATTCAAGATAGTAACTGAATTCAAATGGGGTATCATTTTTTCTTTCCGGTATTTCCTTAAAGCTTGAAAAAAAACCAAATATAGGGGTAGTGTTTTCTCAGCTTAGATTTCTTCCAGAAGGGCGCTGGACACTTTCTTAGAAATGTTAATCATAGATGGCAGTGGAGAGGAGGATTCTGGGGGAGTTAGGATGCTAGAGATAGGAGAAGAAAGAAGAAACTACTTGCTTGGCGGTTAGGGGGAGTGGAGAGGACTGTTAGTTTAACGGGAAATTGAATGAACCCATCCACCTGTTAAGTTAAATGAAAACTCCAGCTGCATTTTACCTTTTACTGCTTGAAGAAAATCTGTACGCTTTCTAACTAGGTCATGAAACTGTTTTTTCCAGGGAAGAATAGATGTCATCGAGCTCATTGTGGAGCAGATGCACGTCCATGGGGTTCTGCCAGATCCATCAACTTGCAGTCATGTTTTCGCTGCATACATAGACCATGGATTCTACAATACTGCCATGGAAGCATTGCAAGTTTTGAGTGTGCGAATGATTGCTGGGTGTGACAACATTGCGGATGACAAGCAAACTGAACTCGAAAATCTAATTCTTGGTGAAGACTTGGAAGACGAGTCCCAGATTCTTGAGCCTTTCAAAGACTCAAAGGAATATCTTACTGTTGCCTTACTACAATTAAGATGGTGTGCCATACTTGGATATCCAGTATCGTGGTCACCTAGTGAAAGTCAATGGGCCAGGAGACTTTCAAATAATCTTGCTTCAATGAGTGGTTCTCTATGAAGGTTTCATGGTTGGACAACGTTGGTTGACTCTTCTAATCTTGCAAATCGCCTGGTATGACAGCGTTCGGTTCTGATTCTGCAAAGTCTTGATATTTTAAGGACCGGAATGGGTTAACGAGGATATGGTTGTCATTTCAATACCAGGTGTCATAGGTAGTCAAAGTCAGAATCTTCCATCGTATGAAATCCTGGCAATTTTGTGTGCTATGCCTTGCTGATTGTACAGCAGTAGCAGCCAAAGGTTTCAGCAGAACAAATTAGGGGGAAAAAAAAAAGCGGAAAAGGGCCAAAAATGTCCCCAACGTATTGGAAATGACTCAAAAATACCCTTCGTTAACCTTTTGGTCCACAAATAGCCTCAACGTTTTAATTTGGCTCAAATCTATCCTTTCATTTAACGGACCATCCATGGCAAAATCCGAGACTTTACAATAGCCATGTGGCATGCTATAAACATGTCACGTGTATTTTCCAATAATAAATTAAAACCCACCCGTTTGTTTAAAAGTACCCAACCCGCCGCATGATACCTGACCCGTTTCTTTTTATCAAAACCTTGTACCCCATTCTTTCATCCTCGTTCAAACAAGTAGGGTTCTGCAAGTCCATTTTCTCCTTTATAATCTTTTTCCTCTTCTTTCTTTCAACTTCATCAGAGAACAAAGTGCAAAGAATGAATTTTTTTTACTATTGTCAGGATCTATTTTCGTCGAATTTGTAGCTACTAAAGTGATGTAATGGAGACTAGTATATATCTAAAACTGCATATTTAAAGTTGTTTATTTGATGAAAAATGGACGAAACATACACTATGTTTTGGTAAAATGTCAGTACAAGATTTTGGGGGGGGGGGGGGGAAGAATCTTTTCTCTGGGAAATGGGTCAGGGGATTATCTCTCTGCAGTTAAGGAGTGGGTTGGATACTTTTAAACAAACAGGTGGGTTTTAATTTTATTATTGAAAAATACACGTGGCATGTTTATAAGGTGCCACATGGCTGTTGTAAAGTCTCAAATTTTGTCATGGATGGACCGTTAAATGAAAGGATAGATTTGAGCCAAATTAAAACGTTGAGGCTATTTGTGGACCAAAAGGTTAACGGAAGGTATTTTTGAGTCATTTTTAATACGTTAGGGGTATTTTTGATCCTTCTCCAGAAAAAGAAAATATGTTCACGAAATAATCTAGTTTGGCAGGATTCTTTTCACTGATCCTCCATTTTGTTGTGCCAACAGGTATGTACATTAGTGTTGAAAAGAGCCTTGACATGTGTGAGACCTTATTTTCTTTTACTTCCAATAAAAGTGGGCATGGTGTCTGAGCAGAGGCGGAGTCATGATTTGAGTCTTATGGGTTCGAAATTGTTATTATTTTAAGTTACTGGGTTCTAAATTAATAATTTGTACAAATTCAATAAATTTCTTAAGACAATTACAGGGTTTGAACAAAACCCGCTGGGTTCGGCGAACCCTCATGCCGCACTCTGGCTCCGCCCCTGTGTCTGACTTGAACGTGACTCTAGTTGCTTCATTTACATTCTTCTACTCTTCTCAAGCCATAAACGCCTTGACACTTACTATGGGAAATTAATTCATATTACCAGCAAAACCATACGGCCATGCACATTATATATACGAAATAGCAAATTTAGCGATTTTCCTTTTTCCTTTTTTAGCAATTTATAGTGAATTGTAGTGGAGACCAACAAAATACTTCATCTTAGTATCTTACCAAACAAATGACAGTCCATCGCAGTCCCTGTTATTTGTTGCAAATTACTTATGCTTTAGGAAACCAAGAAGGCATTAACTATCCTTTTCAAATCAAAGTTTACTATTATAATCATTATTATTTACTCATTTAGTGAAGAGACTAGAGAAATTTAGTCAAATACCCTTTATATTTAATGCTATTAAATGGTTTTCTTAATATCAAAACATTAAGAAAGATAAAAAGAACCGGTAGTATTATTAGTAATTCTTCAAAGAACAAGTCGTTAGATCAGATATCAGGAAGCTAGTTCTTCTGGAATACAAGTTCTCATTCCCGTCAACGGAGAGGTACAATTTTGAGGGTGAGGAATCAGAATAACTTACATCATTTGTACTGTGTATCAATTTTTAGTACAGCTTCTTGTATAAGATGCTCTCAATCTGAGAATAACAGGGGGGGGGAGGGGAGGTGAATGAAGAAAATGCCACTAAAACCAATTTTGGCTGTAGTCCTCCCAGATAGTCGTACAAGCTTAATATTGACCCCTCTCGAACAACAAAAGCTCATCAAAAGGCATGTTGCTTCAACTCTTTATGCTTGCTATAATAGACACTTGTTATATGTGTCTAAATATTTTCACCGGGAGGCAGCTCAGCGAGCTTTGGAGGAGTACCCAGTACCCGTTCCATGTCAAAGCGGACTTCAATATTCCGTATGCTATAACCAACCACCATGAGCCAATATAGCAGTTTGGCAAGTTCTGGGGCACTTGTCTCTGTTACACTAGTCTGCATTCCATATGAAAGGAAAATGATAAGCATACCAACAAACATGTTCATACATTCCAGTACTTGCTGCATATGTTACTGAACACAAAAGTATACATAGTTTGTCTAGGCTTTGCCTTTGCTATTTTAAAATAATACATGATAAATATGCTTGTCAATAGTTGATAGCTAGCCACTTTTACCAAACTGGGCACAAGGAGAGGAGAGTTTTGAACACATCTCCATAATAAAAGATCTGTGGATACATTAAGTTAATCAATATTGATTAAGTGATATTTAAGCATCTTCTATATGTACAGACGCCACGCCATGCCAGCCAAAGAATTTTTAGAATCTTTGCAGAAATGAATCGAGACTTAGACCACTGTGACTAATATTTTTCTCTTATAAGCAACAACTGCACTATGAAAATGTTATACCTTCATTTGACTAGGATCTGAAACAGCTAAGAGACGCTTAATGAATGAATTCATGGCGAGCACAACATCTTCTCCAGCCGTACTGGTCAGCTCCTGCAATATGTCATTACATAAAAAAAATCATTAAAAAATTTACCTCCTCCATTTAGATTTTAGAATTACACAGTTATACAAATACATAAATAAAAGTTCAATTGTAAGGTTGTATATAGCCTGCCCATGGACTCAGCAGCAGTTCAAGGTCTGTGAAATAGATATTACTCGTCCATAGTGGTTAAGCAAAATCAGAAAGACCAATATAAAACAAACAGTTTTTAAGCAATAACTACCTACACCAAAAAATCCCAGAATGTTCAAATATCCTCCCCACCTGCTCTAAAACATCGAATGTCAAATACCCTCACCAAATTCAAGCAGCAAGCTGTCTGACCTTGATATTTTGGGGCTCAAGAGTCTTCAGATATTCCAACAGCTCATTATAACCGCTACCAGATTTCCTTTCCATTTGACGATTCAATTCTTCTACTTCTGCTTCAAGTAACTCAATATACTTCAAAGCGTCTATTTTCTCAGGGCCTGTTACATTATTCCACCTTATGACTTCTCCAGTCACCTTTTTCTGGGTACCTGATGCATAATCTGGTGAATCCTGAACAGTAAAAAGGGTGCTAAGTTACTCATCAGAAATATTGGCTTTGCAACCAAATTCAAGCAGCAGTTCTAGCAGCTGACAGACAAGTACTTCACACTTCACAAATCCAGCAAAGGACACGTATTTTCAGATGGACCATAAGATAAAAGGACAGGAAAGAAAAAGAGCAAATATTCATTATTTTAAAAACAAAAGAAAAAAAAGGTATTTGAGCAGTGGATACTTGAGACAACATCATAGAAATTGTAAAAAAAGTCATAACGTAAAATCACCGGTAATGCAAGAATAGTTTTATTGAAGACTTCTAGTTGACAGTATGATATAACAATTCCAAGAAATTCTAACTTCGACTGCATTCATTTTAACTTAGACTGTGAAACACACTAGACAAACAGCAACCACTCTCAGAAGGACTCAAAAGGTTTAATTTAGAAAAGTGGAACAAAGATTGTAACCCTCTACGTTCCATAAGCAGAAGCAGAAAAAGAGGGGGGGGGGGGGATACAAGAAATAAAAGGAAACATAGACACCGGGACAAACTGAAAGCTTCTCTATGAATAAGTTTGAAAGTTAAAAAGCTACTAAAATCTTTTCCCTGTTATCCAGTCAAACATTTTATTGTGACATCATGATCTTTAAACAAAATCATATGTTCTTTTCCGGTCAAAGTCTTCTGGAGGACAAATAGAGACAAACCAGAAATAGTTTTATGAACAGATTGATACCATTTACCCTTCCATCTCTTGTATTAAAAACAGCAAGTTGCTACCCTGCTAACTTGGAAGATGTGCACCTACCCAAGATAAGAGAATGGATGCTCACTTCCCATCAGCCTTACGTTGAGGAATATTTTTAAATTTTCATTTGCCCGTTTTAATCCGTTTACTATTTAGTGTTAAGTGTCATTTATCCCCTGAGTGATGCTAAGAGACTTCAACCTGAGAAAAGACACGAATAACTCCAAAACAACCAAGATATGTTGTAGTAAATTATCCAAATTGAAACTGATACATTATTTGGCAGTAAAGAGTGGTAATTCATTTAGTTCCAGAAAATGGCAACAAAATCAACACACCAAAAAGTACTTACCTTTTCCTCCTGTGCTTCAGGAAGGGCAGCCTGTTCCAGGCTTTCTTGCAATTCTAGTCGAAATTGAGCATTCCTAAACATATATCCAGTCATCAACACACTATACATAAGCTGAGCAAGATTTTCAGCCACCTAAAGAAAAATCAACATCGCCCAAAATTAGCATCAGCCCCAGAGATGACATGTACGCCCATAATCAAAGCACGTCTCATCTCAGATATTACGGCTCGCAAAACCTTGAAATCATAGCCACTTACCGTGGTTACAGTAATGGCAAAAAATTGTGGAGGTAAAGTTCCAATCATATTTGTCACAGTTTGGCGCATCGCATCAACTACCTAGCATACATAAGAATTATCAAAACATGTCACGTTAGTACCTTGAACTTCAAGCAAGTTTCATTTACATTAGCTCTTTCACTTATATTTACGTCACTACATCAACAAACCTAACAGCTTTACCTGAATACAAAATAGTTGGATTCATCTATACAAGTCCTCTACATCTATTCCGCTCTATTTGGGCCAATTAGGCCTGCTATATACAGTGAAAATGCACAAGAAAAAAATTTAAAAAGGAAAAATTCTTCAAAGTATAAAACTTTATTGCAAATACCTGTTGTGGGGCCCTTTTGACAAACAACTCCATGAATTCTGGTTGTACATTTTGTACATACTCCAATAGAATTTCCCTTCTGCTCTTTTGCTGCAATAAACATTATTAACTTTAAAATCTTTCAACCTGCTTTGCCTGCATTTTTGTTACAATATTGGGCAAACCAACATTTTCAACTTTAAAAAAAGTACTCCACTAATTCCAAATAAAGAACAAAGACTGAAAATTTGAGTACCATAGAGCCGTTGGGAGGTTTCGACTCGTTTTTACTGTCATTTTCGTTGTTTTTTTGAGATGAATCGAAGGATTGAGCTCTCAAAGTAAATCTTTGTTTGCGAAATGTTTTCTTCTTCTGGAAGCTAATTAAAGAACAAAGCCGTCGATTATCAACAGACGAAGAACCGTAAGATTGCAAGAGAAATGTTGGTTTCAACGTCAGCGACGACATTTAAAAATGTTTTAAGCGAATTGCTTTTTGTTTTTTCCTTAGCTAAAACCCTATTATCTCCATTGATGATAACAACATGAAAAGCTTATGGGAAGAGGAATGAGTCAAGCGTCACTGGGAGCGACTCAGTGATGATTTTGGGCCTTCCAATCTTTCGGGTCATCTGGTGGGCTTCTTGATTAAGTGTTTTATTGGGGGAAGTGCATGGAGAAATTCAAAAATAGCCAGATTTACAAGTGGTCATTCAAAAATAATTATAGTTTCAAAATTAATCGAAATTTAGCCATTTTTCATGTAAAGATAAATTTGAAGGAAAATACTGTTCAAAATCCGGAAAAATACTCTAGCATAATATACTGGAGTTCCAATATATTATACTGGAACTCTAGTCTAATATAGTAGAGTTCCAGTATAATATACCGGTCCAACATAATATAATGGAGTTTGGAGCACCAATGCTCCAGTCTCCAGTATATTATACTAGAGCCAGCAAAATATACCGGTCCAGCATATTATTATGTTGGACCGGTCTCTGTTGCAGTGAAGTAGTGGCTAATTTTTAATAACTTGGCAAACGCTGGCTATTCTTGAATGACCGGACCGAAAAATGGCTAGAACGTGCTATTTTAACGGAAGTGCACAGTTATCCACTATTTAAAGATGTCTTTACTTTTTATCCACAGTTTAGGATGTATTTACTTTTTAGCCACTGCTTAATAATCTTTTACCCGTCCGGACAAAAATATCACTGTGTTAGACATGAGTGCAATATAAATATTAAGGATATGGTATCCTTAACTTCATGAATGTTGTATAAATATTAAGGACATGGTGTCTTTAACTTCATGAATGCTGTGTAAATATTAAGGATTACTTGTCCTTAGTTTTTGAACTTGTAACTCTAAGTTTAGTATTACCTGTCCTTAACTTTTGAACTTGTAACTCTAAGTTCAAGACTAAATGTCCTTAACTTTTGAACTTGGAACTCGAAGTTCAGAACCACATGTCCTTAATTTTTGTGCTTGTAACTCTAAATCAAGGACTACTTATACTTAATTTATATGCTTGTAACTTTAAGTTAAGGACTACTTGTCCTTGATTTCTATGCTTGTAACTCTAAGTTAAGGACCAAGTGTCATTAATTTTTGAACTTCCAACTTTAAGTTCAGGACCAAGTGTCCTTAACTTATGATCTTGTTAATGTAAGTTAGGACTAGCTGTCCTTAATTTATGAGCTTGTAAGTCTAAGTTAAGGACTACTTGTCCTTAGTTTTTGAACTTGTAACTCTAAGTTTAGGACTACATATCATTAACTTTTGAACTTGTAATTCTAAGTTCAGGACTACATAACCTTAACTTTTGAACTTGTAACTCAAATTTCAGGACCACTTGTCCTTAGTTTTTGAATTTGTAACTCTAAGTTTAGGACTACTTGTCCTTAATTTTTGAACTTGTAACTCTAAGTTCAGGACTACATGTCCTTAACTTTTGAACTTGGAACTCGAATTTCAGGACTACCTATCATTAATTTTTGTGCTTGTAACTCTAAGTTAAGTACCAAGTGTCCTTAGTTTTTGAACTTCCAACTCTAAGTTCAGAACCAAGTATCTGCCACAACCATGACTCTTTATGTCTTCTGCTATGCATTTTGTGTAACCCGATAACACCTCGAATTGCACTGGTTATATTTGTCTCGCCAAAAACATCAAGATTACAATTATCGAAATCATTATTAACAGCAAAATTGGGAATAATAATTGATAGATACTTTATATTGTTTTGGGGGTATGATTACGGAAATGAGTTGAAAAAGAAAGGGCAGTATATGTTCATAGTGTATACGGTCGAAAATCAGGGAAGGCCGTTTTAAGGCTCCCATGGCAGTTCAAGCCCGGCCTCGATGGGATCATAGCACAGCCCAAGGCTCATCCCCGAAGCATTCGCCTCGACAGGGTACGTCGAAGATTCACCATGGTGTACCTCGAGACAGTATGAAAATCGACGACCTTCATAGAAGGGCAAGAAACCCCCGAGGGCACGTGATAAGGAATGACAGAGTCTGCAAGAATAGTACAAATCTGTACTGAGCCATTATACAGCTGTATTAGTAGCATTTCTTCGTCATTTATTAGACATGTACTATTTTGGGATTCGCCCTTCCTATATAAAGGGGACCCTATCGTCTCGTAAGGGGATTCAGATTATTACACAACATATTAAATACAATACAACATTCTCCGCTCTTTGCTTAAACAATTGTTCTATATATTTATTACTTATTCTTCCATTATCCATTCATTGTTCATTTTTTATTCTTCATTTATTGCTCATTATTAACCGCAAAAGGCCATATTTGAGGCCCTCATTATCATTGATTCTTCATCAATTGCTCATTGCTATTAGCCCTATCTAGACCTCGAGGCCCTGCTCCAGCCAGCTCGAGGCCCGACCTTCTGACCCTATTGGTTTGTATTTCTTATTTTATTTACTTACACTTAGCATCTATTGTCGTACAACTAGTATTAAAATAAATCACGTATTTTTAAAACCTCAAAATCAAAGATAATTGTAGTTACCATTTTCAAGGTAAACACACAGGAACAAGACTTTTTGATTGTTTTCAAAAGTGCTTCTCAAAAAAATGCTTTTGGAGAGAAACTACTTTTTTTCTACTTCTCCAAAACTTCTGCTTTTCCTCAAAAGCACTTTTTTTCTTTCCAAAAGCTTGGCCAAACAACTTATTTTTTGGCCAAAAGTGCTTTTGACAAAAAGGAAGAAGTACTTTTAGCCAAAAATAAGCTTGGACAAACCGGCTATAAGGTTGAAACTCTCACTAATGTTTTATTTTGTGAGAAGTCAAAACACATATGGTGAACCACTATTTTCATGAGTAAAATGAGTGTAACTTAAAGTTAATAAAAAAGCAGCAAATGGATTGTAGGCGACTTATAAATCGCACTATCAGAATGCGATTATGTTCACTCACGCAATTAATGTTAAAATTTCGTCACTTTAAGATCTGTACTTAGTAAAAATCAAACCGCCAAAAGCTCAAGCTCAAGCTCTACGCTGCGAATCAATGCAAGGAGGATCAAATGGAATCGGTTATGGTCTCAAATATCAGGTCTGTTCAACTCCAATCCTCAGAATTCTCCTCCTTTCATTTCGCATAAACCCTAATAATTCACTGATTTATCTCGTTTTTTTTTTCTGATAAGGCACGGTGCATCGCCGATGTAAAAGCCGACACGGATCACACCAGTTTCCTCACCGGAACTCTCAGCCTCAAAGAAGAAAATGAGGTACTATTCAATTAGCTTCATTTCATACTTCATCCTAATTCGTCACGAGTAGACGTGAATTGCCCAGTAATGCGGCATTTTGCAGGTACATTTGATTCGGCTTTCTTCAGCTGGCACTGAATTGATCTGTGAAGGTCTATTTTCTCACCCTAACGAGATCTGGGACCTTGCTTCATGTCCTTTCGATCAACGTATTTTCTCTACTGTTTTCTCTTCCGGTAAGTTTTATTGTTTAATTTTCCTTTACTAAAGTTAATTATGAATCTTCTTAGTTAGCTTTCTCATTTACTTAACATTGGATCAAGTTGACTTGAACGAATATATTTGTATTTTCTTCTGTTGAATTTTTTGTTTATTGAAGCTCGATGTTTTATCGGCACGTGACAGTTTAACTGTATATTCGACTAATGATTTATCTTTGTTCACTCTCTCGTTTTCTTAACATTGGATTGAGTTGATTTGAATGAACATAGTGTGTTGTTTCTTCTGTGATCTTTTAGATTTGTTAAATTAAAAGTGGAATTTAGTATCTACTCATGACAGTTCTGTTTTGCTTGAATTTGTTTAATGTGATATTCATGATTTTAATAGTTACTACTGTCGATGGAGTGGAATGAATGCTAAAGATGTAGGGATTGACAACGGAAAATAACAACAATGCAATAATATTATTTGTAAACAGATATACGAATTGGCTTGACTCGTGCTGGGCACTGTCCTAAGAAACTATTTCAACAGTGTGAAATGCCTATCCAGGATTAAACAAGTCTACCTCTATTTGGGAGGATACAGGAATCAACAAATATTAAATTGCAAACCCAAGTATTTAAAAGTGAACAAAGAAAGTAGACTACAAAATTTTGAAGAGGAAAGAAAATGAAGCTGAAGAGGAACGAAAAGGCAAAGGTAAAAGATGCTGATGATTGATGGCTATTTTGAAGGCCTATTTATAGGCTATAAGAGAAGTTTAGAACATGACAAGTGTATAACACTTGTTTTGAATTTCCCACGCAAGATTGCCACATGGAAGGACATTTGTCCAATTTTTGGAAATATCACAACAATTTCCCCACATATTTTCAAAAAATTCATTCAAAGAGGAGTAAGATTTGCTAGATTTGTATGGTCCAAGTGCATTGGTATGCATTGGATAGACTAATGAAATATTATAGAGGAATCATGAATTATGGTATCCTATATAATAGATTTCCTTCTAGTTTAGAAGGGTACAGTGATGAAAACTGGATCTCTGATTCAAATGAAATAAAATCCACTAGTGGTTATGTATTCACCTTTGGTGGTGGTGCAATATCGTGGAGATCAGCTAAACAGACGATCATTGCTAGATCAACTATGGAATCAGATTTTGTAGCTCTGGAGTTAGCTGATTCTGAGGTTGAGTGGCTAAGAAACTTCTTAGCTAATATCCCTTCAATAAAGGACGTATTGCCTCCTATGTTTATACATTGTGATTGCCAAGCGACAATAGCTATAGCAAAGAATAAATCTTATAATTGTAAAAGTTGACACATGAAATTGAGACATGATGTCATAAAGCAGCTGCCGAGAGATGGAATAATTTCCATTGATTATGTGAAGTCAGAAATTAATTTGGCCGATTCTCTGACTAAACCAATGGGAAGAAAATTAATTCTTCAAACCTCAAAAGAGATGGGGTTAAGGCCGACATGTTGTCAATAGAGATGGTAACCCAACCTATGTGATTGGAGATCCCATGAAGTAGGTTCATATGGGAAATAACAAGTCGATATTGACATTGAAGCACTAAAGGAGAGTGCTTAACTGCTACTAATTGAGAGGATGAGTTATAACTCTTAATGAAATTCATAGTCCTTATGGATGGTGTATTTAAAAGCAGTATACACTTGATGAATTCACCTATATGAGAGCGGAGTGGGGCCGCTCCTATGAGATTTTGGCCTAGTCTCTAGAGCTCTCATGAATAACCAGGCACCGCATGACCTAGTGGCGCAAAACCGCGTTGAACAACAAAATTGTGAGGGTCGAAATGTGATTGATAAAATCTCTGACTTACAATAAGAATTTGTGGTTCATAGAAATATTATATTTCACCAGTAATTTTGTGAGTTAAGTTTTATTGGTCTAAGTTTGGTTCATAGTCCAAAAGACACCAAACCTATTGCATTTGGACCATACAAATCCAATAAATCTTACTCCTCTTTGTATTTTTTGAAAATATGTGGGAACTGTTGTGATATTTCCAAAAATTGGACAAATATCCTTCCATGTGGCAATCTTGCATGGGAAATTCAAAACAAGTGTTATACACTTGTCATACTCTAAGCTTCTCTTATAGCCTATAAATAGGCCTTCAAAATAGCCATCATTCATTAACATCTTTTACCTTTGCCTTTTCGTTCCTCTTCAGCTTCCTTTTCTTTCCTCCTCAAAATTTTGTAGTCTACTTTCTTCGTTCTCCTATTTTAAATAGTTGGGTTTGTAATTTAATATTTTGCTGATTCCTGTATCCTCTCAAATAGAAGTAGGCTTGTTTAATCCTGGAGAGACATTTCACACTGCTGAAATAGTTTCTTAGGACAGTGCCCGCACGACTCAAGCCAATTCGTATATCTGCTTACAAATAATATTATTGCAGTGTTGTTATTTTCCGGTGTCAATTTCCTACAAAAGATTCATATAGTTGAGCGGATTAATTTGGGATTGATGCGTAGTTAATTGGAGTTCTTTTTTATGACAGTAGTGTTAGGGTCAGCTTGTGCCCCTTGACTCTTCCACCCGGTACTTGCTACCTCCCACAAGCTCACCAACATAGGTACCGGATAGCTTTGCCTGCCAAGGCGTAGACAAATAGAAAGAAATTACCTAGTATCTTTTTATTCCGCCTGCGACCTCATGGTTCTCCTGACTTCATTGACCACTAGTTCACACCCTTGGGTGCTAGTTAATTGGTCAAACCACACTGCTATTGATTTTGGTGTTTTCCTATTTTTGATAAAACTTTGGGGTGTGCATTCGAATCGGTTTATCGATAAATCGAATCGATTATTTGTTATCGGTTTATCGATTCATCGATTTCGATTTCAAAATTTTCCTTATCGAGTTATCGATTTCGATTTCGATTTTGTCCTCTTCGGTTATAGGTTTATCGATAAACCGATAAGATATACTATTTACCCTTATTCTTTAATACCCTTTCCTTTACCCTAAGTCCCTAACCCTATTATTTCATCAACCACATTTAAGGACGGATCATATTTAAAGCTTTAGGGAATGAAGTTCAAATTAATGGAAAATAGAATTAGCCATGCATTTTTTTTTATACCGTTGGAGTGTTGGTAGCATACATTTGATCCCTTACTTAGTTTCGTTGCATATGCTTGTTAACACAAATTTTATGTTATAAACGGTGTTCATCTTATTTTAGCTTCTTTTTGTCCATATTAGTTAGGCGTGTTTATAGCAATATACTTTCCGTAGAATCCCGCAAATTTTCTTATTGGTGTAATCGATAACCGAATCGATAAGCCCCAAAAATCGATAAATCGAAATCGAAACCTTATTGAAACGATAACGATAAGCATATGTACAAATCGATAATCGATCGATAAGGGTCAAAATCGAATCGATAAATCGAATGCACACCCCTAATAAAACTAGTATCCTTTGGTGGTTTGAGCAATAGTTTGTTTCTTTTTAATTTTGTAGCATCAGAAGTTGAATTTATGATCTTCACTTGTCTGCTTAAGCAAGATCGCAAGGACGTTCCTTGCATTTGAGTTGCCTTTTGTGGCATTCATTAGATGTTAGAATGCAATTGCGGTTGGTTTTGGTAGTTGATGTTTTTGAGAACTAGGTTCTATGATGATGGTCTATTTGTTTGCAGGTGAAACATATGGGGCAGCAATATGGCAGATCCCTGAGCTGTATGGCCAGTTGAATTCTCCACAACTAGAGAAGATTGCGGCTCTTGATGCTCATAGTTCAAAGATAAAGTGGTAAGTCCTTTTTATATGGTAAACATAGCCCCTGAGCTCCAAAGATTGTCATGCTTATAATAAATAATAAACATTAAGGCTTAGGAGTAGAAATACAGGATGCATTGTGTGCAAAATTCTGTTTTTTTTAATCATCAAAACTCCGTATGTTCATTTAATCATTCGAATGAATGCTGCGATTGTAGCTTCTAATGCTTAATATTGAAACTTACCCAACTGACAGCAGCTTCCATCTATGTACATATAAGCATGATTGCATCTTATTTTGCAAAAAAGAAAAAAAATTGAAATTATGATCCGATGAAATCCTATGCTTCATTAACTTCTATTATCATTATACCTCCTATTATCATCTCCTATGCTACATTAGCTCTTATGCTAAATATATTGATGATATGATTTCCAACAGTTACATTGTTTTTTTGGTAAATAATTTTTTTTTTACCAATCGAAAATATGTACACAAGAAAAAAGAAACAAACTGGCTGATGGACATGATGCCCCAACATCAGGATCTACAAAGCCAACCATATCATCACACAACTACACCATGGCTAACTACTACAACCACAAAGTTAAGGATAGAAATTTAATTGATCAAGTTTCCTAGCTAATCTTGCATGCATTGTTCCTCTACAACATATCTCTTGGATAATCTGTTTCATAATATGCTTCGAATCTGACTGCATACATTGGAATACCCGTTGGTTTCTTTCTTTCCAGATGTAGTACACACTCGCTGCAAGTGCCATTCTGTATATCTCTGCCTCGACTCTTCTTCCTCTTGCATAAACTTCAGCCCACTTTAGTTCCTCTTACCAATCCATTACCATTCTGCTTATCCCTTGCCAAGCTAGGACCTTTTTCCAGATATAGGAAGACATATCACATTGAAAGAACAAGTGTGGAATACTTTCGTTCCCAGTATTACAGAGTGGACAAGCCAATGGAACCTCCAGTCCCTATTGTATTAGTCTATCTCTAGTAAGCAATTTTCCATATGCCACAAGTCTTAATATGAATATCCATTTGGGAGCTCCTAAGTTATTACACACTAGCTTCCTCCATGAAACCTTAGTAAAAACACCTCTCATTTTAGTGTACAGCTTCCTAATAGAGAAGTTTGACAGTGATTGAAACTCATTAGCATTTATTCCTGCTAGTTCAACATAGGTTTTGGCTTTTAAGATTTTTTGCACTACCCAGGATGCTTGTTTTGGTGCAACCTCCCATACTTGCCTTTCCTTTATATAATAGTTATGTACCCACTTGTCCCATAGGCTATCCTTCTTGCTACACGAATTCCATAATAGTTTGCATATGGCAGCTTTGTTCCAGCTGCAAATATCAAGGATATTCATACCTCCTGCTACCTGAGGATAGCAAACTCTATCCCATGCAAGCAAAGCCCTCTTTGATAGTTCAACTCCTCCGGTCCATAAGAATTTTCTACATGTTGCCTCAATTAGCTTAACTACCTTTGCGGGTTATACAAATATCTGTGACCAAAATACTTGGACCGAAAAGAGAACATTCTATCAGCTGGACTCTTCCTGCATAAGAGAGGAATTTCGCTGTCCAACTTTGAATTCTTCCCATCATCTTTTCCAGCAAAGGTTGGCATTGAAGCACTGAGAGCCTCTTGGTGCTCAGGGGAACACCAAGATATCTTATTGGTAACTCTCCTTTAGTGAACCCAGTTAATTCCATGATTTGTTGTTGAACTGTTGCATCTACACCTCCAAAATAAATGGAGCTTTTGTCTCTATTAGCACTTAGTCCAGAAGTTGTTGAGAATTCCTGGAAACAATCAAATAGCATTTGAATAGACTTCACATCGCCCCTGCAAAATAGTAGTAAGTCATCAGCAAATCCCAGTTGTATAACGCTCATCTTCTCACACTTTGGATGATAGTTAAAGTCAGGTTCATTCCCCAGACTCTAGAACTATCACTACCCTTCGACAAAGCTAACCTAATTATCTCCCGAAATGGAATGCCGTGATTCATGAGTGCTTCAAATATAATCGAAAATGCAGTCCTATGGTTTTGGAGGAAAAATCCTAATACTTCAAAAATCATCATTTCTTTCTGTGTTCTGTTTCATGCTTATTCCTTTTCTTTGCTTTGCTCTCTGGAATGAAGCAATTCAAAGCTTTTGGTCTCAACTAGCAGTTCTGCTGCTTGAACAATTTTTTGCTTAATCTTATAGTATTGCGAGCTCTATGAGATGGTGGTCACGTAATTGAAATTCGATAGCTGTAAATTACTAACAAATTGGTTCTTTAATTCGTGCTTGAGATGTTTTTAAGTAGTTAACAGTTTATGATCCTTCTCTTTTGGTCTATCATGCTTCAAAGACTCATCCTTTTTATTCTTAATTTTTCTATTAAATGGTGGTCTTATCTATTTCATTTACTCGGACACTTAAATGTATTGCAAATGGTGGGCAGCACACTTTGGTGGCCAACAGGAAGGCATGACAAGTTGGTTAGCATTGATGAGCAGAATCTTTTCCTCTGGAGCTTTGATACTTCAAAGAAGAATGCACAGGTATATTCCAGCATATGGCTACTTAGATCTGTCATCCTTCGTCTTGATTTTGTTTTAATTTTCATTTGAGAAAAGTGCTGCTCATGTTTGGTCAGACATGCTTTCTTGAACAGTCATTTCTTTTATGCTACTGCAAGAAGTTTATCATCGTTTGGCTTGGGAAAAGGGGTTGGAGAAGCAAAGCCACAGTGCATAATACTACAATCGTGCTACCTTCTGATAGTTTGAAAATGCTGTGAACCAGGAACATACGAATAGTAATACATTGTTAACACATACAGGGTGAAAGCTGATGAATAATTTGAAATGGCATAGATGTTGGCTGAAAATTCACTTGTGTTCCTCATAGCTGGATGTTTTAAGTACCGAACTGTTTGATTACTAGTAGTAGAGCGCTCAAAATAAACATGTAATTTGCACTATAGAGTACTTCTGTTACAGCTAAACCTATTTACTGGGCTGGAAATAATATTATCTTGAGATGTTCTTTTGGTTGGTATATTCTCGCGCCCTTGTTTGAAATACAAGGTGGTCTGTAGTTTACCTTAGGCTTCTGTGTGTTTCATCTTCGGTTATCACTGTTCTTAGCTCCAGAGAACGTCAAGCATAGTTGTAAAAGTGTTGTTACTTCTGATTTGTGGGGCTAATTTTTATTCAGGTCTGCTACAAAATTTAGGTACAATCACAAGAATCAGCAGGTGTGCTACATTCTTTATCTGGGGGCGCCTGGGATCCTCATGATTATAATGCTCTAGCGCTAACATGTGAATCATCAGTCCAACTTTGGGATCTACGGACAATGAAGTAAGTGAATATGGTACTTCATTCTCTATATTCTGTTTCATGGGTTGTCGTTAGTCACTGTTCACTTGTGAAAAAGCTCAAGATAAATCATACCAGAAAAGAATGGAAGAGAGTACTTGGAAGTAAAGTAAGTAGCATGGCATGGACAACTATGTCTCTTAGGACAAAACATACTTTGAAAGAGGAGGGGAAAAGAGAATATTTTCATGTTCTTGATATAGCCTAATCTATACAGAGGAAAAACCCATAAAGCACGTACTGCATCTATTTCATAGAATCTAGTGCTATAAACTATAGATCCAAGTCATAGCGTGGCATTGATTAAGAAAGAAACTTAATAGTAAATAGTTTCAAGGTCCCAAAGATAACGCGGTGTATGCTTACTACCCAAAGGGTAATAGTTTTAAGGCACAAAAGTTGCTCACTGCATTATTTAATTGCTTTCTTTTTTTAGGTACACGTAAAGCTATTTCTGCTTTTGTCCTATTAATTGAATAATTATCAAGACACAGTTTACATCATGGCTAATTCCACTGCAGGAAAATGACCTCAATTGATCATCCCCATGTCCGTAATTTGGATTACAATGTGAAGAGAAAGTTTATGCTTGTAAGTACATAGATTTGTGAAGTTATTAAGTTGCATCTTTTGCTTGATTTATCGTCCATTGTTTGCAAATGAAAAAAAATCTTTTTGAGTAAGTTTTTATGAATGTGTGAAGTGTATCTGTTGTTTGCATGTACGCCTATGTGTTAATATTAACAATGTTAGGAGTTGACACTCTAATGTGGACCCATCTTAGGAAACATTTTTTTCCTTTTCCTTTTGTTTTTTCATACTAATATTTCAATTTCAATATGGAAATTTGGGAGGTACTCTTGTTGCTGCTCGAAGAAGGAAAGGATTATATTTTTCAGTTCTTTAAACATACTATCTTCTACTTTCTACTTTCTGTTTCCTGCTAGTGATCATTCTATGGAGAGAGATGGAATGAGAAGAATGTCACGACATGGATAGTACTTCCTCTAAAGTGTATGGCTGTGGTCTGGTGTTTCTAATGGCTCTACTTCTCTTTCAGGCTTCTGGTTCTTGCTCAATGATTTGTTGTTTAATTCTGAAGAAGTTCGCATATTTGTGTATTTTAATGTCTCCATCTACCTAAATAGAAGTTTGTCATCTTTAACATGCCAGTTTTATATGAAGATGATTATCCTGTGTTCTTGGAACTTTTCTATCAAGAAACCATGATCAAGTTGAGGAATTTCTCTGTCGTGTTTGGAACAATATTTTTAAATTTCTTAAAGAGAACATAATAAGATACCAAATAAGCATCAAAGTGAAATATGAATAGTTAGTTGGACTCAATAAATCTGGTTTTGCTACCTCTCCATGCTTTAGGTTCTCCATTTTTTTTCTCATAAGATTTAAAATGGGTACACACAGGAGAAAGTGGTATTAGTTTTCTATGTGCAAGGTATTGCTATCATAACTTTACCATCTTAATTTTCAACTCTCTGTTTATAATATCAAAGTAGTTTGGTCTTAGCTTCTTTTTCTTTCCCTGGAAGAAAGCAGGCGTTTGGTGTCAGTGAAGATGTATTTAAATTCTGCAGGTAACTGCTGAAGATGAATCTGGGATACATATATGGGATCTTAGAATGCTGAAGTTTCCAGTCCTTGAGCTCCCTGGACATGCTCACTGGTACTACTTTGTGGCAATAATGAGGCTGCTTACCTTATCTTTAGTTAATTGAGTTCTTTATATAAGATTATTGTCTGGTCTTTCACTTTTTTCGTTAGGGTAAAGGATTATAAATTTCTTTCTGAATTTCCTTTTCTATATTGAGTAAATGCAGTTTATGTTTGTTCCCAGGACATGGACTGTCAAGTGCAATCCCGAATATGAAGACTTAATTCTGGTTCTTCTCTTCATTTTCTGTATCTGTTTGTCTATCCTCTCTATGTACAGAGCACAGTTGGGTATACATCCTTTGAGCCCCCCCCCCCCCCAAAAAAAATAAAAATAAAAAATAAAATCTATCTTATGCTTTTTAGATATAGGATGTTTAACTGCTTGTAGCTCTGTAACTTGCATTGAAAGCTCTTGACAGCATGTCCTATGTCTTATCTACTATGCATATGGGGTTTTAGTATTAAAAACAAGTCGTGTGTTCTACTTTGGCCATTGATATTTTGTTGCTGAAACAAAATCTTTGGCAGAGCGCTGGAACTGATTCTGCTGTCAATCTGTGGCGGGCTTCTCCTCCTAGTGGCGACAAACCAACTTCAGAGAGGTGCTTTCTTAAACCCTCTTCCCCTTCTCCGCAAAAAAAAGAAAAGTAAGAAAAAGAAAAAAAAACACTTGAAAATGTCTTCTCTCACTGTATCTAATGAAGTTTATGGATTTTCAGCTTTGACTCCCCTAATAGGCCTGTCGATCCATTGCTTAATTCATATAGTGACTATGAAGACAGTGTGTATGGTAAGTAAGCACTTCTTGTTGCCTCATCAGCTTACTTTGTAAGCAGCAGTTGACTATTCCATCTTGGTTGTAGGACTTGCTTGGAGCTGTCGAGAGCCGTGGATATTTGCATCATTATCATATGATGGAAGGGTAAGATCTCTATTTGGTATTTGCCAGAAGAACCAAGAAGTATACATGTTGTCTTTGGAAAATAACCAGCAGATTTTGCAGTCTGTGAATTACTCTAGCTTTGATCTGCATTAACACTAGGAGGTATTGCTGCAAATGCTATTGGATTTTTTGGGCAATAGGCAATAGAAAATTTTGTCCAAATTTTTAACATCCATCTTTAATTAGTTTTGACAACCGTCTTTAGCTTGTCCAATTAATGCATTCATTTTACATCATAATTATGATTACATAATTCTATGTTTTTATATTTATAAGGAATATAAAGTGGAGGTTTCTGTTGCATCGATGTCTTTTCTTGTGTTGGAATTCTGAGTCCAGATTTCAGGATGACATAGAGAATGTTCCCACAATTGTGCATGTGTACTTAGAAAATTAGTTTATTATTTCTATTTCACGTTAAATAGTCTTAAGAATTTTGTCTTGATATAAATTAAGAATTGGCGCTAAGTGTTTTGTTGTCTTAATTTATTGCTTTTCCTCTTCTTTTTTTGGGGTGGGTAAGCAGGTGGTTGTAGAATCGACAAAGCCTCATCTGCCAAGAAAATGAATCAGAACAACCGAAGTACGTACTTACTCTTGATCCCTTTTACGACCTCATTATCTCTTTGCCATTTCTCATCTCTTTTCATGTTTGTTTCACTACAGTATGTCCCCTGTCAAACTTGTATTCTTGAAATTGAACCATGTGTTCACAATGGAGTTAATGCTGCTGAGGTGGAATATAGAATTTTGCTAGAGATCTCTTTGATTTTATCTAGTATGACGTTTGCAGTTCATTTCATGCTTTTCCATTCAAATTAGTTTATGGTTGTCATATCTTTGCACGTTGTAGAGGGTCAGAAAAGAGTGATGTCATGAACTTTTTCATAAACTTCCGACCAGGTACTTCATAATGGGATCCACCCAATGTTATTGTCCAGCTGACTATGTCACAAGATCACTAAAGTCGACAGATTCTTGTGTGGCCAAGTGTTAATTTCTGTGTTGATGACCACTTTTCCTTGAACAAACAGAGTACCCGGTTCATGATGCCCTTATTTTTTTAAATTTTTACTCTATTCGTCTATTTCGGCGAATAGATATTACTATGTTATTGTTCTGTAAAAACATGAGACCATTGTGATCGCAGTTAGTATTTCAGGCTGACTGGTTGATTTGTCTATCATATGATTATGATATGAGTATGCATTTATTGATTTGGTGTAAACGTAAATATAAGTTTTTATTATTTGATTTTTGTTAGCATTTTACCTGGTTCCGTGGATATGATGCTAAATCAGAAGGTGCCAAATAATGTTTGAAAATGGAGGGGAGGATGTGGCTATAAAAGTTTTCAACCCTTAGATTTCCAAATTGGAAATTTGTTGCCCCTAACTGGTTATTGACGTGACTCTAAGCTTATCCAAACACACAGGGATAGCATATCTACAACTTGTCAAAAGTGATTCGGTTTCCTAGTTCACAGCAAAAGTCAAGGTCAGAATTATTTTAAAAAGAATTTGTCATCTTTTTCATGTACACGTGGAGCTGTTTTTCACCATGAATGATGTGTCAGGAATCATTTGTTAGGATGATATGATGAGTCGGCTTATCCGCAGTGTTCAGATTTCTGCGTCAGCATGTGCCTTGTGCCATGTCATCACACTTTCTTGTTGACACGTGGAGAGCGGCGAATGGTTCTAATCGTTGCCAACATCAACCCAGTATAATCTCACTTAGTGTGGCGTCTGGGGAGGGTAGTGTGTACGCAGACCTTACCTTTACCCTGGGGTAGAGAGGCTGTTTTCAAATAGACCCCAACATCCTTCCCTCCAGGAACTTCCCACCTTGCTTTTGGGAAGACTCGAACTCACAACCTTTTAGTTGGAAGTGGAGGTTACCTTCCTTGCACCAGATAAATGATTCTGCCCACTGCAATTGAATCTTATGGTTAATTTCTTTTCTTTTCTTTTCTTTTCTATAATATCATTGATTTTTTTGCCCCAAGTAAATACCTCTTCCATGCAAAGTGGCAATTCTTTTTATGACAAAAAGAGTAGATTTTTGTGAGAATAGAGGGAGTAATAAAAATTGCGGACTGAAGTTTGTGTACCATTTAGTTGCGAATATTACCACTTTGCATGGAAGAGGTATTTAGGTGATTTTGGTTTCAAAAGCTGCATGTGAACTATTCATATTTTAAAAAGTAAAAAGAAGAACTTTATACTCGTACCTTTGTTACGTAAATATTATCTCTTAAAAACTAAGGACCCATTTGGATATAGATTTTTTTTTTAATTTTCCAAAGAAAATTTGAAAACATTGGACTGGAATTTGATTAGTTTTTGAAAAAAAAATTGAAGAAATTTTTGCGTCCACTCACAAACTTAGCTTTTTTCATTTATAGCCCGCGTCAGAAACTATTTCCATTATGTAGCCGAAAAAGTATATAAAATTTTTATAATTTTTATATATAACATGCATAATGTATTATATACAAAAAATATACATTTACGGCTGTTATTTCGAGAGTGTAATTTTTCCTAATGTGCAAATACAACTTTAACTTTCAAAAATTATTTTTTATAATTTTAGGAACAATGTACCTGAAAATTTCAAGCAAATTACCCCCAGGCGATCGTTTATTCGTTTAGATGAAAAAAGTAGAAGACTTTTTTGAAATAATTACTTACTATTAGCTACTAAGATAGGATGTATATTGGAGCAGTCTGAGTCCCACCTACATCGATGCGCGAGGTGATGTTTGGGCAAGTTTATACGTACTTGGATTATTGCACGGGATAATTACTATCTTTCAATAACATATATTAAATAACTTCGTCATTTAGATATAAGTAAATTAAAAAAATTGCATATTTTATTATTTATTAATATAATTTTCATTTCATTTCATTGATCACTAAATCACACGGTCCGGTGACGACGATCTCTTGCCTTATTGGTTTTGTAAACCATATATTAGTAGCAGTGACAGACCCAGGATTTTGTGCAAGCGGGTTCATTCGGAAAAGTCCATAACTAACATAAGCGTTATAAGCCGTATAAGCGGGTTCAAAAATAATTTCTATACAAAATTTACCTTGCTTTAGCCATAATTTATACATATACGCAGTATTATTTTTTGACTAAGCGGGTTCAGTTGAACCCACTTCTCACCACTTGGGTCTGCCCCTGATTAGTAGAAGTGATGGTTGAAAGAAATGTATCAGCATTTGTTATTTTCTTGCCTGCCTTGATTTGGTTACAATATCAATGCCAGTATATGTCTGTTTGGTTCGGATTTTTTTACTTAATACCAAACCAAGTCAAACCAAATATAGTCGGGTTTTTAATCGGTTTGGTTTGATTTTTCGATTTAGTGCGGTTTTCCGATTCGATTTGAACACCCCTATAACTGACCATTTTGTTCTACGTCTTAAAAAGTGTGAAAGGAAATTCAAGTAATTTCGTTGTTCTAAAGAGAATGAAACCTTAGCAATCGAATAATGATTATTTTTTTTTTGAAATGTGATCTTTTCAATACCTTATATTGTAATTTATAATATAAACCCACCTCATGCAATCACAAAATAGGTACTTTTATTTCAAAAAATTTAAAAATCAATATCTGACTTCAAATCGAAAATTAATTGTGCACATACTAATATATGACCCTCCACTTTTTAGGATAAAAATAGTATATATTTTTTTCAATAAAAATATATGCATTTTAAGTCCACAAAGTTGCTCTTTATTCCACTTAACAAAAACATAACTACTTATAACGCATCTAACTACCCAAAGAAAATCATAACATATCTGAATCATTTTAACAAATTAAATGATGACTTAAGAGTACTCAAATCGAAACAATGTAAGCCACATTGAAAACAAAGCAAGCATCATTACAAATGGTTGGTATTGTTAAATCATAATAATCTTTCACCATCAAGATTGCGATGGATAAATAAAATCTCTTCATCCTTAATCAGATGTGTCTGGTTCGAACTTTGAAATGTTTTTTGTTTTGTTTTGGTAAAGAGCATTTTCTCCTTTAATCAACCAAATATAAGGTACGTGACTCTAAGTGGGCGTTTGGACATAAGAAGTGTAAAATTTCAGAAAACAGTGAAAATGGTATATGAAAATTAGAGTTGTATTTAGATATGAATACAATTTTGGGTTATTTTTAATTTTATGTAAGTGATCTAAGTGAAAATTTTGAAAAACAGCTTCTAGGAGTTTTTCAAATATTCGAAAAATTCTGAAATTTATCTTCAAGCGAAAATTGAAAAATTATGACCAAATACTGATTTCGGAAAAAATAAAATAAAAATCGAAAAAAAGTAAAATCTTTTTTATGGCCAAAGGGTAAATTAGTCAAAACTCAATGGGAGTATGAAACATGGGTTAGAAACAAAAAATATTTTTATTTGCCATTTGTGATTTTGTTAATAGGGGATTGGCAAAGAGAGGGTCCAAGAAAGCTGATTCACTAACGGACACGTGGCAAATCCAGTGTGGCAAAATGGATACAAATCACAAGATACTGGACCCAATCGCAAATACCCACACTAAAAACTTAAAATATTTTTCGAGATAATCCCCCCCCTTTTTTTTAACCAATTCTTACTTTTTGGTCCTCTTCACCGTCAAAAATATTTTTCTATAAGTAGCCAAAAAAATTCTCCTAATTTCTCTCTTCCAATTCTTTCAGCTGCCTAAAAACCTCAATTTCTAGGGCTTAATCAACACATTCTCTACTAATTCCAATGGCATTTTCCTGAACAATAATAATGGCGGCTTCTTCTAGAGGATTCACAGCGCCCATAGGGGCTAAGCTTGATGTATCACCCTCTGCTTATTATTATTACCGTAATAATGGGGGATTTGTGGAGTTCCGAAGGAAGAAGAGGAAGTTAATTAGTAATATAAAATGTTGTTGTTCAGATTCAGCAATGCCAATTAATTCAGGGAATGGTGTTGATAAAAGTGGAGGAGGTGAGGATTGGAGGTTTGATGCTAAGAAGATCAGTGCTAATTATATGAGGATTCAAGCTTCTTCTTCTATGCCCTTTCCTTCTCCTCAGTAAGTCACTCTTTATAAATTTATGTGAAATTGTTTGATTGAGAACTGAGTTTTAAGACAGAAAGTCTTTGGAATTTGTTGTCTAGAATATGACAGAGACATTTTTGTGGCAATAAATCATCTCATTAATTATAAAATGAGAAATTTAAAGTTAAATTATTTCTAAATATTATAAAAAGGTGTCATTTTTTTTTTTGGGAAATGTAATTTTTATGTTACATTTTTTCTGATCATTCTTTATTGTATGGTAGCTTGGATATCAATTTGTTACAAACAGTAAGTAAAAATAGAGAGTTGAATTCATAGAAGAAAAACTAAATTTCGTCGAAGTAATAACTTAGAGAAGCCTGAATGAGTAATCGAACGAAACGGGGCAAAATGGGTGGTTCATATTGTTTGTTGTTGAACATATATTGAGGTTTTCTTTGAGCTCTTTAATAGGTTAGTGCTATATCCCTTGCAAAGGTTTTGAACAATGTCATATTTGGAGTAAAGAATTCTATTTGGATAGGATTTAGTATATGCTGAAACTGCATTTCCTCAATGTTGGTTAGACTAATTAATGATTTATGATTATTATACGAGCTAAAGTCACAACCTTTCTTAGTTTCTAGGATATTCTGCTTTTCAAAAAAGCAATGTGATATATATATTTTTGAAAGAAATTAACTTTACATGTTCCTTATCAGAAAAAGAAATTAACTTTACCTGTTATCTGGCTGAAGCTGATAAGGCATCACATGGGTTTGTTTGGGATAGACGTTAAAATTTGCCCAAGTGCAAACAAAAGGAAAAGATTTTCTTTCTGCCATTTGTACGGTGTAGATATTTGTATGTTTGCTCTTCCCCATTTCAACACAAAGTAGGAATTTTATGTATATAATCATTAACACATAAACCCTCTCAAATATGATGCTTTCAGCAATCTTAATATGAATCTGTATAAGATTAGATTTTTCTTGTTTTCTTCAAAGGCAGAACTTTGCAAGTTGGGTCTCGTGATCTTTTCTACCACATAACTTATTGCCTCAAAAAGTGTGAGTTTACCAATGGAATATCTTAGCAATTTGTCACGCTTGCTTGTTTCACTTCATACAATTAATTTCACTGTTTATTTGGATTGATCTCCGCCATCATTAAGGAATGGAGAAGAGAGAGGTATCCTGTTGTTAAAATTTTCGGCATTTTGTTGATATCACTACTTGGTCTGCACTACTAAATAGTCTTTACATAGAAAGATGATAACCTTTGCTGAAGGGTCATTAACAAGCCATTCATTGTAGGCTTGATAATCTTGATGTGAAATTCCAAATTAGTCTTGAATTTCTAGTATCCTAGAATATCTTCACAGTTATTGACTCACTGTTTCTCCTTTGTGCCTCCTTTTCGATTGATTGCAAGTGATGTTTGTTTTTATTGAAAATTTTGTTTTTCATCAACATTTCGTTATGCAGGTCTAGATTTGTTTCAAAGCCAGAAAAGTTCTTTTCACGTTGTATCCCAAGAAATTCAGGCCCTCAGTCCCGTGACTCTCCACCAAAGCGAGGTACTTGTGGTTCCTTCCGTCCCGGCTTTATAACATTCTTTCTCTTTTCAGATGATATTAACAGTTACCCTCATTGCATTTTACCTATGTAGGGTCTTAGTGTCTTAGTGGTATCTGATGATAAATTTCCTGATTATTCTTCCTTTTATAGACACTGGTATTGCTAATGAGAAAGACTGGGGCATCAGTCTGTTAAATGATAATGTCAATGAAACTGGGAAAAATGAAGATGGCAGTACATGGTACCGAGAGAGTGGAGAAGACCTTGGTGACAATGGATACCGATGCCGTTGGACAAGGATGGGTGGTCAGAGCAATGATGGTACCTTAGAATGGAAAGAAACGGTACATGTGTTTTTAATCCTGTGATCGGTGTACAGTTGCGTTGTTTATTTTTTTTCCGAGTACTGACATATCACATTTTTGCATAAATGAATTACCTGATGTACAGTTGTGTTGTTTATTGTCATTTCTGCTCATAATATTTTTATTAGAATCCAAGAACAAATTGCAGGTACTAAACTGAAGTGAAAATCTGAACACAGAACTATGATGTCTCTTAACTACATTGATGACACGAGTAAGATAAGTAGAGGTTATTTTAGTTAAGAACCACTCCCGTTAGTCACCACGGAGAATTAATTTTCTTTGCTAGATTTGGTTGCTCGTTTTTTCCTATGGTTAGGGTTGTGGAGTATCGAACCAGTCATAAGTTCCTGGAACTACATATAAAAAACGCCTGGAATTTGGGGAATGTTTAGCTATCAGAAAATTAACTCTCTTTCCTGAACACGGATGCAGTTCACTTTTTTGGTTAGAGCCTGGGGATGCTTGTATATAATCATTTATTGGGCTCAGGGATAAGTCATAGTGGTGTACATCTTAGAGTATTGGTTGTGGCTTATTACAATAAACTAGTTCTTTTGTTGGCCAATAATAGTTGCTTATGATTGATAAGTGAAAATATTGGAATTCTCCTTCACACCTCTGTTGAAAAATACTTCGAATCTAAGCCTAGTTTGTGGAGTGTGTAAGAGGATAAGGAAATTAGGGTTGTCGTTCATCACTGTTGTTTGGATTTTAAGCTCCAGTTTAGACATTATTTTATAACCTTGTCAAGTACCATCCCAGGTGGATGCATTTAATTGGATTTGTTGATCTCCTTGACAGTGGTGGGAGAAAAGTGATTGGACCGGATACAAAGAACTAGGTATGGCTTTTTGCTTTTTTCTTTCAACTATGTAATATGTGGCTGCATTTGGCTAATTTATCCATCTTACAACTGTTTTTAGTTATTCCACTTTCATCCTTTATTTCTGCACTTCATGAAACATTAATAAGTTATCCTTTTGGATAATTGGCAGGTGTGGAGAAATCTGGGAAAAATGCTGAAGGGGACTCATGGTGGGAAACATGGCGGGAAGTTCTTCACCAAGATGAATGGAGGTTATTACACATTATCTTAGATTCAGTGATCTTATTAGCTGCCGAGTACTTCTTTATTGCGCCGAGAAAATTATTAAAATTGTGTTGTGCTGCATTTCAATCTGCAGTAATCTTGCTAGGATAGAAAGGAGTGCACAAAAACAAGCAAAATCAGGCACAGAGAATGCTGGGTGGTATGAAAATTGGTAAGAGATTTTGAGGGGAACATTTGTTTTACCTGGTCATGCACAGTGGAATTACCTGCAAATTCAATAAGCATGTTATTTTATATGCAGGTGGGAAAAATATGATGCGAAGGGTTGGACAGAGAAAGGAGCCCATAAGTATGGCAGATTAAATGAACAGTCTTGGTGGGAGAAATGGGGGGAGCATTATGACGGAAGAGGATCTGTTCTTAAATGGTACACACTTTATTCTATTCTAGTGTGCATTTTCAAAACCAGACTCCTGCCTGGTTAATGCAATTGAGTTTTGGTGAAAGCATAACTACTACAGTGTTCATTGCTAAACTGCTGGCATGTTTGATGTCCTACGACCAATTTTGCCTTTAACTGGTTTTATACATCCTATGTCACATGGGCAATCACAAATACTTTGACTTTGTCCTTCAAGAAACATAGTAGTAAACTAGAACTGCAACTAGTCATAAGTGCGTGGGTAGGTGTGCTCTAATGTTGGACTTTGATTTTGCTACTGCATTTGTTATCAAGTTCCAGAATTTGTTGGTGAGATAATCCTTAACGTTATGGTCATCCTTATAAGTCCCCAGTCCCCACTGATGCGCCCTCTAGAATTGGACTTTCATATAATTGAAATTCAGCTGATGCTAGACAAAATAGCTTGAAGTGAGGTTTGTAAAAAGTCTGTCATTATTCTCCTTTTCCTGAATATCGTTGGTGATGGCAGAAATTTGTAAACAATTAGCTTTGTGAAGGGTGAAATTTTTTGTTAAATCCTCCTTAGCAATCTTGAGTTGCTAATGACAAGTTGGTTTATGTTGCTTATAGTTCCATGCTCCTTTTCTCAGGACAGACAAGTGGGCGGAAACTGAGCTTGGAACAAAATGGGGAGACAAATGGGAAGAGAAATTTTTTGCTGGCATTGGTTCACGACAAGGGGAGACTTGGCACGTGTCACCCCGCGGTGAAAGTATGCCTACCTTTTGTTCATTTGAATTACAACTTTACCTTCCAAAAGGACTTAGGTGCTAAAACATATAAAAACCAATTACTAAAAAAATTTCATGTTTAAAGTTAAGCTGCAAAAAGAACTTTCCCAGTTGTCATAGAAGAAACAGTAATTAGTTTACTCATTTACACCCTCAAGTAGGAAGAAATATGTTTTGGGAAATTATTAAAAAGGATAAACAATAGAAAGATGTACTATAAGTAAGCAATTATAGGGGTGTGAATCTACATGTTGCAGCTTAAAACAACTGCAGCTACATAATGAAGTTGGTATTTTCTGAATGCTTATTAATCTTTTACAAAGCAACTAGCATAATTTCATGTACTAATAATTGTTAAGCTATAATGGAATATTTTGCAAATATTTGGAAGAGCTGATATAAGTTCATGTAATATGTGTTTCTTATTTTGAGTTTCAAGGTAACTAGTCGTCCAAAACTTTTCTTATTATTATTTTTCTAATTTTCCAGGATGGTCAAGGACATGGGGAGAGGAGCACTTTGGTAACGGGTATCTCACAATTATGAATTTAAACTTGTATTCAGTAAATTAAATTATATTTTATCGGTTGCACGTCCATTTCCATGGCACTTTTTACATTTTGGAAACTTAAAACGGAAGATAATGTTGTTTCCATGAATCAGCAAAGTGCACAAGTATGGCAAGAGCACAACGGGTGAAAGTTGGGACATCGTTGTGGATGAAGGAACTTATTACGAGTAAGTTATGGTCACCTCTTCTAATATAAGTAGGATTTAACTTATATACAGTTTCTTTACTCTAGCAGTGTAATTTAACGTGTTTTAGCAAGTTGCTTGCTTTATTTTCCAAGTAATTAGTTCCACATATTATGTACAGCTACTTGTGTTTATCATTTAAAGGTGATCGGATAAGGTAACTCTTTCACGCTGTCAGTGTATAGAGGTTGAACTCGTTTAAGTACCATATGTTGTGGATAGTTCCTATACAGTCAAACCTCTATATAACAACGTCGTTTGTTGCGAATATTTTTGGATATTATAGCGAAGTGCTGTTATAAAGAATATATATTATAACATAACATGAAATTTGGTTCCGCAAAAGCTTGGCTTTTATAGTGAAATGTTGTTATATAGGGATGTTATAGAGAGGTCTGACTGTATATTGAATTAACATGTTTTACTTATTATTTTAGGGCCGAACCTCACTATGGATGGGCAGATGTAGTAGGGGATTCAACTCAATTATTGTCAATCGAACCTCGAGAAAGACCGCCTGGTGTATTCCCAAATATGGATTTTGGTCCATCTGTACCTCCAGAAGATGAATTGCCTCCCCCTTCCTTACAATGACAACCAGAACAAGGTGGTTTCTTATGAAACATGGTTTATGTTGGATGTTGGTAGTTGACAAGTTCTCAAAATTTGATTGTATTTGGCAACTCTCATTTTGTAAAAGAAGATAATTTACCACTATTAATTTATTTCATTCTTTTAGGAATTTAAATCAAATTTCCATTGCTTGACATGTTTTAAGTATTTCTCGAGTTCAACTTGATTGTACTCTGCAGCAACTTCCAAGTCTAGCTAGAGTTACTAGTAAACTTTTTACAAATCCAAACAGGGTAGTCTTGCCTTTTAGGTATGGGGGATAATATTTATATATCATGGTAGAATATCTTGTAGAATCTTTTTTGGTAATTTATTAACTCTTAGTACTAGTAAATAGTGAAAATAATGTCTGCATTGTAGAGCATACTATATGAAGTTGTACTAAAACTAGTTTTTCTGGTAAATTTGGGTCTGATAATCCCAAAAGAAAAACTAAGCTAGAAGCAATAAAGATCAGAATCTAGGAATCCATTAACAATTGTGACTCCTTGATCACATGAAACTATCCTAAGTTGATCACTAGAAGGTACAAAAACTAAAACATACTAATAATATAAAAATAGTGAAAAATAGGAAAAATATCAACTATGTCCATTTATAAGTAGCTTACTATAAAAATTAGTCAATTCATAAAATATTACTAATATTAGCCAATTAGCTATTTGTAGTCAAAAAAGTCAAATTTTTGTTTTCTTTTGAATGAGCGTTATTAGAATAGATTGAGTACATCTTAATGAGCTTGAATCTCAGTTTTGGGATGATTAATAGAGTTTTAAGGTGGTTTGAATTGAAAATTCGAAGTAGAACATGAACATAAAAAACATGATAGGTGTATCACTTGTGTATACATATTTATCAAATGTATATCCATGTATACCTGCGTGTGAGATACATGCTTGATACTAGAGGTATACATAGGTCGGGTTGGTTCGGATTTTACGATTACCAAACCAATTGTGTCGGGTTATTAAATCTAAAGACCAAACCAAACCAATAAAACTCGGGTTTTTCAATCTCGGGTTTTCTCGTTTTTCGATTTATTTTCCGGTAAAATCTTCGTAGAACAAAACATATAACTTGTACTCAAAATATTTCTTTAATCCTTGTAAGATACAACTATATAAAGTATTTTCCAAGAACATAATACAAAATATGAGATGTGTCATGGCATTATCCTAAAATATTCAACAATAAAGACAATAAAATTATGTAATAAGAATATTGCTAATTAAAAAACCATAAAAATAAACATAATCTAAAAGTGTTAAGTTATGTTAAAGTAAGTAGACTAACAAGAGAGTATTAATTACATGATTAAACGCTAAAGAAAAAATAAAAAATAGGTTATGCATTTTTATCCAAATTATTGCAAAACAAAAAATAAATATTCAAGACATTCTCGTCGTAGTATTAACTATTGAATGGAATATTTTTTGTTAGCATTAGTATTGATTTGATTTTGGTTTGGACTTTTGTTAGCATTATTTAATTTACTAATATTAATGGCTATAAAACTTATTGGAACAATCAAAAGTTCTAAGTCCAACCTTAAAATAATACCTTAAAAGATAAAATTATGAATTTTTTAAAGAAATATTTATAAATTACATCACAATAAATATATTTATATATCTAATATATCTAAAACTTCTATATATATATATATATAATGTCGGGTTGGTTTGGTTTCGGTTTGACTTTCTTTAGTTAAAACCAAACCAAACCAATT
This sequence comes from Nicotiana sylvestris, assembly GCF_000393655.2. Taxonomy (NCBI): domain Eukaryota; kingdom Viridiplantae; phylum Streptophyta; class Magnoliopsida; order Solanales; family Solanaceae; genus Nicotiana; species Nicotiana sylvestris. Next base: position 179,290,145 of record NC_091060.1, on the reverse strand, counting down.
TTGGTCGAGTTTTTTTTTCAATACCAAACCAAATCAAACCAAACCATAGTCGGGTTTTTTTTCTCGGTTTGACTCGGATTATCGGATTGGTGTGGTTTGTCAGTTTTCTTTGTACACCCCTACTTGATACATGTTTGGTACATGTGTTGCAGAAGAATTTTTTGAAGTCGATTTTATATAGGAAGTTTGATACCAAATCAGTCCAAATCTCCTCCAATCTTCCTTAAATTTTGTATATTGACTCATCTATACGTTTTCAATGAATCTCAACCATACCCATTGAAAAAGTTATTTTTTGCTTAGATTTTTTAAATATATATATATATATATATATATATATATATATATATATATATATTGTATTTCATCACTTTATTTGCTACCTTATCCATGAAATTTCCTTTCCATTTTGTATTTAATATTGCTAATCACACTTGAAAATATGGAAGGAGATCTTTGTGTATGATTCTTGGAGAGAAAGAACCTTATTTCTTTGAGTTTTTAATTTTTATATGTGTTTGACTAATTTTAGTAAGTTTATGATTAATGGCTAGAAATTGGTAAGTTGGAACTTTTTCGGGACATTTATGTAAGGTTCCCTAAAAAATAACATTTATACGTTAGTGTGTATAACTTAAATCTTATGAATTATCCCAAATACCTTATTATTTTACTTTACAACACTTATCAAAATGAGATTCTAGTAATTTTTATTTCTATTAGGATTTCAACCTTTAATCTTCAAGAATTGTCTTTACTTCATTGATAAAAGACCACTCCATTTGTCTAAGAGAATTAATTTGTCTTCTCTTTCAGTCGTCCAAAAATAGCTTACCTTTTTTAAAAGAAAATATTGATATTCCACTTTAAGCTAAAGTAATTTAATTCTCGCGTTTCATCTTCTCAGTACAAATTACAATCACAGTACAACTTTATTATTTCATAAAATGGTTTTAAAAATTAAACAAATTTATACTCGAGAACAGAATTGTGTCTCAAAAAATTATTCTTATATTAATATTTAATTGTTTAAATTAAAATAGAATAATAATAGAATGAAAAATGTGATGTACCGATATTTAAAATGTGTGAGCCATGACCAAGCACTTGTCGAGAAGCTTCTTCATAAAATTAGTGTCCAACTTGACAAGCTACACGTGGCGTCCTATCCCACGTAAAATTTAGAATCCACCAATATTTTACTACTACTCCCTCCCGTCCAAAATAAGTAGCCGTCGTTGTCACGGAGCATGGGAAGGACGCGCGACGATTACCCCGAAAACCTTCGCTTGCTTGGAGGCATCTGGAGGCTCACGCCGTTGTTGCTTGCTGCTTGCAGGCTCGAAAATCTCTCTTTCGCCTCTCCTCCCTGATTTCAAAAATGAATTAATTATTTTTTTCCTACATTCTTCTTGGAGTAACTAGTGTTGGAATATGTGTTATGAGTGTTTATGCGAGATAATAAAGGTTAATATGGTCAATTCCGTTGCTAATTAATGTAAAAATGTAAATTTCTTAATCTGTGTGAAAACACCCAAAAAATCACTTATTTTGGACCGAAGGGAGTAATATTTTATGGTGTTTGGTCAAATAAATATTTTTTGCTAATTACATCTGTCACAAGTCTTAATCCATGACACATGACTGATGTCGTCTGCATTGAGATTACAAATATAAATAATTAAATGGACTAGGAAGTGATTAGTCAGAAAGAATATATGCCAATTGCTCGATCTGTTTTGCATTATTTTCACTTTTTCAAACCTTTATTCCCTGTATTTATTCCTCCTACTAAGTACTAACTCAGTATTATATTTCCCATTTCATTCATACTCTTTTGAGTTTTTTTCTTTTAACACTGTTAACAAGGAAAAGGTAAATCAATTTTTTACTATATTGATTTTAATTAAAAAAAGGTCATAACATGCAAAGATTTTACAAAACTAGAAAAGGACAAAAAGAAAATGACAATAAGAGGCGGAGAACTTAGGGCTGTTCATTCGGATCGGATATCCGAAATCCGAACCGATCCATTCAATTTTGAATTTCGGATTTCGGATTGGATCGGATTTTGGATTATGTTTATTAAAAGTTCGGATTTCGGATTGGTATATTTTAATCCAATCCAATCCGAAATTCGAAATTATTAGGACATGTATAAATACTACACTTTAATTTACATCAACCTCCAAGTTATTACCTTTACAATTGCTAGATTTAGCTATATTGGCACCATAGTACTCTCATAATTGCATAAACATGAATTTTTCTTAATGCATTGCCTCTTTTACAAAGAAAATATACATATTAGTTTAATTTTGAGGCATAATAATACGATCCGATATCCGATCCGATCCAAACTTTAAAATCCGATCCGATCCGATATAATTCGGATTGGATTCGGATTGCATTTTCTAGAATCCGAAATCCGAAATTCGAATCCGAAATATGCTAAATCCGATCTGATCCGATCCGTGCACAGCCCTAGGAGAACTTATGGGTACGGAATTCTAATTATTTTTAAGTTATTATGTTTTAAATTAATAAGTTGTACATGTTTAATGAATTTTATCAAAAAATACACCAAAGCTATTGGGTTCGGCCGAATTGTTACTCAATCTCTAGCTCCGCCCCTGATGACAATCGTAAAGAATGTCAAGTATGGACAAACAAAGGAGAATACAAAATTTTAAAAGAATGGCTTTTATTGAAAACACAAATGAATAGCAATAACGTTTAACTCATGAGTCATGACAATATAAATTTGAATTTTGAGCTACTACATTATCTTTTGGGACAAAGGGATGCATCTACTTTTTTCAGATTTATCCACTTATTTTTCTGTATTCGGTATTTACACTAAATAGATAAATAAATTATAGTATTATTATGTATATTCACGCACACATATATATAATTAAATTATTATTAAATAATATATATACTCTTACTTTAATTAAGTGTTAATAAATATCGAGGACAAATATTTATAGCCTGTTTGACCAAGCTGCAAAAATCAGCTTATTTTGAAAATTGATTTTTCTCAAAAGTGCTTTTGGTGAGAAGTAGTTTGTGTTTGACTAATTAATTTGAAAAATACTTCTGAGCAACAATTAATGTTTGACCAAGTTTTTAAAAACTGTTTCTAAGTGTATTTTTTTCAAAAGTGTTTTTCAAAAAAGTACTTTTGTAAAGAAATTACTTTTTTTCTACTTCTCCAAAACTGATTCTGCTTCTCATCAAAAACACTTTTTTCTCTTCCAAAAGCTTGGCCAAATACTTCAACTTTGAAAATAAAACACATTTTTTTAATAAAAAAAGTGCTACTAAGATGGGAGAAATTTGGTCAAAGAAGCTATAATACATGGAAGTTAGATCCATGGTCTGGTCTAGGATAATAGCATGCAATCACACTTATTACTCTCTATGTTCCAATTTATGCGGACCAGTTTGACTGAACACGAAGTTTAAGAAAAAAAGAAAACTTTAGAAATTTGTGGTCCTAAACAAGTCAAAAAGGGGTCCAGAGTATTTGTGTGGTTATAAAAGCTTCTCACTAAGGGTAGAATTTGAATTTAAGCTAAATTATTTTCAAATTTAGAAATGGGTCATTGTTTTGGAACGGACCGAAAAGGAAATAGGTTCACATAAACTAGAACGGAGGGAGTATTATTTTTTTCTCAGGTAATGAAATATAATATATGAAGGGTAATTCGGTGCACGAATTATGTTGCGCTCACACAGAGTTCCAAAAGGACCGCACCTTGAAGATATAATATAGGCAGTTTATCATCTGATTATACGGCTCGAATCCGTGATATCATAAATAAATTATAAGTTTATAGAGAAAATACATAAGTTACCCATCAAATTTGTCCGGAAAAATTATTTATACACCTTAATTTTACGGGCGACCTATATCCCCCTTATTTTTGTTTGAGATGAATTTAATACCACCCTAAATGGTGACATGGCAAAGGCAGTAGTTTCACTCTCCAAAACTCGCGTGTAAGAGGGAAATGATTAAAAATAGACATACATTTTTACTGTTTGCGTCCATTTTTCTTTTAATTCTTCTTTTCTTATTTTTTTCTCTCTCAACCTTTTCTTCTTCCTGTCACCATTTCCCTTTTCCCGTCCAAGATACTACTGTATCTCCATTTTCCCCTACTGTATCTGCCTCCATCCCCTCTACTTTTTTTCTTTTTTTCTTCTACTTTTTCTTTACCCGAGTAGAAATACTCTCCACCACCTTTCAGTAATAACAATACCATGTGTACTTTCCACACTATATATATATATATATATATATATATATATATATAGTTTATTTAGTGTCAAATTAAGAGCTTGAGATTTTTGTAAAATATTTCCTACAAAAGAGTCTTTTGAAAGAGGGAAGAGCATAGAATGGCCTACGGATCAATAGCTCGCCTTGAAGCCATTGATAAGTTATAATTTATTGAAATTTGAAAGTGCTTTTCTATTTGGACATAAATTTTGCCGAAGCTTGAAGGATTTTAACTGGCTGAAAAGTTTGGGATTTGCCGGCTTCATTTTTTCGACGAGGAATTTTTCCCTACTTTTTAAAGCTGAAAGTGTTGGATCTTGCATGGTGGTGTAGGCGGTGACGAAGATGACATGGAAAAAAAAGAGTTCAAGAAAAAGTAACGAAATAAGTGGAAAAAAAATAAAGCAGTTTTTGACACGTGACACGCGTGTACTACACATCCCACCATAAGACTGACTATGTGTTACCAATGGGGTATTAAATTCACTCCAAACAAGAATAGGATAAACATAGGTCGCCCGTAAAGTTAAGGTGTGTAAATAATTTTTCCGAACAAGTTTGATGGACAACTTATGTATTTTCTCTAAGTTTATATACTCCTATGCATATTCTTTTCTTTCTTTCTATTTTTTTTTCAATCGAGATTCATCATCACACTTTGACAATAATATTCTGAACCTTTACCCAGAAAAAGCAGTCATTCAACGTTCATTCATAAAATTCAGGTTTCCTCCGTTCTTGGTACTAAAATAGTAGTCGAAAAATCCAATATTATTCGTTACCCTTTTCTTCATTTAGCGTGCATGGCTTAAACACTCAAGTCTGTTTGAATACTAGCAGCAGTTTTTGTAGAACAAAGATTAATTTTTTGTTTTGTTTCCATTTATGGGAGAAGAAGAAGAAACGAAACTCAAGATTTCGAACGAAGAGAAAGAACCCAGAATCAGAAATGAAGCTGCTGCTGAAAAAATGTTCAAAATGGGTTTCTTCAGATCTTGATTGGAAGTTTTTACTCTTAATTCTTCCTCCTCTCTCTCTCCTCTTTTATCTCTCTCTCTCCTCCATTCCCACCATAACCACTTCCACTTTCACCTTCAACAATCCTTTTTCCACTTTTGCCCCTTTCAAATCCGTTTTCAACAATAATGTCCCTCCTCCTCCTCCTCCTCCTAACTCCTTGATGAACCGGTCTAGCTTACTCCCGCCGGTTTTTGCGAATCAAGCGGAGATTCGGTCTAGAAATGATGAGCCGTTGTTTTCGCCGGTTGTGTTGAATAAACCGGCGACGAAGGAGGAGTTGGATCGGTCTAGAATTGCAGTGTGTTTAGTGGGTGGGGCTCGTAGATTTGAACTAACTGGACCTTCTATTATCCAGAAGATTCTGAACGAGTATCCGAATTCTGATCTTTATCTTCATAGCCCGTTTGATTCTAAAGCTTATAAGCTCTCCTTGTTAAAGGCTGCTCCGCGAATCTCTGCCGTTAAAATTTTCCGGCCAAAACCAATTAACATGACCGAGTCTCAGGTCCGAGTTCTCAGCCCTCGCAACTCACCAAATGGTATACAGGTAAAAAAACTCACTGTTTTTTGTTTGTTTTTTGTGTACGGAATTTTGTTTGTTTGTTTAGCTTAATTAATAATTTAGCTTTAGTTTAAGAAGATTCCAATTGGAGAATGTTTTGTGGCATAAGTGTTTTGTTTTTTAGGATCTTAACAGTTATTAGATATTAATGGTGTATTTGTTGTACCTTGAAAGCCAATTTTGGAAGGTTGTTAAATGGTAGTTGTAGCTGGTGGCTCTTGTTAGTTAGCAGTCGACACTTGTTCTGGTATTTGGTTTCGTATACTTTGGTGAAATCTAACTCCACCGTTCTATGTTCGAGTTGAGGGAAATTGCAGTAAGTTCACAGTCAGGATAAAAATAGTAGTCAGTGATTTTTTCTCTTCCGCCTAATTCTTTGTGGGCAGAGTTACAACACGTGCAGATTTGCTGGTGGGAGATAGTAAGTACGTGGTCGAGAAAAGTCTAATTTTGATGAATCCTCTCATAATACTTTGAGAAAGTTGAGTGAGTTCGTCAATTTATATAGCTAAGACTAACTAGTTTGGAATTGAGTTAACTGATGATATATTCACAGAGTGATGAATCTGGCACCTAAACAAACGTTGATTCCATAAAGTGAAGAGAGGTTAGGGACGACGTATAATACTGAAGGTAGGTAAAATGTAGGCACAATTTGGTTTGGATGGTGTGGCATCTCAGGTGCAAATTGTTATAGGTTTACCTTCTGAGCTTCTTCACCAATTCTGTGGGCTCTTGCCTGAAACCATCCAAGGTTTGTTGGGAAGAAATAAGAAAATGTTAAGGATTTGAGGACACGTAATCCCTGTGTTAGTTACTTGAGAAGGGGAACTGTTAATTGGAAAATGAAAGTATTCACTAGGAACACCATTGAATGGTTCACCATTTCATTAGATTTTGCAATCGAATAGTCCTTTGTCGGATTAATGATGGTTGAATATTAGTGTTAAGTGCACTTGAAAAGTAGGTTTCATATTAAATATGGTGTTTATTAGTTTGACATGTGAGCATGTTAAATTTATGGTAGTATAGCTTTACCTAATTCAAGCGCAACTAGTACTGCTCTAGCTCAATCTTTACCTAATTCGGGGCAGTGCTACTGACTGCACTGGTTGGACTTAAATTGCTATTGTAGTATTGTGTATCTTTCTTACCATTTTGTATGATAGATCACTGGTTCATTGTTTAGTTGTACATCGTGAGATACTATGATCGAACCATGGTTCTTAGAGTTCAGTAGCACTTGGCTCATTGTCGTAGAGGTGAATCTCAGAGTTCATTAGCACCTAGCTCATAGTTGCAGAGGCAAATGCAAGGTTAGTTTTTAGTTTTTACATACACTAGCAGTCGTACCCGCGCGATGCGCGGTCAATATTAAAAAATATTAATTAAATTAAATTATGATCAGGCTTGTTTGATCCTATTAGATCGTATTGCTTTAATAAAATTCAATTGTCATCTTGTTTGTCAATACGATATACCTAATAATGAAATCTCTATTAAATCAAACGTACTTATATAGTCAGTGAATAACTTTTTTGTTCTAATTTTCTTTATTATATTAAACAATATTTAGTATTCGCTTTCTTTTTGTAATATATGAGAAGATATATAATTTATTACTATTGAAATTTTTTTATTTTAAATTTTATTCTGTTGTTCTTAATAATATTATCTAAATTTTAGTGAATAAAATCTATGTTAAACTAACGGGACTTATACAGGCAGCGCATCGAATAACGTTTTTGTTATGTATTTTTCTTTATTATATCTTTCAATATTTAATACTATTACTTTGTTAATAGAAAGTTTCATTAGCATATTACGTTATTTAATATTTTTCTCTGAAGTTTTTTTTATTACTTTATTTTTATTTTTTTTATGTTTAAATAATTTTAAAAATCCAACTTAAAACTACTCCCCAATTTGAATTGGTAATTTATTATTTTTTTAATTTTGTTTTTTATATTAAAATTATATTAAAACTCCAACTTGAACTACTCCCCAATTTGAATGGGTAGTTTTTTCTCTTTTTTCGTTTTTTATAGCTTTTTTATTTTAAAATAATTTAAAAACTCCAACTTGAAACTACTCCCACCCAATTTGAACGGGTAGTTACTTTTTTATATATTTATATTTTCATTTTCTAATTATAGTTAATTATAAGATATCTATTTTTATTTTAAAATTATTTTAAAACTCCAACTTGAAACTACTCCCCGATTTGAATGGGTAGTTTTTCTTCTCTTTTTTTTTTTGTTTTTTTATAGATTTTTTTTTTGCTTTTTTATTTTAAAATAATTTATAAACTCCAACTTGAAACTACTCCCACCCAATTTGAATGGGTAGTTTTTTTTTATATTTATATTTTCGTTTTTTATATAGTTAATTATAAGATATCTATATTTATTAATTCAAATAAAGTAATCAATTAATATATATATATATATATATGAATATATTCATATATATGGTAGTTTTATATTTTTTTATTATTTTCTTTTTTTATATATATTTAAATTCAAAAAGAATAACCAATAATTAATTATTAACTAAATAATAAATTTAGTAACTAATTATGTCATGTGGCTTTTTTTTAGGCTGCCACTTGGCTTAACGAAAGGGATTTTTCCTCTCCTTTTAGTAATATATAGATTCTGTTGTTCTTAATAATATTATCTAAATTTTAGTGAATAAAATCTTTGTTAAACTAACGGGACTTATACAGGCAGCGCATCGAATAACTTTTTTGTTATGTATTTTTCTTTATTATATTTTCAAATATTTAATGCTACTACATTGTTAATAGAAAGTTTCATTAGCATATTACGTTATTTAATATTTTTCTCTGAAGTTTTTTTTATTTCTTTATTTTTGTTTTTTTATTTTCAAATAATTTTAAAACTCCAACTTAAAACTACTCCCGAATTTGAATTGATAATTTATTATTTTTTTAATTTCGTTTTTTATTTTAAATCTCACATTTGAAACTACTCCCGATTTGGATGGGTAGTTTTTCTTCTCTTTTTTCGTTTTTTATAGCTTTTTTTTTTGCTTTTTAAAAATAATAATTTAAAAGCTCCAACTTGAAAATACTCCCACCCAATTTGAATGGGTAGTTATTTTTTTATATATTTATATTTTCGTTTTTATATTATAGTTAATTATAAGATATCTATATTTATTAATTTAAATAAAGTAACCAATATATATATATATATATATATATATATATATATATATATATATATACACATATATATACACACACACACACACACACATATATATATATATATATATATATATATATGGTAGTTTTGTATTTTTTTTATTTTCGTTTTTTATATATATTTAAATTCAAAAATAATAAACCAATAACTAATTATTAATTAAAAATAACTACCAATTTGAATGAGTAGTTATTTTCTTATATATTTATATTTTGGTTTTTTTATTATAGTTAATTATAAGATATCTATTTTTATTTTAAAATTATTTTAAAACACTAACTTGAAACTACTCCATGATTTGAATGAGTTGTTTTTCTTCTCTTTTTTTGTTTTTTATAGTTTTTTTTGTTTTTTTATTTTAAAATAATTTAAAAACTCCAACTTTAAACTAATCCCACCCAATTTGAATGAGTAGTTATTTTTACATATATTTATATTTTGATTTTTTTTATTATAGTTAATTATAAGATATCTATATTTATTAATTCAATTAAAGTAACCAATATATATATATATATATATATATATATATATATATATATGGTAGTTTTGTATTTTTTAATTTTCGTTTTTTATATATATTTAAATTCAAAAATAATAACCAATAACTAATTATTAATTAAAAATAACTACCAATTTGAATGGCTAGTTATTTTCTTATATATTTATATTTTCGTTTTTTTATTATAGTTAATTATACGATATCTTTTTTTATTTTAATTATTTTAAAACTCCAACTTGAAACTATTCCCCGATTTGAATGGGTAGTTTTTCTTCTGTTTTTTTCCGTTTTTTATAGCTTTATTTTTATTTTTGCTTTTTGATTTTAAAATAATTTAAAAATTTCAACTTGAAACTACTCCCACCCAATTTGAATGGGTAGTTTTTTTTTTTTTATATTTTTTATTATAGTTAATTATTAATATAGATATAGATAAGAAATCTATATTTATTAATTAAATTAAAGTAACCAATTAATATATATATATATAACCAATTAATATATATATATATATACACACACATATATATGGTAGTTTTTTTAATTATTTTCATTTTTTAGATATATTTAAATTAAAAAGAATAACCAATAACTAATTTAATAACTAATTATGCCATGTCTCATTCTATTGTTCTGCCATTTGGCTTCATGAGGTGCTTTTGTCTTTTGCTTTTAATTATAGATAGATTATAGATAGATTTAAATTAAAAAGAATAACCAATAACTAATTTAATAACTAATTATGCCATGTGTCATTCTATTGTTCTGCCATTTGGCTTCATGAGGTGCTTTTGTCTTTTGCTTTTAATTATAGATAGAAACCAATTGTGTGTGTGTATATATATATATATATATATATATATATATATACACACATATATATGGTAGTTTTTTTAATTATTTTCATTTTTTAGATATATTTAAATTAAAAAGAATAACCAATAACTAATTTAATAACTAATTATGCCATGTGTCATTCTATTGTTCTGCCATTTGGTTTCATGAGGTGCTTTTGTCTTCTGCTTTTAATTTTAGATAGATTATAGATAGATTTAAATTAAAAAGAATAACCAATAACTAATTTAATAACTAATTATGCCATGTGTCATTCTATTGTTCTGTCATTTGGCTTCATGAGGTGCTTTTGTCTTTTGCTTTTAATTATAGATAGATTATCTGCATCTGCTTAGTTGAAAAACAAAAAGTATTTATAGCCATATTCCCCTAGGTTTGATGTTAATAAGCTACACTGGCTTTTTCTAATTCCGGAAATTGCAACAAATTTTTTTACTGTTCTGTATGGCAGGGTCTGCTGCAATATTTCAACCTAGTTGAGGGCTGCTTGACGATGATACAAGCTCATCAACGCCGGAACAACTTCACTTATGACTGGATAATTCGTACCCGAGTTGATGGCTACTGGAACGCCCCACTATTGCCCGACGACTTCATTCCAGGTGCCTACCTAGTTCCTCCAGGTTCATCCTACGGTGGCTTAAATGATCGCTTTGGTCTCGGTGACTACAACACGTCTGTAGTTGCTCTTTCACGGCTCTCTTTGATTCCTGAGCTGGATTCAGCTGGATACCATCTCCTCAACTCAGAGGGCGCATTCAAGGCCCAACTGACTATCCACAAAGTTCCCTACATCACTAAGCGCCTCCCATTCTGCGTTGTATCGGATCGTAGCTATGATTTTCCACCACCCCGTTTTGGTGTTCCAGTAGCAGCACTTTCTAGTCCAGGCCCATTAAGTGGTGCCAAGTGCCGGCCTTGCACACCTTCATGCACTGACCACTGCGTTGGGCTGGTAATGAACAGACTGTACAAAGGATGGAGCTGGACTGATTGGGCCAATAACACCCTTCAGCTCTGTGATGCTCATGCCGAGTGGGAGAGCGGGTGGCAGAAATTATTCGATGAAGTGGCAGGTAATAAACTGGCTGCAGCGAGAAGGCGAGTTGAAGATTTAAGAATGGAGCAATGTGTGAGGGATTTTGCAGAAATGAAGAAGAAGACAGCTTATTGGGAGGCTCCTCCAGTGTCTCAAATTTGTCAATTGGGCTTATCAGCATCTGCTTAACTTCAAAGCAAAATCCAACATAGTATAGGTAAACTATGTATATAGTTTTCTAGCCTTCCACGCAGCTTTTTTCTATATTTCAATTCTTTATTCCTTTTTCCTTCTTCGGAAAAAAAAACGTACCCAGTATAATCCCACATAGTGGGGTCTGGGGTACGCAGGCCTTACTTCTACCTTGTAGAGATGAAGAAGCTGTTTCCAATAGACCCTCGACTCAGGAAAACAAAAAGAGTTACAAAAATACCTAGGTGTTTTTGTAGACATCGCGTGTTTTTTGGGATATCTCAACGGATATTACTAGTGCTTAGCTTTATAGAGAAAGGATTGCACTCAATAAGATAAGTTAATCGGAGTTCCCGGAAGGAGGTCCCACCATTTACTTGACTGTTAGAACCTTTGTTGGTTTTGGGCAACGGGGATCAACTTCCAGGACAGGAAAGGGCGATCTATCTATTTATTTGACTGAACCTAGTTCACGAAAAGGTAACAAGTTCCAGTTTTGGTATCTTAGTTGTTGTCATTCTAAATTGTGTGATGGTACAATGTTTATCTAAAACAAGCAGTGCTTCGTAAATGATCTTTACTACCAGTTAGATGAGCTAGAAATGGCAAATAGCATAATACATGTTATGAAATCTTTTGATTGCCAGACAACTTTGAATTCTTAACCTATTATTGAAACCAATTAGAAGATGAAACATGTAGTTTGAAAACAATGAGGCGTCTAATTCAAAGATTCAACGTTTTTGCCATGTCAATCGGTTCAATGCACTGAGCTACGTACATCTTACAGAAATGTCTCAAATAAGTCTAAATTTACCTAACCTCTAGCCAGTAATCATTGACTTGCTAAAACTAGCTAGACACATATTAAAAATTGAAAACACAATAAATAAGGTTCTTTCTCTCCAAGAATCACATATAAAGAGCTCCTTCCATATTTTTAAGCGTGATTAGCAACATTAGATGCAAGACGAAAAGGAAATTTCGTAAATGAGGTGATGAAATACAATATATATATATATATATATATATGAAATACAAATATATATATATATATATATATATACAAGATTCCAAAAATCTAAGCAAAAAACATATTTTTCAATGCGTATAGTTGAAATTCATTGAAAACATATAGATAAGTCAATATATATATATATATATATATAAAAGATTCCAAAAATCTAAGCAAAAAAAGTATACTTTTCAATGGGTATGGTTGAAATTTATTGAAAACATATAGATAAGTCAATATACAAAATTTGAGGAAGATTGAAGGTGATTTGGACTGATATGGTATCAAAATTCGTAGTTAAAATCGAGTTTAAAAAATTCTTTTGCGACACATGTATCAAATATGTATCACGGATGTATCTCACACACAGGTATACATGGATATACATGTGATACACATTTGATACAAATATGATACACATATCACTTTTTTCATATTCATCTTCTACTTCGAATTTTCAATTTAAACCACCTCAAAACTCCACCAAGTCATTCCAAACTGAGATTCAAGCTTCTTAAGATATACCCAATTTATTCTAATAACATCCACTCAAAAGAAAGCAAAATTTTAACCTTTTTATGGCTACAAATAGCTAATTGGCTAATATTAGTAATATATGACTAATATTAATAATATTTTATAAATTAGCTAATTTTTATAATACTTATAAATGGACATAGCTGATAGTTTCTCATTCATAATTTGTTTTGTGCCTCGAATCCATAAGCTTATAGTTGATCTTGGTCCAACCATTTAAATGCCCTGTAAGGATTGTTTTGTCAAAATCTCGTGGCCATAATTGGAAAAGAGAAGGCTAGTGGCCTAACATACGTTGCAATTCCTTCAAAAAGTAATTTATATCGAATCATTGAGTTTATTATTATATTCATTTTTCGTATGTATTAGTATATGCTGATTTTGTAGAATTGTTTTGATAGAATTCGATTGGCCTGAAATTTCGTAGATCTATAGTCGTGATTTTCGAGTCTATTATTTGTGGGCATACAATATGTGATTATATCCACTTTTTCGTGTGTATTAGTCCATATCGATTTTGTAGAATTTCTTTGACAGACTCTAATTGGCCTGAAATTTCGTAGATCCACAAGAAACGGTGTAGTGACCAATACTCATCACTTCGCTATGATTTTAGGGTTCATCTTTTGGTGTTTTGGGGAGTATGCAATACGAATTTATGATTATATCTATTCTTTCAGGTATATTAGTCCATGTTGATTTTGTAGAATTTTTAAGGGATTCTGATTGACCTGAAATTTTGTATGTCCATAGAAAACGGCCTAGTGATCCATACTGATTGCTTCGCCACGACTTTCATGTTTATTTTTTAGTGTTTTGTGGTCATACAACACGAATTTGTGATTATATCTACTTTTTCATGTGTATTAGTACATAAGAAATGACCTAGTGACCAATACTTGTTGCTTCACCATGACTTTTAGTTTGTTTTGGCATTTTAAGGCCATAAAATAGGAATTCATGATGATTCACATATTTTCGTGTGCTATAGCCCACGCCATCTGCATGAATTTGTGTGGGTGGTCCTGAATCTCCTAAAATTTTGCGGGCTCATAAAAAATGATCTAACGAACAATAGTCATCGTTTCGCCATGATCGTTCCTTATTTTTAGCGATTTAAGGCTATAAAATAGGAATTCAGGACTATTCTCATATTTTTTGTGTGTTACAATCCACGAATTTGGGCGATCGACCTCGAATCTCCTAAAATTTTGTGGGCCCATAAAAACGATCTAATGAACAATAACGTTCATCATTTTTTTGGTGTATTAGGCCATAAAATAGGAATTCAAGATGATCCCCAGTTTTTTGTGTGCTATAGTCCACGCCATCTACATGAATTCGGGCAACTCGCCCCGAATCTCCTAAAATCTTGCATGCTCATAAAAAATGACTTAATGAATAGTAGTAGTTATCATTTCGTCATGACCGTTCATCATTTTGGCGTTTAGGGCCATAAAATAGGAATTTAGGATGATTGCCAGATTTTCGTGTGCAATAGTCCACGCCATCTACATGAATTTGGCCAACCGACCTCGAATCTCCTTAAATTTTATGGGCCCATAAAAAATGAAATAGTGAACAATAGTCATCGCTTCGCCATGGCTGATCCTTATTTTTTGACTTTGTAGCGCCATAAAACACGAATTCAACATGGTTCTCAAATTTTCGTGTACTACAGTCTACGACATCTGCATGAATTTGGGTGATTGGAATTTGCGACAATCACCGCCTCGCTATGACCAATCCTCATTCTTTTAAGTTTGAGGGCCATAAAACTGGAATTCCACCCGATTTCAAGATTTTCGTGTGCTACAGCCCACGCTATTTGTATGGGCCCGGACAACTGAACCCCAATCGCCTAAAATTTTGCCGGATCATCAAAAACAACGTAAGGAACATTAATCACCGCCTCACCATGTCCGTTCCTCATTTTTTGGCGTTTTAGGGTCATAAAACTGGAATTTCGTCTGATTTCTAGATTTTTATGTGCTATAGCTCACACCATCTGCATGGTCCCCGGCGTCCAGACTCGGATCGCCTAAAATTCTGTCGGACCATAAATAATGACCTAAGGAATAATAGTCACTACTTCGCCATGACCGTTCCTCGATTCTTTAAGTTTTAGGGCCATAAAATTAGAATTTCGCTTGATTCCCAGATTTTCGTAGGCTATATCCCACGCCATCAGCATGGGCTCAGGCGCCCGGACCCGTATTGCCCAAACTTTTGCGGAACCATCAAAAACATCCTAAGAAATAATAGTCATCGTCTTACCATGATCGTTCCTTGTTTTTCGCGTTTTAGGGCCATAAAACTAGAATTTCACCCGATTCCTAGAATTTCGTGTGTTATAGCCCATGCCAACTGCATGGGCCCGGGCGACTGGACCCCGATCGCCTAAAATTTTGTCGGACCATAAAAATAACCTAATAAACAGTAGTCACCGTCTCGCCATGACCATTCCTTATTTTTTGGCATTTTAGAGCCATAAAACTAGAACTTCGCCTGATTCTCAATTTTTTGTGTGCTATAGCTTACACCATCTGGAAGAATCCAGGCATCCAGACACGGATCGCAAAAATTTTATCGGACAATCAAAAACAACCTAAGGAACAATGTTCACCGCCTCGTTATGACTGTTCCTTCTTTTTTCTTTTTTTTAGGACGATAAAACTATAATTTCGTCCAATTCCTAGATTTTCATGTGTCATAGCCAACGTCATCTGAATGGGCCCAGGCGATAGAACCCAGATCGTTTAAAATTTGCCAGATCATAAAAATGACCTAAGGAACAATAGTCGCTGCCTCACCATGATTGTTCCTCATTTTTTGTATTTTAGGGCCATAAAACTGAAATTCCGCACGATTCCCAGATTTTCATGTGTTATAGCCCAAGCCATCTTCATGGGCCTGGGCGACCGGATCCGAATCGCCTAAATTTTTGCGAGACGATAAAAAAACCTAAGGAATAATAGTCATCGTCTCGCCATGACTGTTCCTCATTTTTTGCGTCTTAGGGCCATAGAACTGGAATTCCGCTCGTTTTTAGATTTTCGTGTACTATAGTCCATATCTACATGGGCCCAGACGACCAGACCTGTATCGCCTAAACTTTTGTCGGACCATAAAAATGACCTAAGGAACAATAGTCACCACCTCGCCATGACTGTTTCTTGTTTATTGGTCTTTTAGGGCCATAAAATTGGAATTCTACATGATTTCGATATTGTCATGTGATATAGCCCACGCCATCTGCATGGGCCCAGGCATCCGAGCCTAGATCCCCTAAAATTTTGTCGGATCATCAAACACGACCTAAGGAAATATAATCACTGCCCCCCATGACCTTTCCTCGTTGTTTTAAGTTTTAGGTTCATAAAACTAGAATTTCGCCTGATTCCCAGATTTGTGTATAACTTACACTATTTGCATAGGCCCGGGCGATCATACCCAAATTACCTAAAATTTTATCGGACCATAAAAAATGACCTAAGAAAAAATAGTCACCACCTCGCCATGATCATTGCTCGTTTTTTTGTATTTTAGGGCTATAAATTTGGAATTCTTCCGGATTCGCAAATTTTCGTGTGCTATAACCTACGCCATCTGGCTGGGCTAAGGCAATCGGACCCGGATCGCCTAAAATTTTGCTAGATCACCTAAAACGACCTAAGGAACAATATTCACTACCTCGACATGACCGTTCCTTGTTTTTGGCGTTTTAGGGCCATAAAACTAGAATTTCGCCCGATTCTTAGATTTTTTTGTGCTATAGCCCAACCATCTGCATGGGCCCAGGCTACCTGACCTGGACCGCCTTAAATTTTACCGGACCATCAGAAACTACCTAAGAAACAATAGTCACTGTCTCGCCACGATTGTTCCTCGTTTTTTGGCTTTTAAGGACAATAAAACTGGAATTCCGTCCGATTCTCAAATTTTTATGTGGTATAACCCACGCCATCTACATGGGTCCGGGCATCCTGACCCAGATCGCCTAAAATTTTTCTGGACCATAAAAACTACCTAAGGAACAATAGTCACCGCCTTGCCATGATCGTTCCTCGTTTTTTGGCGTTTTAGGCCATAAAACTAGAATTATGCCTGATTCTTAGACTTTTGTATGCGATAACCCACGCCATCTACATGGGATTGGACGATTAGACCTGGATCGCTTAAAACTTTCCGAGACCATAAAAACAGCTAAGGAATAATAGTCACCACCTCGCCATGACCATTCATTGTTTTTTGGCGTTTTAGGGCTATAAAATTGGAATTCCTCCTGGTTCCCAGACTTTCGTGTGTTATAGCTCACGCCATCTGCATGGGTTTGGGCAATCATACGCGGGTCACCTAAAAGTTTCCCAGACCATAAAAAACGATCTAAAGAACAATAGTCACCGCTTCGCCATGGTCGTTCCTCATTTCTTGGCGTATTAAAGCCATAAACCCAGAATTCTACCTAATTCCCAGATTTTCGTATGTTATAACTCACGCTATCTACATGGGCCAGGGTGCCAAGATTTTGCCAAACTATCAAATACGACCTAAGCAATTAGTCACCGCCTCGCCATGACCGTTCCTCGTTGTTTGGGGTTTTAGGGCCATAAAACTTGAATTCCGCCTGATTCCAAATTTTTCGTGTATTATACCTACGCCTTCTGCATGGGCCCGAGCGCCCAGACACAAATTGCCTAAATATTTTTTTGGACCATTAAAAATGACCTAAAGAACAATATTCACCGCCTCGCCATGACCGTTCCTCATTTTTTTAGCGTTTTAGGGACATAAAATTGAAATTCCGCCTGATTCCCTAATTTTCATATGCTATAGCCCACGCCTTCTATATAGGCCAAGGCGATTGAACCCGGATCGCCTCAAATATTTTTCGAACAATAAAAAATAACCTAAGGAACAATAGTCACTGCCTCGCCATGCTTATTACTCATTTGTTAGCGTTTTAAGGCCATAAACTTGAATTACGTTGTAAAGTTTTCGTATGGTATCAGCACTAAATTATAAGGGTAGAGAATTAAATAACATATATATATATATATATATAATAGGGAAAACAAATGTTGACTTGGCACATCTCTTAGACTAGAATTGCTATTTATCTTTTTCTCATTTTTTTGATATTTCCCACTTATTTCCCATTTTTCTTTTGTTAAGTACACATCTTTCAGTTACAATATATCTCCAAGCCGTTTTGTTTTTACAAAATAAATTTGTCCAAATGCATTTAATGTACTTTTCTCTTCGTCAAATAATTAGTACCTGGATAACAACGTTTATTACTTTTATTGAATAAGCCCAAAGGTCTGTAACTGACCCAATATTTGTGTAACTGCACATTAAACATCCGTGTGAATAAACAATTGTAACTGAAATGAAACCTGGATGGCTATAAAGGGATGCTATAGATACCCAATGTTTGTATCTATTTGATTGAAATTTTACAACGAATGGACTATGAGTACGTACTTGGTTATCAGGTATGCTACCTTGGTTTTCTTATATTCCAGCACTTAATATCATTTCTTATATTTCCTTTTTGCATGTGCTTTTTATCTTTTATAAGAGGTGGACGTTAGACAATTTTGCATAGTTGCTAGAGTACACTATTGATTAGAAAGTTATAACTCCTTTTACTATTTATCTGGTTGACAATGTAAGATTAACAACTTGTTTGGATGGTTGTTACACATCGTTTCATAATGTATCATATCATATTGTATTGTACTGTACTGTATCGTTTGATAAATACAATGTTTGAATAGATTGTGTCGTTTGCCATCATTTCATGATATCACGCACCAACAATATGAAGAATAAACTTGCAATATTATAAAGAAAAATTATGATACAAGGTAAAATTACTATATAAAAAAGTAGGGTAAATGATAAAATAAAATAATTTAATAATAATAAAGGGTGAGATTGAGAGAAAAAGACAAGGTAACGACGCGACCACACCAAATCGGTCGTTACATAAAGTGGCACATTTCGTCGTTATGTAACGATGGATTTAACGATACGGTACAATAAAATTTAAGTAACAATCAAAACAAATATTGTATTTAAAGTAACAATACGATACGATACAATGGGTAACAACCATCCAAACAAGATGTAAGTTGAACCAGATAGTCCTATAGTTGTTAGGAATGTATTGAGTACTGACTTATCGATCTGCAACGTAGGATCTTTTTTTTCTCTCCTCATTTTCCTTATTGAACAATCCGTAAATTGGCACTACATTCACATGACCTGTGAAACTTATTATGGTAGTGAGTTTAGCGCTTCTATGGCCATTTCTCTCTTTTGGACTATTTATTTGATTATGATCAATTTATGTTAAGGGGAAAAAAAAGTTTCTTCTTCTGTTAATTAATAATATGATTTATCTAGTAAACATTAACAAGAATTTTACAAATATTATGACATAAATATTTATTAATTTTAATTTTTTTTCTTTATTTCGCGCGGGTAATTTAACTAGTTTATACTATAAAAGTGAGATTAGAGAAAATATAGATGTTTTGCACTCTTCGCCTGGAGCATTACATTTCTAAATATGGACACACTTATATTAGGCGTAATGTATTAACACCCACAAGAAAATACAAGAGAACTTTACCTTTTTCACCATTAATTCTGATAATCGGAACGACTATTGCTACATATTACAAATAGCTTTTGCTATAAATACAAAATTGACCTCTAACATTTCATGGGATGTGAAGCAGGCAGGAAATATTGCATTATCTTCACGTGTTGCTCATGGCCAACCAAGGTCGAG
This sequence comes from Nicotiana sylvestris, assembly GCF_000393655.2. NCBI lineage: Eukaryota > Viridiplantae > Streptophyta > Magnoliopsida > Solanales > Solanaceae > Nicotiana > Nicotiana sylvestris. Next base: position 179,270,094 of record NC_091060.1, on the reverse strand, counting down.
GACAAGCATTTCCAACTCTTAATGGCATGGTCCGACTCTTGTCATGCAAGGGCAAGCATTTCCTCTTTTTCACGACAATCAAACAGGCAGATTAATCTCTACAAGGACTCCGGACATGGTCTGATTCTTGAAGGCATCTGCATATCAGGTCGTAATTCACCTCCAAACCATTGAGCAACTTTAGGTGTTATGGACATTTTGCTCATTTCAAGATCAAATTCATCGAGATCCTGATCATAACTTCGGGCGACTCCATCAGCTATATTCATCCCCTTCCCTGCAGTACAAATTTCAACATCGTCTTCATCACTAGTACCCTCATCATCATCATTGTCATATGAGCTCCGAACCATTGACCAGTACACAAAATTTGGCCGGATGAATCTTCAAAACATATAATAAGAGATGAGACATAAGAACATACTAATTAATACAATTAGCAGAACAAATATTATCTCCCAAGGTACTTGAATATCCAATCAAGATCAACCCAATTAATGCACTTGAGAAATCAATAGTCCAATGTAGAAACAAACCTGTCAGATCTCAATAGCAGACAAGGATCAAATGGGAAAAACATGTCAAGCCTCTCTCTACCACCAAAAGAGATTGAAAGATCAGACTCGAGCAGACCACTTGATACAAAGTTATCAGGCACATCAAGATTAGTTACTTTTGCCAACCGAAGAAATTCTTTCACTACTGATGGCAAGCATACCTGTTAAAAAGTATGAGGAACATCAAGATTAGTTACTTTTGCCAACCAAAGGAATTCTTTCACTACTGATGGCAAGCATACCTGTTAAAAAATATTTTATTGGAGACTGGTACAGAATCCACTAACAGAGAAAGATATACAACTATTGGCTACGTTAGAGAGCACTAATATCAAAGAAAATACAGAATGAACTTGTACAACAGTACAATCACAAACTAGTTGGGATCGGCTATCAAATATCTAACCGAACTCAAAACAATACTTACAAATACCGGACTATGCAATATGAAACCAACAATGAATAGACCTCAATATCAATCTAGTTTCCACTATGTTCTGTTCTTCGGTAATCCGCATGAATCCCAAGAGATTTTAAGTTTTTGAAAGTTTGCTTCATATGACTTTAGTTAACACCTTTAATCATCACAATGTCACACACGAATGAGTGTATTTGGAGGTGGAAGACATTATCATACCATCTCGATCAATCTTTGCTTTTGTTAATGGCGATCAGTCCTAGTCTTGCCTAATTATGCTGGTTGCACATCCATCTTAATGTCTGCAACGCATCCCATTGATATGATCAGCCCAACATTTCAGTTCCCTGAAACTTGCTGGTATTACAACAATTCTGTAGAATTTGTATCACTTTGACAAAATCCCCCCCCCCCCCCCCCCCCAAAAAAAATCCTCTATTTTAGTTTTGTTTTGAATCTGCATCTAACCATTTTCCGAACGACGGAACCTCTATATCTAACAGCAACAAAAAAAAAACTAGTGAATTCCCCCAAGTGGGGGTGGGATCTGGGAAGGGTGAGATGTACGGAGCCTTACCCCTACCCTTGAAGGCGGAGAGGTTGTTTCTGAAAGATCCTCGGCTAAAAGAAAAGATAAAATAAGTAATGGCAACAAGTATTAACAACAAGATAAAAAGAGGACCGAAGCAACAAGATAAAAAGACTACAGAAGCCAAGGTTGCGATTAAATGGTAGTAATAGCAATCTAAGAATAAAGGGATAATAAATTAACACTAACGCTATCGAACTAAGGAAGACAAAGGGAATCGTTCGACTGTCTACTAACCTTCTATCCTAATCCTCGACCTCTACACCCTCCTATCAAGGGTCATGTCCTCAGTAACCTCCAGCTGTGTCATATCACGCCTAATCACCTATACCCAAGACTTCTTAGGCCTACCTCTATATCACATATACCTAAGACTTCATTGGCCTACCTCTACTCCTCATACCCACCAAGGTCAACCTCTCACACCTCCTACCTGGGGCTTCTGAGCCTCTCCTCTTAACATGCCCGAACCATCTCAGCCTCGTCTCCGGTCTCCCGCATCTTATCCTCCCGAGGGGCCACTCCCACCTTATCCCGAATAACTTCATTCCTAATCTAATCTAACCTAGTATGCTCATACATCCATCTCAATATCCTCATTTCAGCTACTCTCATCTTCTAGACATGAGAATTCTTGACCTGCCAACACTCTATCCCATGCAACATGGTCTGTCTAACCTCTAAATCTAAAAGCACTGTAATTCCATAGAATCACCTAATCTCACTCAAATTTATTTTTCTTATGCTCTCTAAGCTTACAGCACGAATAGTCTATCCGCACGAACTAATAAAAAATAAAAATAAAATACAAAACAAAAGAAATCCATAGAGAGATAGAGTGTGTGTGTGTGTGAATGCATTACCATTAATGGGCTCAATGGATGCCTCAGGATATCCTCTATGTGCTTTGAGAGCCGTGACCTGATACGAGGATAAGCAAGCATTGATCTCATGCGAAAACAAAGTATGTACATCATGGCCTGCAGTACAATGAACAGAATCAGTAACAATTTGTTTAGATGTTAACGAAGCTTCTGAAAATTTTGTGCTAAAGTAAAGTTAAAATTTTCTTCAAGTTCCCTACATGTTTTGCAAAATTAAAGTTGGAAGAAGTCTTTTTAAAGAAAAAGTCTTTAACCACTTCTCTCAAAGTTTCCCACAATACGGGAAACTTCTCTCAAAGTCTTTAACCACTTCTCTCAAAGTTTCTCAAAGTCTCAAAGTTTCCCCCAATGCACAAAATATGGAAGTTAACTTTCCAACACTTTCCTTTCCCCTTCCCAGCACTCACATGGTATATAAATAAAATTAGCCCCAGGAATATAATTCGGAAAGCCTTTACTTAATTCCACACTAACAACAGAAAAAAGCCCTGCACTCCTGAAACAATATAACAACCAATACCAAGAGTACTTGAAGAGAATCATTTGCTGATTACAGAATTGACACTGATCTATTCTCTTGGTCTCAAGATTGACAGTACAATAGTATAATAGTCATTCTTTCACCTAAAAATAGAAACCACCACAAATAACTTCACAAAAATGAACAAGGATCTGTCTGTGTGAGGGAGTGGGGCAGACCATTAAAGGTTTTGACTACATCAAAGCTGTCAAATACCTGGCACCCAGCATAGAATTCCTTGTGAGCTTTTGGATTGATGCCACCACTCTGGTTGGAGCAATAAGTGGAACACCATTCAACCAAACTGATCCTCGCACAAAAAGAAAGAAATCCATGACTTGGGATGTGCCTCAATTTATTACTGACCAGGGGGAGCAACTTACAACTATAAAGTATTGTGTGCAAAGGAAGATGGTTAGGTTCATCGAGTAAACCTTTCTACATATTCAGCAACAGATGAGATAGACAAAAACTTTGCACGAGCCAAATAACTAGCAAGATAGGCAACAGCACTCATTCTGCAAAAAAAACAATAAAAGTATTACTACCTCCCAACAACCATGAGAAAATGTATAACTAGCAAGCAAAGAGCTATCAAATTTATCCACTCCCAGAGAGTATCAAATCTGTTCAGTAGCATTTGAAATTGAAAAAACAAGATCACCGAGAAGCACTTCATTACCTTCTGACAAGGAAATGACAATGACTTTCAGTACTTCTATTTGTCTTATCCAACACAACTGAAAAGATACTTAAGCACAGTAATCTATGACTTTTAAGGACCACTATTTGATGGCATGTTATCTAAACAGCATATGCATAAAGTCGGCTAGTCTTAGTACAGAATACTACTCTGAGTGCATGTAAATTCAGTGACAGGATCATAGAGGGACCAATGTTGAGACCCCAAGCAGTGTCCCAACAAAATTCAAAAAAGAGGGGACAGTTGAATTCAAAATTACAATAAATATATCTATAAACAGGGAGTACAGACTATTCATTAGCTTCCATAATTACGTTCAAAGATGAAAGAATCCTAAGCCCATTGACCCATTTACATAAAGTGCAATCCTCTAAACAATCAGATTGAATAGCAAACTGAGCGAGCAGTTGCTTGTGTATCCATAAGATATGACTAAGCTAATTGATCAACAATACGGTGTCAGGGTGCAACAGGCGGGAAAAGCAAGAAAAAGAAGCCAAAGATTCGAAACTCTATAATCCTCACCTCCATTGTGGATAGATACTGCTCTTAAATATATCAAATAGTGTATCAGCAAATCTCCTGCCGCAGTTTTCAGGATCCAGGGTACAGGCATAAAACATGACAAACTGCAATATCAGCAAGAAGTTTAAGTTTAATTTTCAAAAGGGCAAGAAGGTACACATAGAAGTAAGAAAAAGAAACTAAGAAGAATAGTGTACATCAAGTTCGAGAAGTGCTGGAAATGAACGAGTACACTAAATGAAAGACTAGCCCAAGTGTCAGAGATGATATTACGCATGTTACCTGGGCAAATTTAGACTTGTATGCTGTCAAAACAGTATGCTGAAAAGACTGGAGAAGAGTCTCAAAAACCTACAACATATGAAAGACAACTGCATGTAAGAAAAGTATGTAAGAGTTAGAAACTAGACACTGATGCGTCCAGTTTACCTGACTCAGGCGTCCACTCTCTTGGCAAAAGTTAAGGTGTTCAAAGGTAAGCACCATCAAGCTATCCAATTTTTGAGCACTGGCATTTCCAAGCCGTTCCATCCAAGAAATTCGGAGCTGAGAGTAAAAAGATAGTTAGTATATAAAGAATGATGGCAAAAACCAAATCAAAAAGATGGATGAGCTCAGTCTGTAGAGTGCAATGCTCTTAACCTTGTGGTCAGCAGATCGAGCTTCTGGTGACCGCTCTAATAATTTTACTTATAAAAGAATCAAAGAGAGATGAAAATTTTTAACAGAATTCGATCAATCATCAGCTCAAAGCTACTTATTTTCTTTGTATTTTCCTTATAATAAGTACTTTCGATATGCCTAGTGTATTGTATTTATACAAGATACAATCAAATACTAGCTTGACCAAAAAGTGGAGAAAGGGATACAACCGCACACCACATGAAAAAATAACCATTTACAAGAACAAAAATAAAAAATCTTGCCAAAGCCGGTAATACGGTATTGTAATTCTCTCTAATTGATGACAATTTTGAATATACTGGACCCTAATCCAATTGTATACAATCTTTTGATCAGAAGATCAACACCATGAAAAAGGAAATGTCGGTAGACGAATACGGGAAGGGTGAAAATAGAACTGTGGGAAATATGACCTTTATTAAGGAAAATAATTCGGAAGAAAATAGTACTCTTGACCACTTAAATGCTGGTCAGAGTTCACACAATATTGACAAGGCAAATTTTTCTCAAGGTTGACTCAGATTTAAAGAGAAATGTTATGAAGTCCTCTTCTGAATCATCAGGTATTCTTTAACTACTTGGATTCTTCAAGATTAAGACCATATTTTGTTATAAGGTATATGATTCTATAAATATTGGGAAATCCCCATATACACATAGTATACCAAAAAGTAGAGAAAGCTAGGCTAAACATGGTTCTGTACAAAATTCACCCAATCATCTATACAAACAGGAATCAAGTGTGCACCAAAAATAAACTAGAGGCACAAGACTACTCTGGACATGTACAAAATCACTCTCAAGTGTCACCCACTTGTAATGATCTCCTATTTCTTTCCTTCCATACTACCCTCATAAAAGCTTTTCCGGCTAGAGACAACGCAAAGTGAACCAAATAACTGCAACATTAATATCTTTACACAGATACGTGATTTTCTTATTCTCAGCTTCAAAAGAAATGAAAACGTATATCACCATCAACCGCACTATCCCAGAAAAAAAAAGAGTCAAAGAAACAACACTAGTGGCAATGGCAAGTTGGCAACACTAACATACAGAAGAATATCAGTAAAAAGATGAAAATCACCTGGTCACCATCTTGCTGACCGTCATCTACTGGACCATCCAGATCTTCCAGCTCCATATCAAAGATGCATTTGGTGAAATCCTCATTTAAGATTTCATCCCATGCAATGTCTACCTAAGAAACTCAAGGACAAGAAGAAAGATAAGTTAATGCAACAACTTCTACACAGTGACAGAGCGAAGCTTCAATTTCAAACAACTTACATCCAAATCTATCAGCCAATCCATAATTGCCACAAGCATAGTTCCCCCAACAAGACCACCAATTGCTCCACCCTCCAGTTTTAACATGTTCTCCACATATGCCATGATGAACTTCAGGCAAAGAAAAAAAACATGGATAAGAATTTAGGAGCTTCCAGCAATAAGGAGGACAACACAAAAGAAATAGATTATCAACAAAAGGTTCTGGTGATGCAAGGTTCACTAATTCAAAAAAATGTCACTAGAACCAGAACATTTAATAAGCTGCATGGTGGAAGAATCTTCTTTGTAAAGAAAGCATGTATCTGCACTTACTGGTTCCTTTGTGTAATTGATTGGCATCTTCTGCATCTTCTCCTTTACTATCTTCTCAAGTCTCAAGGGGGAGAGAGGAACTAACTCTGCAATGTCTATTAAAGTTGAATGGACACGATCAATGACTTGGCCCTTTCGTAGTATGCCACGTGGCTGATTCAACAATGATATGAATGAAGGAGGCGGCACAAAATTGTTCACAAGCATTTCCAAGCACAAATCGACATACTGCCCACCGGATGTAGCCTACAGAATAGGAGAAGACTCATGATCATAGACACAATTAGACACAAACATGGAAGATTGCAGCACTAAAGCCACATACCAAGGATATAAGTAATTCCATCAAAGCATCCATTACATCAGTCCCATAGTTCCACATGCTCATTCCTAAAATCTGGAGGCGAATAAGACATTTAAGTATACAAGCTTACCAACTTCTATTCTTATATAAAAGATGCAGACTGTTAATACAGCTACTTAGAACTTACAGATGAAAGGAGACTTTGATGATGAACAATGTCTAGACAAGAAACTGATCCTGACAAAGCTTTTAAACATGTCTGAAATGCGAAGACCAAACAAAATGAAAATTAAAACATGAAGCAAAAGAAACCACCACAAAAAGTGATTGCATTGCCTGTGCAATCTCCAAGGAAACATACCACCAGTAGGGCAACCTCCTCGGGTACAAGGCGTTCCTTACAGTGCATAACCCCAACAAGCTGGTTATATTTGTCCCGATCACCCTAATACACGCAACATTCAGCTATAAAATTCACTCTGCAGTGCTATAACAAATATATGGAGACTATAAAGAAGCACAATTCATAAAAACTGCACAAGATGCACCAGTGAAAATAGCAACTAGGAAGGTACAGACAACCCACATCTGTGAAGATGTTTGCCAGGAAAAAAAATAAAGTGAAACAGACAAAAAAAACAGTAATTTAAGCATAAGGAATAAGTGAAAACATTTGGCTTGCTGAATATAAATGAGATAAGTGTGCCAGGAAAGTAAATAAAGTGAAACAGACAAAAAACAATCAGTAATTTAAGCACAAGGAATAAATGAAAACATTTCTCTGGCAAGTGCTTGCTGAATATAAATGAGAGAAGTCACGTCCCACTCACCACCACCACTCCCCCTCCCCACGCCCTCCTCCCCGCCCTCCCAACCAAAAAGAAAGGGAAAAAAAGGAAACATATAGGGAGTAAGAGAGGGGCAGAAGAGAACATGTCTAACTAACCACTTCTACGTCCATTCAGAAATTAACAGTTAAAATACCACGTCAGATGCATAATACTCGAACCTGAGCCCTCTTACTTCTCAATTCAATATACATCACCTTCACAAAAGCCCTACCAATTTCCCTCCATTTTCTATCTAAAGTCAAATTCATGCAAGGCTTATGCACCTCACCTCATCAATCTTTTTCTAACGGAGAAATCCTCGAGGACCAGCTTGGAGCACAGTTCATACTCAGTAGATAATAGGCACGCCCCTATCTGATGTGACAATTTCTTAGTTTTAGTCACATCTTCCACAGGAAGACAACCACGGTCAATCAATCTGGAGCACCTATGCTTGTATTCAAGCAAACATTTGAAACAGTCATCTTAGCAGGAAAGATACTTTTCCTCTTATTTTTTGATGAGTAACTTAGCCAAAATAAACAATGAGAAACAAAGGGTTGCGGCGAAACAAATTCAATCTGTTGATTCATACAGTTCAAACTTGATTTCCCGTGCAGTGGCATGGGCATCCAAACCCAACCCAAGAAATTATCAGTGTATAGTTTTATTTTTATTCAAAATATGTTTTTAGAGAGACCAACCTGGAGAGCAGATTTAAGGGCACCTCTAACATGATAGAACAACTCTGTATCCGTAATCTCAACATTCTCCATCTCAGCATAGCCTGCCTGCTCAGCTGGTAATACCATCCCCATTATATTTGATACTGTTGAATATTGCCGAAATTTCCTCTGAAACATCATCATGCGGAAAAGACATTATCAGCAAGGGAAAAAATGTTCTATAGTAACCAGCCATAGACCCTTGAATCACTCATCAAAATGCTTATTCAAGAAAAGAAACAGCTAAAAATACTCAAGTCTGTTTAATAAAAGATATATATCAACAAGACAACAGCACATACTGAAAACCATAGCACGAATTACAGAACTATACAGTGGTATAAGTTCACAGCTATTACTTTAATCTTTATGGAAATTTTATTATCGTAAAGATGTCCATCACCAGTGACTTCAAGAAAATGCTACACCATAGATTGATTTTGAGTCTTAAAACCACGTTAAGCTTTTCAAATTTTAACTTGTTATCTCCATAGATGCAAAATCCACTAAGCCCTTGTCAATTCAAGCAAGAAAGCACCAGTCCTTCTCAATACAAACCAGCAATAATACCCATCTGGAACCAGTATACAAAACAGTCCTATTCAATCAACGAATCAGCAATTTGATGGTTGCACAAATAAAAGGCTTTTACAGAAAATTGATTTTAACGAATGTCCAATTAGTGCACAGTCAGTGTTTTTGGCCAATATTGTCCCTTATCTTTGAGGGTAGGTTTATTTTGGTCCCTCAAATATAACCTTGTGCATATTTAGTCCTTTAAGTATGCTAAAGTAGAGCACCTTTAGTCTCATTGACACAATGTGTTCAAAAACTAACGGTGTTACCCAACTCTGATTCATGAAGCAAATCTTCTGCTCTGAAGCAAAACGTTTCCTCTCCTTAATGACACAAATTATCACTTTAATTCCTCATTTTTAGATAATGCCTTCTAAAATTTTGACCTTGAGAATATCCCCTTCTGTGGCAATTTTCAATGAGAAAATGACACTGTATAGCTTCTATAAAAATAATAGTCGAAAAAATATATAAAATTTATATTTATTTTCGTATATATACATTTAAAAATTTCGGTTGATTTTTCCAAAACGAAAAGTTAAAATTTGAAAAAAAAATACAGCTGCCAGGATCACTTCTAGGCATATTATTGAAGCAAACGAATAACCAGGGTGTATTATCACTTTTAGCCCGTTCCAGAAACTATTCACATCTGGTAGCCGAAAATTTATATAAATTTTGTATAATTTTTGTATATTAACATACAAAATGTATATATATACAAAAAAAAAATATACAAATTTTATACATTTTTTCGGCTATTATTTTTACAGCGGCTATACAGTGTCATTTTCTCGTTGATAACTGGCACAGAAGGGGATATTTTCAAGGTCAAAATTTTAGAAGACATTATCTAAAAATGAGGAATTAAAGTGATAATTTGTGTCATTAAGGAGAGGAAACATTTTGCTTCAGAGCAGAAGATTTGGTTCATGAATTAGAGTTGGGTAACAGCGTTAGTTTTTTTAACACAATGTGTGTGTCAGTTTAGAAGACATTATCTAAAAATGAGGAATTAAAGTGATAATTTGTGTCATTAAGGAGAGGAAACATTTTGCTTCAGAGCAGAAGATTTGGTTCATGAATTAGAGTTGGGTAACATCGTTAGTTTTTTTAACACATTGTGTGTGTCAGTGAGACTAAAGGTGCTCCACTTAGCATACTTAAAGGAGTCAGGGTTATATTTGATGGACCAAAATAGACCTAACCTCAAATATAAGGGACAATATTGGCCAAAAACTTGCACAGTCACAAATTCCGGCCAGTATATTAACTAGTAAAAACTCACAGGAAACTAAGATATTGGAGTTAAGCTTCTTTAAATCCTGGGAGCACACAGAATATTATAGTCCAATTCACCAAAAAAAACATTTTTTCCAGTAAAATAGCGGCCAAAAAAATAAACTAAGATTGTCGTTGTGTATTAGAGACAGACAGATAAACGATAATATGTAGAGAGAGTGAGAGATAAAGAGGAGCATACACTTCGATTCCGCCGGAGAAGGAGAAAAATGAGGAATTCGGCGTCGGGGGAGATGGAGGAGCTAGAGAAGCAAAAGCGACGCCAGGTAGTGGAGAGCTGAAGGAAAGTTCAATTTGGCTAATTTCAAGACTCGCCCGCTATAGACGTGAATTGTTTGGGCCGATATTGGCCCATGATGCTCCGAAAGGACTTGGGGCTTTTAGCATATTTGGCTGGATACAGCCGCTACTTAAATATAGAGGAATTTTCGAAATGACTATTGTTCAGTGGCTATTAACTTTCTATATAGCTATCATATATTTAATTACTTTCCGTAGCTACCTTTTAGTTGTTATGGTACTATATTTGATGTATTCGAGCTACTGTATTCATGAATACAATAGCAAAAATCAGCTAAAAAAGAGCAGTCTAGCTGTCAGCCATTGTATTCACATGTATTCGTACCATGTATTCACGAATACAACGTAATAATAGATCTCTTCAGTTGTTTAATAACGGAAAACTGCTAATTTAACGGGTTACACTCCTAATATAATTCACCTAAATCAATTATAACACACAATATTATCAATCCAATCCAATTATTGCTATAGGAAGTAAAATTTCCTTAAATATACATTAATATATATATTACATATAAATTATATTAATATATTAAAGTATATATATTTATAGACTATTGAAGGCCAACTACATTGGGTAGTTTTTCAAGGATTTGCACGGTCCTCCTTATTAGCTTGGTTTCTTTTACATTGGGTCGACTAAATCATGATGTCAACCAAGTTGGGAAAAAAAAAATAGTAAGATTTAAAGCTGGTAATTGAGAAATAGTTACAATTTCAAAAGTAATTAAAATTTAGGCACCTTTTCATGTAAAGATAAAATCTGAACAAAAACACCCTTAAAAATCCAAAAAATATTCCAGCATAATTACATATACGCTTCCAGCATAATATGCTAGAATTTCATAATGTGTTGGAGTTCCGACATAGTATGCAGAAAGTTTATATGCATGAGCTCTATAATCAAGCATATTATACTGGAACTTTCAGTGTACTGGAGTTCCAACATAATATGCTGAAAGTTTATACGCAAGAGATCCATAATCTCGCATATTGTGCTGCATTTTTTTGTGTTTCAGCAAAATAGTGCCCATTTTTCACTGACTTTACAAATACTGACTTTTTTCAATTAATAGTCCGAAAATTAGCTATCTCGTGCTATTTTTACAACGAAGTGGATGTTATTGTAGAAATAGAGAATTTCAATGGCCTTTTCTGATACCGCTATTTAAATTATATTTTTGTTACTTCAGCGAGCTCTATCACAAATAACATCTTTACCTTCATAAAGTAGGAGCGAAATTTACGAACATTCTATCCTTTCAGACCCCACTTGTAATAATACAGTGGATATGTTGTTATTGTTAGTTCAATAAGTTAAAACTTGCCTTTAAAGTACTTGAATTTAGTTCAATAAGCTAAAACTTGCCTTTAAAGTACTTGAATAAATTTCTTCTTTTACCAGCAAATTAATTTAACTTACTAGACTAACATGAGACAAATATTGGGCATGCTTTATTAATTCTAGAGAAATTTTCATAAAACACTATCCTTTAGTGGTAATTAGCTATCTATAGATATCATTTGTTATATTACGGATTATAGATACGTTTTCTGTTGTTATAAGATGTATTAGCTGTATTTAAGCTACTGCAGTAGCAAAAATAGGCGTGAATCAGGGAAGTCCAGCTAATCAGTTGTTGTATTCGAGTGTATTCGACTATATTCATGGCGTGGAACATGGGATTACAACTAGACAGATTAAGATTATTGTATTCAACTGTATTCACGGCGTGAAACAGGGGATTACATTGTTTTTAAATGGAAAGTGAATCAATTAACATAATAGACTCCTAATATAACTCAACAAACTCAATTATAACACACAAATTTTGTATTTCCCGTTATAAAAAAGATTTTCAACCGAAAAATACCCCAAAAACATAGAAATCTTCAGAGAAATTATATAATACATTTGAATATATAAATTATATTAATACAAAAAACATATGAATACATTCATGGCATATAGCGAGACAGTGAATACAATAAAATGCATAGAATACAACGGAATACATTGAAATACAATGAAAAAATAGTGAATACAATGAAATACATGAAATACAGCGAGATACATTGAATTACAATGATAAAAAAGACAATGAATACAATGGCATACATAAAAATACAGCGTAAAAAACAAGAACCAACAACTCTTTTCATCGCAAAAACCATTAACTCAGCAAATCTTCGTCCCTCATATTGTCTTCCTCTGGCTCAAAATTCACTGTCTCCAAGTTTTATGAAGATGAAGAACAAAATTTCGAGCCATATGAAGATGAAGAATAAGATGGTTGTAATTCACAGGGAAGCAGAAGAGAAGAGGGCACTGATTGAAGTAAATCGAGGCCAAGATTTTCTAAAAGTAGAGGAAACTGCTGCAAAATTTCGTGAAACTGGAATTCCCAAAAAGTTCTTGGGTTTCTTGGGCTCAAATTACAACTATCTTGTTCTTCATCTTCATATTGTCTTCATCTTCGTCCCTCACGAATCTTCATATGGCTCGAAATCTGCTGCATCCTCTCTGTTTTTGTGTTTTGGACCATTTCTTCAAATTATGTCAAATGTCTGTATTTTTGTTTTAGTTTTATTTATCATAATATTTTTAGATATGTGTATCTTATCCATATAGTATGACTTCTCTCATTATTATTTGAAAAATTTTCTTTTCTCAAAAATCAAATAAATCTTATTCTTGTATGTATCTTGATACTGAAATTATTTATTTACATAACTTTTTCTCTTTTTTTTTCTTTTGATTCTTTGTCCATGTTATTACATTACCGTAACTTAAAATTATCCATATCGCGTCTGCTACTCCCGTGTAATATATTATGGATGAATTTAGTTTTTTTCTTGTAATAAATTTTTTATTTGTTTTTATTCTTTTATTCTACTGTTCAGATTATTGTCTAAATTGATCAATAATATTTTAGTATTATTTATTTAATATATTAATTTTATTATAAACTTAATTCAAAGTATAAAACTTACACTCTCTTCCTTTTTTTATATATTATATTTCCTACTATAAAACTTTTATATAATTATTTTATTTGGTGTTTAATATAATAATAGATTAAAAAGAGAAGTGCATATAATAATAATAATAATAATAATAATAATAATAATAATAATAATAATAATAATAATAATAATATTGCTATTAGTATCTATGGATCGATTTAAGTTTAATTCATTTGAATAAATAAAATCAAATTGCCGCTTGGTTTGTTGCCGATAAAAATAATTTATTTAATCATGATTCCTTCTTACAATCAACGTAATGTATTATCTAATCTAAAAAATAAAATTATTTGTATTAAACGTATTGGATAAATTCTAATAAATATAGATGGTTAATCAAATACCAATTTAAAAAAAATATGTACCTGCAAGATACCGTATTCAAGGTAAATCAAACTTGTGTCATATAAGAGTCAAAATCCATCTCAGTCTTCCTTTCAACTGATAATATTCACTGTAATGAAGGAGCTTAAACAGAATTGAAATAAATAAAGATCCATAAAAAAATTGAATTTAAAATTGCCATATAAGATTCAAAACATAATTGAATAATAAAAGATTTAATTTAGTAAATGAGATCAAATAAGTCTTATTCTTCTATATATCTCGATACTGAAATTATTTATTTACATAACTTTTTCCTTTTTTTTTAATTCTTTGTCCATGTTATTGCATTACCATAACATAAAATTATCCATATTGCGTTTGCTACTCCCGTTGTAATATATTAGAGATGAATTTAGTTTTTTTCTTGTAATAAATTTTTTATTTGCTTTTAGTCTTTTATTCTACTACTCAGATTATTGTCTAAATTGATCAATAATATTTTTAGTATTATTTATTTAATATATTAATTTTATTAACTAAAAGGTCATCACTTGTTTTAAAAGTGAATTCTGCATTTCGAGGCCTTAAAACCCCTCTTTTAGTATCATCTTGATTTGCGTGCGCAGTTCGGAGGCGTAGCCGGAAAGCCATTTTTGTGAAAATCTGTGAAAAATAATAAATTTTGATTATAAAATGAATTAATTTGACTTCAGTCAACATCTTGGGTAAACGGATCCGGACGAGTGATTTGACGGTCCCGGAGGCCGTAAGAAAATATGAGACTTGGGCGTATGCCCGGAATCGAATTTCGAGGTCCCAAGCTCGAGAAATAAATTTTTTAAAGAAAATTATTTTCTGAAATTATTTATGAGATTTGGAAATGAATTGTGATTAGAAGTCGATGGTATCGGGCCCGTATTTTGGTTCCGGCACCCGGTACAGGTCTTATATGTAAACTAAGATAAGTCTGTGAAATTTGGTAAGAAACGGATTTGAAACGACGTGAATCGGATTATTTTTGAGAAAATTGGAAGTTTGATGTTCTTAAGAAAATTTCATGATTTTGATGTTAAATTCATAGTTGTTGATGTTATTTTAGTGATTTGAATGCACGAGCGAGTCCGTATGATATTTTTAGGTTGATAAGCATGTTTGGGTTGGAGCCCCGAGGGCTTGGGTGAGTTTTGGATAGGCCACAAGGTAGATTTTGGACTATAGAAATTGCAGACTTTCAGTTGTGCATTTGCATGCCTGCAGGCTTTGCATTTGCGAAGCCTCGCTCGCAAAGTAAATGTATGAATGTATGAACGTTATAGAGCATTGGCTCAAGTTGTGTATTGAGTTGTAAAGTAAATGTGAAAGAAGAAAGGAGAGAGAGAATCATGATATTGTCTCCCTTGCGAGGATGTTATTATTTTGATATTGTTTCTCTTGTCGGGATTTGATTGTTGTACTATTGTTCCCTTGCCGGGATTTTATTGTGATTTCATTTATTTCTTTGCCCTTATTTCTTCTGATTGTTGTTTGGGTGAGTAAGAGTGTTAAAGAACGAAGGGTGATGCCGTGTATGATTTGTGAGGAAAGAGTGTAAAGCTCGAAGGGTGATGTCGTGCCACATGATGTACCATTCCGTGTCGATTATATTGATTATATTGTGAGGATGAAAGTAAAAACACGAAGGGTGATGCCGTGCACATTTTCATTACTTGATTATATGGTGAGGATGAGAGTAAAAGCACAAAGGATGATGTCGTGCACTTGTCCTTGATTTTCCTGATTCTTGCTAATAATTGAGTTATGTTGTCCTTTCCGTTTATTTACTGATTTTCTGTTGTCACTTGATTTATTTCGATGTTATAGATTCCCTTACCCTATTTGCCTTGTGATTGTTGCTTGGGTGAGGAAGAGTGTAAAGCACGAAGAGTCATGTTGTGTATTGTTTTGGTGAAAGAGTGTTAAAGCACGAAGGGTGATGCCGTGTATTATTTTGGTGAGAGAGTGTTAAAGCACGAAGGGTGATGTCATGCACTTGTCTTTGTTTTCCTGATTTTTATTGATAACTGAGTTACAGTTTCTCTATATTAAATTGCTGGTTTCCTGCTGATACTTGTTGTACCCCGCAACATGATCTCCCCTCTCTACTTTCAATTGAAATGTGGTGATCCTCATATTTATTTGTTGTTCTTCTATTGTTATTCGATGCCCCCGCAGCATGTTACCGCCCTCCCCATACTTGATTGTATATTACTGTTCTTTTTTTTCCCGTTGTATATAGTTAAACTGCACAGGTTTATTTGATAGTCTGGTCCTAGCCTGGTCACTACTTCGCCGAGGTTAGGCTAGGCGCTTACCAGCACATAGGATCGGTTGTGCTGATACTACACTCTGCACTCTTTTGTGCAGATCCCAGTGTTATAGACTTCGGACCGTAGTGAGATTGCTGTTTCTGGTTTATCAAGCGACTCGAGGTAGTTTTGTAGGCTTTTGCAGGCCTTGGCGTCTCCTTCTGTCTACTATTGTTGTTTCTTTCATATATTTCCAGAGACAGTATTGTATTTATTTCTTTCAAACCTTATTTGTAGTACTCTTAGACCGACTGTGAAGCTGTGGCTCCAGTTCTAGGTAGTCTTGTTTAAACAATTGTATTAGATTCATATTTCAGATATTTTACTATATTTCTTCCGCTTAATGAAATTTTCACTGTTAGTTAATTTCAATAGAAATTAGAAGTCATTTGGCATGCAGTTTTTGACCAATTAGCATTCAGTTTTTAGAATCAAAATGTGAGATGGAGATAGTGTAGATTCAGACAATTTTAAAGTTATTCTAAAAAAAGAGAATGGTCATGGGCAAGTAATTTGATTCGATCAACTATCCAATAATGTTGGAAGAAAGTTAATCGATTATAAATGTACATAGGAACAATCGGAACTGATATCAAGCTATACACCAATGTATTGTGGGGATAATATTTTAAAAAATGAAGCTACTTGTGTATTACAAGCATTCGCTTTGTGTATTATTAATCATTTATTTGGTACTATATTTTTTTAACGTATGTATAACTAATATAAGTATAATAATTATACATCATATTTGGTATTATCCTATGT
The DNA here is from genome assembly GCF_000393655.2 of Nicotiana sylvestris. Lineage (NCBI taxonomy): Eukaryota > Viridiplantae > Streptophyta > Magnoliopsida > Solanales > Solanaceae > Nicotiana > Nicotiana sylvestris. Next base: position 179,253,102 of record NC_091060.1, on the reverse strand, counting down.
ATAACTAATACATAACAAACTAGGGGTGTACAAAGGAAACCGATAAACCGCACCAACACGATAATCCGAGTCAAACCCAGAAAAAAAACCGACTATGGTTTGGTATTGGAAAAAAAACCCGACCATAATTGGTTTGGTTTGGTTTTAACTAAAGAAAGTTAAACCGAAACCAAACAAACCCGACATTACATATATAGAAATTTTAAATATATTTAATATATAAATATACTTATTGTGATGTAATTTATAAATTTTTATTAAAAAAAATTATAGTTTTATCTTTTAAGGTATTACAAGGTTGGACTTAGAACTTTTGAATGCTCCAATAAGTTTTATAGCCATTAATATTAGTAAATTAAATAACGCTAACAAAAGCCCAAACCAAAATTAAATCAATACTAATGCTAATAAAAGACATTCAATTCAATATTACGAACGAGAATGTATTGAATATCTTTTTTTTTTTGCAATAATTTAGATAAAAATGCATAACCTATTTGTATTTTTCTTTAACGTTTAGTCATGTAATTAATACTCCCTTATTAGTCTATTTATTTTAGCATGACTTAATACTTTTAGATTATGTTTATTTTTATTATAGCTTTTTAATTAGCAATAATTATATTACAAAATTTTATTGTCTTTATTGTTGAATATTTTTGGATAATGCCATGACACATCTCATATTTTATATTATTTTCTTGAAAAATACTTTATATAGTTGTATCTTACTAGGATTAAAGAAATATTTTGAGCATACGTTATATGTTTTATTATACAAAGATTTTACCGGAAAAAAATCCGAAAAACTCGAATAACCCGAAAATCCGAGATTGAAAACCCCGAGTTTTATTGGTTTGGTTTGGTATTTAGATTTTAATAACTCGACACAATTGGTTTGGTTTGGTAATTATAAAATCCGAACCAACCCGACCTATGTACACCCCTATAACAAACCATGATATTAGCAATGCAAGGATTTTATACTTGCATAAACATGGTTAAAGACATAATTACCCCTCCAAATCCTTTGTATAATTTTTATATTGTGATCTTTTAATTAATTTTTTTCTTTAGTATTCTACTATAATCAAAATAATATCATATGTAATCCTACATTTGATTCGTTCAAAGTATAAACTGAAGTTCTTTTTATTTGTTAAAATCTACCCATTTTTTTAAATAATTGTTATGTTATATTATATGTCATAGAAATTAAATTTTTATTCTCTTTTAACTCCAATATTTCAATTAGTTTTCTATTTTAATTTTGCTCTCATGTAAAAGAAGATGAATTTAGAGAAAGTAAAGAATGCGGAGGGTAATAAAAATGTTGCAATATAAATAGTGTAAAAAGTTAAAGAATGTGAAAGGTATTTTTGTAAACAATCAATTTTTAAAAAAATTATGCAATGTTTTAGTACACCAAACCAAACAGTGATAAGAAATAGTGTCAGCATAACTAATCTCAACATTACTAATACACCCTATTCAACATTATTCTTATATTTCTTATCATAGGAACCCTAAAGGCAATAAATTGTGTGAGTTGATATTGTGAGAGGTACTATGTTGCGACAACAATAGAATATATTTTTATAATTTTAATTAAGATATTACTAAATATTTTTTTAATTATTACTCCATATAATATTACTCTATATATGTGAGGTTATAATATTTGAGTTTCTGCCAATAGTTATTCATTTATGTATATAAAGTTTATAAAGTTTTTATGGGATTACAAGAGTATTCGTATATTGTGGGGGTACTAATACTAGTACAACAAAAAAAAAAGTCGCCTACTTTGTTTCAACTTTAATTGCCAACCCATACTCCACTCCTAGGGAGAATAAATTCCAACCACGTAACTTCTTCGAGTTTGTTCACTATGTCAAAATTTTTAAAGCAAATATAGTATACTGTGTGTATTAGTTCATTGTGCTAAGTTGACTCTTAAAGCAAATGTAAAATAATATTACAGTTTTATATTATTGTTTCAATTGTATCGGATGTCCCGAGATATAAATGGTATAATATTCAAATGAGATAAATTCAAATTATATTCCAATATCATCTGAAGATGGCATTAACCGGATTCAGGATTTACACATTATTACGGGTTTAACCTTTGATAATCTTAGCATTAAACTCATTGTATTTGTAAAGTTATGTGTTATATCTGTTATTTATTGCCAATTTTATAAATTTTACGCATAAATTTTATATTCCGCATCAAAAGCATTGGTCAGTAGCGGAGCCACCTTATAGCAAAGGGTGTTAATCTACACTCATTCGTGGAAAATATACGCTTCGTAAGTAAGCAAAAAAATATTATATGCATATATATACTATATGTTGACTCTTTTCGATTTTTTTGTATGTTTAATTTTTATATATTTTGATACCCTTAATAAAAATTCTGATTTCGCCAATGACATATGAGTCCAAAACCGGTACTCTATATCTGCCTTTGCATAAAATCTTTCTCAAGGAAACTCATTATCAAATACAAATTTACACTTGTAATTTATTTTTATCCAAAAAATTTCCTTTGAAAACTTTTTAAGAAGAAAGAATTACGTATTTAATCACTTGGCACAACAGCCCAACTAAAAATGGCCTAGGTTTGAAGTCTTTATCTGATTTGGTCCAGGTTGTATATAATTTGAAAAAAATCTTATAGCTTTAGCCCATTATTAAAGACATACTTCTAGGGTTTTTTTTCTTTTCTTCTTTCTTCTTTCCTAGCATACTCAATCTCTCTTCATTCTCCCTAAAAATTACAGAATTTTTGTACACACTCGTGATAATCCTCGCATTCTATGTCAATTAGATTTCGATTTTTGAGTTAATTGACAAAGAGAGGTTAAGGAACCACAATAAAATTTGGCATATCAGTCCAAAAACTATCAGATCTGGCCTAAAACTATCAGATCTTGCCTAAAAGAGCATCTCCAGCGACCTCGTCTCATATTTTCTTATTTCTCTTAGTTTTTGTTTCATCCTTTGCTACTGGTGAAGCCCAGATTTGAATGCCAAAATCTCGCCGGAAAAATTCAACACCAGCAACCACCGAAAATTGTAATGTGGTGATGGACAAAAGGTGTTTTTTGGTGTAAATTTGTTATAAGTAGTGTTTATATGCACTTATACAATGTTGTATAAATATATATAAGTGTGTATATATGCATACGATGTTGTATAAATTAGATATATTTTTAATGTATAAGTGTGTATATACATTGTACGTGTATAATAGACATCCATGGATGTTTGACCCTTTCTTCTTTTCTTCGTCTTTATCTTATTTTTCTGATATACATTATTAGAGGTTGTATATACAAGTTTGTTATACATCATTATATATGTAATGCACATGTGCAGTTAAATCTAAAATTAAAATTTTATATGTTCAATCTATGTATAAATCGACTTTTCTTGTTGATTTATTTGCAAAATCATGAACGTACAATAATTTTTTCAATTTTTATTTTTTATTTATGCTATTTGGAACTTGGAAAAAAAGAAAATTTAAAGTTTTCAAGTTGCATTACATATGAATTTGAATTTTTGTAGCTAGAATAGAAATATATACAAACTTGGGGAAGAAGAATAAAAAAATCACCGTATTTTTGTGCTTGAAGATCTGCAAAAAAAAAAAAACGCTTATTTTTCAAACATTGGACTATTGTTAATGGGCTACAAATTTACAAAATTATAACTGAATTATTCTGCTGCAATATATATAGGTGGATTGTATATTTGTGTTATTTTATTTTCAAATATCAAAAACAGAACCAATAATTTCAACCACCTAAATATATCTAAACAAATGGAGACAGGAAAGGAAAGTCGAACTAAAAATCTATAATAAGAGTTTGACAGGGTGATCCACACCTTGTGCATTAAACATATGTAGACTTAATAGCCAACATTGCCAGCTGAGCTCTCAACGCTTGTTTTTTTGTGAACAAATTTCATACTAGTTCTCATGCAAGCTCATTATACACGCCAAAATCGGCCACATGCAGAGGCGGAGCCAAGATTTGAAACTTATGGGTTCGAGGTTTTAATCCTTTCAAGATTTTGAGTTCTAAATTAATAATTTGTATATATTCAATAGAATTTTTAAGGCACATACATGGATGAGACCAAAACGACTGGGTTCGATCGAACCCGTACTCAACGGGCTAGCTCCGCCCCTGGCCACATGAGAGGATTGCTAAGTGATAAATATCTTCCACTTCCGACCCTGAGATTGTCGGTTCGAATCATCAGAGGAGCAAAATAGGGAGCTTTTTAGAAGGGCAAAAATAATTAATAATCAAATCGTCTACATAAAATTGTGGGCAGAGGTGGAGCTAGGATTTGAAAATATCAGCTTTAGATTTTAATCCTTTTAATTTACGGAATTCTAAATTAACGATTTATATATTTTTAATAATTTTTTTTAGACAAATACAAGGTACATATCAAAATTATTGGATTCGTTGAACCTTTAACGGATATGCTAGCTCCGCCCTTGATAGTGGAGCATATATTTAACTTTTTTGGCAGCCAACTATAGTTTACCGAGTTACACTACTCAGGGAAAATAAAATTTTAATTTGCGATAGTACTTACATTTTTTCGCTGGATATTGTGTCAGCAGTGACGTATATTGAATTTAAACGTCGTGAATTCTGAGTCTCTACTTGCTTTTGGCATGTAGGATGCAGTGGCAGAGCCATATGCTTTGTCGAAAAATTATACTGTTTCGCTCGGTATTTTTTCTTTTTTTACAATATGTATATATATTATATAATGACACCCCTTGACTTCTAGGTGAGTTTATTTCTTTATATTTTGACTCCTCTTAATGAAAATCCCGAATTCGGACGTCGAAATTCAGAAATATATTCTATTGAACCTGCATGCATATTGCTACCATATTAGTATTACGACGTGTTGACAGAATTGGTTATAACATTATTCAACTGCTAATATATTTTACTCAAAATCAAATCATAGTTTGAGCTTTGACTTTTGAGCATACACTCTTATAATTTAGTGCCTCGTCGATGACTATTATTCCAACAGGACCACCAAAGGAAAATATTTTCAACTGTAACGTTTCTGAGATTACAGGTTGTTCTTATTCTGATTCTTTGCACTCAAAGCCTCCTGAAGTAAAAAGCCCTAAAATGGTGGCTTAGCTTGATTTTAAGATAAGATCAAATTAAGGGGCATTAATGGCCTCAACTTAAGCACTAACATAATCCTAAAAGATCTTCTTCATGCAACGGTTATTCGGGTGATGGACGAAATTATTCCACTCATTAGTCATCACGGAAATGTGATGGAATGGATAAGAATCTCTTTACTCTTATCTAAAGTCTCCGCTCGAGTTTTAGGAATTTAGAAATTCTCATAGAGAATTCTATTAAATGAATCCTACGTAAGGTAAATCTGAATTAATCGTAAAAGTGGGTGAATAATTAAATAATTCAATCAAAGATTTAAGAGATACGTAATAAATAAAGGAAAGTAGTATAAAAGAAGTAAAAGATCAGGCTTACAAACGAAGGATAATCAGGAAGGACTTCTATGTATGATATTTCTTTGATTTTCACGCTCTTTTTTTTAATTATTATTATTATTTTTATATTTGCATGTCCAAACCTTTTCTTCTTTGCTAAGGTGACGCAAATTTTCCTTTTCTACACTTTGGATCCCAAAAACTTGTTTATGGTTTTCAATCATATGTGTTTTACTAATTAATTTCAACTGCTAAGCAAAGAAATTCAAAATAAAAGGATACCACCACAAGAGCTTTTCTTTCTCGAACGATCTTTAACCAAAAAGGTCTTTATTACCTAACTCAATTATTAAACTGCATGGGGCATGCAACGTCCTTTGTTATTGCTAGGTAGCCAATAATGTGAATAGACATAAAATGATTGACTTTTCCTAAATTCCTAGCTGTAAATTATATATTTAGGAGCGAAAATGCCTTTAAGATAATACTATTATGAAATTTTCTGTTGGAAAGACAATTCGTTAGACTAGCAACGGTTGTACGTTCTTGTTTCCTTTTCAGCGTATAACAACAAAACAAACCTAGTATAGTTCTACAATCAGGGGCGGAGGCACAAGCCGCCCTACGGATTCGATCAAACTTAGTAACTTTTGCTCAAATAGTATGTTTGATGATTTATATTCATGAAATATGTATAAATATTAAATTCAAAATCCAGTTATTAACACTTGAAGTCATAATTCCAAAATCAAAACTCATAAAATTAAAATCCCGAATCCGTCCCTGCCTACATGTAACCTAATGTAATACACACGTTTTGAAGAGATCACAAAAAAGGTATATATGTATGCTATTTGATTTCCTTTGATTGCTGCAACTATATAAATGGACACGTGAGTTAGGTCTACATTCCACTATTAATTTCACCGCATTCAACACGTAAATACGAAGCTTTTTCTTTATTTTGAAAAGACAACGCGACTCACAACCCAGAAATTAATTTTGAACCGCTGCTCAATTAATTTTTGTAAGTGGTGTCGAAATTTATAAAAGAATTAAATTTGCAAAAGAAAAATATACTAGTTGAGGTTTGAACCTTTGACCTCTTAGAGAAAAATCAAGTACATTACCAACACAGCAAAACACAATTTATGTCAAGTGGTGTCATTTTTTCCTAGTTATCTGTTTCCGTAGAGTATTAATATATATATATTTAGTAAAATTTTCCGACAAAGCGGTGTCGCGTGACACCGCTTCGGTAAGCATAAATCCGCCCCTGTATAGAGGACATATATTAAAACATAATATAAAAATCGATTTCGAGAAAAAACTTGACTTTTATATTGAATGATTGTTATATATGGATGCTATTATAGAGATGTTTGACTGTATTCTATGTTAACTATATGAAGAAAAAAAAGAAAAACTTTTCGTTTTTCCCCTTATCATTTTCCAAATTATAACGCCAAATAAACCAGGACATATTAAAGGAAATATTAATAATATGGGCAGTATCTATATTCCATACTAACAGTTTAGTCTGTAAAAAAAAAAAATCAGAAATATTATAATAACGCAACAGCCAATAATTGTTACACAAGTGGTAGTATAGTACAAGAATGACATTCTGGAAATTAATTTGACTTGTTTGCTCTACCAGCAACAAAAGGTTTTAGCTTAGAACAGTTGGATAAGTATACAACAACAACGACGACCCAGTATAATCCCACAAGTGGGATCTGGGGAGTGTAATATGTACGCAGACCTTATCCCTATCCCGAAGGGTAGAGTGTTTCCAGGAGACCCTCAGCTCAAAAAAGCAACAGGAGTCGATATATTAGTACCATAAAAATGCATAATAAAATACCAGCAATATAAGAGATATGAAATACAGAATACGAAATACGAAATAGATGGTTGGTATAGTACAACTAGCAGGTAAAGCCCTGCATCAATAGACGACCAATGACATTCTTAGTCTAACTCCTAACTGGCTAGTCTCACTCTATTGTGCTGTAGAAATATTCACAAGTTTCCCCTAACCTATAACCTTAATGCTCGACCTCCATAATTCCCTGTCAAGGGCCATGTCCTCAGTAATCCTGAGTCGCGCCATGTCCTGTCTGATCACCTCTCCCCAATACTTCTTAGGTTGCCCTCTACCTCTCCGCGTGTCCACTACAGTCAGTCGCTCACACCTCCTCACCGGTGCATCAATGCTCCTCCTCTGAATGTGCCCGAACCATATGAGTCTTACTTCCCGCATTTTGTCCTCCATGTGCCACGCTCTGAACAGTTGGATAAGTATAAAACAGTAAATTAAAGAGGACAGGGTGTGAGTTGCACGTGATGTCTAGGCTCCAGCACAACAGGAAAACCAGAATAACCTGTGAATTACAAAATACAGATCATCTCCAATCTCCCATGCAGCTTTTGTAACGGGATTTTGCCTTTTTGCCTTCCCAAACAGCTGGATTTATTTCTTGATCTATTATACCTTATTCTCTTTAATATATATGCTCTTTTACTTTACTTTTGGGGTTAGCTGAAGATGATCTAAATTAAAGTTTTGATTTGATGAATTTAATATTTAGGTTTTTACTATCAAACTCACTATGTTTTTGAAATCATGTTTAAATGTAATATTTTTTTTAATTTTCTTGTAATTTTTTACATATTTATACATAGCGTATGTATTGCTTAAAATATAGGGCATGCGAACCTATGGATTTTCTGTTAAATTAGGTATTTTATAGAATTATATTGATGCATAATATTATATGTTGGCCCACATGCTCCAAAAAGACTGAATGATGTACTTGGTTGAATGCTAAATTATTAGCTAGAGGAACATTGATCAATTCCAAGAAATTCTAGATCTGGCTCTACATATACCCTGAGTTTTTTTTTTTTTTTTTTATCATTTTTAAATTTTTTAATTTCCTCCCAATTTAGGAGGATCTATAGTGTTTCCACACTTCCTCTCCAACGTGACTCGAATCCATGACCTAGCGATCGTGGATGGAGGTACTTTATCAACTGAGCAAACCTCACTTGTCGAGTCAAGAATATTTGGCTAAATAATAATATTACTACTTATCTTTCTTTAAGTAGCGAGTAATTAATCACTACTCCATACCTTCTTGAAGGAATATGATTGACTTTGAGAAAAAACAATAGTTCATTCTTAGTTTTCAATAGTGAAAATTATTTGGATCAAATTATTTTTTGGGGCTAAAGTGATAAATAAAAAAGATGGAAGTAGTTAATTAGGACAATAATACATTACACCCATGATCTAAAATTATAGATCCAAAACCTCTTTGTCCCTATATATAAACACTCTCAACTGTCTAACCCCTTTCATTTTTTGTTCACAAAATTCCCATCTCTCTCTCCAAATGGGAAAAGAAAAAACACTATCAAAATCAAGAACAATGACACCAAAAATGGTGGCCAATTTCCGTCGATCTCTTTCTTTTCCAAATCATCCTAACCATTCAAATAAACCCAAAAAAACCTTCCACGTCCGATCAGCTAGTCTTCCTTGTCGATCTCATCCTTTAATTTCTCAGCTCAAAGATGATTTAAACGAGCTTAAATCATGGGCTAAAAAGCCCGAAAATCGAACTTCAGCTTGGCTTTGTGATGGATTGAATCAACTCAAGATTGTTCATGAGTCTCTTGATGATCTTCTTCAGCTTCCACAAACTCGTGAATCTCTACATGGCCATTCTGATTTGGTCGAGAAGCTTCTAGATGATTTCCTTCACTTTGTTGACGTTTATGGAATTTTTCAGACATTGATTCTCACGTTCAAAGAAGAGCATTTAACTGCTCAGGTAGTTTAAACTTAAGTTTTTCAAAAAAAATTGATGTGTCTTTACTCGTTCCTGTGCATGTGAACTTGATTCTTTTTCATAAGTATACACATGAAAGTATTTTTTTATGTTTTGAGTTACGCTGTCATATGACCAAGAGGTCACAAGTTCGAGTCATGGAAACAGTTTTTTACAGAAATACGTACAGGTAAAATTGCGTACGATAGAACCTTGCAGTCCCGCCCTTTCCCGCGTATAATTTGAACCAAAATTTCCTGTCGGTGCATGACACAAATGACCTTTTTAGACTACTCTTTAAATTTTGGCCCCTACTTAGTTGAGTGAGTTAAAATTGTCTACAAAAGAAAAACAAAATCATCCAACTATTTTAAAGGCAAAATTTAGCCCACATGATTTTAGGAGATAGAATAAAGAGTAGCCTCAAAAAGGCTATAGAATTCAAATAATCGATCTTGTTCACTCTGATAGCATGTTGAATTATGTGATCGTCGTATCTAAAATGGAGTGTGTTTTTAATCTTTTAATTATATTATGTTTCAACAGGTAGCTGTAAGGCGCAAAGATGAATCCAAGATTGCTTCCTATGCAAAAGCTTTGAGAAAAATGGCTAAAGAAATGGAAAAACTTGTGTCTAACGTGCAATGTATGGGAAAATATATTGTACCACAACAATGCGTAGCAGTGCCAGATGGAGATGCAGAGCTAGCAGAAGTCATGAAAGATATAATAGAAGTGACAGAATTGGTTTCAATTGCACTTTTTAATGGACTTGGGGTATCAATGGCATTTCCAAAACCAACTTGCTCTTGGATTGGATTAGGAAAGAAAATAAAGAAAGTGAAAGAAAATGAAGGTATTGTGGAATTTATAGAAATGGGGTTGGAGAGTTTATTGTGGGGTTTGAGAAAAAAAGGTGATGAAGAAGTGAAAATGGTGTCTAAAAAAATGCATGAATTGGAAGATTGTATTTGTGGAATTGAAAGTGGTGGAGAGAAAGTGTTTAGGAGTTTACTTAATGCTAGAGTTTCATTGCTCAATGTATTCACACAATAGAGGGCGAAAGAAATGATGATACCCCGTATACAAGGCATCTCGCGTTTATGCAGTGTTCGGGGAAGGGCTGCACCTCAAGAAATGTGATGTAGACAACTTACCATAATAACCTACCATAATGCAAGCATTAGTGGCTACTTCCACTGTTCGAACCTACGACCTATATGTAAAATGGAGACAAATTTACCGTTGCTCCAAGGCTCTCTCTGATTAAATAATGATGCATAGATATATATTTTTTTCTTTAATTTTTCATCGCAGATCGTCTTTGAAATGTTACTTTTTCGGAATTCTTTGTTTTGTTTAATGGAAGAAGACAAGTTTACTGTTAAATATATACTGAAGATTCTTGTTAATTTTATAGCATTTTAAGTGAGGTAATTGAATTTACTGTTTATAATTAATCTGCATTTCTTTGAAAAAATTTTGTCGAGTTTTTTTCCTAAAGGTAATGCCAATTGTAGTTGTTTTTGTTGAATTTGACACCTTTTACGTGGGGTAATACATTGGAATAATAAGTCCATCTTAAGACAGTAATTCATGAACTTTCCAATGTCCTAGTTCCACCATATAGTTTTTCTTTATATATACTTTTATAAAAACAGTAATTACACCTTAATTCTAAACGACTTAAAAACAACTATATACACTTTATTGTCTAACATCTCTTTTGGCCATAGATTTTGATTTTTTTCTTCTCAAAAAAAATTTGAAAATATTATTTGTTCATGGAATATAATCAGCTTTTGGATGAAATATTTTCTTTCATTAATAAAACTTTAATTTTTTTCAAATAAAATGCACGTTTAAATACAACTTCTCAACTTTCAAAATTATTTTTTAACACAATTTATATATATATATATATATATATATATATATATTTTAAGTTTTAACTAAATCTACATCCAAACGCCAGCTAAATTAAACGAGGACCGGCAATTCAGAAAGATATCTTTTTTTTTTTTAATCCAGATCTAACTATTCGACTCAAAGCAAATGGAGAAATAGTTTTCGTCCTTAATTAGATGATAGTACCATTTTGTAAGAAATGTATAGTAGTAATTAACAGTATAAGTTATGCAAACCAAGAATTAGTTTTTTTTCCCCTATATATTTGATCGTCAATTCTTTGAATGAACTATAGACTTCTGCTTTTAAGATTTATATATATAAGTGACTATTTCCATTAATTAGTAAATTGCCCATTATTCTTAAGTCGACATTCGACATGTGAACTGGATTATTCATCTACAGCACAAAATTAATCCTCAAAAAATAGATGCAAAAATAATGAACAAAAGCAACTTGCACATGATTTGTTACGTATAATTGAGAACTACTCATTTTTTTTCATCAATTACTACAAAATAATGAACCAATCATTTCTTCATTATAATGTTAGCTTTATCTTCGCATAATGCAGTCTCATGAGGAATCAACGTGAATTGGCTCTGGTTTCTTGGTTTTACAACTTGCATTTCTCTTTTTCTTTTTTGGATTTCTCATCGTCTGCTTATTGCAGAGATCTTATATCCAAGTTAAATATAAATATAATCTGCAGATATGTCCATCCTTTGTCGGAATAAATGCCAGAAGATGCAAAGAATAATTGTTATCGTCTTAATAATTACTTTAACACGAATAATCTTGATAAGTGAGGGTTTCTCAGTTGGTAAAGCACCTCCACCCACGACCATGAGCGAAGCTAGAATCTTATAAGAATTGTCAATTGACTATCCTTTGTCGAAAAATTATATTGTATGTATAGGTAAAATATTAGATTTTACCCTTAGAAAAATTTCTGGCTTCGCCACCGCCCACGACCGTTAGGTCCTGAGTTCGGGTTACGCTGGAGGGAAAGCGTGAAAACACTATAGATCCTTCTAATTTGGGTGGGATTTTAAAAAAAAAACACTACAATAATCTTTCGTTAGGTACAAAAAAAAAAACAGAAAAAGAAGATAGAAACATGGACTCATGTTTTTGTGTCTGGAAGAACACTGTGAGTGTCTTTTAGAAGATATTTCATGAAAAAGAAAATGAATTTTTCTAATTTTATCACATTCATATTCATTATATAAGATATTTTAGATCTGTCCTTAGTGAACAAGACCAGGTGCAATCTTTTCGGTGAGCAGTAGGTTGATTTTTCTACAATCCCAAATATTAGTGGTCGTTTTGATAAATTGAATTTATTTTAAAGTATTGAATATTTACATTGTAAGAAAATATGAAGTCCTTTAATGCATTCTTTTTTCTTTCAAAATCTACCCTTATTTCTAATGAGTAGAATATTGATTAAGCGAGAAGCTTAAGAAAGGATTGATGATTGTTTAGACAAATACACTGATAATTAACCCTATAAATATATTATTTTACGGGCTACAAAATTATCCTTTTAAAATATAAATAATACGAACTTGAGGGCGTATTTTTCTATTATTTGGCTAATTAAAGGACTATCATAAGGTCTTCGATAATTGGAGTATTTTCATATGCTCACTACCGAGCTTAATAGACTTTTTTTTTGGAACCCAGGAAAATTCGCAGTCGTTATAGTCTATGTCCTTCGGGTGAGCACTCTGTGCTGGACACTCTTTTGCGCACTAGGTAAACCCTGTATTGGCTTAATAGCTGCAAATGGACGTGGTCGAAGATTAAGCCGACCACGGCATAAGGGTGAGGAGTCGTCTTAAGAAAGATTAGTGCCGAGGTCGTGCAACGGGTGTATGAAAATAACGGTAGGATAAGTTTAGAATAGAAAGAAGGAATATTCCATTGAATATTCTTTTAGTTGTACTTTTTTAGGGTTTCTCAGGAATATCTCCTATAAATAGGAAGAGATAAAGAACAAAAAGGGGATTTTCACCTTTTAGATAAGAACATATTTGTAAGAAGTTGACTATCAAGAGTATATACGAAAGCTTGTCTTGTCGTTCCTGTTCGATTTCATTGTTTGTTCTCTTTTTCCACTCACAAGATCCAAGATCACTTTGTCTATCTTCATAGTTTATTGTCACACATTGTTGTCAGAAGAATGAATCCTCCACCTCATTTAATATTTGAGTGATAAATTCATTCTATTTACATTTATTGTCATTTGTCACATTTATTGCATGCCATTATTCTCACATTCATTGACAATTATTGAGCATATACGTGATATTTATTATTCTTGAACACGGTCCCATATCACTGATATATCTTAATCTTAGATCTAGAATTCATTATGTTTAACTAGAATTTGCCCATCATTTCTTCACCTTTCAAATAAGAACATATTTGTAAGAAGTTAACTATCAAGAGTATATACGAAAGCTTGTCTTGTCGTTCCTGTTCGATTTCATTGTTTGTTCTCTTTTTCCACTCACAAGATCCAAGATCACTTTGTCTATCTTCATAGTTTATTGTCACACATTGCTGTCAGAAGAATGAATCCTCCACCTCATTTAATATTTGAGTGATAAATTCATTCTATTTACATTTATTGTCATTTGTCACATTTATTGCATGCCATTATTCTCATATTCATTGACAATTATTGAGCATATACGTGATATTTATTATTCTTGAACACGGTCCCATATCACTGATATATCTTAATCTTAGATCTAGAATTCATTACGTTTAACTAGAATTTTCCCATCATTTCTTCACCTTTCAAATAAGAACATATTTGTAAGAAGTTGACTATCAAGAGTATATACGAAAGCTTGTCTTGTCGTTCCTGTTCGATTTCATTGTTTGTTCTCCTTTTCCACTCATAAGATCCAAGATCACTTTGTCCATCTTCATAGTTTATTGTCACACATTGCTGTCAGAAGAATGAATCCTCCACCTCATTTAATATTTGAGTGATAAATTTATTCTATTTACATTTATCGTCATTTGTCACATTTATTGCATGCCATTATTCTCATATTCATTGACAATTATTGAGCATATACGTGATATTTATTATTCTTGAACATGGTCTCATATCACTGATATATCTTAACCTTAGATCTAGAATTCATTATGTTTAACTAGAATTTGCCCATCATTTCTTCACCTTTCAGATAAGAACATATTTGTAAGAAGTTGACTATCAAGAGTATATACGAAAGCTTGTCTTGTCGTTCCTGTTCGATTTCATTGTTTGTTCTCTTTTTCCACTCACAAGATCCAAGATCACTTTGTCCATCTTCATAGTTTATTGTCACACATTGCTGTCAGAAGAATAAATCTTCCACCTCATTCAATATTTGGGTGATAAATTCCTTTTACTTACATTTATTGCCATTTGACACATCTATTGCGTGCAATTATTCTCATATTCATTGACAATCATTGAGCATATACGTGATATTTATTATTCTTGAACATGGTCCCATATCACTGATATATCTTAATCTTAGATCTACAATTCATTACGTTTAATTAGGATTTGTCTATCAATGAGGGGGATCGATCCCAAGTCATATATATAGATGATCGTCCTCCAAATCAACTGGGCATCCCGAAAGGACAACTTAATAGACTTAAAACCCTAGAGGAAGAAATTTTTCAAAGACGCTAATTACTAGTATAAGTTCATTTTTGCCATCTTTAATCAACCGTTGACCGTGGAACTTGAACAACAATTAGTACTAGTGTTAAAAAGAGGTCAAACAAGTGGAGGCCATACGCCCATTTGGCTTCCTCACATCCAAATATTTAATTGTGAAACGGGGCAACGTCCATGAAGATAAGCTTCGACCAAAAAAGCAAGACGCACCGTATACAAGCAGTTATTGCAACAACTATTACTCCTTCCGTTTCATATTAACTGAGATACTTTCCTTTTTAGTCTGTTCCAAAATAAATGACATATTTCTAAATTTGGAAATAATGCAACTTTAAACTCTTTCATTTTGCTCATTTACCCTTAATGAAAAGCTTTTATAGCCACTCAAATGTCATGGTCCCACAAATTTTTTACCCCTTAAGATTTTAAGACCACAAATTTCAAAAGTCTTTTTTTTTTTCTCTTCCTCATTTAATATGAAACGGAGAGTAGTATATTTCAATCCCAACAAATTGAAGTTAGTTATATAAACTTTCATTGTCCATCATGTCCTTTATTTAGGCTCATTTTAGCCTACATTTCCTCAATGGCGCTACGTGTTGCATGAGTCTAATCAATCAAGACATGACCAAGTCTAAGACGAGCATATTATCGCCTCATACAAGCCGTCATTGCTCTACTAAGAAAATACAATATGAGAAAACAAAATTAATTTGCTAAAACTAAAAGTTTTACGTGTACGAAAACAGAAATATGAAGGAAAAAAGAAAGTGAATAAGCATATTATTCCCCGATTTAACAAATTAATTTGGAGTCTTTAGTCAAGATAGAAAGTACACAATGATGGTTTAGCCCAAACAATTGTTGTTGCTTTTCTAAAACATAGAAGAAAGATTAATGGTCTTTGTTTTCAGAATTGGGTTGAGGTAAGGCGTAATTTGACTGGACTAGGCTTAGACCCATACTCTGACCAAAATATTTAGCCCAATTTTGTTTTGAATTGAGCAATTGGGCCTCTATTGGGGCGTGAAAAATCGGAAACTGCGAATGCTGTCTTTGCGGGCGAACGGCACAAATAGCCACTAAAAGCAGTGGCTTTTATTTTAAAGCCACTGTTTTCAATGTATTTAGACTTTAGCCACTCCTTTAAAAAACTTATACCTGACTGGACGAAAATACCCTTCTGGTATAACTTATACCTACGCTATCAACACAAGCAGCAGTTACACAAAGAGAAGAAACGAGCAGCAGCAGCAGTTACACAAAGCGGCGATCAACTGAGGATTGATAAATTTATAGACACCGCCTCCTATGATAATTCTGTATTCCGGACATAGTGTCTTCATTTTGGAAATTGAATTCAAAAAAATAAGAACACTATGTCCTTAACTTTGATTCTACTGGCCTCATTTTGCAAATTGAATAAAAAAACTTAAGGACAAAATGTCCTTCACTTTGTTGTTGTTCTTCTGTATACAAAGTCCTGTAGCTTGAGTTTCAAATTGTATGTTTTAATTTCTGGTTCAAATGTTAAGGACTGACAGTCCTTAACTTTTAAATACATGTTTAAATGTTAAGGACTAAGCAGTCCTTAACTATTAATTCCATGTTTAAATGTTAAAGGACAGACAGTCCTTAGCTTTTAATTTCTTGTTCAAAAGTTAAGGACTGACAGTCCTTAACTTTTAATTCCATATTTAAATGTTAAGGACTGACAGTCCTTAACTTTAATTATATGTTTAAATATTAAAGGACATGCAGTCCTTAGCTTTTAATTTCTGGTTCAGAAGTTAAGGATTGACAGTCCTTAACTTTTAATTCCATATTTAAATGTTAAGGACTGACAGTCCTTAACTTTAATTATATGTTTAAATGTTAAAGGACATGCAATCCTTAGCTTTTAATTTCTGGTTCAAAAGTTAAGGACATGCAGTCCTTAAGTTTTAATTTTTGGTTCAAAAGTTAAGGACAGACAGTCCTTAAGTTTTAATTTCTTGTTCAAAAGTTAAGGACTGAAAGTCCTTAACTTTTAATTTCATGTTTAAATGTTAAGGACGGACAATCCTTATCTTGGTCTTGCACTTACAATACACCTGTTCTTAATTCTACAAGGATTAAGGACAGACAGTCCTTAACTTTTAAATACATGTTTAAATGTTAATGACTAGCAGTCCTTAACTATTAATTCCATGTTTAAATGTTAAAGGACAGACAGTCCTTATCTTTTAATTTCTTGTTCAAAAGTTAAGGACTGACAGTTCTTAACTTTTAATTCCATGTTTAAATGTTAAGGACTGACATTCCTTAACTTGAATTACATGTTTAAATGTTAAAGGACAGACAATCTTTAGCTTTTAATTTCTGGTTCAGAAGTTAAGGACTGACAGTCCTTAACTTTTAATTCCATATTTAAATTTTAAGGACTGACAGTCTTTAACTTTAATTATATGTTTAAATGTTAAAGGACAGACAATCATTAGCTTTTAATTTCTGGTTCAAAAGTTAAGGACATGCAGTCATTAAGTTTTAATTTTTGGTTCAAAAGTTAAGGACAGACAGTCCTTAAGTTTTAATTTCTTGTTCAAAAGTTAAGGACTGAAAGTCCTTAACTTTTAATTCCATGTTTAAATGTTAAGGACAGACAATCATTATCTTGGTCTTGCACTTACAGTACACCTGTTCTTAATTCTACAAGGATTACTTTATAACATATGTCTTTTGTTTCCCATTTTCTTGACTTGTATGATGGAAACAATATGTATAATAGTTGCTTTTAATTGTAGATGGACTGAACACTATAAATATCTTGAAACAGAACATAAATCATGAACTAGCAAATGAAAAAGTACCCAATGCCTCGAGTGCCACCAGTTACAAGAGCATTCATGCTATAAAGGGACCATCTATTCACTTTTCCACTACACTTAGTGGCAGTGGCAGTAGTTGTGAGTCGAACTGAACTGCAATTCATCCATGGATTTATTATAAAGTTTCTGGGTTTTGAAAGTTGAAGTTTGTGCTTGAGAGAAACAACAATAGTGTGTGAAATGAAGAGGGGTTCCGACATTTTCTTTTAGAGAGAGAGAGAGACAAGAGATTGAGGGATTGATGTGCACATATAAGGGATTGAGGGATTGATGTGCACATATAAGGGATTGAGGGATTGATGTGCACATATAAGAGATTGAGGGATTGATGTGCACATATAAGGGATTGAGGGATTGATGCTGTTGACCAAGCATGGAGGAGGCCGACCATGAAGTCACCTTGGGTATTCCAGATGAAAATGCAACGCGAAAGAGAGGAAGAAAGGGTAAAATTGTCTTTTTTCTATTAGTGGTGGTTATTTTTGCTGAGTATTATAATTAGTGGATAAAAATTAAAGATACCCTTAATTAGTGGCTACTACACACCATTTTTACTGTCTTTGCACACAGATCCTACGGTCAAAATAGCACGGGCTAGCCAGTTTTCGAACTGATAATTAAAAAATAGGTAGCGTTTATGAAGTTATTGAAAAATAGCCACTATTTTGCTGCAACACGGAAAGTTCCAGCATAATATATTGGAGATTGGAGCACCTGTGTATGAACTTCCAGCATATTATGTAGGAACTCCAGCATACGAAAAATTCAAGCATAATATACTGGAGATTAGAGCACTTGTGTATGGATTTCCAGCATATTATGTTGGAACTTCAGCACATTATGAAATTCCAGTATGTTATGGTGGAAGTTCACATGTAAAAAATTCGAACTCCAGCATATTATGCTTTAATATTTTACGAATTTTAAACAGTATTATTGTTTAAATTTATCTTTGACATGAAAGGTGACTAAATTTAAATTTTTTTAAAAGTTACTATTTTTCAATTATTATTTGTAAATTTGGCCATTTTTTAATTTCTCCCGGCCCTATGAAGACGCTGCAGAAGGACGAAGCCCACGTGGGTCAGAAATTTTGCGTTTGCATGAGTCACAAGGTCAAATATGTAAAAGGAAATGCACGTGAAGGTACTAGAATATAAAAATTGTTTGACGTGTCACGTGTGAATTCCCAAAAATATGTAGGTGAATAGGTGAAAAAATGTAAAAATTCACTCGTCTCCAAATCAAAATTAGGATTTTGATTAATTAGATAAAGTTAAGAGTTATTAAGTGAAGGTTAATACGGTATAAACTATTAATTGAACTTAAAATAAATAATACCATATAACTAAAATGGACGATAAAATCTACCACGTCACCGTCACTTGTGAACACGCGTTTATCAAATAGTAACATTTTTCCTTTTAATTTTAAAATTTTGGTTCTATATCTTTTTAAATTGTTCCACCTCAAGGGATTAATACTAATGGTTTTTCACTTACTTTTCTTATCTAACCTGATATTGATTATAAGTACAAGATAATCAAACAAACTCCTCTCATCTTAGCTATATAATTAAATTTGCTTTTAAGGAAACATTAATATATTATGTTTTACTTTACGCAATAAATTGAGTGATAATTTGTCAATAAATTTGCTTGTCATTGCCTATTAGATAAGTAAATAATGTGTGGTCCAGTGTAATGCTAACTTTAACTAGTGTATGAAGTAATGAATTATCAAAATTAAGAGCCCCGTTTGGCCATCAATTTTTTTTTTTCACTTTTTTCCAAAAAGAATTATTTTTTTCAAAATGAGTGTTCGGCCATAAATTTTTTAATTTTCACTTGAAGATTAATTTTTAAATTTTTCAAAACTTTTAAAAACTTTAAAAAGTTATTTTTCAAAATTATTCACTCAGATGACTCAGAAAAATTCAAAAAAACTCAAAATTATATTAATGTCAAAACACAACTCTAATTTTTAAATACTATTTTTAATTGAATTTTTTTAAAACTTTTTTTTAAAATTTTACAATTCTTATCTCCATATGCCCTGACAAACAAAAAATCTTTATTTGATAAATATAACTGTATAATCGAGAATTATGCCAAAAATTATTTGCACTATACGGGCTCGTTTGGTACGAGGGACAAGAAATAATTAATCTCGAAACTAAATTTAAGAAGAATTTATTCTATATTTAATTAGTAGAAAAATAATTAATCTCGAAATTTTTGTATTTTTTATACCCATGGAAGGATGAAATAACTAATACCGCAATAACTAACCCAACAAAATCTGATAACGGTGCTATTTATGTAAACACAGTAATATAATCTATAAGATTCTTTATCGCGGGATTTTTACAATCTCAAACAGTAATAAATGGACGAAAATACCCTCATGAATTATTTTCAGGACAAAACAAGGTACAAAGTAAACACAGAAAGCTGTGTCAGAACAGAAAAGGTGTAAGAGAAAGACAAATGGGTCAATGAAAAATCAAAGCTTTGTGTTTTCACTTTCACTTTGCTTTCTTCCATTTCATATCATTTCCATAGCTCAAATCCCCTTTTTCCTAGCTGTATATTAAAAATAAAAAAAACAAAAAGCCAAGCTATTATCTGATTAATTTATTCATATAAAGCTGTATTTTTTTTTTATTTTTTTTTTGGGTTTCTTTTGAGGAATAAGATTGGTAGCATAGCACTAGTATTTTGTTATTTGGTTATGGTGTTTATTAGTAATTGAAAGGAGTTCGTGAGTGAGTTGTTACTGAGTCAACTCGAACGAGTTATCAATGGGTTGTTGTCAATCTTCAATCCTGCAAGAGTTAAGCTCAGAGAAGGATCAGCGCCATGGAGGAGTGAGCCACCCACGCGCTTCCAACGGCACCGGCGCCGCCGTGGGTGATGGTGGTGTACCGGTTTTTTCGGAGTTCTCACTCTCTGAGCTCAAAGCAGCTACGAATAACTTCAGCTCAGAGTTTATAGTTTCTGAAAGTGGTGAAAAGGCACCTAATATGGTTTACAAGGGCCGTTTGCAGAATCGGCGTTGGATCGCTGTTAAGAAATTTACTAAAACGGCTTGGCCTGATCCTAAACAGTTTGCGGTATTGGACTTTTCTTCAATATATTTGTTTTTTTGGGAGTCGTCATTTGCTTATTCATTTTTTAAAGTTAGGGTTTAATGTCTATTTGAAATGAACCCAAATAGAGCGGAATGGATATGGCCGACTTCTACTAGTTTAAGATTGAGGCTTAATTCTTGTTGTTGGTTTAATGTGAATTTATTTGATTTTTTTGTTTGTTGTAACTACAGGATGAAGCATCAGGTGTTGGGAAATTGAGGCATAAACGGCTGGCTAATTTGATTGGGTACTGTTCTGATGGGGATGAGAGGCTGCTTGTAGCTGAGTACATGCCAAATGATACACTTGCTAAACATCTGTTTCACTGTATGCCTTTATCTTTTACTGCTACTTCTGTTTTTTTAGCTTCAATCTTGCTGCTTTTCAATAGGAACGAAGGGAGAAAATCAAGATTATTTGATTGCTCATAGTTGAAGAAAAGCTTAAGTTAACATTAACTGCATTCTCTGATAAGTGTTTGGAGATATTAACCTTGTTTTTTGATTTATCGACTAACTTGTATCTTAGTAGTTGATAGTTATGATCTTCGTTTGCGCATTAGAGAGGCAGATGGTTGTTTTGGGCACTAAAAACTTAAATTTTTGTGATGAAAGACGTTACTTGGAAAATTGAGACATTTGCTGGGCTTTATCTACGAGCACGACATTTCCATTTTTAAGCATGGAAATGCGAGAAGGGTGTTGAAGAGGTTTATATCTGTATGTCTCGTGTGTGGTTATTTTTTTGATACACAAGTTTCGTGATATACCTCCTGGTTATATACTTGTTTTAGCATGCAGTTTCGTCCCTATTTAATCTGATGCAATTTATATATTCCTTCATCTCATGGTTTCTGCGAACTGCATTTGCTTCTTTCCTTCTCTGCAGGGGAGAATCAAACCCTTGAATGGGCCATGCGTTTAAGGGTGGCTCTATATATTGCTGAAGCATTGGATTACTGTAGCAGTGAAGGTCGACCACTATACCATGACTTGAACGCATATAGAGTTCTCTTCGACGAGGTGTTTTGATGGACCCCTTCTTTTTGAGCTTGAACTGTCCTCTTTACATTCTAGGGTCCCCCCCCCCTCCCTCCAGTGAATAAAAGAGGTAATCTGGCCTTCTGAGTTTACTTGTACCAATGTCTTAATTTGGTAAATGATTTGGCAGAATGGCGATCCCCGTCTTTCTTGTTTTGGGCTGATGAAAAATAGCAGGGATGGTAAAAGTTATAGCACGAACCTTGCTTATACACCTCCTGAGTATTTAAGAAATGGTAAAGCTTCTAACTTCTTTCTCGGTTGAGTTTTAACTTTTTCTTACTTGAGCTTATACACCTCCTGAGTATTGGATACTGATGTTATGTGGGATCGGAACTTTTGGGGGTTGGCTAAATCTCCTCACACAATACAATCATTCTGTCCTGTTGGCTGGAAGTTGGCACTTATGTGAAAAGAGATGAGGATTCCATGTGTGTTATATATGCGGATTCCGTTGGTGTTTTCATTTTCTCTTTGACAGATGATCACTTAAGATTTTACTTGATGGTCAAGTACTATCACTAGTCTGATACTTGAAATTGGTAGCTGGGTGGTGGCGGTGGGGATGGGACGATAACCCCGTAGGGCTGTTCACTAAGAAGAGATTTTCATGTATCTCAGACCCTTAGAGTGATTTTGGAATTCCAATCCTACATAACCATGTATTACTCATGGGATGCTGGTGTTATACTATTATGTTCTGATAGTTCTATTACATTCCTGCTTTCAGTATGTTTTTTTCGGGAGAAGGGGGAGATGGAACTTAAATATGACAATTGAAAAAGGCAAGATGTCATTATGAGCTGCATTAGTGATTCTATTGATATCTAACGCTTTCTATTTATCATCTTTCTCATTGTTAACTTATATTAGGGGAGGAATAATTTCTTGTCTATTTGCAGGAAGAGTTACTCAAGAAAGTGTTGTTTTCAGCTATGGAACTGTCCTTTTGGATCTGCTAAGTGGAAAACATATTCCTCCTGGTCATGTAAGTTTCTAAGAGTCTGTTTGTCAGTTGTACATCCATTTCTTTTTGCTGCAAGTCTCGGGGAGTGCCACTTCATGATGATGGGAACACTTCATGCTGCATTTATGTGCTGGTGCTCTGGAAATTATTTGATACAAGGGACCATATACGACTTTTGTTGTTGGACTAGTAATAGGAGGGCAGTTGGACATTAGGCCGGGAATGGAGTTTGAAACTGTTTTGACTAAGCTAAACATCCACATGCTTTTTATGTACCTTTGCTTAACTTTTTAACTGAAGAGGAAGAAATTCGTGTGACGTTAACATTCATGTTGAGTATATTTCTTTCACTTTCTCTCGGAAGAGCATTCCTTATTTGTGTTTACCTTATTTTTGTTTTATAATTTCTCCCCGTTTATGCAACTGTTTTAAGTATCAACTTTGAAATTTATGTGCTCAGTTCATTCCTTTATGTTTCAGGCACTTGATATGATACGGGGCAAAAACATTCTTCTATTAATGGATTCACATTTGGAGGGAAATTTCTCGACAGAAGAGGCAACCGTTGTATTTGATCTGGCTTCACGCTGCTTGCAGTATGAACCCAGGGAGCGACCAAATACCAAAGACCTCGTTTCAACACTTGGTCCATTGCAAAGTAAACCTGATGTTAGTCCTACCGCCATAATGTACTCTATTTTTCTTGATGTCTTGTTTTCTATCCTCCCCCCTTCCAAAAGATATGCGAAAAAAGCTCATATTGTCGTTGAATTTTGTTGGTCTTTCATCAAGCAAAATTACCTCATGTCGTGTATGTAATCTTGCCTCCTCATTTCTCCTCTATCTTAAGATGCCCCCACATGCCTTTCTGTATGAATGTATGCACATCTTCTGTTCTTTTTGTCATGGGCAATTATGAGCAACTGCTTCTGGCAGGAACTTTGACTCTGTTTTCATTAGTCTAGACTCTTATCGATTGCTTTGTCTTATTCAATTAGAGGTTGAAAGGAGTTGCTGGTATTCTGGTTGCAGGTCGCATCTCATGTAATGTTGGGTATTCCTAAGCCTGAGGAAGCTCCACCAACTCCACAGCACCCTCTTTCTGCAATGGGTGATGCTTGTTCGAGAATGGATCTCACAGCTATTCATCAGATTTTGGTAATGACACATTATAAAGACGATGAAGGGACAAATGAGGTAATTCTTTTGACCCAAACTGCCACTGCAGAAGTGTCTGTTTCTTTGACATCCTTATATTAATGCTGGACACCCAATGATGCAGTTGTCTTTCCAAGAGTGGACTCAGCAGATGAGGGATATGTTAGAGGCAAGAAAACGGGGAGACTTGGCATTTCGGGACAAGGACTTTAAAACGGCCATAGATTGCTATTCTCAGGTATTTGCATTCATTCTAGTAAGGTCGTTATCGGCAATAAAGATACTCTGACGCAGTCGAGACTTTAGACCGGAATATGATTCATACTAACTCCGGAAAACCATTATACAATTCGATGCCATAACTAGTACTCCCTTGATTGATAGAGACATGAGTCTCCTTTTTGGGTGGGAATGGCAGGTTTTGTGCCACTTTTTGGTTGGGTTCATTGACATTCCCCAAATCTATTATGTATCTGATTTGGAATTTCAAACTTGGTGCATCTCCTTGAAGTTTCAGTTTCCTTTAAAGCCATCTAAATTCAACCATTTAACAGAAGACCAATATCTGAATGGGGCCTGTGTTTATGGTGACTTTTCCACATCTAACTGTACGTGGCCTCATTCACCAAGTTGGTGACATTTTGGTTATTTGTTTGACCAGTGAGTCATCCTTGGCCAATAATCCAAGTAATAGACTCAATGCATTCTTGACATGTAATTCTATACTCTAGCTGGTCTAGCTCACCGGGTTGTGACATGTTGGTTGTTTGAGTGAGTGGTAAAATCTGCCATGTTAAATGGGACATCCAATGGAGAGGCCCATTCTATGCTAATATTGTAGCACGACGTAAACTGCCTTTTTGAGAATGAGATTACTGCAGATTTGGCAGGGAGAAATTTGCAGCTCCATTTGATGTTTTACAGTTTTACTCGATCACCTTTTCTGCAATAGTAGTATAGGTCTCTTGAATTCTTGTTATACTTCATTGTTTTTAGCTAGTAAATGATGATCTAGCTGATTTTAGGTTAACAGAGTGTGTTTATTGGCTTGTTTATTTGGATAAGATGAATGAATATACATTAGGGCAATTTGCTTATTTTCATTTCTCATTGCAGTTCGTAGATGTGGGAACAATGGTGTCTCCAACTGTCTATGCACGGAGAAGTCTTTGTTATCTCATGTGTGATCAACCGGATGCTGCCCTTCGAGATGCAATGCAATCACAATGTGTCTACCCAGATTGGTCTACAGCATTTTACATGCAAGCAGTTGCACTTTCCAAGCTAGACATGCACAAAGATGCAGCTGACATGTTGAATGAGGCTGCAATTCTCGAAGAGAAAAAACGAGGAGGAAGAGGATCTTGATCTTGATAATACCCGACTTGTATCATTCTTTTGGTTCTATCATTTATTCTTGTCACCACAAAATTAGCCTAAAGTTCTTGTATCATTTGTTTGAGTGTGATTGCCTTAGAACTATGTATGACAAAGGAAGAGAATCATTTGCTTGGTTGGTAAATGCGCATGTCAAGTTTTTCACTCTAACTTGTCAAAATATGAAAATTTCTCAATGTGTACAATTGTATGTATATATTTTGTTAATACAACAGATTCATGAGGATATATTGGTGAAATCATGAAATGTATAGCTCGGCCTTGCCATCGATGAAAAGGCTCATGAACTCTTCACCATCAACAGTTTCTTTCTCTATCAACAGCTGAGCAAGCTTGTGTAGGATGTCAATGTGTGTTGTGATAATCTGTGTTGCCCTTTCATATGCTCTTTCAACCAATTCCCTTACTTCAGCATCAACCACATCGGCTGTTGCCATGGAGTAGTCTTTCTGGGTTGACATCTGAAATTAAACAACGAAAATGTTTAAGGCATGATTAACAATTCTTGCAGCACTGAAACGAAAAAGATAACTTGCATGATGATTGTACCTGTTGACCTAGGAAAGGATTTCCTCCACCTCCTCCAATGGCAACCTGTCCGATCTTTTTGCTGAACCCTAATCTCTCAACCATCTGCCTTGCCACTCGTGAAACTTGCATGAAATCGTTAGATGCCCCAGTTGTTACGTTGTCTTGTCCAAAAATAACCTCCTCAGCAACCCTGGAAGAGCAGGGGAAGTCGAGAAATGGATGAGTTAATAAGATCATCTACCCTAAGAACCCAGCACTCCGATCTATTAGAAGCAACTATACAAGGAGGAAATAGCGTGCAGTTTGATACTTCAGTCTTATTATAAGGGGCAAATAACTAACTTCAAGATACACTGGAGTAATAAACATCTAAACAGGTGCAAAAGGATGAACATAAACATTGCACAATAGGTAAATCTGACCTTCCACCAAGTGCAACTGCCATTTGATTCTCTAGGTAGCTCCTGCTGTACAAGCCCGACTCAAGTCTTTCTTCGCTAGGGGCAAAGAAGGTAAGACCACCAGCTTGGCCCCGAGGAATAATAGATATCTTGGCAACAGGATCATACTCGGGCATAAGTGCACCAACCAAGGCATGGCCGGCCTCTGTAATCCAAATGTAAACACACCATCAAAAAGAGTGACTACTAACTAAGTGTGTTATTTAGTTTTTTTCATACCATGATAAGCTACCAGCTTCTTCTTCTCCTCTGAGACAACAGCATTTTTCTTCTCCGGTCCAGCAATTATCCTCTCCAAAGCATCAGATATCTCATCTTTACTTATTTCCTTTAGTTCACGCCTAGCTGCAAGGATCGCTGCTTCATTCATCAAGTTTTGCAAATCTGCACCAGTGAAACCCGGTGTTCTCCTGGCAATCTTCTCAAAGTCCACATCCTTTGCAAGGGCCTTTCCTCTAGAATGCACCTGTCATGCATAATGGTAAGACAAGCAGTTCAACAAACAGAAAATATTTTTCGAGAAAGCAGAAGTCTGTTTTCCAGATATGGGGACTGGACTTGTGTTTAACATTAGTATACTCAGTTTTTGATATATCACCTGTAAAAACCACACTTTTAGGGGATATCTTAGTAGTATAGTTGGTTGGCTACCTGAACTTTCACCTTGTTGGTGAGGGCTCGATTCTCCGCCTTATATTCCCCTCCCCCATTTCCCCTTCCCCGAACCCTATGTAATAAAAAAATATTTAAGAAAAATACTACGCTTTTCAAATTGGAACTCTTCAGGCTTGTTCAGCAACACTTTCACCAAGTTACAACGATTTTTCAATAGATCAAGCAAATGCATTTTTAACACTCACATTACCTCAAGGTACAGCATATCACATTATTGTCTACCGTATGAAGTATGTCCATAATGAAATTGCAAATTTGCTAATTTCAATCACTACATATGACTCCTTTTGAGTTTTTTCCAAAGGATAATGAATGAGGAAACCAACACTAGACAAGAACAAGCATAAAGTTGAAGCCAAGAGAAGAAGAATACACTAACCTGAAGAATCTTGATTCTACCAGCAACATCAGGCCTGTCGACAGTCACTTGTCGATCGAACCTCCCAGGTCTCAACAATGCAGAATCAAGAACATCAGGCCTATTGGTTGCAGCCAAAACAATTACTCCACTATTTCCAGAAAAACCATCCATTTCAGTCAAGAGTTGATTAATAGTCTGCTCTCTCTCATCATTCCCACCTCCCATTCCTGCACCTCTCTGCCTTCCCACAGCATCAATCTCATCAATAAACACAATGCAAGGCGCTTTCGACTTCGCCTTCTCGAACAAATCCCTCACTCTAGAAGCTCCAACACCAACAAACAACTCAACAAACTCTGATGCTGCACATGAGAAAAATGGTACACCAGCTTCACCAGCAACTGCTCTAGCCAAAAGTGTCTTTCCTGTACCAGGTGGTCCCACCAAAAGACACCCTTTTGGTATTTTAGCACCTAAAGCTGTATACTTATCAGGATTCTTTAAAAAATCAACTACTTCTTGTAACTCCAATTTAGCTTGATCAGCACCAGCAACATCAGCAAAAGACACTCCAGTTTCAGGAACTTCTTGAAACTTGGACTTTGATCTACCAAAATCCATGGGCCCACCAAGCCCACCAGGCCCACCAGGCCCACCTTGAGATCTCTGGAAAAGATAGAACAATCCAGCAAAAGCAATAAAAGGGAATAAACTTCCAATTAAATTAAACAACCCATTACCACCAGAATCACCTTCAGAAACTGATATATCAACACCATTCATAGCCAAAATGTCAATTAAATCCGGGTCATTAGGCACAATTACACTAGCTCTACGGCCATCAACAGCATTAAGCTGAAGGGTAGTTCCGTCTTTACTGAATCTGACTCTTTCAACTTTACCCTTCTTTACAGCATTCAAGAACTCACTGTATCTCCATTGAGAAACTTCTGGAAGTTCAGGATTGGTCTGTGCTTGAGGCTTTGGAGCATTCAAGATTATATTTTGAGAGAATGGATTTGAAGTGGTGGGATTGGCTGCTTCAGCTTGAATCACTTGAGGGGTTGGTACTGTAGGGGTAGTATTATCAAGAGCATAGGCATGTGGAGTGATTGAAGAAAAGAGTAAAGCAGCTAAAGCAGCTTTTGAAGGAATATTCTTTGAATTATCTGAATTGGGTTTTTTGTTGAGAATTGATTGAGGGATTAAAGACTTTCTTTTGGAGTGAAAATGGAAATACTTTGTTGTTTTAGGGGTGGGAGGAGAGACAAAGATTTGAGAACCCATGAAGTTGGAAGAGAGGAGAGAATTGGCCATAACTATTTTTGGAAGGTGTTTGTTTGATTTGGTTTTAGTTGTATTGCTGATCAATTCTTGTTCTTAAATTTTGGGGAATATGGAGATTTTATTTTCCTTCTAAAACAGCGGGGTAAAAGGCAATTATATATGCAAAAGGGAATGATGGAGAGCTTTAAGTTGGTGTTTGCTAATTCTTTGAGATGTGTTGAATAGAAGCCATAGATTTGGATGTTGCGTGGATAGTTGTGCGTGTTATAAATGTTATCCAGTCAGTCTTTGATATTTATGCTTTCTACGTGGGAAAATAAAGAGCCCGCAAAAAATCAGTGAACAGTTATGTGGAAATGCAAGAGACTCGAGCTTACCTTATAGCAAGAAAATTGGGTTAAAAATAGAAATTTTTACCTATAGCAAATGTTAATATCTTATTTATTTTAAATAAATACCTTTTTAAAAAATTATATTACATAGTTACCTTTTAATTTTTGTAGCTAAATATCTATTTATGATCACTTCCTATCCTTAAACCATAAAATACGTTTTGTATTATTTTTCTCTCTCTTATTCTTTCAGATTTTTCTCCACACTCCCTCTCTCTCAACGAAAATTTCTCTTGTTTTAACAAATCAGATCTCATGGCCTACTTCAGATACCGGCTTCAAATCTCATGCTCGGCGTTGATAAATTAGTCTCACCGTCGGATTTATGGTCTAGTTCTCGTGTTAATTGGAAGATTCTAGCAGCACAGGTCGCCGACATCCGGATTCTCCGACCACGACCTTCAACTTTCGTGTGCCGGTCTTTTGAGGATCTTGTGAATCGAATTAGAGATACTTATATCACATGGAGGGCATAGACCATTTTACTCAAAGATTTTTCAAGTTCCAAGAATTTTTTGGTGTAACTTTCTTGTGCCGGTCCTTCAATCGTTTTCCTCCCGCTCTTCCTTTAACGAAGGCACAATTTCTGTTGACGGCGGTGGAGATAGTTAGTTACACATTGCCAAATATCTTGAATTGTAAATCTGTAAACAAATATCTTATCAGTTTGGTGTCGGCGTCGGTGGTGGTGTAATAGTGGCAAACAAGAAAAAGTACTCGAATTGAGCTGATATAATAAATATGGCTTTCATTGTATTTCAATGTATCTCGGTGTATTCTATGTGTTTTATTGTATTCATTGTCTTTTTCTCATTGTATTTCAATGTATCTCGCTATATTCCATATATTTCATTGTATTCACTGTCTCGCTATATTTCATGAATGTATTCATATGTTTTTTAATTAATATAATTTATGTATTCAGATGTATTTGTTTATTCAGATTTATAATTTAGTTTGTTGAGTTATATTAGAAGTCTATTTGTGTTAATTGATTCACTTTCCGTTTAAAAACAACTGAATAGACCATGAATTGTGCTATTTACGTTACTGTATTCACAAATACATATCGTGAATACAGTCGAATACCGTTGAATATAATAATCTATCTAGTTGTAATCCCCTGTTTCTCGCCGTAAATACAGTCGAATACAATAATATATCTAGCTGTAATCCCCCGTTTCACGCCAAGAAATGCTACTGTCTAACTTAAATACATCAAATATACTCTAAAAAACCTGAAAACATAGCTATAAGAAATAATATAGTAAATGGTAGTTACTACTAGCTAATAACCACTAAAACATAGTGGTTTCTGAAAGTTTCTCTTAAAAATACAACAGGTGGGGTACTATGAAGCAGTAGTTTCAGCATGTTTTGCAAGGCCCATAACATGCTCATCTCTAAGGTAGAAATGACTCCAGGTAGCCACTCTAAGGGGCTGCTATTTAGGAATTAGCCAGTGTGTCCTGAATTTTAGTTTTTTCAGTTTAATTTTTCAGGACAAAAATGTCCTGAGTTGTCCTAAAGGTAAGATTTTTAGTTAAAATTTGAGGACAAAATAAGTTTGTATACGGTCAAAATCGGACTCGTCTATTACATGACAGATCGGGTTCGGAACATGAGGGGTTGAAGATCGACCCCGAGTCCCATCGAGCCAGAACACGAGGTCAGAATGTCCGTCCTCGAGAACATTGTATACATGATCCCGTAATCGACCCCGACCAAGCTCGGGGAAACATTATCAGTGTAACCAATAGAAGACCAAAATAACATAAGGCCGAAATGTCCGTGACCGGCCGAGTATTACGGTAGGAATCTCGGCACGTAACAATAAGGAACCGGCAAATTAGCAAATCAGGAAATTTTTACCTTTTAAAGAACATTGTTACACACATTCAGAAGCTATATACTGTTATCTTTTCTTTAAAGTTAAAGTTCTTGTTCAATTGTGTCTTGACACTGATCAAAGTGCATTTTACTCAAAGGTGGCTCACCTCCCAAGGCTGTAACTGTTCGATTCGTGTGGTTTGAATTTACTTTATCATACTTCATTTAAATCGCAATTTAATTTATCACTTTGTATCAATTTAATCCACATATCCTTAAAATCACTTGCAAATTCAATTATTATCCGATTTTAAGGGTAAACAGTTTGGCGCCCACCATGAGACTAAGGATAATAGTGATTATTTGATAAAGATTTTCATAAGACACACTATTTTACACTTGTTCTTTGAAATGTTTTTGATTTCAGGTTTAAGCTCAAAATGTTAAACTCACAATTAACACCCCTACTTGTTGACAATGAGTCTGGTCGCCACGGTGAAAATAATAATATAGTGCCTGGTAACGAGGTGGCGCCCGTTGACCCCGTCGAAATTCTAGTTGCAGACCCGTTGGACGCTAACTCACATGTGGCTATCAATACAAACCTGCCTACTGACCCCGAGAATATCATCAGTGGTGGATCCCTATCGACATAGCAAAAAACTCAAAACAATGTAGGAGACGAGATCAATCTACAGATGATCTTCAAAATGTTACAGGCTCAACATGTGGCGATAGCTCAGTTACAGAACCAAAGCCGCGCACGGAGCAGAATTGAACTCGATCCGTCCTGGGAAATAACCTGCAGGGAATAATTGGTCGCAGAGAGGTCGAATGAAAACGAGTCGGGTACCAACCTCGAGATCATAAAAATCTCGAGGAGGTGACGAAGCGGATAGAATCAGGGAAGAAGAAAATCAAAGCAAACAACAAAAAGGTGGAAACCTACAATTCTAGGGTCTACCAGATCCTGGAAGAACCGCTGATACTGAAAGGCTTGGATTCAAAGAAGTTCGTACAAAAACCTTTCCCTCCGAGTGCGGCTCCAAAGCCGATCCCTAAAAAATTCCGCATGCCGAGATTCCTAAGTACAACAGAACGACTGAACCAAACGAGCATGTCACTTCCTACACATGCGCCATAAAAGGAAACGACTTGGAGGATGATGAGATCGAGTTCGTCTTGCTGAAGAAGTTCAGAGAGACCCTGTCAAAAGGAACTATGATATGGCATTACAACTTACCTCATATTTCTATTAACTCATTTTCTATGCTTGCAGACTCTTTCGTGAAAGCACACACTGGGGCTATCAAGGTCGAGACCAGGAAGCCAAACCTCTTCAGAGTAAGACAAAAGGATAATGTGATGCTTAGACAGTTCATGTCCTGATTTTAAATGGAACAGATGGACCTGCCACCAGTCGCTGATGATTGGTCCGTTCCACCTTCACTCAATGACTCAATGTTCGAAGTTCGATTACTTCACAACAGTTGAAGCAGAATCTAATAGAGTGTCCGGCTGTTACTTAGATTGATGTGCATAACCGATATCAATCGGAAATCAGAGTCGAAGATGATCAACTGGGGCTCCTTCCGGGTCCGTTTATCCTGTTAGATCTATTGACAAAGTCAAGAGAGATATCGACCGAGAACCAAGTTCGAACATGGATCGATACTAGTCGTATAATGGGGATCAAAGAAGTATCGAGACCGGACGGAGTTCTATGCTAAATGAAAGGAGAAATGACCGAGGCTAGAGCAGCCGGGGACTCATGAGCCAGAACGGTTTCAACAGGCCTATCGGGCCTAAAGAAGCACCACGGTTATTAGAATATAACTTTAATGTTGATGTTGCTACCATCATATCGGCTATCGGACGCATCAAAGACACCAAATAGCCTCAACACCTACAATCCAACCCAGCCCAAAGGGATCTGAACTAGATATGCAAATGTCATGGTACGCACGGCCACAGAACAGATGATTGCCGATAGTTGAGGGATGAGGTAGCCTTGTTATTAAACAACGGGCATCTTCCAGAATTCCTGAGCGATCGAGCAACAACAACAATAACCCAGTATGGTCCCACAAGTGGGGTCTGGGAAGGGTAGGATGTAAACAGCCTTACCCCTACCTTGGAAGGGCAGAAATACTGTTTCCGATAGACCCTCGGCTACAGAAGGTGAGAGAATCCCTGGTAGCAAGTAATAACAAAACAATAATTAGAAAACTAAATCGGGGATAGCAACAGGTAATATGAAAGGGGTACTGATAATAAGTAGCAGCAAGATAACATATTCAGAAAACGAATTCCAAGGCAGCGGACGAGAATATGAACAAAGTACTGCTAACAAACTACGAGATTACCAATGGCAAGTAACAACGAAACGAGACATGCGAATATAGAAAACTAAGGGAAAAAAGGGTACCGAACTAGCGCTAATACTATCGAGCTAGAGAAGATAAAGGGAGATGGACAACTACCTACTAACCTTCTACCCTAATCTTCAACCTCCACACCCTTCTATCTAGAGTCATGTCCTCGGTTAGTTTAAATAGCGCCATGTTCCTCTTGATCACCTTTCCTCAAGACTTCTTTGGCCTACCTCTACCCCTCCTCACACCTCCTATGGCCAACCCCTCACATCTCCTGACAGGGGCATCTATGCTTCTCCTCTTAACATGCCTGAACCACCTCAACCTTGTTTCACGCATCTTTGCCTCCACAGGGGCCATTCCCACCTTGTCTCGAATAACTTCATTCCTAATTCTATCCAACCTAGTATGCCCACACATCTATCTCAACATCCTCATTTTCGCTACCCTCATTTGTTGGACATGAGAGGTTTGACTGGCCAACACTCTGCCCCATACAACATAGTCGGTCTAACAACTACCTTGTAGAACTTACCCTTAAGTCTCAACGACACATTCTTATCACACTAGACACCGGAAACGATCCCCAACTTCATCCAGCCTGCTCCTATACGGTGTGTGACATCCTCATCTATCTATCCATCCTTCTGAATTATAGATCCCAGATACTTGAAACTCTCTCTCCTAGAAATGACCTGCGTATCGAGTTTCATCCCCGTCTGCCTCCTGGGTAACACCGCTGAACTTGCACTCCAAGTATTCTGTCTTGGTCCTGCTCAACCTGAAACCCTTAGACTCCAGTGTTTGTCTCCAGACCTCCAACCTCTAGTTAACGCCACCTAGTGTCTCATAAATCAGGACTATGTCATCCGTAAATATCAAGCACCAAGGCACCCACCCTGAATGTGACGTGTCAAAGAATCCAACGCCAAGGAAAACAAAAACGGGCTAAGTGCTGATCCCTGATGCAACCCCATCTCAACCAGAAAGTAATCCGAGTCTCCACTTGTTGTCCTAACCCGTGTCTTAGCTCCATCATACATGTCCTGAATCACTCTAATATACGCTACAGGCACTCCTCTAGCCTCCAAACATCTCCATAAAACCTCTCTGGGGACTTTGTCATAGGCCTTCTCCAGATCAATGAACACCATGTGCAAATCCTTCTTCACCGCCCTAAATTGCTCCACCAATCTCCTCACAATATGAATGGCCTCAGTGGTTGACCATCCCGGCATGAAACCAAACTGGTTCTCGGAAATGGACACACACCTCCTTAACCTTCCTTCAATCACCCTATCTCACACTTTCATCGTATGGCTTAACAAATTGATACCCCTATAGTTGTTGCAGTTTTTGACATCCCCCGTATTCTTGTACAACGGGATCATCGTACTCTGCCTCCATTCTTCGGGCATCTTCTTCGTCCTAAAAATGACGTTAAACAACCCAGCAAGCCATTCCAAGCCCTTCTTACCCACGCTCTTCCAAAATTCCAC
Organism: Nicotiana sylvestris; assembly: GCF_000393655.2. Taxonomy (NCBI): domain Eukaryota; kingdom Viridiplantae; phylum Streptophyta; class Magnoliopsida; order Solanales; family Solanaceae; genus Nicotiana; species Nicotiana sylvestris. The sequence continues at coordinate 179,218,163 of NC_091060.1, read as the reverse complement.
CGGGATCTCGTCTGGCCCCATCGCTATACCCTTACTCATCTTGTGCATAGCCTCTACAACCTCCCCCACTCGTATACGTCTACAGTACCCAAAATCTTGATGCCGCTCCGAGTGCTCCAACTCTCCCAGCACAATGCCCCTATCTCCCTCTTCATTCAAGAGCCTATGAAAGTAAGACTGCCATCTCTGCCTAATCTGTGCCCCCTCCAATAAAACTCTTCCCTCATCATCTTTTATGCATCTCACTTGGTCCAGATCCCGGGCCTTTCGCTCCCTCACCTTCGCTAGTCTGTACAACTTCCTATCCCCGCCTTTATCCCCAATTTATTCGTATAGACGACTAAACGCGGTGGTCTTAGCTGCAGTAACCGCCAACTTCGCCTCCTTCCTAGCCTTCTTATACCCCTCCCTGTTAGCACTCTTCTGCCCCTCGTCGATACTCTCTACTAGCTTCAAATATGTTGCTTTCTTGGCTTCCACTTTCCTCTAAACCTCTTCGTTCCACCACCAGTCCCCTTTATGGCCACCAAAAAACCCTTTGAGACCCCTAACACCTCTCTCGCTGCCCCTATAATGCAATTTGCTGTCATAGACCCCACACAACTGGAATCCCCGCTACTCCTCCAGGCCCTCATAACCAGCAACTTCTCCCCAAACTCCTAGGCCTTTTCCTTAGTCAATGCACCCTACCTGACCCTAGGTATACAAGGTATAACCCTCTTCTTCCTCATCCACCTGATCTCTAATTCCATAATCAAAAGCATATGTTAGGTCATAAGATTCTCACTCGGGATGACCATGCAATCCGTTCATAAACCTCTATCACATTTTCGGAGAAGTAGGTAATCAATCTGGGTCTTGGCCACCGCACTCTAAAAAGTTATCAGGTGCTCCGCCTTTTTCGGGTAATATGAGTTAGCGATCACCAGCTCAAAAGCTTTGGCGTACTCCAGCAGCAAAGTACCTCCACCATTCCTATCTCCAAAATCGAAGCCACCATGCATATCATCATATCCCCTAGACGACCTCCCAATGTGACCGTTAAAATCACCCTTATAATAAGCTTCTCGGTGGACGGTATACCCCGCACCAACCCATCCAACTCTTCCTAGAAGCATTTTTTAACCTCCTCGCCCAAACCCACCTGAGGCACGTAAGCACTAACTGCGTTCAGCGTATACCCTCCCACGACTATCTAAATGGCCATCAACCTATCATTCACCCTCTTAACCTCAACCACTAGCTCCCTTAGATCCTTATCAACTAAAATGCCTACCCCGTTCTTCCCTATCACCCTCCCTAAATACCACTACTTAAAACCATCCACCTCCTGAGCCCTATTCCCCACCTATCTAGTCTCTTGGACACAAGCTATGTTAATCTTCCTCTTATGGAGTATCCTTGCTAACTCTATAGACTTTCCAGTTAGAGTCCCTATGTTCCATGACCCCACTCTCAGCCTAGAAGGTGCATTACCCCCCTTCCACCCTTACTCCCTACCCCCGCTCCGCTCGCTCCCCCCGAGGACATGCCCTCACTCTATCATAACTCGGCGCGGCCACTAGACCAACACAAAGCTACAAAAGGGTAGACTAGAAAGGAATAAACTCAACGAAAACCTACCGGTACACAAGGTGCTAATAAGGGATCCAACTAAGCAGAGACCAACTATATATCGGCTATAACACTAAGTAGAAAGACAGAGACCGATATAAGCAGACAAGTCTAATTAAAAAAATTAAACAATATACTATGGATGTCAAGGATACCGACAAGCAAAAATGAAAAAATAAAATAAAAAAATAAACTACAAAATAAACTAAATAGAACCTACAGGTACACAAGGTACTAGTAAGGGACCCGACTAAGCAGGGACCAACAATGTATCGACTATAACACTAAGGGGAAAGACAGAGACTGAATAAGCAGACAAGTCTAACTAAATATAATTTAAACAAGATACTATGGATGTCAAGGATACCCGCAAGCAAAAATGGAAATTAACAATGAAAAAAATTAAATTAAATAAAATACCAATATCACGAATACAATCTATAGAATGAAAGAACCTAGAGAAAGTTTTCCTGAAGTTTATCGGAACCGGTAGTTCTGCTACATCCCGCCGGAAAGCTGAACGGGAGTCGCCAGAAGTAATGTAACTTGCCGAAAATCCTCGCCGGAAAAATATTGCACCTGTCCAAAAAATAGAACACACCCACCCACACAAGGCGGGAGAGAGAAGGAAAAAAGAGAGAGCGAGGAAGAAGAAGATGGAGTAGGGGTCGCCGAAAAATGCAGAACGGGAAGAGTCACCGGAAAACAAGGGTTTCCGGACTTGATGCAACTCTCTTGCACATGCACGTCCCGATCCCGACAACGAGAAGGACCAGAAGCAACTAGAAAAAAAGATAAAGAGAAAAAGAGGAGAGAGAAAGAGAAAGAGAGGGAGAGAGGGGACGGAAGAGAGGAGGGAACTTACATGTTCCTGCACATGCGGCAACGACGGCGAAGCAGCAAGATGCCAGAGTGACGCTGCTGTGTTACCGTTGCGGTGTGTGGGGTGTGGGGGAAGGGATTGGAACGTTGGCAGGGGACGTTAGAAGGGGGAGAGAGAAAAGTCAGTCACGATAACGTACTTCTTCCAACTATACTACTCAACCACCAAACCCCGATCGAGCCAAAAATCATTTTAGAAATAGGGATTCTAATAAACAGACCGAACAAGAAGAATCTCAACACATTATTAACATGATCATTTGTAGGGTCGATGTTCCTCAAGGGCCAATGTTAAAGCACACCAAAGTATCTATCACAAGGGAAAAATGGACTCGAGATTACATACCAGAAGGAACTTTGTCTTTCAATGATGAGGACGCAGAAAGGATCGTGCAACCCCACTAAGATGCATTGGTAATATCTAAACTCATAAATAAATCTCGAGTTAAGTGTGTGTTAATTGATCAAGGTAGCTCGGCCAACATCATCTGATCGAGGGTTATAGAACAACTTGGCCTACAAGATCAAATCATGCCTGTAGCTCGAGTTCTAAACAAATTCAACATGGAATGTCAAACCACTAAGGGAGAGATAACATTACTAGTGAATGCCGTTGGGACCATCCAGGAAACCAAGTTTTATGTGATCGAAGGAGACATGAGGTAAAATGCCCTGTTCGAGAGGCCATGGATCCACAACATGAGAGCATTGCCCTCGACTCTTCACCAAGTGTTAAAGTTCCCAACGCTAGGTGGGATTAAAACAATCTAGGGGAACAACCAGTCGCAAAGGAAATATTTGCAGTCAAAGAAGTGATTCTGATATCAACACTCGCAACATCAAAGGAACCAAGATCGGATATAAAGCAACATGCTAAATAGCAATTATCGACATTGGCTATGACCCAATCGGATAAACAAGGGACTGATGAGGACGATGAAGTTCGACAGATCTTTTATAGTCCCTGATGATTCTGATGCCCCAAAATCAACGGTCGAGGAGCTGGAACAGGTCATGTTGATCGAACATCTACCCGATCAGAAGGTATACCTAGGCACGGGGTTAACTCCCAAGCTCAGGAAAAAACTTATTCAATTTCTTATAGCTAACATAGATTTTTTGCTTGGTCCCATCTTGATATGACATGGATCCCACCGGAGATAACCACTCACAAGTTAAGCCAAGATCCGAAATTTCACCCTGTCAAGTAGAAGAGGAGACCCCAGTCCGAGGTCAAACACGCTTTCATCAAGGATGAGGTATATAAACTCCTTAAAATAGGATCAATTTGGGAGGTGAAATACCCAGATTGGTTAGCAAACATAGTGGTAGTCCCTAAAAAGGGGAACAAATTGAGAATGTGTGTACACTATAAGGATTTGAATAAGGCGTGTCCCAAAGATTCTTTCCCTTTGCCCAACATTGATCGCATGATTGATGCCACAGTCGGCCACGAGATCCTTAGTTTTCTCGACAACTATTCCAGGTACAACCAAATATGGATAAAACTGGATGATCAGGAAAAACCTCCTTCATCACTAAGTACAACACATACTGCTATAACATAATGCCATTCGGATTAAAAAATTCTGGTGCCACTTATCAACGCCTAGTAAACCGGATGTTCGAGGAATAAATAGGAAAATCAATAGAAGTTTACATTGACGATATGTTGGTTAAGTCTCTGCGAGCAAAGGGACTTTTAAAACATTTTGCAGGATACCTTCAGTATATTGAAGAAATACAATATGAAGCTGAACCCAGAGAAGTGTGCGTTCGGAGTCGGATTAGGTAAATTCCTCGGGTTCATGGTATCCAACCGGAGAATTGAGATCAACCCCGACAAGATCAAAGCCATCAAAGATATCACAGTGGTGGACAACGTAAAGGCCAAGCAAAGGTTAACCGGGTGCATAGCCGCCCTAGGGCGATTCATCTCGAGGTCCTTCGATAAGAGTCACCGATTCTTTTCACAGTTGAAAAAAGAAGAATAACTTATCATAGACCTCCAAATGCCAATGGGCCTTGGAGTAGCTCAAACAGTATCTATTAAGCCTACCGTCGCTTCACATTACGAAGATAGACGAACAACTATACCTATACCTGGAAATATCGGAGATAGCGGTAAGTGGAGTCCTAGTCCGGGAAGAGCAAGGCATGCAATTTCCAATTTACTATGTTAGCAGGACTCTAAGTTAGGCCGAAACTAGGTACCCTTACCTAAAAAAATTGGCACTCGCTTTGCTAAGTGCCTTTAGGAAGCTGAAACCGTATTTTCAATGTCATCCTATATGTGTTGTGACTACTTACCCATTGCAAAATATAATGCATAAACTCGAGCTCTCAAGTCATTTGGCCAAATGGACCGTGGAAATCAGCGGGTACGATATTGAATATCGACCCCGAACAACCATTAAATCTCAAATTTTGGCAGATTTTGTGGCTGACCTTACACCAGCCCTAATACCCAAGGTCGAAAAAGAGTTGTTGGTAAACTTGGGGACCCCTTCGAGGATCTGGACCCCGTTTACGGATGGCGCCTCAAACGTAAAAGGGCCCGTACTTGGCATCGTATTGAATCCACCAATAGGTAATGCAGTTAGACAATCCATTAGAACTGTGAAATTAACTAACAACGAGGCCAAATATGAGGCCATGATTGCAGGTTTCGAACTAGCCAAAAACTTGGGAGCGAAGGTGATCGAAGCTAAGTGCGGCTCCCTCCTTGTGGTAAACCAAGTTAATAGGACATTCGAGGTCAGAGAAGAATGAATGCAAAGGTACCTGGACTAGTTGCAAGTGACATTACATCGGTTCAAGGAGTGGACATTGTAACACGTATCTCGGGATCAAAATAGCAAGGTCGATGCCCTTGCTAACTTAGGATCGTCGGTCGAGGACGACGAGCTCAACTCGGGGGCAGTCGTACAACTCATGAGATCGGTAGTGGAAGAAGGTCACGCCGAAATAAACTCTACAAGCTTGACTTGGAATTGGAGAAACAAATATGTAGAATATTTGAAGACTGGGAAACTGCCCTCGAACCCCAAAAAATTGAGGACCCTAAAGGCAACATGATTTAGCTTGTTCGAAGACGGAACCTTGTTCAGAAGAACGTTCGATGGCCCACTAGCAATATGTCTAGGACCAGGAGATACCGAGTACATTTTGAGGGAAGTTCACGAGGGCACCTACGGAAATCATTCAAGCGACAAATCATTGGTTCGAAAGGTAATCAGAGCCGGCTATTACTGGATCGACATGGAAAAAGACGCGAAGGAGTTTGTATGAAAATGTGATGAATGCCAAAGACATGCTCCGATGATTCATTAACCCGAGGAGCTGCTGCATTCAGTTTTGTCACCATAGCCATTCATGAAGTGGGGAATGGACATTGTTGGCCCTCTTTCATGGGAGCCCGGTAAGGCTCAATTTATATTGTTTGTGAATGAATAGTCCATGCATACGAGAAGGTCAGGGAGAAGGAAGTCATTGATTTCATTTGGTACCACATCATATGCCAGTTTGGAATGCCATCCGAGATCGTGCATGACAACAGAAAATAATTTATCGGTAGCAAAATGAGCAAGTTTTTAGAAGATCATAATATCAAAAGGATCCTATCAACACCCTATGTGGGAACCGATAAGAAGAATCGACAAACAAAACTATACTCCAAAACCTCAGAAAGAGGTTAACCGATGCCAAAGGAAAATGGAAGGAAATCCTGCCTGAAGTCCTATGGTCATACCATACGACCTCGAAGTCACAGTACCGGGGCTACCCCGTTCTCACTAGTTTATGGCGCCGAAACTCTGATATCGATCAAAGTCAGAGAACCAAGTCTCAGGTTTTGATATGCGACCAAAGAATCGAATGACAAGGCCATGAGTACGAGTCTGGAACTATTAGATGAAAGGCAAGAAGCCGCCCTTGTCCGATTGGCCGCCCAAAAACAGCAGGTCAAGAGATAATAAAATCGAAGGGCCAACCTTCGACACTTCAATACCGGGGACTTAGTACTAAGGAAGGCCACACTGAACACCCGAAACTCGAACAAAGAGAAGTTGGGGCCGAACTGGGAAGTACTGTACCAAATTCTCGAAATCACCGAAAAAGGATCGTACAAACTTAGGGCAATGAACAACTACTGAATAACTGGAACATAACTCACTTGAATCGATACTACTGCTAATGTACGTCCCCATTCATTTCCTTTTTATTTATTTTTGAACTAACATGTGCAGGTAACCAACAAGAAGCAAAATAGATTTTTAGGTCTGAAAGCACGTGTTGCACTATTTTTCCCTTGAACCGATTTTGTCCCAAATAGGTATTCCACCAAGGTTTTTAACGAGGCAACAATGCAACAACAACAACAACAACAACAATAACCCAGTATAATCCCACAAGTGGGGTCTGGGGAGGGTAATATGTACGCAGACCTTACCCCTACCCCGAAGTGTAGAGAGGCTGTTTCCAGGAGACCCTCGGCTAAAAAAAAAAGTAACAGGAGCCGATATATTAGTACCATAAAAATGCATAATAAAATAACAACAATGGATCATGCTAAATTAGAATAGAAGGTCGTTCTTGAACCAATGTTAAAGATTGCATCAATAGTATCCATGCCTTCTTTCTATGATCAACCTCAAATGCTAGGGGAAATTATCCTCGGATATTGACTTTAGCAAGGAAAGAAACTTCGTGATTGAATGGTCTTTATAGATAGGATTTATTGAAAGGTCCAAATGGTCAAATGAACCGTGCCCGCGTAGACTGCTCGAGCCCTAGAACAAAGCATGTACACATGTATAACTATTATGCACAAGAATAAAAACAAGTCTCTTCCTTGCGATAAATATTTTGTCCTTTATTTTTTTATTTTTTGCATTTCTCAAGAAATTTCCTACATCTGATCCCCTAAAGGTGTCGATCCCAAGGGCCACCTTAACTCGAGTTTGAACAATCACTGTTACCCAGGGACTGCCGCCAGAGAACAAACTCGGACGGTCCGGGCTATCAAGGCTTGAGGGCACAAGACGGGGGACTATTATCCTAGACAAGTCCGGAAAACTCAGGGTGAAGCACCCGAACTAAAGAGGCTATGGCCAAATTTTAATGGCTCAGAGATGTCTGACACTCGTAACAAAAACAACAAGGACTTAAAATTTTCTAACCAGTTCTAAAAGCTACCCTCGACAAGCTATAATCTAAAAAAGTATCAGTACTTGGGGAATTTTTTTTGGTCACATCGAAACCCCACGATGCCTTAAAAATAAAATAATGTTGAAGGCAGGCTTGTTCGAACCTCCGAGAATAACCTAACTATTTCATGCTAAGGCATTTAATATTTGCAAATATAAAATGACAAAGAAAAGGAAAAAACTCCGAAATTGCTGAAGGGGAAAATGCTTTATATACATATCAAAAGATTTTTACATGGGCCAAAACGACCTCGATACAAAATTTTAAAGAGTCCAAGCGGCCTCAACCAAAAGTTAATACGAAAAACAAAAAACAAAAGCATTTGCAAAGAGCCTACGTGGCCACATCTTCGCTGGGGAAGCCTCGTCATCCTCGGGGTCTCCTCCACCCTCAAACTCGCCCAAATCCTCAGAATCTTCATCATCTTCGGGATAGGCCACTTTTTTGGCCTCGACTTTGAGCTCCTTGGCACTCTCAATCTCAGCTGATAAGTCGAAATCCCGAGCATGGATTTCCTCGAGGGCCTCCCTTCGAGATTACCGCTTTGCATACTCGATGATATCCTTTGCTCGAACTTGAGCCGTGATCTCATACAAGTTCGCACCTCTATTTGAGGTTATGAAATGGTCGATTGCAATAGTAATACCCAACAAGGAGTTGGAGTCGAATTCCACAGGGAGCTATACGTAGGATTTCAGAGTATAGATTGTAGTGTATGAGTATGAACTATCTCTATTTGCACTTCCACAAATTGGTGTTTGTTCTATGTCTATTCTAATCTAAGATTGCAAAATTAAGAAATGAAACTAAGAAATTGTTTTGTTTTTCCAGTAATATAAAAGGCCTAGGGCTATGACCTTCACCTAAGTGTTTGCCTACCGGGTTGTAAACTTTAAAGCTTGTTTTAGTGGTCAGGATGTATTATAGCTATCAACACTTGAGTACCCACTCAATACCTCTCTGTCAGAGAGTGATTTTACCCAATTTGGCATTCTCAAGTCCAAATGGGTATTGAACAAAGCGGTTGATACAAAGCTCAGGTCGGGTTTTACTATCTCTAGGTTCATCCCTTTAATTGGGACTATCAATCTCTTGATTTACCCAATTTCTTGTTAGCCAAGTTTTCTAGAATAAGTCTATCTTTCTCAAGTATCAAATAGGCATGAACTAATATTTGCAACCATTAATTCTACAAGAAAAAGCAAGAACAAGGCTAAATAGTAAACACCCAACCATAAACAGAAAATAAAATACCTATTAAGATTACACTCTAGGGTTGGGTCACAACCCTAGTGAAAATTTAGCTACTCATGCTTAAGATAGAAGAACTAGAAGAAGAATTGATAATTAAACTCATATTGCAAATTTAAAATGAGAAAATCTATGTTAAAATAACTCAAAAGATGAAAAACTACTAAAAGGAGTAAAAAGAAACGACTACTGTAGCTGTTGATGTCAAAACTTGACCTAAAAAAGTGAAACTCTTCTATTTATACAGAGCTGGAATTTTCGGACAAAAATGTCCTTTCGGAGGTTCTACGGCCATACAATTCCATGTGTGATCCGCACTTTACTTCAACCTGACAGGATTGGAAACTTGCGACCACATAATTCTGAACTGTCATCGCACTTCTCTCTTTTTGTGGTCTGCACATTTTTGAGTGCGGCCACACATGGCTCTGCTGCGGACCGCAAATATGACTGCGGTCGCATAGCTGATCTGAGATGCAGGTTCTCTGAGCTTTTGCTCTTGCCCAGTTTCTGCGGCTGCATATTTCATGTGCGGACCACACTTTGCGTAGATCTCTGATATGATTTTCTTCACAATCTGTGGCAGCAGATGATAATCAGCGGTCCGCACTTTAAGCTTCTATGTTTGTTTTTGTCCTTGACAAACAAACTTCAGAGAGTTTGCATTTTTCCATCTCAAGTTGTGCGGTCCACACAAGAATTGTGCGGTCATAGTTGCCTTATAATATAGTATTCAAAATTGTGCGGTCCACATTTTTTCCATACTTAGCCAATTATTCTTAGCACAGTTCCTGTAAATCACACTTATTCCTGCAACACACTTCAAATCCAGTTAGCACAAAATAAGACCTCTCTAAAGAAGAAGAAAAGAAAAAAAAAGAAAAAGAAACATGGGTTGACTCCTAAGAAGCACTTGATTTAACGTCCCGGAACGACGTATGTTACCATCACTTGTAATGAATTACTACCACGACGTGGCTATCACCAACTTTTCCCAGATAATGCTTCACCCGGTAACCATTGACTCTAAACACCTCATCATTTTTATTCTTCAAATCCAATGCACCAAAGGGTGTCATACCACAACCTCAAATGGGCCACTACATTTAGACTTTAATTTTTCGGGAAACATTCGTAACTGAAAATTGAACAACAATACAAGATCACCTTCTTTAAACTCTTTGTTCCAAATGTACTTGTCATGAAGGTATTTTATCTTCTATTTGTATAAGGACGAGCTTGTGCATGCATGGTATCGGAACTCATCCAACTCACTTAAATGTGCCACCCTTAAGTTGGCGGAGACATCCCACTCAAGATTCAACTTCTTTAATCCCACATGGTTTTGTGCTCAAGTTCCACCGGAAGATGACAAGCTTTTCTGAATACCAACTGGTATGGAGACATTCCAATAGGTTCTTTGTAAGCCATCCTATAAGCCCATGAAGCATCATCAAGTTTCTTGAACCAATCCGTCCGGTTAGCAATCACTGTTTTGGACGAAATACTCTTTATCTCCCAGTTGGAGACTTCCACTTGACCGCTTGCTTGTGGATGATAGGGAGTCGTGGCTTTATAAGTGACACCATACTTGGTGAGTAAGGTATTGAAAGTTTTGTTGCAAAAATGCGACCCCCATCACTTATGATAGCCCTTGGAGTACCAAATTTTGTGAAAATATTCTTCTTCAGAAACGCCACCACACTCCTCGCTTCATTGTTAGGTAAAGCAATGGCTTCAACCCAATTGGACACATAATTAACCGCGACCAAGATGTAGGTGTTTACATAAGAACTCACAAAAGGACCCATGAAGTCAATAGCCCACACATCGAAACTATCAATCTCCAAAATAGTGGTGAGGGGCATTTTATTTTTCTTTGAGATTCTACCAGCCCTTTGACATTCATCACAATGCTTGCATCCTTGTATAGAGTGGGTCAATAGAAGCCGCAACTTAGAACTTTGGCCGCTGTTCTTGCTCCACCATGGTAACCACCATACGACGAAGAATGACAAACCCCAAGAATTTTACATCGTTACTCCTCCGGTACGCATCTTCTAATCACTCCATCTGTACAAGTCCGAAAAAGGTACGGTTCATCCCAATAATAGTATTGACAATCCCGTTTGAGCTTCTTCCTTTAGTTTGAAGAGACCTCATCCGGGATGATGCCACTTATAAGAAAATTTGCTAGATCCGCGAACCATGACACCTCTTTCATTGAAATAGGCAAAAGTTGCTCATCGGGGAAGGATTCATTGATTTCAAGGTCATCATGCGGCCTCCCCTCCTTCTCCAAACGAGACAAATGGTCCACCACTTGGTTTTCACTTCCCTTTTTATCTTGGATGTCTATATCAAACTCTTGCAACAAAAGCACCCATCTCATCAAACAGGATTTGGAATCTTTCTTGCTCATAAGATAACAAAGTCCCGTATGATCCGTATGGACAATCACTTTTGCACCCATCAAGTACGGGCGGAACTTATCAATAGCAAACACAATGGCAAAAAGCTCTTTCTATGTAACAGTGTAGTTGACTTGGTCACTATTCATGGTCTTACTTGCATAATAGACCGGATGGAAAATCTTATTGATGTGTTGCCCCAAAATAGCCCCTACCACTACATCACTTGCATAACACATGAGCTCAAAAGGAACACTCCAATTTGGAGTGGTGATAATGGGATTAGTAGTCAACTTGAACTTTAGCAATTTAAAAACTCTCATGCAATCATCATTGAAATGGAACTTAGCATCTTTATCCAAAAACTTGCACAATGGGTTGACCACTTTAGAGAAATACTTGATGAAACGCTGGTAAAATCCTGCGTGACCTAAGAAACTCCGCACGCCTTTCACCGAAGTTGGAGGTGGAAGTTTAGAAATTACCTCAATCTTTGCCTTGTCAACTTCAATGCATTCTCTGAGATCTTATGGCCAAGGACAATGCCTTCCTCGACCATGAAATGACATTAATCCCAATTGCGCACCAAGTTTGTTTCTTCACATCTTGCTAACACTTTATCTAAGTTTGTGAGACAATCATCAAAAGAATTCCCGACCACCGAGAATTCATCCATGAAGACTTCAAGGTAATCCTCCACTATGTTCGTGAAGATCACCATCATACACCTTTGAAAAGTCGTCGGTGCATTGCACAACCCAAATGGCATCCGCGAGAAGGAGAATGTACCATAAGGACATATAAAAGTAGTTTTATCTTGATCCTCTAGAGCAATAAGAATTTGGTTGTAGCCGGAATATCCATCAAAGAAACAATAGAAAGCACGACCGGCCAATCTATCAAGCATTTACTCTAGGAAGGGAAGCGAAAAATGGTCCTTCTTTGTGATTTTGTTGAGCTTACGATAGTCCATAAACACTCTCCACCCGATCACCATTCTTGTAGGAATCAACTCATTCTTATCATCGGCGACCACCGTCATGCCCCCTTTCTTTGGGACACATTGAACCAAGAAGTCCACGAACTAGCGGAAATGGGATAGACAACCCCGACATCCAACCACTTGATGATCCCCTTTTTGACAACCTCTTGCATGGCTTCATTGAGTCTCTTTTGATGTTCAATAGATGGTTTGGCACCTTCCTCCAATTTAATCTTGTGCATGAAAAAGGCGGGGCTTATCCCCTGAATATCCACCAATGTCTATCCAATAGCCTTCTTCCTCTTTTGTAGCACTGCCAATGTAGAGTCTACCTGCACGTTAGTCAAACAAGAGGAAAGATTAACCGGTAAAGTAGAAGAAGGACTAAGAAATTCATACCGAAGATGCGGAGGCAATGGTTTCTACTCCAAGATGGGAGGCTCCTTAATTGAAGGCTTTGTTGGAGGAGTTGTTCTATTTTCAAGATCCAAGGATAATTTATGGGGCTCATTAGTGTATGACCCCATTACTTGCAAAGAGTTCACACATTCCACGAAGCCCTAATCTCTTCATCATCAAAGTTGAGCAAGACGGACTCCAATGTATCATCAATATTCATCACAGCACTTGATTCATCCACAATCACATCGGTCACCAAGTCCACGAAAGAGCACACCTCATTGATATTGGGTTGCCTCATAGACTTACACATATGGAAAACCACTTTTTCATCACTAACCCAGAAGTAAGTTCTCCAGCTTCAACATCAACTAGAGCCTTCCCCGTAGAAAGGAAAGGTCTCCCAAGAATAATTGGTACCTCATAGTCAACCTCACAATCAAGAATGACAAAATCTGCCGGAAGAATGGATTTATCAACATGAACCAATACATCCTCAATCACTCCCAATGGTCTCTTCATGGTACGATCGACCATTTGTAATATCATAGATGTGGGTCTTGGTTGCCCAATTCCCAAAGTCTTGAAAACCGAATAGGGCATCAAATTGATACTTGCCTCAACATCACAAAGAGCTTTAGCAAACTCGCCACTTCCAATTATACAAGGTATTGTAAAAGCACCGGGATCTTCAAGTTTGGGAGCCATTGAATACACAATTGCACTCACTTGATTAGTCATTTTTATAGTTTCACAATTAATCGACCGCTTCTTTGTCACCAAATCCTTCATAAACTTTGCATAACCGGGCATTTTCTTAAAGGTTTCAAACAATGGCACATTGATTGACATACTCTTCATCATGTCAATGAACCTTTTGAATTGATTTTCGCCATTTTTCTTGGAAAACCTTTGAGGATATGGAGGAGGAGGCCTAGGCATTGGCGCCTTAGCCTTTTGCACTACCGGTTCCAGTATGTGCATAATGTGATCCCTAGATGGGTTCATTTCCTCTTGAGTCTCTTATACATTGTCATCAATATCAATCCGCAGTTCATCATTTGCTTGCACCATATTGTTCGGGGTCTCATCTTCTTGTACCACTTGCTCATCATCCACAAGTTTCCTTTGACTTGAGATGGGTACATCCCTACCTTTTCCACTCCTTGTAGTAACGTCCATGGCATGTCCCGTGTTGTTCCCACCCTTTGGATTCACCACTGTGTCACTTGTTGGTGCTCCCTTAGGACGAGTGTTTAGATCTTGAGAGATTTGCCCCATTTGAATTTTCAAGTTGTGAGTTGATGTGTTGTGTGAGGCTAGTTGGGCATCGGAGTCGACATTCTTTTCTATCATTTGTTTGAATATACTCTCAATTCATCCCATCTCATTGTTGGAAGAACTTGGACCATGGGAAGGATAATGAAGTGGGTTGCTCAATTGTTGATACATCGGGGGCCTTTGAAAACCCGACCCCCGATTGCCTTGATTATTGTTCTATCCCCCCTTGTTGTTGCCTCCCCAATATCCTTGGTTGTTGCCACTCCAATTGCCTTAGTTATTTCCACCACTCCTATTGCCTTAGTTATTTCCACCACTCCAATTTCTTTGGTTGTTATTTTTATTCCAATTCCCTTGGTTGTTGCCACCACTTCAATTACCTTGATTACCTTGAGGTCGCCATTGTTATTGATTCAGGCCTTGAGAGTTGTTTCTTGGCCCGTGAAAGTTGTTCACGTATTGCACTTCCTCATCTTATTCATTGTAAAATTCATCTTGGTCAAACCTACTATCTTCTTGCACATAATTCTTCACACGGTTTTGCACTTGTGGACCCTTAGGCCTTCTTTTGTTTGCCATCATACTAACTCCCTCCATGGCATTGACTTGCTTAGGACTTTGCACTTGTTAAAGTTGAGCCTTGGCTAATTGATCATTGTGGTGGTCAACTCGGCAATGGCTTGCCCATGATCATGCAATTATTTATGTAGGTGAATCAAGTTCGGATCACCTTGAGGAACATTTACTCTGCTTTGCCATGCCGATGAAGTATCTGCCATTTCATCTAAGATCTCACAAGCTTTCGCATATGGTGTTGTCATGAAATTTCTACCAGAAAGTTGATTAACCACGCATTGATTAGTTGTATTGATCACCCGATAGAAATTTGTTGAATCATAGCCTCCTTCATATCATTATTGGGTTACTCTTTGACCATTGTTCGGTACCTCGCCCATATTTCACGCAACAACTTATTAGGCGCTTGTTTGAATGGTAGAATCTCGTCTCTAAGAGTAGCCATATGCCCGGGAGAAAAGAACTTAGAAATAAATTTCTCCGCCAATTCATCCCATGTATGGATGGAATGGTTTGGCAGTCTCTCTAACCAATCCAAGGTTTTCCCTCGTAGAGAGAAAGGAAATAGCCTCAACCTTAAAGCATCCTTGGAGACGTTTTTCTGTTTACTCCTCCAATAAGTGTCCACAAACCCCTTCAAGTATTTGTATGAATTTTGACTCGGAGCCCCGATGAAGAATCCCTATTGCTCTAGCAATGTGAGAATTGCATTCATGATTTGAAAGTTGTCCGCCCTAATACGGGGTGGGACTATGGCACATGCATACCCTTCATTCAACAACACCCAGTGTGGAGAAGCTCTTGGTGGAGGTGGAGATGGAATTAGGATGTTGTCTTGAGGCGCTCAGCCTCTTCTATTTGCTTGAGGATCAAGAGGAACCTCTTCAACTTGGTCATCATCAACGTCCACATCCCTCAAAGGCATGTTTTCGAGTTGATCATTATTGAGGGCCATTGTTGCACCTACAATTAATTCACAAAAATCAGTAACACGGAAGGAAAAGAAGACAATTCACACATAAAACCAAATATATAGCCAAATCCATATTTAGCTCCCTAGCTACGATGCCAAAAATTGATCTTGTCCAAGTTCACACCTCTATTTTAGGTTATAAAATGGTCGATTGTAATAGTAATACCCAACAAGGAGTCGGGGTCGAATTCCACAGGGAGCTATACGTAGGATTTAGAGTATAGATTGCAATGTATGAGTATCAGTGGCGAAGACAGAAATGTTTCCAAGGGTGTTCAAACTTGAAAGAAGTAGAAAAAAATTCCGACAAAGGGTGTTCAATATAGGTTTTATATATCTAAAATTAATATTTTACTTATATACACAGTGTAATTTTTTGTAATTTTTCAGCGAAAGGTGGTCAGTTGACCACCCTTTGCTAAAGGTGGCTTCGCCCATGATGAGTATGAACTATCTCTATTTGTACTTCCACAAATTGGTATTTGTTCTATGTCTATTCTAATCTAAGATTGCAAGATTAAGAAATGAAACTAGGAAATTGTTTTTGTTTTTTTTTCAAGCGATATAAATGGCCTAGGGTTATGACCTTCACATAGGTGTTTACCTAACGGGTTGTAAACTCTAAAGCTTATTTTACTGGTTAGGGTGTATTATAGTTATCAACACTTGAGTACCCACTTAATACCTCTCGGTCAGGAAGTGATTTTGCCCAATTTGACGTTCTCAAGTCCAAATGGGTATTGAACAAAGCGATTTATACAAAGCTCAAGTCGGGTTTTACTATCTCTAGGTTCAACCCTTTAATTCGTACTACCAATCTCTTGATTTACCCAATTTCTTGTTAGCCAAGTTTTCCTAGACTAAGTCTCTCTTTCTCAAGTAGAGACCAGGTCAAATCGGCATGAACTAATGTTTGCAACCATTAATTCTACAAGAAAAAGCAAGAACAAGGCTAAATAGTAAAAGCCCAACCATGAACAAACAATAAATCAAACACCTATTAAGATTACACTCTAGGGTTGGGTCACAACCCTAGTGAAAATCTAGATACTCATGCTTAAGATAGAAGAAATAGAAGAAAAATTGTTAATTAAACTCATATTGTAAATTTAAAATGAGAAAATCTATGTTAAAATAACTCAAAAGATGAAAAACTACTAAAAGGAGTAAAGAGAAACGACTACTGTATCTGTTGATGTCAAAATTTTACCTAAAAAAGTGAAATTTTTCTATTTATACACAGCTGGAATTTTCGGACAAAAATGCCCTTTCGGAGGTTCTGCGGTCGTACAATTCTACGTGCGATCCGCACTTTACTTAGGCCTGACAGGATTGGAAACTTGCAGCCGCATAATTCTGAAGTACAACGGTACTTCTCTCTTTCTGCGGTCCGTACATTTTTGAGTGCGGCCGCACATGGCTCTTCTGCGGACCGCACAAATGTGACTGCGGCCGCATAGCTGATCTTTTGCGGCCGCCCAATAATTGTGCGGTCCGCACTTCTATTGAACTTGAGATGCAGGTTCTCTGAACTTTTTCTCTTGCCCAGATTCTGCAGCCGCACATTTCATGTGCGGACCGCACTTTGCACAGATCTCTGATATGATTTTCTTCATAATTTGCGGTCCACACTTTAAGCTTTTGTGTCTTTTTTTGTCCTTGAGTTTAGATCACTCCTTCTTGAGCGATCAGTCCCCTCCCCCTCCCCCGAAAGAATCGGGGACTGTATAGGCATAATAGGTGGTCAACGGTGAACAAGCATCCGTCGATCTTTCTCAAAAAGAACCGGAGAAGGATGATGATTCTCCAAAACGAAGGGTGGATCTGACCAAGGCCCACCTTATACCTTTCGCAGAAATGGATGATTACCGGGTCCAACGAGCCCAGCAAAAAGGGATAAGTGTAAACAATTAAGTATCCCTCGATGTGGGTAGTGGGGACCGAGAACCACCACGTCTTTGCCGACCTATTGACAATCCCTTTTAATTGTGGGGAGAATTTGTTTAGTGATCGAATAGATTTACCTCGAGACCTTCTCACCCCGGCCCGGTACGGCTGAAGGTTTTTCAACCTTAAAATCTGCAGTCATCGAGCACCCGCCAGGAATGAACGTGCTAAGAGGAGGTTCCGCCACTGGTTCTTCGCCTGTCGGCCGTGATGTAGAAGCAATTTCTTTTTGGGGGACTATTTTTAAAGTCTTCACATTTTCTTTTAAATGGAGGGTAAAATATGAAAAGAGGAAGTTAAAAGGATACACTTGATGGTTTGTAACGAAGACAAGCAAAAGTTCTTACAAAGATCTCAAGAAATCATGATACAAGTGATAGAAAATGTGGAAATTTCTAAGGAACAAGAGTAGAGAAGGTTTGAATGTAAAGTTTGAATGAATGAAGAAGGGGTTATTTATAGCTTTCAAATGACGGTTCAAATACAGGAGTGGCCGACCAACAAATGACAAGCATTTAATGCCATTAAGACATGACTAACGAGATGTTTCACTCATTTTATCATTTCTGACGCAGAGTACTGAGGTAAGAATCGACAGCTCATATTGTTTCTCGTCGTTTACTCTCTGAAAAATGAGTGAACTATCTATATATGGTCGAAATAAAACTCGTCTACTATACGAGAGATCGGGCTCGGAACATGAGGAGTTGGAGATCGACCCCAAGACCTATCGAGATGGAACACAAGGTTAGAATGTCCGTCCTCGAGAACATTATATCCATGATCCCAGAATCGACCCCGATCCCAAACGAGCTCGAGAAAACATTGTCAGTGTAACCAACGGAATATAGAAATAACAGAAGGCCGAAATATTCGTGACTGGTCGATTTTTACGGCGGGAATATCGCCACGTATCAATAAGGAATCGACAAATCAGCAAATCAGCAGATTTTTATCTTTTTTAGAATTGTAACCAAAGTAAGACTCCCCTACTATATAAAAGGGGTCTGATTATTTATAAAGAACATTGTTATACACATTCAAAAGCTATATACTGTTATTTTCTTTTTAAAGTTCTTGTTCAATTGTGTCTTGACACTAATCGAAGTACATTTTACTCAAGGATGGCTCACCTCCCAAGGCTGTAACTGTTCAATTCATGGGGTTTGAATTTACTTTATCATACTTCATTTCAATCACAATTTAATTTATTGCTTTGTATCAATTTAATCTACGTATCCTTAAAACCACTTGCAAATTCAATTTTTATCCGATTTTGAGGGTAAACAAAGTTCTAGCTAATCTCTAAATAGCATCCTTGAGAATGACTATCTATGCACTTTCCCTACAAAGGTGCATTGGAACATTCATAAGAAAGTGGCCCAAGTCCAAGGGAAGGGATCTGTGTTACTATGTCCTAGTTAATATTTCTCGTCTTAATGTAGTAGAAATGACACCAAGTAGCCACTTGTAGTCAGTGGTGGGACCAAAATTTTCACTAGGGGGAGAGGGGCCAAAATATAAAGAAATAAACTCATAAGAAGCCAATGGGTGTCAATATATATCATATATATATTTAAATAAATTATTTAACTAAACAATGTAATTTTCCGTAAAGAGGTGTCGGTTGACACCCCTTAAACACATGTGACACCGCCACTGCTTGTAGCATCCTTATTTAAAACATACGGAAAAAGTCCTAATATGCCTTTGTACTATACGAAATTGAGCAAATTTGCCCTTCGTTAATACTTTGGCACATATATGCTCTTACCGTCACATAGCTGGTCTATATATGCCTTTGTACTACACGAAATGGAGCATATTTGTCTTTCGTTAATACTTTAGCCCATATATATCCTTGTTGTCACATAGTTCGTCCATATATGCCCTTTTCGAAACAGAATCCACCCAAACTAATTAGCTCTTTCTTTAACTATACTAAAGTGCATTACAAATACTATTTCCTTTTTATTAGTTTTTTCTTTACCTATCCCTTTTCTTACTTTTTTTTTCTTTTGTTCTATTTTTTTTCCTTTTTCTTCTCCCATATCCAATTTTTCCCATTGCTGATGCCTTCTCTATTTTGGTCACCAATTTCACATGACAAAACTCATAAATTCCTGTTAATTTTTTTATCACAAACCCCACAGGTTCTTCTGACCGGAAGGAATAAAAATTGTCAGAGAAATTTCTACCTTCACCAAATTAATAAAATTAGCACCACCAGAAAAAAAAATCAGTGGTGTTAATTTGGTTAATTTGGTGAAGGTAGAAATTTCTCCAACAATTTTCATCTCCTTCCGGTCAAAAGAATCTATGGGGTTTGTGATAGTAAAATTAGCAGGAATTTATGAGTTTTGTCAAGTGAAATTGGTGACAAAAATAGAGAAGACATCAACAATGGGAAAAGAAAAAAGAAGAAAGAAAAAGGAAAAAAAATAGAAGAAAAGAAAAAAGAAAGGTAAAGAAAAAAATTAAAAAGTACTAATAAAAAGAAAATGGTGTTTGTAATGCACTTTAATATAGTTAACGAAAGAGTTAATTAGTTTGGGTGGATTCCGTTTAGAAAATGGCATATATGGACCAACTATGTGATAACAAGGACATATATGGGCTAAAGTATTAACGAAGGGCAAATGTGCTCCATTTCGTATAGTACAAGGCCATATATGGACCAATTATGTGACGATAAGGACATATATGTACTAATATATTAACGAAGGGAAAATGTGCTCAATTTTATATAGCACAAGTGCATATTAGGACCTTTTTCGTAAAACATATTCAGTTTTTAAAAACTATGTAACATTACCTAATTTTGGCAAACTTCAGATGAACCTTTTGAAGTTGGGCTAGCCAAATCCTAACTTCATATCCGAAGGTGTGAAGTCTGAAAAGTCAGAGAAGAGCCCAACTCTAGACCTGAAGGTCTGAGTTTGAAAACTTCCTTGTACTCTGCCATGATAACTTGAAGTCCGTATCATGGTGAAAAAAAGGTAAGGCAATGATTCTTGTTCAAAAAATAGACCGAACGCCTTTGAATTATTGGTATTCTTGCTCAAAAAACAGACCGAACGCCTTCGAATTATTGGTATTCTTGCTCAAAAAACAGACCGAACGCCTTCGAGTTATTGGCTTGTCCAACCCGGCAGCATTCATGAGTAGCTGGTTCAACTGTCTCTTGGAGATAGGGTCGAGAAGTACCTGTTGCCCCGTCCTTTCTTTCTATCAGTCTAGTTTTCATATCTGTATTTCTGAAGTTGATTCTAAGGTAGCTAAATTATAAAAAATTTGTAAACTTAGGCTATTCTTTAAATTGGTGGTGGTGGTGGTGGTGGTGGTGGTGGTGGTGGTGGTGGGGGGGGGGGGGTTTCCTAAAAACAGCTATTTGTGCACTTCGTCCATTAATATAGCCTACAAGGTTTTTAGAATAAGTGCATAGGGACAATGTTCAACTGCAAGTGTGAAGATATGAAGGGAAAAAAAAAATCCAATTAAATCACACCTGTTTTAATGCCATTTCCAAGAAACAGTCTCACAAGCTAACTGTTGTATATTGGAGTAATGAATGAATTAGATTAAAGGATTGGTACACTGAACCGTACAAACATCTAGCCCCTTGACATGTGAGCTGATCACATTTATCTCAAACGTGTGCAATTGATATAATTTAGATATGACAGGCTTTCAAGATCCTTATTGCTCCCTAAAATAAAAAGGCAGTGCGGTGCACTAAGCATCGGTTATGCGCGGGTTCGGAGAAGGGTCGGACCACAAAGGTCTATTGTACGCAGACTTATTATATATTTTTGTAAGAGGCTATTTCCACAACTCGAACCCATGCCCTCATGATGACATGACAACAATTTTACAAGTTACGCCAAGGCACCCCTTATTGCTCCATGAAATCTCAAAAAACCTGGTTGCTGTGGAATATTAAAGTACGACATTATTAAAAACTAAATACATGGTATGAGACAAAGGCGGAATAGGAGGAGCATTCAGAGGATCAGAGACATGACAACTTGGCTAAACAGTTTAGAATATTACTCTTTGTTTTATTGTCTTTGCAGTTTGTATATAAATAAACTTCCAACATTTTGGTCTAAACCATTCACCAAGAAACAACCTTTCCTCATCCACATTCTTCAAACTCATCAATCTGCACTAGAAAAGTTAAGACAACAGCTTCAAATGGAAAATCAAATGGCGACAAATCTCGTTCGTTCCACGAGCTTGCCTACGATAACTCATCCTCTCATTGCCAGTGCAGAGGAGCAGTTGCAAAGGTTGAAGTCATCCGAAGGAACTTCCTCTTCTTCTCATTCAACAATATGCCAAAAATTGGATGGTCTCAGAAAATTATACGAATGTGTTGACGATGTCCTCCATTTGCCACTTAGCCAACAAGTTCTCTCCTATGAAAAACATGTTAAATTAATGGAACAAGTTTCTAACAGTTCCCTCAAGGTTTTGGATACTTGTAGCATCACTAAAGACGCTTTCTCACAGATGAAAGAACGTGTTCGACTACTCGAATCATCTCTACGTAGAAGAAGAGGTGGAGAATTCAGCTTATCCAATGAAGTCGGCGTGTACATAGCATCTAATAAGAAACTGAACAAAGTGATTTGCAAAGGATTCAGAAATTTGCATAAGAAAGAAAATGATCAGACAATAGTAGTAGAAAACTCTGAACTTACATCATTGGTTAGTTTAATTAAAGGAGTTGAAGATGTTACTCTTATGGTATTGGAGTCAACTTCATCATTCATTTCCCATACAAAGATGATATCAAAACAGAATAGTTGGTCTTTGGTCTCAAAGTTATTGAAGCCAAAGAGAGTTTCATGTGAAGGAATTGATATTGAAATAGAGAAGATAAACATGGAGTTGTTGCTTCTTCTACGAAACGAGAAGATAGATCATTCACAGATACTAAATGCAGCTAAAAAACTGCAGGTATTTGAGTCAAGCATTCAAGAACTGGAGGATGGGTTGGGAGCTATTTTTAGGCTTCTATTGAAAAATAGAGTTTCCCTTCTCAACATTCTCAGTCACTAATTTGTGCTGTGATTAGTATATGGGATTCCAATCTTGTGTATACTATTTTATCCTAGAGAGTGTTAGAAATGTAAAAAATTTGTGTCTTGGATATATAATTTTGTCATATGGAATACAACAAGTGTAACAAATTTTGCCAGCAACTATCCTTCAAAATTATGCAGATAATATTGATCAATAGTCTATTTTATATTTTTGATATCTTCAAACCTTCTCCTTGGAAACAAACTATTGTAGAATTACGGTCAGACCTCTTTATAACAACATCCTTTTATAATAGCCATTCACTATAAAGGTCGAGTTTTTCGGATCCGGGATTTGAAGCTCGTGGGTGCACTTTTGGATTCAGCAAAAATCTGCTTGAATATAGGGTGCCACTACTTATATATTACTATTTTCTAAAGACATACATATATATATGTAGTTTTTGCGGTACTTTACGAGTGATGGTGACCCCTAATTATATAGCATAGGTCCGCCTCTGACAACACTTCACCATAGCAGTCAAAAAATATCAGAACAAACGAGGCTGTTACGTTTGACTAGTTGTATGCTAATACTTATTGCTAAAACATAAAGATCAATTAATTAATGTTTGTCATTTGTTACTGAACTGAAAGGATTCCACTTGTTTCCTCACAAGTAGACCAACGGCACAGTCATTTCTTCTCATTTCTGTGTTATGGCCTGTCTTGCAAAGCTTTTCTGGAAAACTTCAAAAGGTAGTCCAAACGGACCTTCCACTGCAAGTGTGACAATCCTAAAGAAAAAAAATTCCAATTTTATCAGACTTCACATTCGACCTAAGCATGTTATAATGCCATTTCCAAGAAACAGTCGCACAAACTTCCAGACCCCACTCGTGGAATTACACCGAGTTTGTTGTTGTTGTTTGTAGTCGCACAAGCTTACTGTTGCATATAATGAATAGATTCAAGGACTGGTACACAGAACCGTACACAAATCTAGCCCCTTGGCATTTGAGCAGATTACATATATCTCAAACGTGTGATATTGATATAAATTAAATATGACAGACTTTCAAGATTCTTATTGCTCCCTCAAATCTCTAAAATCAGCTCACATACATAAAAAGGCAGCCCGATGCAAAAGCATCCGTGTTCATACACGGTTCATGGTAGGGCCATAGCCCGAGGGGTGTGACGTAGGCAGCCTACACTGATCAGTGGCTGATTCCATGGCTCGAACCCTTGACCTATAGATCACACGGAGACAACTTGACCGTTGCTCCAAGGCTCCCCTTCGGCTCACATACATATTGGACATATAATAATGCTGCAATGTTTTGCTCGGAAACTGAGTGGTAACCCTGGTGGTTAAAGAATATTCAAGTATTTTATTATCAAAACAATGTACATGAATGAGAAAACAATATTGACATAAAAGAAGGAGCATTCAGAGGATCAGAGACATGACAACTTGGCTAAACATGTAAAATTATTATCTCTGTCTTCAACTAGCTATATATAAATTGTTAACATCTTGATCCAAACCATTCCAAGACCCAACCTTTCATCATCCACATTCTTCAAACTCATCAATCTGCACTAGCAAAGTTAAGACAAGAGCTTCAAATGGAAAATCAAATGGCGACAAACCATGTTCGTTCCACGAGTTTGCCTACTGCAACTCATCCTCTTATTGCAAGTGCAGTGGAGCAGTTGCAAAGGTTGAAGTCATCTGAATTAACTTCCACATCTTCTCGCTCTAAAATATTCCAAAGATTGGACGGTCTTAGAAAATTATACGAATGCGTTGATGATGTCCTCCATTTGCCAATCAACCAACATGTTCTCTCCCTTGAAAAACATGTCAAATTACTTGAACAAATCTCTGATGTGTCCCTCAATGTTTTGGATACTTGTAGCGTCGTTAAAGACGCTTTCTCACAGATAAAGGGACGTGTTCAACTACTCGAATCATCTCTCCGTAGAAAAAGAGGTGGAGAATCCAGCTTATCTAATGAAGTTGATGCATACTTGGCATCCAATAAGAAACTAAACAAAGTAATCAGTAAATATTTCCAGAGATCTTTTGAACCACACAGAGAAGAATTACACAATAGTGATAGAAGACTCTGATTTAGCATCATCGATTAGCTTAAACAAAGGAGTTGAAGAAGTTAGTCTTGTTGCGGAAGTCAATGTATATAGTGTGAATGAGTCACAACTACTATATCAAAAAATTATGGCAGCCACCAAATAATAAATAAGATAATAAAACAACAATAAAAGGAACATCAGAATTTACGAGGTTCGGCCAATTTTGCCTACTTCCTCGGACACAACCAATATTTTATTCCACTCCAAAATACAAGTGAAATAATACTAAAGAGAGAAGATACAAATGCCTTAAGAAGATAAGAAGGCAAATGAGAGGTGTGTTTAAATCCTAAACATTAGGCCTCCTTTTATAGGGTGAAATTCCCAACAACTTTCTTCCTTCAGCCGATGTAGGACATTTTGGCATTCGACAAATCTCCACCTTGGCAAAATTCCACATCTTCAATTTTCTCTCAATAACAAATTTTGGTTGTGTCTTCATCTTCAATCTTCAGTGTTCAACAATGTTGATCAAATCCAAACAATGTTGAAACTTGACCGCAGTCACCACCTTTGTCAGCATATCAGCAGGATTCTCTGTAGTATGAATTTTCTTCACCGTGACTCCACCTTCTTCTATGATTTCTCGTACGAAATGATACCGAACATCAATGTGCTTCGTCCTTGCATGATAAACTTGGTTCTTCGCTAATTGAATAGCACTTTGACTATCACAAAAAATTGTGATACCTTTTTGTTCAACACCAAGCTCCTTTAGCAATCCTTGAAGCCAAATTGCCTCCTTCACAGCCTCTGTAATAGCCATGTACTCTGCCTCTGTTGTAGACAAAGCAACTGTTGACTGCAAAGTAGACTTCCAACTAACTGGTGCCTTTGCAAAAGTAAACACATAACCAGTAGTTGATCTTCATTTGTCCAGGTCACCCGCAAAATCTGAGTCACAACATCCAACTACAGACTGATTGCATTTCTGCTCAAAAACTAACCCAACATCTACAGTATTATGAATATACCGTAGAATCCACTGCACAGCTTCCCAATGCTCCTTTCCTGGATTATGCATATATCTGCTAATAACTCCAACAGCTTGTGAAATGTCAGGTCTCGTACAGACTATTGCATACATCAAGCTATCAACATCATTTGCGTATGGTACCTTTGACATATACTCTCGTTCAGCTTCATCTTTTGGCGACATAGTAGTACTTAGCTTAAAATGGGGAGCAAGTGGAGTACTAACTGACTTAGTCTTCTCATCTATGCCAAAACATTGTAGTACTCTTTTCAAATATTCTTTCTGAGATAAACATAGTTTCTTTGAACGTCTATATCTTATTATCTCCGTGCCAAGAATTTTCTTTGCCTCACCTAGATCCTTCATCTCAAACTCCTTCTTCAGTTGAATCTTCAACTTATCAATTTCTTTCGAATTCTTGGAAGCTAAGAACATATCATCAACATATAGGAGAAGATATATAAAGGAACCATCTTTAAGCTTGCGCAAATACACACAATGATCGTACTTGCTTCTCTTGTACCCTTGCCGCAACATAAACTTGTCAAATCGTTTGTACAATTGTCTAGAAGATTGTTTCAATCCGTACAATGATTTTTCAAGTTTGCACACCATATTTTCTTTTCCAGCAACTTTGAATCCTTCTGGCTGAGTCATGTAGATTTCCTCCTCCAAGTTTCCATGTAAAAACGCAGTTTTTACATCCATCTGAACTAGTTCCAAATCCAATTGTGCTACCAAAGCCAACATAATTCTAATGGAGGAATGTTTTACAACTGGAGAAAACACTTCATTGTAATCAATTCCCTCCTTTTGAGCATATCCTTTGGCCACCAATCTTGCTTTGTAGCGAACATCTACTTGGTTAGGAAATCCTTCTTTCTTTGCAAATACCCATTTGCACCCAATTGCTTTCTTTCCCTTCGGGAGATTGGCCAATCTCCATGTATGATTCTGATGAAGGGACTGTATTTCATCATTCATGGCAATCCTCCACTTATCTTCTTCTGAACTTTGGACTGCGTCTTTATAAGTGGTAGGAACATCATCAGCTACAATTGAGGTTGCACAAGCAACTGTCTCTATGAGACGAACAGGTTTCGTTATTGTTCTTTTTGGCCTGCTGGTTGCTATTGATTCAAGTTGTTGTTGAGGTTCCTGAGTTGGAATCTCCTCTACTGGCTCTCCTTCCAGAGGGTAATCTTCATTTGTTTCCTCCTCTGCTTCTTGTGTAGGAAAAATAAATTTTCCCTCAAACTCCACCTGCTTAGAAGCACCTTCATTTTGTTTGGTATCTTCTGTTACCTTATTTACCATAGCAGATTCATCAAAGGTAACATCCCTGCTGAATATTACTTTCTTTGTCATAGGACACCATAAGCGATATCCTTTGACTCCAGAAGTAATTCCCATAAAAATAGCCTTCTTTGCCCTTGGATCCAATTTTGACTCCGTCACATGATAATATGCAGTTGAGCCAAACACGTGCAAAGAGTTATAATCTACAGCAGGTTTTCCATACCATTTTTCAAATGGTGTCTTGCCATCAATAGCAGCAGATGGTAGACGATTAATGAGGTGGCATGCATATGTAATTGCCTCAGCCCAAAATTCTTTGCCCAAGCCAGCATTGGACAACATACACCGTACCTTCTCCAGCAAGGTCCGGTTCATACGTTCTGCCACTCCATTCTGTTGTGGTGTATGTCTAACAGTGAAGTGTCGGATGATGCCATCATTTTCACAGACCTTATTGAAATGATCATTTTTGTATTCACCTCCATTGTCTGTGCGAATACACTTGATCCTCTTGCCTGTTTGATTCTCCACCATCGTCTTCCATTTGAGAAAAATTCCCAACACTTCATCTTTGCTCTTCATTGTATACACCCATACTCTTCGGGAAAAATCATCAACAAAGGTTACAAAATAGTGCTTCCCACCCAATGAAGGTGTTTTGGAAGGACCCCAAACATCAGAGTGTACATAATCCAAAATGCCTTTAGTATTATGGATCGCTGTACCAAATTTAACCCTTGTCTGTTTCCCTTTGACACAATGCTCACAAAACTCCAAGTTGCAAGCCTTTACTCCTTTTAACAATCCTTGATCTGATAGAGTTTTCAAGGATTTTCCTCCAGCATGTCCCAAGCGCATGTGCCATAGCTTGGTTGCTTCTGCCTCTTTGTCGTCACTGGATGTCACTGTCGCTGTCCCAATAACTGTACTGCCACGATAGCGGTACATATTATTATTCTTCCGATTAGCCTTCATTACCACTAGTGCACCGGAGCATACTCTCATCACTCCATTTTCTGCAATGATTTTGAACCCTTTTGATTCTAGGGCTCCCACAGAGATGAGATTCTTCTTCAAATCCGGTACATATCGAACATCTATCAATGTTCTGATCATTCCATCATGGTTCCTTAATCGTATTGAACCAATGCCATATGAGGTAAGAGGGCTGTTATCCGCTGTGTGGATGACTCCATATTCTCCTTCTTGAAATTCCACGAACCAGTCCCTGTTGGGACACATATGATAGCTACAAGCCGAGTCCATCAACCATATGTCTGATGATGTTGATGACTCTGTTGTAACTAATGAGAAGTCTGAATCATCACAATCAGCTACATTTGAATCCATAATGACATTTCCATTGTTATGTTTGGCCTTATTCTTCAACTTCGGACAGTCTTTCTTCCAGTGCTCCTTTTCTCGACAAAAGGCACATTCATCTTTGCTGAGTCTAAATCTTGACTTGGATCTTTCCTTCTTTGTCCTCAATTGATTTTGAGGACGACCCCTCACAACCAGTGCTTCTCCTTCTCCGCCCTTCTGTTTTTCTCCCTTTCTTTGTTCATAGCTGTACAAAGCTGAACAAACTTCTTTGAGAGAAATTTCGTCATTTCCATGGAATAGAGTAGTTTCAAGGTGCTCGTACTCATTAGAAGTGACCCCAACAACATCAAGGCCAAGTCACCATCATCAAAAGTTGCATCCATATTTCTGTGACCAACTTATTGAAATTGGTGATATGTTCATTCATCGTGGTACCAGGAACATAAGCGAAACAATCTCTTTTTTATGTACAATTTATTTTGACTGTTTTTCTTCAAAAATTTATCCTCCAGCGCTTTCCATAATTTACTTGCAGAAGTTTTCTTTGTGTATGGATATTTCTGCTCTTTAGCAAGGTAGGATTGAATGGTACCGCAAGCAACATGGTTGACAATTCTCCAATCTTCTTCTCCAATAACATCTGGTCTTTTTTCTTCAATAGCAAGATCTAACCCTTGTTGAAAAAGGACATCTAAAACCTCACCTTGCCACATCCCAAAATGTCATGACCCGTCAAAAATTGTTACCGCAAATTTCGCATTTGACACAATTCTTGTCATAAGCGAAGATGCCAATGATGAGGTATTGTTGACACTTGATGTAGATTCTTCTTGTTTATTGTCTCCCATCTTTGACACAAATATTATTTAATAGCTAACGATACAAATCAAGATTATTTCCTTTCTGGTTTGGAAGATCAGACTAAGCTGCAACCACAGAGCATACTCAGACAGAACCTTAACTCAGTTATCAAGATAAATCTTTTCTGATGTGAAAGATCAGACTATGTTGCAACCACAGAGCATACTTAGACAGTACCTTGGCTTTGATACCAATTGTTGCGGAAGCCAAATGTATATAGTGTGAATGAGTCACAACTACTATACCAAAAAATTATGGCAGCCACCAAATAATAAATAAGATAATAAAACAACAATAAAAGGAATACCAGAATTTACGAGGTTCGGCCAATTTTGCCTACTTCCTCGGACACAATCAATATTTTATTCCACTCCAAAATACAAGTGAAATAATACTAAAGAGAAAAGATACAAATACCTTAAGAAGATAAGAATGCAAATGAGAGGTATGTTTAAATCCTAACATTAGGTCTCCTTTTATAGGGTGAAATTCCCAACAACTTTCTTCCTTCAGCCGATGTGGGACATTTTGGCATTCAACTAGTCTTACAGTAAAAACCAGAGTTTCCCTCCTCAACCTTCTCAACCACTAATCATGTATCTCAATATTTGTTTATACAATGTAATCATAGAGAATTCAAGGAAATGCCAAATATGCATAAAATTGTTCTCGCACCTTTGTTTCTCTGGTTCTCTCTCAATATTTCTGTTGTTCGGATTTGAAAGAATGACTTTACCACTCAAGATTTTTAACATAAAATTGTTAGTATTAAGTGGCCAAATTTTAAGTTGAAACTAAACAACAACAATACCAACAACAACAACGAACCGAAGGTCAATTGGAAACAATCTCACAAGGTAGGGGTAAGGTTGCGTACACGCTAATCCTTCTCAGACCCCACTTGTAAGGTTATACGAATTTGTTATTATTGTTGTTGTATTCATCTAATGTTATATTTTCATTACTATATTTAAAGTGACGACATCGATAAACATAATATTAATCTAGCTTTATGTAGATTGAATAGGTGTATTTGCTAACTTAAATTTTATTTTTATTTTATATTTTTATTCATATTCAATAGAATTTGAATTGAATAAATTAGATAGAGTTGGACAAAACTTATTCTGTTTGGTGATCACGTATTTATATGCACCAAAACTCTGGTAAATTAAATTGAATTATTTCAAAATAAATCACAATGAACCGAACTAAATCAATATGAGTTCAGCCGACAAAAATATACACTCTAATTCAATCCCGTTCGGTAATAGTAGGTTTGCAGTAAAAATAGTGACCCCCGTAGTAATCAAATCTTGAATCCGTCCCAGCTTCCAACTATCGACATAGCAACTTTAGGTTGTATTTAAGTCTTTTATTGAAGTTGTACTTAGGGTGCTTTCCTTTTTTTTTGGTTTCTCATCCGATGTTCGGTACCCGCATTGGAGCCCGACTATATCCAGATTCGCGCCGGGTAAGGCTCCATTTGGGGTAGCGCTCCCTACATATCTATAATAGCAATGTTGTTTGGATTGTTTTGCATCACTTTAATTTTTATCACTCTTTTTGCTCTCCTGCCTCATAAGCAAGGAATTCCAAGTCAGTCAACGCATCATATTCGAGAAAAGGAAAATAAAAAGAAAAGCAAGAACTTATAATATCCGTTTCACTAAAAAAAACAAGAGAAAATATAGTCAATGATGTTGGAAGAGTTTTCTTGGAAGCTGTCCGCACGCATGCATGGTTAGAATATAATCTTAATGGAAGATTTCATGTCTTAATTAACAGAGAAAACAAAAACATTAACAGTTGTATGTACTCTCAAACCATGTTGAAGTTCGCTAATCATGTTGCTTAATTATTAATATTTCATAATGCCCCCTATTTAGTCTTCAATATTTTTGCAAACATGTTTATTTGTCTGCATGCAACAATTTAGTCAAGCACTATTAAGGGTTGGGATAGATAAGATCCCTCCATCCTTAACGAGTAGTGTCGGATTCGAGTCCTGAAATTGAAAAATGACAAGGAGCGCTTATCTCGAGTCCGATAATACGCGGAGTGAATCTGAGTTAATCGGAGCCCAAAGTAACTGTTCTAACTTACTTTTTGAACAACAAAATATACTATGGACTAATCAATCAGCGAATTTATATATTTCTTCCTTCGTTTTTGTCTTAGCTGTTGCCAATTAGAAGACAAGTAGTATCCGTACAAAGAAGGATCCTTCCTATCCTTTTCCTTTAGAAATCACGTTCTAATCCATTTCTACATAATAAACTATAAAAAGGGTACAAGTGCAAAGTATTAATCTAACCAGTCTCATCCCAATTCAAAAGCTTGAAGTTCAAACCTAGCCATTTTCTAGTCTATTTCAAGAAATTGCACGAAAAGAAATACAATGGCACTAGCAAATTTTGATGCTCTTAGAGACATGCACGACTCAGCCAACGACTTATTGCTTCATTCACCACTGATCAAACGAGAAATCGCGTACTACGGACAAGAAAAATGGGTCCTCGAAGTTTCTGAGACATCGTTAAAAATGCTCGATGCCACTTATGTCAATGCCAAGTCCGAATAATAAGAAATCAAATAAAGTATATTTTGGATCAAAGTTAATGAGAGTTAACAGCTTTAGTTCATGGGCTACATGTGATGAAATGACTCTGCAATATGCGAATAAAAGATTGGAATTAGCAGTGGAAATTGCCATCGAAGATCTTGAAGGAGAATTAGAGTGTATTATTCGACGGCTTATTCGGACAAAAGTGTCGCTTCTCAATATACTCACATATTAGAAATGCCAGTATAAGATCACTGCAGAGCTCAATTGAAGCAATGACTGCAGATGGTGAATCTAATACTGGATTGATATTCAGAGTTTAGATTAAACTAATTGTAACTGATTACACTTAGCTAATTGTATCACTCAATTCTTTTATTTATTTCTCAGTAAAATATAGCTAATCCCTTTTACATATATTAAACGCCTTCCTGTGCCTTCTTAATTCTAAACTTGAAGATACTATAACTTTAACTCTCTTTTGTTCATTTCTTATTAAGCATCACTACTTTAGGAGCCTTTGATGTTGTCCCAAAATGGCTTTAAATTTTTAGCGGACAATTCAAATTTAGGTTACGAAGAGGAGGCTTGGAATAATGGTAAAATTATTTCTGTGTGACCTACAAGTCATGTGAAACTAGCCACTAACATGCATTAAGATAGACTATCTATATCATACCCTTGTGATACAATCATTCCCCGGACCCTAAATGCGGAATGCAAAAACGTGCAACCATTCCCCGAACCCCAAATGCGAAATGCTTTTTGCACCGTGCTACCTTTTTTTTTTTTTTTTAATTACATAGTTCTTATCCATTTTGATATAAATTCTAGTTATATACTCACACGCGCTTAAATTTAACTTTTAACCTACTAGTACAGAGCACTAGTAATGTATAAAAATTAAATCTTCATATTAACATCATCTTCTACTGTTAATGTTTGATAGAAGACTTCTTTAGAATTGAGTCAATTGACGCTACAAATATAAAATACTAGAAAGCGCCAACTAGTTCTATTTAAACTAATCCATGAAATTACGCTTAGAATTTTCGATGCACATTCTCTATATCCCTCAAAAGGCATACACCATCACCCTGTTAAGGCGCCCAACGATGCACCATTCTGATGTTAAATCAACAAAGAGAACTGAACAGTGCAAAAGAAGCAAAGCAGTTCAATCATAATGCAAAATATGATTCAAGAGTTGATTAAACCAAGCATCTTATGAATCAAGTGACATCCATAAAAAGTTCTCCAGTTTATAGGATTTATTGAACACAAAACACAACTGTTTTGAAAGATATTCATTAGAGTTTTCCAAGAAAATACATCGATATTGAGCATATTGGTTTATAATCCTGCCACAGCTTCCCCAGCACATCTGCAAAATCAATTAGCATGATTCAGCAGAACGGCTTAGTTAAACTAAGTGGATGATAGCTCAAGACTTTGATGCTTAATAGCATCCTACTTGAAGATAACAACATCTCAATACTAGCAGTGAACATTTGATCATAGCAAATAAGTAGAGATTGTGCAAAAGGTGGGAATATGCTGGTGGTGGTGATATGATCTGGCA
Organism: Nicotiana sylvestris; assembly: GCF_000393655.2. Lineage (NCBI taxonomy): Eukaryota > Viridiplantae > Streptophyta > Magnoliopsida > Solanales > Solanaceae > Nicotiana > Nicotiana sylvestris. Next base: position 179,184,839 of record NC_091060.1, on the reverse strand, counting down.
GCAATCAAGCTCATCAGATGAACCAGTCATTCTTCGAAGAAAACAATATTGACATGAATCTCCCTATGATTATTTTTTTGACAAAATAAGGAATAATCTCTTTGCTTATATAATTACCATTTCCCAACTAGTTGCTGTTTTGCAAACTTCTTCCTAATGTCATTTAGATGAAGATAAATGTTAAGTTATTGACTAAACAAAAGGTTTTGGATGAGAAGCATCATTTAGCACAAAAAAAATAAGACGGATCTAACCAGCCAGCATAATGTGAGAAAACCCAACCACATTCCATAGTCACAACTAAAGTAGCAAAAACATTACCTAATGGTCATGACCATGGCCATGGCCGTCCCAGGGATGCCTCCAGCCCTAAGCAGCAAAAATCATATTAACAATTACCTAAATGGTATATAACCAAACGAAAAGGTCGGAAATGATGAAACAATATTGAGGCTCACCAACACTACAGGACCATCTTGCTTGGCCCGGTAGAGAACCCAAAACCTGAAACAACACAAAGATTATGGTATAGGTATATACCAAGTAATTCAATACAAACCTTGTAAACAAGTATACCAATATATAAGCTCTCCCATTATTATACCACAAAAATGCAGACTACAGTTCATGCACCGTTCTCTATATATTAGTAATGAGTTTTCCTACCAATATTTACAGAGCATATTAGCACATTAGTTCATACTTAAGGGATATAGCATTGAAGATATCTGTCCTGCTGCATACCTTCTGGCTATTGCTTACCATATGAACGTAAACCAAAAATGCAAAACTTTAAGGAAAGTGCTTCAAAAGTTTCAAAATTAGCAGTTCAGATAATGTCAGGTAAAGCCATATTTCACAAGTTAATCCCCAATCAAATTGGTATAAGCCTCTCATCATATTGCAGTAAGAACATTAATTTTGAAATCATATTGCAAGTGGTATAAGTACCAGATCTTTGTTATTCCACGTAGTGTTATTCTTACCAGTAGTATTCCTGTATTAGTGCTATTCTTGTATTTCTTATTTCTAGATCTTTGTTATTACACGTAGTGTTTTTGTTTATTTCTTGTTGTTGTCATTATTGGTTGTTGCTTCCTATTCACTGTTTCTTAAGCCAAGGATCTATCATAAACAATCTCTCTACCTTCACAAGGCAGGGGTAAGGTCTGCGTATACACTACCCCTCCCCAGACACCACATGTGGGATTACACTGGGTTTGTTATTTATTTTATTTATTTATTGCAATTGGTATAACTCTGCATGGGGTGAACTTGGCCATATTGCCAATCTCAACCCCAGACGAAGGAGGGTTGTAGTAGGTTGATGGCCAGCGTGAAAATAGTCCATTCCTGATGAATCTTTTTCTTTTGATAGGTAAGATAAATATTTCATTACTACAAAACAGCACACAGGAAGTACTGATATACAAATGCACAGGAAACACGCTAAGCATATAGAGTACTTACAAATCCAATCATATCATCTCTCTCATATATATTTTTATTTACAGCAAAGCTAACTTCTGTAAGCATATAAAATTCAGTCTATGTATAGGCAGAGTTATCCCCACGAGGAATCTTCAATTCCTTTCCATCTTTAAAGCCCACTGAACACAAGCTGGAACAGCGAACAGTATCACTTCAATATAATTCCAAGTTCATCACATGGCCATGTAGAGACAATATCACTTCCATATCCAACTCATGAACTAGTGTCAATTCAATAGACACTCAGAATACAGGTTGTCCAAATGAAGCAAAACGGATAGAGTATTCATATAGCTGACCATAACTAGCATGGGATGTTATTGTTATTGTTGTATTGTAATTGATCCTTTTTTCCCAGACACTTTTTCGTGAGGAAGACTTATGCTCAATGCTACTTGCGTACATTTATGCGTGCCACATTACAGACAATATAATGCTAAACATATGCACTCACTTACGAGCCTTGTAATTGTCTTTAAGTTTAATACATTTAACAGGTCTTAAACAGTTCGAGCTAAGCACAATAGATAAATCAGTTGAACTTCGTTCAGAGTAAATGTCATCCTCAACGCTGGAAAAAACACATTTCAAAATATAAACTTTCCTTTTAGACATGTATTTTATATAAGAAAACGAGGTAATCACTTCATCGTACACTGCATTTCTTAATCATGCATGATCAAGAAAAAAAATTAGATAGAATATAATTTTTCTTCACAACTAGCCAAGTTTGGATATGTAGAGCGACTTCTCTCGCAATACCATCACTATAATTGAACACATTTTTGTTTATAGAGTTATGTAATATCCAGGATTCAATTTTAGAACATAAACAATTCGGCAAATTAATATTGGGCATAAATCAGACCAGGGAGAAGATAAGGGGGAATGAAACCTATAATTAACACAGTAAACTATACTCTTTTTTGATAAGTAGAACATGTAAACTACACTCTGAGATAACCAAATCACGCCTCGCTTGTCCTTGTGATAGCAACTTGTAATACTTCAAAGCCAATAACTTTAAGCTATAATCTAGTTTTTCTTCTATCTCACTCATCCAACAGTAGATTGTTATGCCCCTTGACCTGATAAAACCGACAATTTCTTTACTTTGAAAAGCAACCCAATATGCCGTTATCTCAAACCTTGGGAGCTAAATTACAATTTCACCCACATCAAGGAAGCAAGAGACAGTGTTAAAAAAACGGGCAAGCGAGAAGCGAAGCGGAGCGGGAGGGGTATCGCTACCCGTGTTAAAAGCGGCTCAGGTATGCATAAGCAACCGCTTCTCTCTAAAAAGCGAGAAGCGGTGAAGCGCAGAAGCGATCGAAGCGGACGATTTTTCAATTAAAAGACCCAGTCTTTTTTCAATTAAAAGACCCAAATTGCTGTTTCTATTTTAGCACTTCTTCGACTTCTTTAGCAGCAAACTAGGGTTCTTCAAACCAGCGATTTCTTCCTCACTTCAAGCAGCGATTTGTACAAGTAAACTAGGGTTCTTCTTCTTCTTCTTCTTCAAGATTTCAACAGTACAACAACAACTTAGTTTCACCAGGTATGTTTTCCAGATTTATTTTCATTCTTCTTCTTTTTCTTTTTCTTTCTAAACGTCCAAAAAACGCCAAAATGCTGGCGAATTTTTTTCAGAAAAATTATGCCCAATTTCTGCCCAATTATTTATTTTAATTTTTTTTTAAATTCCGCTTCACTTAAAAAAAGTGGGCACTTCGCTTCTCGCTTTTCGTGAAATGGGGGTTGCCGCTTTTCCTCGCTTCACGCTATTTTTAACACTGGCAAGAGATGATTAAAGAGCAAGAGGATTCTTCACTCAAATGCAAAACAATCAGCATCATATCTTAGCCAATCAAACCCCAAAATGTCAACCAAAAACAAAAACTATCAACACATGTTGCTATACACTTCCACATATATAGTTCAATGCAGAGAAGAACAATAAACCCCATAAAAGAAAGATTCAATTTTTAGGAGCCTTTGACCAAACAGAAATCAGATTGATTAACAACAAATCAAACATCAATCCACCAACCTAACTACACCTCAATCTCAAACTAGTTGGCGCCAGCTAAATAAATCCTTTATATCCATTTCATTTCAACAACGAGAAATCATATGTATCTAAGGTAAAAACCTACAACTCGTTTTTTCCCCCTTCCATAAGGTTCTCCAATTTCAAATTCCAAGCAGTCTAATCTAATTCGTAGATCTATGATCCAACAACACTACAATATCAAATTCATACTTCGTAAATTCAGTCGAGAAGAGGAAATGAAATGAAAAGAGAAATGGGGCTAGGGTTAGGGGAAATTACCACATGACGGCACACAATCCCTTTCCGGTGACACTGTGCCAACGCTTAGGTTGATGAATTGTAATTCCTTTGTAGGTCACGCCATGTCCGTGTCCACCTCCCATCTCTCTCTTCCTTTCTCGAAATGCTTCAGTTCTCTCAGTGGCTGAATCGGTGACTTCTAGAATAAACTGTTAGAAGAAGAACTATTCGGGTTATGGGCCTGTTTTCTCTTCCAAAAGAGTGAAATTAACTACAAGTCCCTGAAATATTTTAAGAAGTCAATTTAATCCATCGCTTTTGGTTATATTACTTTTAATATCCCTCTTATTTGGTCGATGTTAAAAAATAAATATTTGAATAGAAATACTAATTAATTTACGGTTTGGACATAACTTCACTTGAAAAAGTATGTCAAAATTAGCGATTTGTGAGTTGAAATTTTTTATTTGAAAAACTTTTTCATATAATTATGGTGTTCGGACTAGCTTGCGTTTTGATCACCTCGTGTTTTTGCCTTCGATTAAATTTGAATCTTAGATCGAATGGTTCGCAACCAAGCTCATTGACAACTAGACCACACCCTTGGATACTATTTCACTTTAAAAACTTCTCAAATCATATTTAAATTTCAAATATTGGAGCACAATATTTACATATATTAATCGCTAAACCACTCTTTTCAAAGCACAGACATATTGCCTAGTTTGAACTATTTAATGGGAGGAACATAGTATTTTAAAGCATAAAAGTATTTGAATTATTAGTATATCATGTCTTACATCAATATAACAACAAGAACGACGACCCAGTAAAGTCTCATAAAGTGGGGTTTGGGGAGGGTAGTCTGTACACAAACCTTACCCCTACCCCGATAGGGCAGAGAGGCTGTTTCCGATAGACCCTCGACTCAGGAAGATGGAAATAAAATAAGAAAAGATAATTCATCAGTATCGTCAACATAACCATAAAAATAGTGATATCATCCTAAAAACCATAAAATAGATGACATGCAATAACAATAACCAACAACTAAAGTCCGGAGCTATGGAAAACAGTAAGGGTAGTGCTACATTAACCACAAACCGTCTACGACCAACCTACTCAAACTCGCTTCACCCCCGGAATAGAGAAGGAGAAGCTCGACTACCATCCTAGCCTACAACCCTAATGCTCGACCTTCAGACCTTCCTATCAAGGGCCATGTCCTCGGAAATCTGCAATCGTGCCATGTCCTGCCTGATCACCTCTCCCCAATACTTCTTAGGCCGACCTCTACCTCTTCTCGTACCCACCAAAGCCAACCGCTCACACCTCCTCACTGGAGCATCCAAGCTTCTCCTCCGCACGTGCCCGAACCATCTGAGCTTCATTTCCCGCATCTTGTCATCTACAGGGGCCACGCCCACCTTCTCCCGAGTATCTTCATTTCTAATCTTATCTATCCTAGTGGGCTACAATATAGTATATCATGTCTTACATCAATACGATATTTTCACATGCTTAGCGCAAGAGAAATACATTAAGCTCAAAAGTGAAGAGGGTGTGTTACATAAATAATACAAATAAATAAAAATGTCAAATTTCTAATAGTTTAAACATTTACAATTCAATATAATAACCTTGTCGATTTCCTCCTCTTATTACTTTAGCCTGAAGAATTCTTCCCGGAAAAAGTTGTAAAATAAAAATTTCAAAGTTTGAATCAATGGTATGGTGACCGAGTTGTAGTAGCATAAGTTGAAGTTAGCTTATTAACAGAAGAATTAACTTAAATAGCCGCCTACCCAATCGTTTAAATTAAAAATAGTTGTAAATATATAATTTATATATAATAGGTATATAATCGTATATAATTTATGTATACTAACTACGAAAAGTAAACAGTGAATCTCGGCGGTTAATTGTGGAAAGATCCCATTAATATTCATAAATGGCTTCTAGAGTAATATACTCCTATTGAGTCTTCAACAACTACTCCATTAGTAAGTATGTTACTCAAATGTTTTGGAGAATATAAGGGAAACAGAAGAAACTCATGCTGATTACTAGCGGCGGAGTCAGAATTTTCGTCATGAGGTGTCAAAATATATAAAAATAAATATACGAGAAAATTAAGGGGAGTCAATATAGTATATATACATATAATTTATTTTTTTACCTGTCTACATAGTGTATGTTCCCCAGGAATTCCTATAAGGCGGCTCCGCCACTGCTGATTACAACTAGTAAAGTATCTTAAAGTATCACAATACAAGAATATTAATTGCATCAATCTTCATCTTCTACTCTATTTTCTACTAAAACCTAAGGATGTTATGATATAATTTCAACCAGATTATCGCATTGAAGAGGTGAGAAATTACAAGAAACATGTGTTCCTCTACATGTAGAAATAGAGGAAATTGCTTCTTCTATTTCAGCATCAGGTTTTGTTCTCAACAAACAGAGAATATATTCCATTAATTCATTCTCACAAGGAACTCTCAAAGGGCCATTGACTGTAGAACCATACTCCTCTTCAGCCATCTCAAGTAAAACTTTGAAAATTGGATGATTTAAATAGTACAATGGCACAACAAATCTCTTGCCTTCCTTCGTATACACAACAAATTGACCTTTTCTTCTTTTTCTCCATTTGGCTATAATGTTAGTTAACTTCTTTGTAGGACTCTTCATGAGAATATGCCTTAGCTCTAAACCTCAAAACCCTTAACAAAATTTGAATAAAATTTCAAACAACTCGAATTCGCAACTCGAATCCTTCACTTATTACTTTTCTCGAGGAATTGCTGGTCTAGATCGTGGAACTCGCTTGAGAAGTAAGTATAAGCTGCTCCTTATGAGTGGAAGAAGCAAAAATTATAAGAGAATAACGTGGATGAGTTGTTTGTGGTTGGAGGTAGAAAAAGGGATGGATTGATATAATAGTGAAAGTGATCTATCTATCTACATAGGTTTGCGTTATCCCAAGGGTGAAATACAAATTGATCAAGCTATAAATACAAGTGCAAGAGAGCAATGGTCTAGATTTGTCTTGAAGTGGAGGTTGTTTTTGGCTACAAATAGATGCATGTAGAAACGTCCAAATGGTAATGCATGGGTAAAATCATCTTCGTGAAATATAACGTGACTAGATTGCTCATGCGTTGCATGTGGATATATAGAAATTTCTTTCTTATTCTTATTTTTACCTCATGCGTCATATCATGAACAATTTTATGGAAGGTGGGAAAAGAAATGGAGGGAAGTGAAATTTTGAATTAGTTCACTTTACTAATGCACATTGTTCCTCATTGGTAGAAGGAAAATAAATCTTTGTGTATATATAGAGAAACTCATCTTTTAGCTCTTAAAGAGCTAAGAAGAAGGCAAGTCTCGCGTTGTCGTCGCTCGGCTTCGGATTTGGTCAAAGATTGATTGATTAATCTTTTTGGACAAAATTCTTTTCAAATATCTAATTAATTAATTAAATTAATTAACAAAAATTCAATCCAAAATAATCCATGACCCGCGACCCGGTCCGATCCGGCCCATTTTCTTTTTCGGATTATTTTAAATCCGTTTTATTTTCCCACAATATTTTCAATAGCTATGGATGTTCTGAAATAGTGTCAAACCCGTTCCAACAGCTATGGCTGTTCTGAAAGATTGCAAACCTTTTCAGAAACAGTACCAAATTAGCTATAAATATTCTTTCAAATCCCAGAATATTTACTTACGAAATTTTCCGACTTACTTCTTCTTCTTCTGCACAAAAATTCCAGTATGTTTTACAGCTTTCGAGTGGTTCGTTGCTCATCTGCGTTTTTGGTACCGATACGCTGGTGAGTTAAATCGTTCTATCCTGGGAGGATATATTCCAGAACCTTGGGTACTTGAGGGGAATAATTTCCTTAAGGAAATACTGTGTATTCAGTGGGCTCGATTTGTTCATATACTATTTTTCAGAATTTATTTTGAAGTTACTATACTGTTTTCAGAATTTATTTCTACTAACTTTCTGTTTCTGTTTTTTCAGAAAGTTTATTATTTTATTAATTTTACAACAATACATATTTCACTAACAATCTTAAGGAAATTATTTTTATTATATTCTGTATTCTGTTTGTGGAGATTAAAACCTTTGTGGTTTTCTACTCCGTCTGAATATTACTATTCTGATTTGAAGATATAAAAACTTCATCAAAATATTGAAATTCAGGAAATGATTTGAAGAACATAAAAGCTTCATCGTTTTTTGTGTAACAATATATAAAAACTTTAGTTTTTACATACTGTTTACTGATTATCGTTGTGACGACCCAAAGGGACATCAGCTGTTTTCTTACTCATTATGTGCTTCCGAGGCCTTGAAAACCTCATTTAGAGTCACTTCGATTTGCGTGCGTAGTTCGGGCGCATAGCCGGAAAGCTTAAATATGAAATTCTGTGAAAAATGCTAAGTTTTGATATTAAAATGAATAAAATTTGACTTCGGTCAGCATTTTGGGTAAAGGGACCCGGACCCGCGATTTGACGGTCTCGGAGGGTCCGTAGAAAAATATGGGACTTGGGCGTATGCCCGGAATCGGATTCCGAGGTCCCAAGCCCGAGAAATGAATTTTTGAGTAAAATTATTTTCTGAAATTGTTAAGGAAAATTGAAATGAAAATTGATTAGAAAGTGTTGGTATCGGGCCCGTATTTTGGTTGCGGCGCCCGGTACAGGTCTTATATGTGATTTAAGAGGTTTCTGAAAAGTTTGGTTAAAATCGGACGTCGTTTGACGTGTTTCGGACTTGAATTCCTAAATTTGAACTTGATGGAGTTTTTGAAAATTTCATTGATCTTGAGGTTTAATTCGATGTTTATGATGTTATTTTGGCGATTTAATTGCACGAATATGTTCGTAGAATGTTTTTGAGGTTGTGTATATACTTGGGTTAGAGTTTCGAGTGTTCGGGTGAGTTTCGAGTAGGTTCCGGGATGCCTTAGGCTTAAAAAGATCAGATGTTGCAGGTTCAGGAAATATTGCAGGTCTCTGAACCCTCTTGCGCGGTCCGCAAAAAATCCCGTGCGGCCACGGTCGCCTTTGAGCAGTCCGCGGTGGATGTTGTGCGGCGGTGGTCGGCTTTGTGCGGTCCGCACGGGGCTATGATCTGCAGGTCTTCAGGGAGGCCTGTGCGGCCGCGGTCCTTTTTGTGCGGTCCGCACAGGGAGTTTCAGAGGGGTATAAATTCTCGTGAATTTCAGTTATTTTTACACTTTTCAAAGCCCCAAAACGTAAGAGGCGATTTTCTAAACAACTTTTCTTCTCCAAAATGATTGGTAAGTGATTTCTAACTCATTTTCTTCACTTCTTAATATCTTTTAACATGATTTCAACTTCAAATCAAAGATTTTCATGGGGAAATTGGGTGTTTTGGGTAGAATCTAGGTTTTCTAAAATTGGGGATTTGGACCTCAATTTGAGGTCCGATTTCAAAACAAACCATATATTTGGATTTGTGGGGGATGGGTAACCGAGTTTTGGTCCGAACCTCGAGTTTCGACCACATGGGCCCGGGGGCATTTTTGACCTTTTTGGGTAAAACCTTGTAAAACTTATTTTCATGCATTGGGGTTGACTCATTTAGCATTTATTGATGTAATTAAGTAACTTATGACTAGATTCGAGCGGATTGGTGGTGGAATCAAGAGGTAAAGCTATAATTGAGACGTGAGTGGTGTTCAAGGCATCGAGGTAAGTGTTTGGTCTAACCTTAGCTTGAGGGATTAGGAGTGGAGTCATATTTGCTACTTGCTTCTTGTTGAGTACGACGTATAGGCATGATGACAAGTATCTATACGTTGGTGTCGAGCATGACCGTGAGTCTTAAATTGAAAGTGGTTGTGTCCTTAAATGACATTTCAGATGCTTTAATTAATGATCTTCTATATTGCACAAAGAATTGTTCTATCCTCGCAGATCTTATTTATGTTTGAGCATTGTCATTATTTGGGCTGAGTACAAGCTAAGTTAAGATTGATTATAGCTGATTCTCCCTTGCCGGGATGATTGTTTCGATATCTTTGTTCCCTTGCCGGGAAACTATTATATTGCTTTTGTTCCCTCGCCAGGAGGTTATTATATCGTTTATGTTCCCTTGCTGGGATTTCTTGTAATTGTGTGATAAAATGGGAGCGGGTGGTACGCCTACCACAAGATATTATGAAATGGGAGCGGGTGGTATGCCTACCACAAGATATTATGAAATGGGAGCAGGTGGTACGCCTACCACAAGATATTATGAAATGGGAGCGGGTGGTACGCCTAACACAAAATATTATAAAATGGGAGCGGGTGGTACGCCTACCACGAGATATAATGAAATGGGAGCGGGTGATACGCCTACCACGAGAAATAATGAAATGGGAGTGGGTGGTACGCCTACCACGAGATATGAGAAATGGGATCGGGTTGCATGCCTGCAACAAGATGAAACTGAAAGTGAAAGTTGCCTTTATTTTCTTCATTTGTGATAGAAGTTATATTGCTAGCTTCCTTATTATTCCTTGTTATTTTCTTTTAACTGCTATCCCCGAAGCATGTTTCCCTTCCCCAGCTTTAACTACTTATTACTTGTTTGCTTTTCCGCCATATATTGTATAACTGCACAGGTTTATCTGGAGTCTAGTCCTAGCCTCGTCACTACCTCGCCGGGGTTAGGCTAGACACTTACCATCACATGGGATCGGTTGTGCTGATGCTACACTCTGTGCTCTTTTGCACAGATCCAGGTCTTGGACAACAACAGTAGCGCGGGAGCCAGCCTTTAGTCCAGTGAGACACCGAGGTAGCCTTGCAGGCGTCCGCAGGCCCGACGTCTCCTCTATCTTTTATTTAAGTCTGTTATCTCATGTATTCGAGACAAACAATTTATATTTTCTTTCAAACGGTTGTATTTAGTACTCTTAGAAGTTCGTGAGTAATGTGACACCAGTTGTAGACATGTGATTTTTGACCTTCCCCAAAAATTTTATATTTTTAGCACGTAAATATTTAATTTAGGCCTAATATAGCTATTTCAACTCATTTTAACTTTTTTATTTTATTTTCTTACAAGAAAAATAAAAATTACAAACAAGTATTTTAGTTTATGTACTTTTCATAAAAAAATAATTTTAAAAAAAATAGTACCTTATTTTTATATTTATATAATTTCAAAACACAAAAATAGTTTATATTTAGTTTAATTAATTAGGATTAACTTTGGTATTGTAAAATATTTCTATCTTATTTTAAAATGCATTATGTAGTATTTCAGATTATGAAAAAATACAAAACAATATATATATATATATATATATATATATATATATATATATATATATATATATATATTGCATCTGCATTTTGGATTTTATTTTACATTTTTAGATTAATTAAGTAAGTTGTTGTTGAAAAAATAAAAAAAGATCATAAAAAATAGTCATGTTACATTTTACTCTTTCATTTCCAAATTTTGGAAATTTTCTTTTAATTTGGTTTTTTATTAGTTGTAATAATTATTAGGGTTAATTAATTTAATTGTCTAAGATAATTTGGGGATAGAAATTAATTTAGGTTTTATTTTTAAAAAATAAAAAAAAGAGTCTTACCTAACTAATTAGGAAGCTTCTATATTGGTAGGGTAAAACTAACACTAATGAAAATTAAATAATAACACTAACTAGTGGATAATTAAAGAAGTTAAAAGTATAATTTGTAATGGAAGATGCACTAATTTGATGCCTATTTAGAGATTAGAGAGCTGGAAAAAGAGGGGGAGCAAGTTAAAAAAGATAGAGAGGAAAAAAAGATGGCTTCTTATTAACAAAGACAGGGGGTATACACTCGATATAGAATCAGTATACATTCTATATACACTAGAGATACTATCGATATACACTGGATATACAAGGACAGCCAACGAAAAGAGGGTCTTCTTCCTCCTAAAAATTCTACATCTAGAGCTTAACATCCACCATGAAAGAGCCATGAGAGCTCATCTTATCCACCTGAAAAACACCCCATAAAACGCCCCAAAAAGTCCACTTCCAAAATTTTTCGGCAAGTTTCGAGGACGTCGAAGAACGTAGTTCTGAGGTTTCCAGTTCGAGGTCTCGATTTTGATTGCGGTTCCTGTTTGACTTTGCCGATGTTGTTTTGTTTGAATTTGGAAGATAAGGTCAGCTCCTATTTTCTAGCACTTTGATAATATTACTGTATCAGTGTTGATCTTCTCAGCTAGTTTGGTTATTGTCGATTTTGCATCCCTGTATTTGTTTGACGTAAAATATTTTATTATCTTTGGTTAGTTGGAAACGTGAGTTTAAGTTGAAGGCCTTTTGATTTATTTGAAGGTTGCTGAAGAAGTACATGATTTCCCTTTGAATTTAAAACTCATTATTTAGAAAGTAAACAACAAAAGCTATGGAAATTGTTAGCTAAAGTTGAAAAGTATTGCTATTTATATCATTGTGTCCTTTAGATGTGTTTTAACGATGTATTGTATGTAGTTGTCAAATTAGTGCCTTTTATTATATTAGCGGTTAACTTTTAAGATGCCTGAATGATGTGCTGTATCGTATATCTACTTGTGAAATGGCCATGTTTCATATTATTAAATCCTATGAATATTCTCACGATATTTTGTCAATAAAGAATTTAATATCTTTTGATCTCTTCTATTTTGGTTTCACCTGAACCTATGTCAAACAATTTTGATATGCTTGTTTTCTGCACATATTGGAGCAAATGTTTACTTTAGCAGTAATGTACCGCAGATGTATCCACAATAGTTCTCCTATTGAAGATGGTTTTCCACAATATATTTTGTTCATAATCCATAACCCGCATATAACTAATTTTAATCCTTTAGAAATCGAGGCGTGCCGTTAGTTGAATTTTCCATGGCCCTCGCAAATTTGAAAGTGCGTAGTTGCTTTAGGCGCGTTATTTTAATAATTCATCTTCCTAAACTCGGGTGCGCATTTATGTGACCCAAATCTAAATCTCAACAATGTTGGATAAAATACGTCACGGACCGCGGGTGCATTTATGTGACAGGGTTCAAGACGTGTTTTAGATGACGTTGAATTTTTCTTAAAAAATTAAATAAAGAAAAGCGGTTTAAGTTAAAATTTTCACATAGGTTTAAACATGTACTAAAATCAGATAATAGGCCAATTATAACAGTTGAGCGACCGTGCTAGAATCACGGAACTCGGGAATGCCTAACACCTTCTCCCGGGTTAACAAAATTCCTTACCCGGATTTCTGTGTTAGCAGACTGTAATACAGAGTCAATCTTTTCCTCGATTCGGGATTTGAACCGGTGACTTGGGACACCATTAATTATCCCAAGTGGCTACTCTGAATTTTAATTAAAATAATCACGTTTCAATTGTCACTTAAATTGGAAAAAACTCCCTTTATTATACCCTCCCTGGGGTGTAGGTGAAAAAGGAGGTGTGACAGCTCTGACGACTCTGCTGGGGACGTTAACCCAGAACCACTGGTTCAAGGTTAGAAATTTGAGCTTGGAATAATTGTTATATTGGCTTTATTTATTATCTGATTTTATTACATTTTTTTCATCTAATGTGCTAAATGTTGCTTTTACCACTTTGTTATTCTGTGAATTGTATATAAATTGTTACGAAACTCATCTTCTCTCTGAGTCTTCTAAATCGTGAAGAAGGGTGCACTTCGTGTGACTTCTTTTCTGTTTAGAGTCAATCCTATTTTTTTAGAACGAGGTTCGGATAAGTTGTTAAGCCGGTGAAGCTTCTGTATTCCCAGTACGATGCCTCCTCCTCGGCTCGAGTTGTCCGCTCGGGTAAGCCAGGTTTAGAACAATACACTCAGGTTTTAAACCTAGTAGACAAAACCACATGCCGGATCCCTAGTAGGAACGTTTGTTTGCATCATGTGCATTTGACTTTGGAGACTCAACACAGGGGTTGGGTCTGTCTAGGACAGGTATACCTGAAATAAAAAAGACCATCATGATGCATCTTACTTGTTACATGTGCATTTATATGTTTCGGACTCGTATGCTGACCGACTTTTAAATATTGGGAAAAATGAAAAAAAGAAGAAGAGAAATAACAGTGTAGAGGGTTAAGAGAGTTAATCACTAGTTTTGAAAATACCAATGCCTGAATAGTATCGAAATTCTGCCAATTTTTTTTGAGAAAATGAAAAAAAAAGTTTTTATTTTAAATAGTTTGTTTTATTCAAAAAGCAAAAAAAAGTCTTTATTTTTAGTTTGTCTTGTTTTCAAAATAGTTTATTTAGAAAAAAATAGTCTATTTTATTTGCCCGAACTACATCGGTTTGATTCTCACCGGATGTGAGATACGTAGGCAACCCTTATCGGGTCCAACTTCCCCTTTTTGCAAAAATACCCAGAAAATGTCAAAAATTTTATTATAAGTCGGGCGGTGCCGTTGTTGTCAAAAATAGACAAATGTTCCTGAAAGGGACGCCGGAGGGCTGACTTTGTATAAACGGCCACTTTTGGTCATTTTTTTTGAATTTTGATCAATTAGCCCACACAGCCTTAGAATCCTCGTCCCTGAGGCTCTGTAAGCCGTGTTCTCAATGTCGGGTTACTATTTTGGAAAAACCAGAAAAGAGTCTTAAATGAATCAAGTGATGCTGTTTTTGTCAAAAATAGCCAAATGTTCCCGAAAGGGACGCCGGAAGGCTGACTTTGCATAAATGGCCATTTTTGATCATCCTTTAGAGTTTTGATCGGTTGACCCTCACAGGCTTCATCCCTGAAGTGCTGAAAGGCTGTGTTCGGAAAATCGGATCTTTCTTTCTGAAGATATAGTCAAATCATTTTTTGAGTCAAATAATTTTTTGCTTTTGTTTAAATCGCCTTAATAAATGTGCAGGATGAGCACAAGTGAAAACAAACCCTTCACCGTCTTTAGCGAGGTCCCTCTCCAGCTCCATATGTGGTAGGACGATTTGGGAAAAAGCAGCAAAGAAATAGTGGTCAGAGTCTTGGGGGTCTCATCAGTCTACTAAATGTCAAGGCAAGGACGGATGTCATCGAGGCTTTGATACCATTTTGGGACCCGACCCAAAATGCATTTCGCTTTGCGGATTTTGAGCTTACACCCACACTGGAGGAAGTAGCAGGTTATGCGGGTATGAATGGGAATATGAGAAGTCAGTATCTGTTGTCACCAAGGCCAGTATCGCCACACCGATTTCTGGACTTGTTAAATATCAGGCGGACTATGCAAAATAATGATTTATCAAAAGGATGTTGCGCTCTTCAGTTCTTATATCAGCATTATGGTAATCCGCGGGGTTTTGACGAGCTAAATTTGGGACTGACTCACGCCGAAAACAGAGGTAAATGGGAAGCAAGACGAACCTTGGCATTCATAACGGCATTCTTGGGAATCATGGTTTGCCCACGAGACGACAAGAAAATAGAGATAGGTCTCGGGGGGATGGTTGATGTCGCAATGAAAAGGGCTGACAACACTATAGTTCCCCTGATCTTATCAGAAATATATCGAGCATTGACCGTGTGTAAGGAGGGAGGAAGTTTTTTCCAAGGTTGCAATCTATTACTTCAGTTGTGTATACAGGAACATCTCTGCCATCGAGTGGGGTATATGAACTTCGGGCTGACTGGTTTAAACTGCATTGAAAAGTTTGAGAAGTGGTTAACGGGTGTTGCGTTCCCCGAGGGTACTGGAGATTGGTTTATACGATTGAGATCACTAATGACGGACCAAATTGAATGGGCGTTTGGGTGGTTGCCCGCTACTGAAGCAATATACATGTCGTCTAAAGAATGTTATGTTCTTCTGATGGGTGTCCGTAGTATCCAACCATACGCTCCCCATTGGGTATTGCATCAATTGGGAAGGTTCTAGATTATCCCTCATGATGAAGATTTGAGCAAGCATATCATCGAGCTAAGACCGAATGCCATAGTCCAGGAAGATACAATTCGCAAATTGTGGCATGAATGCAGAGCCCAAAACTATGGTGCGAGATTTAGCCAAAGGCGAGGTGGACCCGAAGTATGATGCATGGTTTGGGAAAAGGTTACGAATTCGTCAAAGGCCTGCTAAAAGAGCCTATGTCCAGCAATTCACGAATGACTCGCAAGAACAATGAGGCTGGCTGGCAAGAGAAGAAGGCTATCGGGTTGAAATTGGCAAGCTGAAACAGCAAATTGAGGATCTGAAATATGAAAATAACGTGCAACTCAATGCTGACACAGGAAAAAAAAACAGATTGACTCAAGCAAAAAAGGCCTTGAAAGCCCAAATCCAACGAGTCAGAATGGATGCCGACAACCAACAAAGGAGCCGGTCCGACGAAGGTCTGATAACTGGGTTGAGAAACCAAGTCATTGAAAGCCGAGAGGGTTTGGCAAGATCAGAGGCCTGCATAGCAAGAATTCGGGCCAGATGGGCAAAAGGTACAACAGCGCGAGCAAAGCACTTACGGCAAGTGAGAAGGGATTATGAAGCGAGCATTGAAATATTAAGAGAAACAAATTCCACTCTTAAAGATCGGGTCTTTAAACAAGCCCGAGATGCCAAAATGGACAGGAAGCATTGCTATGATTTAATAGCCCGAATGGAAGAACAAATGGAGAGGTTCCAAGATCAACTCGCTGACAACGCTCAAGTACTGGGAGCAAAGAATCAACGAATAGAGCAACTGTTCATGTAAAGGGATAGAATCAGGGGTAGAATTGAGGAGATTGGGCATTACGTCACCATGAGGTGCCTAGCATGTGAGGGAATACCCCGTGATACCCTTTTTGCTTCAGTCATGGGTTACGTCTACCGAATCATGGAAGAATTGAAAAGCTTGCAAAGGGGCCTTGCACCAAAGCCCGCGGAAAGGCTGAACGATGCCCCGTGGGCACCAAAATTCAAAGCGTTAATGTACTCCTAGTTCAAATCTGTATTTTTCTATTTTCAAAAGTCTGTTGTCTGTCCGTGTGTTTCCTTTTGGCATCAAATTATGTTAGTACTTCGGAGTCTGTATTTTGTTTTCCTTTTCCAAATGGGTAGTTTGTAATAGAAGTTTTAGTAATGAAATAAATTTACCAAAAATTGGTGTCTTTATTTGTGGTAGAACTACACACGACCTGATTCATGCGGGGATATGATACGTAGGCAATCCACATAAGATTCGACCACCGCTAAAAGAAAAAGTGAATAAAAGAAAGGAAAAGAAAGAAAGAAAAAGAGAGAAAGAGAAAGCAAATAAAGGAAAGTTTCAGAAACACCTAAAAGGCACAAGTAAAATAAGCCGGGATGATGCATACGGAGCAAAGACATGTTAGAAATGGTTAAACTGCCTAGGAACATTGCATTCCCCAACGTGCAATTGCTGCAATATGTGTTAAACTCTAACGCTAACAAGTTTGTTGTTTTTAAGAGATTTCAAACCAGTTAGTTTGTTAGAACGTTCTGGCAGATTACCATTACCAAATAAGATCCAAAGGGCCCATACCGAAAAGCATGACTAACTCAGAAAATAGTGGTGAAAAGGAAAGGACGGAAAGTCAGATGCTGAAAGAGGCAATGAAAAAAATGGAAAAAATGAGACTGGAGATGAACGAAATGCAGCTAGCCCTGGCTAGGGTACAAAAGGGGCCCGAACCACCCGTTACTCCTACTCTCCCACCAGGACACACGCCGGAATACCCTTCACCCGGCCCTTCGACAAGCTTCCCAATTCACCACTACTATCAGGGAAGAAATCCCTATGATCCCCAAGCTCCACCACCCAATCAGAACCTTCCCCCACCAAATGTTCCTGTTTTCGTGGCACCCCCTCCAGCCACGTTACAAAGATCATCCAGTGGGCCGTTGTTTCAGGCTCACGATAACCAATATTACCCCCTGAACCTACCCTCAAAGCACCCGAGCCATATACTTATAATCCTCACTTTGAAATCCCGATGGAAACTGAAAAGCCGGCTAAGGGCCCGGAGCAGGATGAAGTGCTTCGAAAATTTAAAAGCCTGGAGCGGTCCTTCAGGAATATACATAGGTTAGGCAATCAGGTCAGTGTAGCTTACAAAGATCTATGTCCTTTCCTTGATGTTCAATTACCGGCAGGGTTCAAGATGCCAAAGTTTGATCTATACGAGGGGCACAATGATCCAATGGCACATCTGCGAGGGTTTTGCAGCAAGATGAGAGGATCAGGTGGTAAAGATGAGCTGCTAATAGCTTACTTTGGTCAAAGTCTAAGTGAGTCTGCACTGGAATAGTACACAAGACAGGATCCGAGCAGGTGGTACACCTGGGACGATCTAGCACAAGCATTCGCAGGTCACTTCTAGTACAACCTTGAGATCGTCCCTGACCGTCTCACATTACTGAAACTTGAGAAGAAGCCGGGAGAGAGCTTTAGAGAATTTGGGTTCCGATGGAGAGAATAGGCAGCAAGAGTTGATCCTCCGATGAGAGATGGGGAAATGGTGGACTACTTTCTGCAAACTCTAGAGCCAACTTACTTTGGTCACTTGGTGACGTCAGTTGGAAAATCTTTCAACGAGGTGGTGAAAATGGGCGGTATGGTTGAAGAGGGACTTAAGTCCAACAAAATCCTGAGCTATTCGGCAATCAAAGCAACAACTCAGGCCATTCAGAGCGGCACGGGAGGTGCGCTCGAGAAGAAGAAAAGAGAAGAGGTCGCAACAATAGAGGCAGCTAATTGGTCCAGATCGAGAGGTCCTTTCCCCCGCTACCAAGCCAGACCCCATCACCCAAATTACCCACACACTCTAAATTACCCCCCACAGCCCTACTACCCACCACAAGAACCACATTTCTCCATCCATCAAGCCCAGACATATACCCAGCCTCCGGCTTGCCCACAATGGCTTGCGTCGGCTCCCCAAAATACCTATCCACCTCCACAGAATACATATCCACCTCCACAAAACATATATCCACCACCAAGGGCCTACAGGAATCCCGCAGGGCCAGGTTTCCGGGGAATCAAGCTTTCAGAAATGAAAGGGTGCAGAGACAAAGAACATTCACTGAGTTGGGAGAAACCTATACTGCTTTGTTCCACAAATTAAGGCCGTTAGGTTTGTTGAGTCCTGTTGAGCCCAGATTGCCGAATCCCCTTCCCCAAAATATGGACCACTCGGTAAGCTGTGAGTATTGTTCGGGGGCTCCCGAACATGATACCGAGAAGTGCTGGAAGTTGAAACGTGCAGTGCAATATCTTATTGACACCAACAAGATCGAGGTTCAGACACCGGAGGCACCCAACATCAATCAGAACCCGTTGCCAGCACACCACGAAACCCACATGATCGAGCTTGTGCACGAAAGAGGGGAGCTAAAGAAACCCTCACAGATGGTGATGATGATCCGTGCCAGCCCAAAAGAAAAGTCGATAGGTGGAGAAGAAGTGGTACAGTTGGAAAAGGTAGGCGTCAAGCCAGTAGTGGTGATGGGGAAGAGTTCGCCTGTTGTTGCAAAGAATCCAGAGCCGGTCAAAGTAACGGTGCGAGGGTTACCAAGCAAGCCAGCATGCATAGGGCCAGTTGTCATCAGGCCAGTAATGCAGATGCCAATAACCAGCGAGAAAGTCGTGCCATGGAGCTACAGTAAAGCGATGGTAATGTACAAAGGGAAAGAGGTTGTGGAAGAAGTATGTGAGGCCCATGGCTTAACTCGTTCGGGAAGGTATTTTGCTTCCGTAGAGTTAATAAGGTCCAACCCAGCGGTGGTAAAGAAGCCAGTGACGGAGGAAGAGGCTGAGGAGTTTTTGAAGAAAATGAAGGCACAAGATTACTCCATTGTGGAGCAGTTAAGAAAGACCCCAGCGCAGATTTCGTTACTATCACTGCTGATCCATTCCAGCGATCATTGCCAAACACTGATGAAAATCCTGAACGAGGCCCATGTTTCGGATAAAATCTCTGTAAATCACTTGGAGAGGATAATGCACAAAATCTTCGAGGTAAATCGAGTGACGTTTTCTGATGATGAATTGCCAGCAGAGTGTACAGAACACAACAAAGCCCTATACTTGACCATGAAATACGAAGACTCGGTGGTCACCCGAGTATTGATTGATAATGGATCAAGCGCCAACATCTGTACTTTGACTACTCTGAACAAGCTGAAAGTTGATCATGACCGGATTCACAGGAACAACGTCTGCGTCCGAGGTTTCGATGGAGGTGGTACCGACACGGTGGGTGATATCATACTGGGATTGACCATTGGTCCAGTAGAATTCACCATGGAATTCCAAGTGGTAGACGTGGCAGTATCATACAATCTTCTATTGGGGCGACCCTGGATCCATGCTGCCAAAGCAGTGCCTTCTACATTGCACCAGATGGTGAAATTTGAATGGGACATGCAGGAGATAGTGGTGCACGGGGATGACGGTACAAGAATTGTGAGTGATGCCGTTGTGCCATTCATAGAAATGGATGATGACAAAGGTACATGGGTGTACCAGGTTTTCGACGCGGTTTCAGTGGATAAAATTTCTGAAGGCGAGGACCTTCCACTTCCCAGGATCGCAGCTGCGACCTTCATGGTAGCCTCAGAAATGCTAAACAACGGGTTTGTACCAGGAAAAGGTTTGGGGGTTGATCTGCAAGGTATGGTCCAGCCAGTTTCTTTGCCCAAGAACCTGGATACTTTTGGGCTAGGATTCAAGCCTACGGCAGTAGATGTAAGGCGGGCCCGAAAGTTGAAGAAGAAAGTTTGGGTTCTTCCCAAGCCAGTTCCACGTCTTTCCAGATCCTTTGTCAGAGCAGGTATCGGAAGGTTGTCAGTCCCCAAAATTCTCGGACCTCTGATTGGGTCAGATGGAGATTTGAATCAGGGTTTTGAAAGGTTGTTCGCCGACGTCAATGTGATAGAAGCTGGAGAAGGTTCCAGTAGGGCAGATATACAGTTTGTGGGGGCCTAGGGCTAATATCAACAATTGGACGGCTACTCCTCTTCTTACCCGGAGGGAGTCTTGGTAGTAGGCTCTGGATTTTCTTTCTTGTTTTCTGGATTATTCCAGAGTTGTAATCCAGTTTTGTTTTATTTTTGTATTCAACAAAAGCGTGAAACTCTGTTATCCCACATTTTAATAAAGTGAAAGTTTTCTCTCTTTATTTTGTTTTAATTCTATTTTCTTCTTTTCTCTTTTTGAACAGTTCTCTTTATACTGGTTCTAATGACATGTCATGCACAACGCATCTTCAACCTAGTCTAAAAAATCAATCTGATTCTGAACTAATTGTACAAGAGGTCGATTATGATGATGAATCGAAATACGATGAGGATGAAGACTTTGAAGAGATAAACAGAGAATTAAGCCAGTTCGAAGAGAAACCCAAGCCCAATTTGAACGACACTGAAGCTGTCAATTTAGGGGATACAGATGATGTCAGGGAAACCAAAATAAGCATCCACATTGAGCCGAACATCAGGAAGGAACTAATCAAAGCACTCATTGAATTCAAAGATGTTTTTGCATGGTCGTACGATGACATGCCGGGCTTAAGCACCGATCTAGTGGTTCACAAATTGCCCACTGACCCGGCGTGCCCTCCCGTCAAGCAGAAATTGAGGAAGTTCAAGACAGATATAAGTGTGAAGATTAAAGAAGAAGTAACTAAGCAGCTGCAGGCAAAGGTTATTCGGGTCACTCGATATCCTGATTGGTTGGCTAATGTGGTACCAGTGTCGAAGAAAGATGGGAAGATCAGAGTGTGTGTTGATTACCGCAATTTGAACAGGGCAAGCCCCAAGGACAACTTTCCATTACCCAATATCCATATCTTGATCGATAATTGTGTCGGATGTGAGATCGGGTCTTTTGTAGATTGTTATGCTGGGTATCATCAGATTCTGATGGATGAAGAAGATGCAGAAAAGACAACATTCATTACGCCGTGGGGGACTTATTGCTACCGAGTAATGCCTTTTGGCTTGAAGAACACTGGGGCAACGTACATGAGAGCAATGACTACGGTGTTTCATGACATGATACACAAAGAGATTGAGGTGTACGTAGATGATGTGATCATAAAATTTAAGCGTCAGGAAGACCACATGGCAGACCTAAGGAAGTTTTTCCAAAGACTTCGAAGGTACGACATTAAGCTCAACCCGGCCAAATGTGTATTTGGTGTTCCATCTGGAAAGTTGTTGGGATTCATCGTCAGTCGGCGAGGCATTGAGTTGGACCCGTCAAAAATCAAATCCATCCAGGAATTGCCACCGCCAAAGAACAAAATAGAAGTAATGAGTCTGTTGGGAAGGTTGAATTATATCAGCAGGTACATCGCTCAACTCATAGCGACTTGTGAACCCATTTTTTGGCTACTGAAGAAAGATGTTGTGGTAGAATGGATGACAGAATGTCAGGAAGCCTTCGACCAAATCAAGAGGTATCTATCAAACCCTCCTGTGTTGGTCCCACCTGAACCAGGAAGACCGTTGATTCTCTATCTAATGGTACTGAAGAATTCATTTGGTTGCGTACTAGGGCAACATGATATCACAGGAAGGAAGGAGCAAGCCATCTATTATCTCAGTAAGAAGTTTACAGTCTATGAGGTTAAGTACACTCAACTTGAGAAGACGTGTTGCACCTTTACTTGGGTGGCACAGAAGTTTAAACATTATCTGTCATCATATACTAATTATCTCATTTCACGCTTGGATCCACTGAAGTATATTTTCTAGAAGCCTATGCCCACAGGGAGGTTAGCGAAATGGCAAATATTACTCACAGAGTTCGACATCGTCTATGTAACGAGGACGGCCATGAAAGCTCAAGCATTGGCCGATCACTTGGCTGAGAATCCTGTTGATGAAGAATACGAGCCATTGAAGACGTATTTTCCTGATGAAGAAGTGATGCATATAGATGAGTTGGAATTGTCTAAGGAACCAGGTTGGAAGCTCTTCTTTGATGGAGCCGCAAATGCGAAAGGAGTTGGAATAGGAGCGGTACTTATTTCTGAAACAGGACATCATTATCCTGTTACGGCACAACTATGTTTCTATTGTACCAATAACATGGCTGAATATGAGGCCTGCATTTTAGGCTTATGGTTAGCTGCAGACATGGATGTCTAGGATGTCTTGGTCTTGGGAGACTCGAACCTCCTGGTGCATCAAATCCAGGGTGAATGGGAAACACGAGATTTGAAGCTTATACCATATCGACAATGTTTGCACGATCTGAGTAAGCAATTTCGATCAGTGGAGTTCAGACACATCCCAAGAGTTCACAATGAGGTTGCCGATGCTTTGGCCACTTTAGCATCGATGTTGCACCACCCAGACAAAATTCATGTTGACCCGTTGCATATCCAGGTTTGTGATCAGCATGCTTATTGCAACATGATAGAGGAAGAAATGGATGGCGAGCCATGGTTTTATGATGTCAAGGAATACCTCAGGATGGGGATATACCCAGAGCAGGCCACCGGAGATCAAAAGAGAGCCATTCGGCGATTGGCAAATGGATTTTTCCTCAGTGGAGGAGTGTTATACAAAAGAACACCAGATTTGGGATTGCTGAGATGTATAGATGTTGGTCAAGCCACGACAGTGTTGACAGAGGTACATGCGGGAGTTTGTGGGCCACATATGAGCGGATATGTATTGGCGAAGAAGATTCTTCGAGCAGGGTATTATTGTCTCACTATGGAGCGTGATTGTATCAATTTCGTGCGAAAATGCAATCAGTGTCAGATACACGGAGATTTGATTCATTCTCCGCCAATAGAATTGCATACAATGTCAGCACCATGGCCATTTGTTTCATAGGGCATGGATGTCATTGGACCGATTGAGCCGGCAGCTTCCAACGGTCATAGGTTCATTCTGGTCACCATCGATTATTTCACCAAGTGGGTTGAGGCTAAAACTTTCAAGTCGGTAACCAAGAAGGCAGTGATGGATTTCGTTCATTCCCATATCATCTGTAGATTTGGGATCCCCAAAGTGATCATCACGGACAGGGGTAGGCAGCAAGAGTCAGGGGTATACACTCGATATAACGGAGACAGGGGTATACACTCGATATACAGTCAGTATATATTCTATATACACTAGAGATACTATCGATATACACTGGATATACACGGACAACCAACGAAAAGAGGGTCTTCTTCCTCCTAAAAATTCTACATTTAGAGCTTAACATCCACCATGAAAGAGCCATGAGAGCTCATCTTCTCCACCTGAAAAACACCCCATAAAACGCCCCAAATAGTCCACTTCCAAAACTGTTCCGGCGAGTTTCGAGGTCGTCGAAGAATGTAGTTCTGAGGTTTTCGGTTCGAGGTCTCGATTTTGCTTGCGGTTCCTGTTTGACTTTGCCGCTGTTGTTTTGTTTGAATTTGAAAGATAAGGTCAGCTCCTATTTTCTATCACTTTGATAATACTACTGTATCAGTGTTGATCTTCTCAGCTAGTTTGGTTATTGTCGATTTTGCATCCCTGTATTTGTTTGACGTAAAATATTTTATTATCTTTGGTTAGTTGGAAACGTGAGTTTAAGTTGAAGGCCTTTTGATTTATTTGAAGGTTGCTGAAGAAGTACATGATTTCCCTTTGAATTTAAAACTCATTATTTAGAAAGTAAACAACAAAAGCTATGGAAATTGTTAGCTAAAGTTGAAAAGTATTGCTATTTATATCATTGTGTCCTTTAGATGTGTTTTAACGATGTGTTGTATGTAGTTGTCAAATTAGTGCCTTTATTTATTATATTAGCGGTTAAATTTTAAGATGCCTGAATGATGTGCTGTATCGTATATCTACTTGTAAAATGGCCATGTTTCATATTATTAAATCCTATGAATATTCTCACGATATTTTGTCAATAAAGAATTTAATATCTTTTGATCTCTTCTATTTTGGTTTCACCTGAACCTATGTCAAACAATTTTGATATGCTTGTTTTCTGCACATATTGGAGCAAATGTTTACTTTAGCAGTAATGTACCGCAGATGTATCCACAATAGTTCTCCTATTGAAGATGGTTTTCCACAATATATTTTGTTCATAATCCATAGCCCGCATATAACTAATTTTAATCCTTTAGAAATTGAGGCGTGCCATTAGTTGAATTTTCCATGGACCTCGCAAATTTGAAAGTGCGTAGTTGCTTTAGGCGCGTTATTTTAATAATTTATTTTCCTAAACTCAGGTGCGCATTTATGTGACCCAAATTTAAATCTCAACAATGTTGGATAAAATACGTCACAAACCGCAGGTGCATTTATGTGACGAGGTTCAAGACGTGTTTTAGATGACGTTGAATTTTTCTTAAAAAATTAAATAAAGAAAAGCGGTTTAAGTTAAAATTTTCACATAGGTTTAAACATGTACTAAAATCAGATAATAGGCCAATTATAACAGTTGAGAGACCTTGCTAGAATCACGGAACTCGGGAATGCCTAACACCTTCTCCCGGGTTAACAGAATTTCTTACCCGGATTTCTATGTTCGCAGACTGTAATACAGAGTCAATCTTTTCCTCGATTCGGGATTTGAACCGGTGACTTGGGACACCATTAATTATCCCAAGTGGCGGCTCTGAATTTTAATTAAAATAATCCCGTTTCAATTGTCACTTAAATTGGAAAAAACTCCCTTAATTATACCCTTCCCGGGGTGTAGGTGAAAAAGGAGGTGTGACACCAGTTCTTGGGTAGAGGCATATGTTGATTCTCACATTATTGTTTTGTCTTCTTTAATTTAAGTCTTCCGCATAATTATTTAATTCCGTTACTTCATGTTATCACTGATAATTGTTAAAAGAAGTAATTGTTAATGAAGTAAGCAGTTAAGGATTGGCTTGCCTAGCTCACATTAGTAGGCGCCATCACGACTCCCGAGGGTGGGAGATCCGGGCCGTGACAATAGTATTGTTTACTTTTCTGATTTTTTCTATTAATTGAACTCTTCTGTTGTTGACAGTGAGAAATGACAATTGATAACAGAAATTCTTCTGCGGCTGTTACTGCAACGACGATAGCCTCGTCAAGCCGCACTGTTGTTCCTCCGACCGAGAAACGGGGAAAATTTTCTGGAGCCAGCTTCAAAGGATGGCAGCAAAGGGTGTTCTTCTGGCTTACCACACTTGGTATGCAGAAATTCACTAGTGAAGAGCCTCAGTGCCTACTGCGGACATGCCGGACAATGAGAAGTTCATGATTGTTGAGGCGTAGAAGCTGGCACATGACTTGTACAATGTGTACAGTGCGATGAATACTTCGAAAGAATTATGGGACACACTTGAGAAGAAGTACAAGACGGAAGATGCATGCTTGAAGAAGTTTGTGGTTGCCAAGTTTCTAGACTATAGAATAATAGACATCAAAACTGTGGGAACCCAAGTTCAGGAGCTTCAACTTATTTTTCACGACCTTATTGCTGAAGGTATGATCGTGAATGAAGCATTTTAAGTGGCTGCAATGATTGAAAAATTTCCTCATTCGTGGAGAGATTTCAAGAATTATCTTAAGCACAAGCGCAAAGAAATAAAGTTGGAAGATCTTGTGATACGTCTAAAGATTGAGGAAGACAACAGAACAGCCGAGAAGAAGTCTTATGTAAATTCAACGATCATGGGAGCTAATATCATTGAGGAGACTGCTCCAAAAAGTAAAAAGAGGAAGATGTCTTACGGACAGACTAAGGAGCAGAACAAAAAGAAATTCAACGGCAACTGCTACAATTGTGGAAAAGTTGGTCACAAAATCCCTAATTGTCATCTCCCGAAAAAGGATAAGAAGAAGGGACAAGCCAACATAGTGGAGAAGAATGATGACATTAGTGATATTTGTGCAATGCTTTCGGAATGTAACCTAGTTGGAAATCTGAAGGAGTGGTGGATTGACTCTAGAGCCACTCGACATGTTTGTGCTGTCAAAGAATCATTTGCGACTTACTCTACTGCTGGTCCCGAAGAAGAGATTTCCATGGGAAATAATACAACAGCCAAGATTGAAGGTTATGGGAAAATATTCCTGAAGATGACTTCCGGCAATGTGTTAACGCTCAACAACGTTCTTCATATTCCTACTATTAGGAAGAATTTAGTTTCTACTTCTTTACTTGTTAAGAATGGATTCAAATGTGTATTTGTTTTTGATAAAGTTGTTGTAAGCAAAAATGAAATGTATGTTGGAAAAGGCTACCTCACGGAGGGCCTTTTCAAACTCAATGTAATGGTTGTTGATAGTATGAATAAAATTTCTGCTTCTTCCTATTTATTGGAGTCAAATGATTTATGGCATGTTCGTTTAGGACATGTCAATTATAAAAATTTGCGGGAGTTAATTAATTTAGAAGTATTGCCTAAATTCGAGTGTAATACATTGAAATATCAAATATTTGTTGAATTTAAGTTTGTAAAACATCCTTATAAGTCTGTTGAAAGAAATTTAAATCCTTTAGATTTAATTCATACTGACATTTGCGATATGAAGTCGACATTATCTCGAGGTGGGAAAAAGTATTTTATTACTTTTATTGATGATTTCACTCGATATTGTTATGTTTATTTGCTTAATAGTAAGGATGAAGCAATTGAAGCATTTAAGCAATACAAAAATGAAGTAGAAAATCAATTGAATAAAAAGATCAAAATGATTAGAAGCAATAGAGGTGGAGAATATGAATCTCCGTTTGCAGAAATATGTTCGGAATATGGAATTATCCATCAAACTACTGCACCTTACATACCTCAATCCAATGGAATTGCGGAAAGGAAAAATCGGACATCAAAAGAAATGATGAATTCTTTTTTAATAATTTCCGGATTACCGCAGAGTTTTTGGAGGGGAAGCTATCCTTATAGCTAACCGAATACTCAAGAGAGTACCCCACAACAAAACGCAATCTATTCCATATGAAAAATGGAAAGGAAAAAAACCTAACTTAAAATATTTTAAAGTGTTGGGGTGTCTAGTAAAGGTACAAGTTCATTTACCTAAAAGGATTAAATCGGACCAAAAATAGTAGATTGTGTTTTCATTGAATATGCTACAAACAGTAAAGCATGCCGATTTTTGGTTCATAAATTCGATAATCCCGAAATTCATGTTAATACGGTAATGGAATCGGATAATGCTGAATTCTTTGAAAGCATATATCCGTATAAAACTTAATGGGAGTCGTTAAGTGAAAGACCTAAACGACTTCGGGAAGAACCAAAGGAAAATACTCCAAGTATAGAAGATCCAAGAAGCAGTAAACATCAAAGAAAATCTACTTCCTTTGGACCAGATTTTGTGACATTTTTGCTTGAAAATGAGCCTCAAACTTTTAAAGCAGCTATGTCGTCTTCTAATTCAGCGTTTTGGAAAGAGGCTATCTGTAACGACATGGCCGGTCGTTTTAAGAATTAACACTCCGATCCCCTATTAATTGCTTCCCCCGTGTTTATTTCTGCTATTTTGGTTTGGCGGGATGTTCGGTTTTGAGTTTTAGAGAGCTTTGGGACGCTTAGTCTCTAAATGAGAGCTTAAGTGTTGGAGAGTTGACCGTAATCAAAACAATATAAAGATAGCCTCGGAATGGAAATCTAATTGTTCCGTTAGCTCCGTTAGGTGATTTCGAGCTTAGGGGCATATTCGGATTGTATTTTAGAGGTCCGTAGCTAATTTAGGCTTGAAATGCCGAAGGGTCAAATTTTGAAGTTTCCGGTTCGATAGTGAGATTTTGATTCGACGGTCGGAATGGAATTTCGGAAGTTGGAGTAGCTCCGTAGTGTTGAATGTGACGTGTGTGCAAAATTTCAAATCATTCGGACGAGATTTGATATACTTTTTGATAGAAAGCGTATTTTTTGAGTTTTTGAAATTCTTAGGCTTGAATCCGATGAAAAATAGGTGTTTTGTTATTGTTTTGAGCGTTCCGAAGGTTGGAACAAGTTTGAATGGAGTTATGGGATATGTTGGTAGGTTTGGTTGAGGTCCCGGGGGTCCTGGGGATGATTTCGGATGGTTGACGGAAAGATTTTGGGACTTTAGAATTGCAGCTTCAGCTATTCTTCTGTCATAACCGCACCTGCGAGTGTGGGACCACATGTGCGGAGCCGCAGAAGCGGTGGATCTACCACAGAAGCGAAAAAGGAGGAAAGGCAGCAGGGACTGCAGAAGCGGGGCCTGCAGAAGTGGCCCCGCATCTGCGAAAGGATAGCCGCAGATGCGGAAATCTGGGCCTTAAGTGAAATGTCGCAAATGCGACCATTGTTCCGCAAATGCGGAAACAGCTAGGCAGAAATATGAAATTTTGAGGGTTTAGTTTCAAAAGTTGGAAATTCGATTTGGAGCTCGGGAGAGGGCAATTTTGAGAGGAAATTGAAGAGGAGATCATTGGATTTGGGCCATTTGGAGTCGAGTACTCGTGGCAAGAACGTGGTTCGAGTTGATTTTGAGCCGGTTCGATGCAAGTGGCTTGTCTAACCTTGTGTGGGGGACCTTCCACTTAGGATTTGGTATATTTGGTAATTGAAATGCTTTGTACATGAGGTAACGAGTGTGTACTTGTGCTAATTGTTGGAAATTCGGTTTTCATTAAGTAATTACTAGTATGTTTCCTTTCCTGTTTTTATTACTTGCATTATTAAGCTGTTGTTAGCTTAGGAAAACATATCTAAGTGACTTAATTGATTTATTTGCTCAAACTGCCCTGGATTATGTGCAGCATGCTAGGCTAGAATCACTTGTTTGCCTTAATATAAAATTTGCCATTTCTATATATTTTCCTGTTGTTGCTGTGTATTTACATTGGGACTACGGATGTGGGATTCCGGTAGCTCCCCCTTGTATGTTTATTTTGGGACTATGGGTGTGGGATTTCGGTAGATCCCCCTGCACAGTTATATGGAACTACGGGAATGCACCCGGTAGATTCCCCCAATACTGGGTATTTACATTTGGGACAACGGAAAGGGATTTCGGTAGATCCCCGTGCACTATGAGTTGGACTACGGGATGGGATCCCGAGAGATCCATTGGATATGTATACTGTTGGGACTACAGGACGGTATCTTGGGAGATCCCCGATTGTTATTGTGGTGTTGGACCATATTTTCTTCTGTGTTTACCTTGTCTCTGTAATAGTTGTTGGTGCCCTTTATATCTTGTATTACTTTAGAAATTGAGGCGCGCCATTAGTTGAATTTTCCATGGCCCTCGCAAATTTGAAAGTGCGTAGTTACTTTAGGCGCGTTATTTTAATAATTTATCTTCTTAAACTCGGGTGCGCATTTATGTGACCCAAATCTAAATCTCAACAATGTTGGATAAAATACGTCACGGACCGCAGGTGCATTTATGTGACGAGGTTCAAGACGTGTTTTAAACATGTACTAAAATCAAATAATAGGCCAATTATAACAGTTGAGAGACCGTGCTAGAATCACGGAACTCGGGAATGCCTAACACCTTCTCCCGGGTTAACAGAATTCCTTACCCGGATTTCTGTGTTCGCAGACTATAATACAGAGTCAATCTTTTCCTCGATTCGGGATTTGAACCGGTGACTTGGGACACCATTAATTATCCCAAGTGACGGCTCTGAATTTTAATTAAAATAATCCTGTTTCGATTGTCACTTAAATTGGAAAAAACTCCCTTTATTATACCCTTCCCGGGGTGTAGGTGAAAAAGGAGGTATGACACCAGTTCTTGGGTAGAGACATATGTTGATTCTCGCATTATTGTTTTGTCTTCTTTAATTTAAGTCTTCCGCATAATTATTTAATTCCGTTACTTCATGTTATCATTGATAATTGTTAAAAGAAGTAATTGTTAATGAAGTAAGCAGTTAAGGATTGGCTTGCCTAGCTCACATTAGTAGGCGCCATCACGACTCCCGAGGGTGGGAAATCCGGGCCGTGACAATAGTATTGTTTACTTTTCTGATTTTTTCTATTAATTGAACTCTTCTGTTGTTGACAGTGAGAAATGACAATTGATAACAGAAATTCTTCTACGGCTTTTACTGCAACAACGATAGCCTCATCAAGCCGCACTGTTGTTCCTCCGACCGAGAAACCGGGAAAATTTTCTGGATCCAACTTCAAAGGATGGCAGCAAAGGGTGTTCTTCTGGCTTACCACACTTGGTATGCAGAAATTCACTAGTGAAGAGCCTCCAGTGCCTGCTGCGGACATGCCGGACAATGAGAAGTTCATGATTGTTGAGGCGTGGAAGCAGGCAGATTTTCTTTGCAAAGGATATATCTTAAGAGCTGTAGAGGATGACTTGTACAATGTGTACAGTGCGATGAATACTTCGAAAGAATTATGGGACACACTTGAGAAGAAGTACAAGACGGAAGATGCATGCATGAAGAAGTTTGTGGTTGCCAAGTTTCTAGACTATAAAATGATAAACATCAAAACTGTGGGAACCCAAGTTTAGGAGATTCAACTTATTTTTCACGACCTTATTGCTGAAGGTATGATCGTGAATGAAGCATTTTAAGTGGCTGCAATGATTGAAAAATTTCCTCATTCGTGGAGAGATTTCAAGAACTATCTTAAGCACAAGCGCAAAGAAATAAAGTTGGAAGATCTTGTGATACGTCTAAAGATTGAGGAAGACAACAAAACAACCGAGAAGAAGTCTCATGTAAATTCAACGATCATGGGAGCTAATATCATTAAGGAGACTGCTCCAAAAAGTAAGAAGAGGAAGATGTCTTACAGACAGACTAAGGAGCAGAACAAAAAGAAATTCAAGGGCAACTGCTACAATTGTGGAAAAGTTGGTCACAAAAGCCCTAATTGTCATCTCCCAAAAAAGGATAAGAAGAAGGGACAAGCCAACATAGTGGAGAAGAATGATGACATTAGTGATCTTTGTGCAATGCTTTCGGAATGTAACCTAGTTGGAAATCTGAAGGAGTGGTGGATTGACTCTAGAGCCACTCAACATGTTTGTGCTGTCAAAGAATCATTTGCGACTTACTCTACTGCTGGTCCCGAAGAAGAGATTTCCATGGGAAATAATACAACAGCCAAGATTGAAGGTTATGGGAAAATATTCCTGAAGAAGACTTCCGGCAAGGTGTTAACGCTCAACAACGTTCTTCATGTTCCTACTATTAGGAAGAATTTAGTTTCTACTTCTTTACTTGTTAAGAATGGATTCAAATGTGTATTTGTTTTTGATAAAGTTGTTGTAAGCAAAAATGAAATGTATGTTGGAAAAGGCTACCTCACGGAGGGCCTTTTCAAACTCAATGTAATGGTTGTTGATAGTATGAATAAAATTTCTGCTTCTTCCTATTTATTGGAGTCAAATGATTTATGGCATGTTTGTTTAGGACATGTCAATTATAAAAATTTGCGGGAGTTAATTAATTTAGAAGTATTGCCTAAATTCGAGTGTAATACATTGAAATAAATATTTGTTGAATTTAAGTTTGTAAAACATACTTATAAGTCTGTTGAAAGAAATTTAAATCCTTTAGATTTAATTCATACTGACATTTGCGATATGAAGTCGACATTATCTCGAGGTGGGAAAAAGTATTTTATTACTTTTATTGACGATTTCACTCGATATTGTTATGTTTATTTGCTTAATAGTAAGGATGAAACAATTGAAGCATTTAAGCAATACAAAAATGAAGTAGAAAATCAATTGAATAAAAAGATCAAAATGATTAGAAGCGATAGAGGTGGAGAATATGAATCTTCGTTTGCAGAAATATGTTCGGAATATGGAATTATCTATCAAACTCATGCACCTTACATACCTCAATCCAATGGAATTGCAGAAAGGAAAAATCGGACATCAAAAGAAATGATGAATTCTTTTTTAATAATTTCCGGATTACCGCAGAGTTTTTGGAGGGGAAGCTATCCTTATAGCTAACCGAATACTCAAGAGAGTACCCCACAACAAAACGCAATCTATTCCATATGAAAAATGGAAAGGAAAAAAAACCCAACTTAAAATATTTCAAAGTGTTGGGGTGTCTAGCAAAGGTACAAGTTCATTTACCTAAAAGGATTAAATCGGACCAAAAATAGTAGATTGTGTTTTCATTGAATATGCTACAAACAGTAAAGCATGCCGATTTTTGGTTCATAAATTCGATAATCCCGAAATTCATGTTAATACGGTAATGGAATCGGATAATGCTGAATTCTTTGAAAGCATATATCCGTATAAAACTTAATGCGAGTCGTTAAGTGAAAGACCTAAACGACTTCGGGAAGAACCAAAGGAAAATACTCCAAGTATAGAAGATCCAAGGAGCAGTAAACATCAAAGAAAATCTACTTCCTTTGGACCAAATTTTGTGACATTTTTGCTTGAAAATGAGCCTCAAACTTTTAAAGCAGCTATGTCGTCTTCTAATTCAGCATTTTGGAAAGAGGCTGTCTGTAACGACATGGCCGGTCGTTTTAAGAATTAACACTACAATCCCCTATTAATTGCTTCCCCCCTGTTTATTTCTGCTATTTTGGTTTGCTGGGATGTTCAGTTTTGAGTTTTAGAGAGCTTTGGGACGCTTAGTCTCTAAATGAGAGCTTAAGTGTTGGAGAGTTGACCGTAATCAAAACAGTGTAAGGACAACCTCAGAATGGAAATCTAATTGTTCCGTTAGCTCCGTTAGGTGATTTCGAGCTTAGGGGCATGTTCGGATTGTATTTTAGAGGTCCGTAGCTAATTTAGGCTTGAAATGCCGAAGGGTCAAATTTTGAAGTTTTCGGTTCGATAGTGAGATTTTGATCCGAGGGTCGGAATGGAATTTCGGAAGTTGGGGTAGCTCTGTAGTGTTGAATGTGACGTGTGTGCAAAATTTCAGATCATTCGGATGAGGTTTGATATACTTTTTGATAGAAAGTGTATTTTTTGAGTTTTTGAAATTCTTAGGCTTGAATCCGATGTAAAATAGGTGTTTTGTTATTGTTTTAAGCGTTCCGAAGGTTGGAACAAGTTTGAATGGAGTTATGGGATATGTTGGTAGGTTTGGTTGAGGTCCCGGGGGTCCTGGGGATGATTTCGGATGGTTAACGGAAAGATTTTGGGACTTTAGAATTGCAGCTTTAGCTGTTCTTCTGTCATAACCGCACCTGCGAGTGTGGGACCGTAGGTGCGGAGCCGCAGAAGCGGTGGATCTACCACAGAAGCGAAAAAGGAGGAAAGGCAACAGGGAACGTAGAAGTGGGGCCTGCAGAAGTGGCCCCACATCTGCGAAAGGATAGCCGCAGATGCGAAAATCTAGGCCTTAAGTGAAATGTCGCAAATGCGACCATTGTTCCTTAAATGCGGGACCGCAGATGCGGAAACAGCTGGGCAGAAATATGAAATTTTGAGGGTTTAGTTTCAAAAGTTGGAAATTCGATTTAGAGCTCGGGAGAGGGCAATTTTGAGAGGAAATTCAAGAGGAGATCATTGGATTTGGGCCATTTTGAGTCGAGTACTCGTGGCAAGAACGTGGTTTCGAGTTGATTTTGAGCCGGTTCGAGGCAAGTCGCTTGTGTAACCTTGTGTGAGGGACCTTCCCCTTAGGATTTGGTATATTTGGTAATTGAAATGCTTTGTACGTGAGGTGACGAGTGTGTACTTGTGCTAATTGTTGGAAGTTCGGTTTTCATTAAGTAATTACTAGTATGTTTCCTTTCCTGTTTTTATTACTTGCATTATTAAGCCTGTTGTTAGCTTAGGAAAACATGTCTAAGTGACTTAAATGCTTTATTTGCTCAAACTGCCTTACCTGGATTCTGTACAACATGCTAGGCTAGAATCACTTGTTTGCCTTAATATAAAATTTGCCATTTCTGTATATTTTCCTGTTGTTGCTGTGTATTTACATTGGGACTACGGATGTGGGATTCCGGTAGCTCCCCCTTGTCTATTTATTTTGGTACTACGGATATGGGATTCCGGTAGATTCCCCTGCACAGTTATATGGAACTACGAGAATGCACCAGGTAGATTTCCCCAATACTGGGTATTTACATTTGGGACTACGGAACGGGATTTCGGTAGATCCCCGTGCACTATGAGGTGGACTACGGGATGGGATCCCGAGATATCCATTGGATATGTATACTTTTGGGACTACAGGACGGTATCCTGGGAGATCCCCGATTGTTATTGTGGTGTTGGACCATATTTTCTTCTGTGTTTACCTTGTCTCTGTAATAGTTGTTGATGCCCTTTATATCTTGTATTACTTTTACTGCTGCACTTATTTATATTGTTCTGTTCTATACTGTTGAACTTTATATTTCATTTAACCTCAGTAGAGCCTAACCTTCCTCATCTCTACCCGACTGAGGTTAGGCTTGGCTCTTACTGAGTACCGCTGTGGTGTACTCATGCCTTTTCTGCACATATTTTTCATATGCAGATCCAGGTACGTCGACTCAGTCCTACCACCCGTGAGGCGAGGCGACTGCTCAAGAGACTTCGAAGTATATCTGCCGCGTCCGCAGACCGAGTAGTCCCTTTCTATTCTAGCTTTTAAACATTTGCCCTTCTGTATTTCTTCTCCTTGTTAGATATTCTAGAGTTAGACACTGTTAGAGATTCAAAGGCTTGTGGCTCCGTGAGTTTTTGGGTTTTGGGATAGTGTATTAGATTCTGAGAAGTTGTGTTGTATATGTCGAGCGATATTTTAAATATTGTTTCATTCGGTTATTTTGGCTTTTGATTATTTCTTCATCAAGTTTCATTTATTTTCCACATTTGTTAGGCTTACCTAGTCGTAAAGACTAGGTGCCGTCATGACAGTTCACGGAGGGCGAACTGGGGCCGCGAAAAATTGGTATCAGAGCTCTAAATTCATAGGAGTCATGGATTACAAGCCAGTTTATTAGAGTCTCGCTGATCGGTATGGAGACGTCTGTACTTATCCACGAGAGGCTATGTAACTGTTAGGAAAAATTTCCACTTCATTTGATTTCCTTGTCATGCGATATTTTGACATCACAATTCTAAACTTCTGTCTTCTATTCTTTCATAGATGGTGAGGACACATGGTACCCGAGATGATTAGGCACCCGCGACCCCTACTGCCGCTGTTAGAGGCCGGGGCCGGGGTAGAGGCCGAGGACGCGCACGTGGTGCAACCAGAGCACCTACGTGAGCTGCCACTGAGGTACCACCAGCAGATCTAGCCGGAGCCCAGGCACCTGATATGCCTACTACTACTACTACTACTACTACTACTCTAGCTCTTTAGGAGACTGTCACAGTTCATGAGCATGTACACCACTCTTGCTCACACAGGGTTGCTTCCCCTTGTTGCAGCTACGTCTCAGGCCGGGGGAGGAGCACAGACTCCCGCCGCTCGCACTCCTGAGCAGCGAGTGCATGTTGAGCAGGTCCCTGAGATTATTCCTGTACCGCCTGTAGTGCTAGTTCAGCCCGAGGGCAGGGCAGCGGCTTCCGAGGAGGAGCAGCTGAGGCTTGAGAGGTTCAAAAGGTACAAGCCTCCTGTATTCAGTGGTCTAGCATCGGAGGATGCTTTGGGATTTCTAGATGAATGTTACCGCATTTTTCGTACCATGGGTATATTAGGATCGAGCGGGGTTTCCTTCATACTTTCCAGTTTCGAGGAGCCGCCTATGAGTGGTGGCGCACCTATGAGTTAGACAGTCCGGATGAGGTTGCTTCACTGACTTGGACTCAGTGAAGCATGTTCCTCTCAGATCTGTTCCTGAGAGAGTATGTTCCTCAGAGCCTTAGGGATGCATGGCACGCAGAGTTTGAGCATTTGTGCCAGGGTGATATGACTGTTTCAGAGCATGCTGTCCGTTACACTAGTTTGGCTAGGCATACACCAGCCTTGGTTTCTACTGTTCGCGAGAGGGTTCGCCAGTTTATTGGGGGGCTTATTCCCAACATCAGGTCTAGCATGACTCGTGAATTGGAGATGGATATTTCTTATTAGCAGGTGATGAGCATTTCTAGGAGGATTGAGGGTATGCATGCTAGGGAGAGAGAGGAGAGGGAGGCCAAGAGGTCTCGAGAGTCGGGCCATTATTCTGGTGCCCGTACCCCAGCTGCAGGTCGTCATGGTGGGGGTTATAAGAGTCGCCCTGTTCATTCAGCTCTTCCAGCAGCCAGTGGTATTCCAGCTCCTCCTAGGCCTCAGAAGTCTTATTATGCACCTCCGGTTTCTAGCGCGCCTCCTGTGCAGGGTGCTTTCAGAGGTTAGTCCAGCAGACCTGGCCTGAGCCAGTCACATCCACCATGTCCTCCCAGTGCTTGTTTTGAGTGTGGTGACACACACCATATGGTGAGGGATTGCCCAGACTTGGAAGGGGTGCACCTCCATAGACTTCTCAAACACAGCGTGCCCCGCAGAGTTCTCAAGCTATGGTTACAGCTCCAGTTGCTACCCCACCTTCTCCTCCAGCTAGAGGTAGAGGTCGGGGAGGTAGAGGTCACCCTAGAGGGGGAGGCCAGGCCAGATACTATGCACTTTTTGCCCGTACCGAGGCTGTTGCCTCTGATTCTGTCATCACATGTATTATATTTGTTTGTCACAGAGATGCATCAGTTCTATTCGATCCAGGCTCCACTTACTCTTATGTGTCTTCTTACTTTGCTCCATATTTAGGTGTACTTCGGGATTCTTTGAGTTCCCCTGTGTATGTTTCTACTCTTGTGGGAGATTCTCTTATTTTGGACCGCATCTATCGGTCGTGTTTGATCCCTCTTAGTGGTTTTCCGACCAGAGCCAATTTATTATTGCTCAACATGGTAGATTTTGATATTATCTTGGGCATGGACTGGTTGTCACCCCATTATACTATTCTTGATTGTCATACCAAAATCGTGATGCTGGCTATGCTAGGTGTACCACGTGTTGAGTGGAGGGGCACTTTAGATCACACTCCCAGTAGAGTTATTTCTTTTCTTAAAGCTCAGCGTATGGTTGAGAAGGGGTGTGATGCTTATTTAGCTTATGTGAGAGATGTCAATATTGATACCCCTTTAGTTGATTCAGTCCCAGTAGTACGGGATTTTCCCGATGTGTTTCCAACTGATCTTCCGGGCATGCCGCCTGATAGAGATATTGATTTTGGCATTGATCTGTTGCCGGGCACTCATCCCATTTCTATTCCTCCGTATCGTATGACTCCTCCTGAGTTGAAGGAGTTGAAAGATCAGTTACAAGAATTGCTTGATAAGGGTTTTATTCGGCTTAGTGTATCACCTTGGGGTGCTCCTGTCTTGTTTGTGAAGAAAAAGGATGGTTCTATGCGTATATGTATTGATTATCGCCAGTTGAACAAGGTTACCGTGAAGAACCGTTATCCTTTGCCTCGTATTGATGATCTGTTTGACCAGCTTCAAGGCGAACGGGTGCTTTCTAAGATTGATTTGTGCTCAGGTTACCATCAGTTGAAGATTCGGGAGCCAGATATCCCGAAGACTGCTTTCAGGACTCGGTATGGTCATTACGAGTTCTTTGTCATGTCATTTGGGCTGACCAATGCCCCAGCAGCCTTTATGCATTTGATGCACAGTATGTTTCAACTGTATATTTACTCGTTCGTCATTGTCTTTATTGATGATATTCTGGTATATTCCCCGAGTCGGGAAGATCATGATCAGCACATGAGGATAGTGCTTCAGACTTTAAGGGAAAAGAAGTTATATGAAAAGTTCTCATAATGTGAGTTGTGGTTGGATTCCGTGGCTTTCTCAGGTCATGTGGTGTCGAGTGAGGGTATACGGGTGGATCTGAAGAAAGTAGAGGTAGTTTAGAGTTGGCCCAAACCATCCTCAGCTACAAATATCTGCAGTTTTCTTAGCTTAGCAGGTTATTATCGTCGATTTGTTGAGGGGTTTTCTTCTATTGCAACACCTATGACCAAGTTGACCTAGAAGGGTGCTCCGTTCTAGTGGACGAAAGAGTATGAGGCGAGCTTTCAGAAGCTCAAGTTAGCTTTGACTACAGCCCCAGTTTTGATATTGCCTACAAGTTTGGGTTCTTATACTGTCTGTTGTGATGCCTTGAGGATTGACCTTGGATCGATTTTGATGCAGGATGGTAGAGTGATTGCCTACGCGTCCAGACAGTTGAAAGTACGTGAAAAGAATTATCCTGTCCATGATCTTGAGTTAGCTGCTATTGTTCACGTCTTGAAGATCTGGCGTCATTATTTGTATGGTGTGCCCTGTGAGATTTATATGGATCATCGGAGCTTGCAGCACCCGTTCAAGCAAAAAGATCTAAATTTGCGCCAGAGGAAATGGATAGAGTTGCTGAAGGACTATGATATCACTATTTTGTATCACCCGGGCAAGGAAAATGTGGTGGCCGATGCCTTGAGTCGCCGAGCAGAGAGTTTGGGGAGTTTGGCTTATTTACCAGAAACGGAGAGGCCCATGGCGATGGATGTTCAGGCCTTAGCCATCCAGGTTATAGATTGGATCTTTCAGAGCCCAGTTGGGTTCTGGCTTGCGTGGTTTCTCGGTCTTCCTTATTTGATCGTATCA
Organism: Nicotiana sylvestris; assembly: GCF_000393655.2. Taxonomy (NCBI): domain Eukaryota; kingdom Viridiplantae; phylum Streptophyta; class Magnoliopsida; order Solanales; family Solanaceae; genus Nicotiana; species Nicotiana sylvestris. The sequence continues at coordinate 179,145,533 of NC_091060.1, read as the reverse complement.
GGGAGCGTTAGTATGATGACCCTCATTTGTTTGTCCTCAAGGACAAGGTCCAGCATGGTGATGCCAGAGATGTGACTATTGGTGATAATGGGGTATTGAATATGCAAGGTTGGGTCTGTGTACCCAATGTTGATGGTCTTTGGGAGTTGATTTTAGAGGAGGCCCATAGTTCGCGGTATTCCATTCATTCGGGTGCCGCGGAGATATATCAGGATTTGAGGCAGCACTATTGGTGGAGGCGGATGAAGAAAGACATAGTGGGATTTGTAGCGCGAAGCCTCAACTGTCAGCAGATGAAGTATGATCACCAGAGACCGGGTGGGTTGCTTTAGCAAATAAAGATTCTGGAGTGAAAGTGGGAGAGGATCACCATGGACTTTGTAGTTGGACTCCCTCGGACTGTGAAGACGTTCGATGCCATTTGGGTGATTGTGGATTGGCTGACCAAGTCCGGACACTTCATTCCTATGTGTACTACTTATTCTTCTGAGCAGTTAGTAGAGAATTATATCTAAGAAATTGTTCGTCTGCATGGTATTCCAGTTTCCATCATTTCAGATAGAGGTACTCAGTTCACATCATGGTTCTGGAGGGCCGTTCAACATGAGTTGGGTACTCGGGTGGAGTTGAGCATAGCATTTCACTCTCAGACGGACAGACAGTCCGAGCACACTATTCAGATTCTTGAGGATATGCTCCGTGCATGTGTGATTGAGTTTGGAGGGTTGTGGGATCAGTTCCTGCCACTGGCGAAGTTTCCTTATAACAACAGCTATTAGTCCAGCATTCAGATGGCGCCGTATGAGGCTTTATATGGTAGGTAGTGTAGATCTCCGATGGGTTGGTTTGAGCTGGGTGAGGCTAGATTATTGGGCACAGACTTGGTTCATGATGCTTTGGAGAAGGTCAAGGTGATTCAGGATAGACTCCGTACACTCCAGTCCAGACAGAAGAGTTACGCGGACCGGAAGGTTCGTGGTGTTTCCTACATGGTTGGAGAGCGGGTTCTGCTTCGGGTTTTACCTATGAAGGGCGTTATAAGGTTTGGGAAGAAAGGGAAGCTAAGTCCGAGGTTTATTGGGCTTTTTGATATATTGAGGCGTGTTGAGGAGGTTGCTTATGAGCTGCCTTACCTCCTAGCTTGGTAGGAGTTCACCCCGTATTTCATGTTTCGATGCTCCGGAAGTATCACGGTGATCCGTCGCACGTGTTGGATTTCAGTTCAGTCCAGTTAGATAAGGATCTATCTTATGTTGAGGAGCTAGTGGTGATATTGGACAGGCAGGTTCGAAAGCTGAGGTCAAAGAACATTGCATCAGTTAAGGTTCAGTGGCAAGGTCAGCTGGTCGAAGAGGTGACCTGGGAGACCGAGCAGGATATGCGCAGCTATTACCCTCGTTCGAGGACGAATGAATGTTTAAGTATGGGAGAATGTAACGACCCGGCCGGTTGTTTTAAGAATTAACTCCCTAATCCCCTATTAACTGCTTTCCCCATGTTTAATCCTGCTATTTTGGTTTGCCGGGATGTTCGGTTTTGAGTTTCGGAGAGCTTTGGGACACTTAGTCCCTAATGAGAGCTTAAGTGTTAGAGAGTTGACCGTAGTCGGAACAATGTGAAGACGGCCTTGGAATCAAAATCCGATGGTTCCGTTAGCTCCGTTAGGTGATTTCAGGCTTAGGGGTGTGTTCGTATTGTGTTTTGGAGGTCCGTAGCTAATTTATGCTTGAAATGCCAAAAGGTCGAATTATGAAGTTTTCGGTTCGATAGTGAGATTTTGATCCGAGGGTCGGAATGGAATTCCGGAAGTTGGAGTAGTTCCGTAGTGTTGAATGTGACGTGTGTGTAAAATTTCAGGTAATTCGGACAACGTTTGATAGACGTTTTGATCGAAAGCATAGTTTTAGAGTTTTTGGAATTCTTAGGCTTGAATCTGATGAAAAATAGGTGTTGCGATGTTGTTTTGAGTGTTCCGAAGGTTGGAACAAGTTTGAATGGAGTTATAGGATATGTTGGTAGGTTTGGTTGAGGTCCCGGGGGCCTCGGGATGTTTTTGGATGGTTGACTGAAAGATTTTGGGACTTTAGAGTTGCAGCTTCAGCTGTTCATCTATCATAATTGCACCTATGAGTGTGGGACCGTAGGTGCGGAGCCGCACAAGCGGCGGATCTACCATAGAAGTGGAAAAAGAGGAAAGGTATCAAGGACCGCAGAAGCAGGGTCTTCATCGCAAAAGTGGCCCCGCATCTGCGAAAGGATAGCCGCAGATGCGGAAATCTGGGCCTTAAGTGAAATGTCGCAAATACGACCACTGTTCCGCAAATACGGGACCGTAAATGCGGAAACAACTAGGCAGAAATATGAAATTTCGAGGGTTTAGTTTCAAAAGTTGGAAATTCGATTTGGAGCTCGGGAGAGGGCGCTTTTGAGAGGAAATTGAAGAGGAGATCATTCGATTTGGGCCATTTAGAGTCGAGTACTCGTGGCAAGAACGTGGTTTCGAGTTGATTTTGAGTCGGTTCGAGGTATGTGGCTTGTCTAACCTTGTGGGGGGGGGGGGGCCTTTCCCCTTAGGATTTGGTATATTTGATAATTGAAATGCCTTGTACGTGAGGTGACGAGTGCGTACTTGTGCTAATTGTTGAAAATTCGGTTTTCATTAAGTAATTACTAGTATGTTTCCTTTCCTGTTTTTATTACTTGCACTATTAAACCTGTTGTTAGCTTAGGAAAACATGTCTATTTGACTTAATTGCTTTATTTGCTCAAACTGCTTTACTTTAATTCTGTACAACATGCTAGGCTAGAATCACTTGTTTGCCTTAATATGAAATTTGCCATTTCTATATATTTTCCTGTTGCTGCTGCGTATTTACATTGGGACTACAGATGTGGGATTCCGGTAGCTCCCCCTTGTCTATTTATTTTGGGACTACGGATGTGGGATTCCTGTAGATCCCCCTGCACAATTATATGGATATGGGAATGCACCCGATAGATTTCCCCCAGTACTGGGTATTTACATTTGGGACTATGGAACGGGATTCCAGTAGATCCCCGCACACTATGAGTTGGACTACGGGATGGAACCCCGGGAGATCCACTGGTATGTATACTTTTGGGACTACAGGACGGTATCCTGGGAGATCCCCGATTGTTATTATGGTGCTGGACCATATTTTCTTCTGTGTTTACCTTGTCTCTATAATAGTTGTTGCTGCCCTTTATATCTTGTGTTACTTTTACTGCTGCACTTATTTATATTGTTCTATTCTATACTGTTGAACTTTATATTTCATTTAACCTCAGTAGGGCCCTGACCTTCCTCGTCAGTACCCAACCGAGGTTAGGCTTGGCACTTACTAAGTACCGTTGTGGTGTACTCATGCCCTTTCTGCGCATGTTTTTCATATGTAGATCTAGGTACATTGACTCAGTCCTACCACCCGTGAGGCAAGGCGACTACTCTAGAGATTTCGAGGTACAAATGTCGCGTTCGCATCCTGAGGAGTCCCTTTCTATTCTAGCTTTTAAACATTTGCCCTTCTGTATTTCTTTTCCTTGTTAGATATTCTGGAGTTAGACTGATGTTCTAATTGTGTGGTACCCAATTTTCGCTCTAGAAGAACCTGATTCTTCTAGGTGTTCTAACTAGTACTATCTGCGGAATAAAAGGTACATAAAATAAAGAACACAGAGATTTTTACGTAGAAAACACCTGGCTAAAAGGTGAAAAAACCACGACCTACTACTCAGTAGGATTTTCCCAAACTTCCACTAAAATCACTGAGCCAAAACAACATTTACAAAAATTCTTTGTAAACCTAAGGATTAACTCTAATCCTGTTGTAGCATACAACCTCAACTGTTGCGACAACTTCAAGTTAGCTTATAACTTGAACACTCAAAGTACCTAATACAATTGCTTCTATGAAAGCTAAAAGGTACAGCTTTAAACCACCTACTACAATTGAACTAGAATAAGAAAAAACACAATGGAACTGATTCTTCTATCTCATTCAAGTAGCTTCAGGAGTGCACACTCAAATCTCACATAAATTGCTTGCAAAATCGTCTTACTCTTTTGCTTTCAATTTTATTTAACTTTTGCGTTTGTGCAATACCTGTAAAAGAGATCAATCACTGTCATTTAATATGTTAGTAATCAGAGTTTGATTGGGACTCAATTGCTGATCTTCTATCGTAGTTGAGTCCTTGAAGATCTCAAACTCCAACACTATCTTTTATCCGGATTGTGTTCTCTTCATATAAGGAGACCTTCTCCATTTATCTAATATGCAATCTTTTCGATCAGATCACGAGATATTGTTGATGACTTATGTTCTTCACGCTCATCTCCTTCACGTGTATCTCACATGTTTAGATCAAGACTGTGCTTCACCAGATGGACCTGGTCCATGATTGAGTTTATTTGTCATTCTTCAAAACTTTACCTGTTCCTGGGCCAACAAATTCCCCCTTTTTGATGATGACAAACTCTATGCTTTTTACTGATCAAAGAACCTATAAGAACTCAGCTTAACCATCAACACTAAACTTAGAAAATTTACTTATCATCAAGGACCAGGTTAATTAGGTTATAAATATCACTTATTTCAAAATAATGTATAAAGCACAATATCTCTTCCCCCTTTTGGCATCATCGAAAAGTTGCATACACAGTGTGAATTCCAGATTTTAATAAGTACTCATGGCCACTGGGGCAACTGCAAGTGAAAGCATGTGGCAATTATCAATAATCAACAAACATATTTAAACTATTAAGGTCAGAATCATCATAGAATAAGAGAAAACAGTTGTTGTAATTGATCATGATATGTTGCCATTTACAGTCCACAAAAAGAAAGAAAAACTTTCAAAACATGAGCAAAAATAGAAAAATCCCTAATTCGAGTCACTGGGGTTCACTGGGGGTACTAGACAGGTTCAGAAGACAAGTGCTAGGAGACCTAAGGCTTAGAGAAACTAGAGGGTTGAGTCTGGAGAAGGTTCAGTCTGAAGGATTCCATCACTCTTCTCCTTTTCTTTTTCGAGCTCAGTTCTAAGGCCATCCCTCTCAGTTTCCAATTCAGCCACACGAGTCTTGAGCCTAGCAATTTCAGCATCCTTAGTTCCACATTCCTGAACCAAAGTCCTAACCTTGCTGTTGATAGGTGTCTTCAGAGATGAACCAGGTTCAACTGGGATGGCATTGACTGGATAGCCACAAGCTAGAAGAGTCTTTATGGCAAAATGTTCCTTGCTTTATGCCATTTCCCATATCTTCAAAGGCACGTTCAACCTATCCAAAACAGTGGTCAGTATAAAGCCATATGGAGTAGCATGAGACTTGGAGCCATTGATGACCCTGTCTAGCAATTTTACAATGAGAGCAGGCCAGTTGATCTGCTTTCCTCTCTCAAGGAACTCCATAAGAACTAGGTCCATGTAATTTGCAGTATGTCTTCTCTCTTGTCTAGGCAATAGGCACTTGTTGACAAACTCAAACACAACCTTGTGCTCAGCCCTCGTCTAACTTTTTTGCACAGCCTTGGCTTCATTCACATCCTCTGAATCACAAAACCTCTTGGTGATATCAAGAGCAGTAGGTAGGGAGTCCAGGCATGGCCACCTTTGCCTAGTGTAGTCATCAAACCCTTCAGAGGGTATATCCAGAATTTCTCCCAGTTTCTCAGCATCAAATTGCACTAGGACTCCCTTCACCAAGCTACTGACAACCCCATCCTTAACAACAGCATTAGCCATGAACTCAATTAGTTCATTTCTGGCTAGTCTCCCATCCATCTGAAGGACAATGTCCTTCCAACCTTGAGCAACTAAAGAGTCAACCAACCCCATCATCCCTGGTTCCACCTGGTCCTTCAACAATCTACCTTTCAAAATTATTCTCCTGCCAAAGATGACAAACTTGTCATGTTCCTTCTCAGATTCCTCTTCTTCTTCTTCTCCACTCCACTCTTCATCATTTGAAACTTTTGCTTGTTTAGCTTTCACTGCATATCTTGTCCTCTTGGCTAGTGAGGGTTCAACAAACACAAGTACAGAAGAAGACTTCTTGGAAGAAGTCTTGGACTTTTTAGGTTTTGGTGTAGGAACCTCCACTGTTGTACCCCTTTCTTGATGGACCAGTTCCATCTCATCTTCCTCTACAACCTCAGAGGATTCTGCAACCTTTCCCTTTCCCTTATCCATTTTCTTATTCTTGCTTTCTTCTAGAGCCTTTTGTAGGTCAACTTCACTTTGTTTTACCCTGCTTCTTGTGGCTCTTCCCTTAGGCATTGAAGAGGCAGTAGGTTTTGGGGATGAGTTTTTCTTTTCTTGGATGGCTTGGGAATATTTGGGGCTTTTGGTGTGGTAGCTTTGCGTTTCTTTGGGTCATAACTTGCCCTAATCTTTCTCAGTATATCAGCTAGGGTCTCTTCAGTAGATGAAACGGGTTTATCTCTCTTTTTGCTCAGATGAACCAACCCCTCAGCAGCCTCCCTAGACCCACTTCCCCCTGACTTCATGCCACTCTCTTCTAACCTCTCTTGTGCAACCCCACATATAGCAAGAAGTGATCCCTTCCCATTTCCCCTCTCTTCATCACATGCACCTTCTCTCTCTTTTTCTTTTTCAAACTTCTTTTTACCTCCACTCCTACTCGTCTCAGTCAACTTAATATTCCTAATAGGTCCAACCAGAACAAACCTAGTTTCTGATTTTTCAATAATAGATGAACTTACCTCAGTAGGAAATTCTTGATTCTTCTCAAAGTCAGAAGACCCATGTCCATCTCCCTCAGTCGCGGATTGAAAAGATTCAGTCTCAGTGCTAGAATCAGAATTTTGAGCTGGGATTTCTTTCACTTGGCTAGCTTTCAACCTTTCGTTTAAAACCTTCCTCAGAGCCCCAGATGCTACAGTTTTTCAGGCAAGCATTTTCTACCTTCGAAACCTAGGTTTTGGAGATTCACTGGGTGGAGTAGTTGAGGATGAATTTGAGAGAGAAGGTGGAGGAGGGGTTCCATGATGATCTTGTGGGTTAGACATGGTTGTTGATTTTTTGAGAGAATTTGGGAATTTTGGAGAGGAGGGCAATTAGGATTGAAGATGATTTTTTGACGGTTTTAGAATTTTGAAGAGGGCTGGAGATGTGATGTGTATTTAAAGAGAATTAAACATTAATTAGGTAACGCCAACTTTTTCAGGGGTCAAATAGAAGTCTAATCAAACTGAAATTCTAGCATTTTAATGATAGATTTGGCTTCCCTAGATTTTTGGCAAAAATTGCAGTTTTAGAGTTCTAAATGGACGAAACTGGTTCAATGCTTCAACGGATAGAATTTTCTAGGAGTTTTGCAAGTATAAGACTTCTGCTCATGATTGGATTTTTAATCTTTCTAACTCTACAAAGTTTTGAAAACATACCTGAGCTTTCATATGAACTCACATTGATGAACCAGGTTCTTCGTTTAGAATTCTCTTGAACATGCCTCAAATGCCATAATAGAAAAAACATTGTAAGAGATCAGTGAGTCATATATACACATGTCACAGGAGTATACTAATTAAAGTATGAAACTGAATAAGAATTAATCTAGATATTTACACAAAGTTAGAATATTCCTAGCCATTTTTTTTCATTGTGTATTGTGAGCTGGGCCTATTAGGTGATCTTAATCATCCCTAATTCCAACCTGTTCCTTTCAAAGTTTTCTCTACTCAGTGCTTTAGTGAAGATGTCAGCAATTTGCTTATCAGCAGCACAGAATTCTATGGAGATCAAACCTTTCTCAAAGTTATCTCTTAAGAAGTGGTGCCTAGCATCTATGTGATTAGTCTTCTTATGATGAACAAGATTCTTTGTCATACTTATAGCACTAGTGTTATCACAGAATATAGGAATGCAACCAACTTCAATGCCAAAATCTACTAGCTGTTATTTGATCCATAGCAATTGAGCACAACAAGAGGCAGCAACAACATACTCAGCTTCAGCAATGGATAAGGCCACTGAATTTTGCTTTTTAGTAGCCCATGACACAAGACATGAACCAAGAAAGTGTGCCATACCTGATGTGCTTTTCCTATCCACTAGGAAACTGCATAATCAACATCAGCACATCCTACTAGATTGTAATTACTACCTTTGGGGTACCAAAGACACAGATCAGTGGTGCATTTAAGATATCTTAGTATCCTCGTGACAACAGTCAAGTGAGACTCTTTTGGATTTGCCTGAAAACGGGCACAAAGCCCTACACTGAAAATAATGTCAGGTCTGATGGTAGTAAGATATAAGAGTGAACTAATCATAGCCCTATACAACTTTTGATCAACTGATGAACCAGGTTCATCAATGTCTAATTTAGTGGCAATTGCAATGGGTGTGTCTATTTCTTTTGATTATTCCATTTTAAATTTTTTGATAAACTCTTTTGCATACTTCTGCTGATGGATCATGGTTCCATTAGGACTTTGTTTGATCTGCAAGCCTAAGAAGAAGTTAAGCTCACCCATCATACTCATTTCAAACTCACTCCCCATTAATTTTGCAAAGTCCTTACTTAGCTTATCAATGGTGGCCCCAAAGATTATGTCATCAACATATATTTGTACCACAAGGAGATCCTTACCTTTTTCCCTTAAGAATAAAGTACTGTCAATTTTACCTCTTTTATAACCATGCTCCAGTAGGAATTTGGACAGTCGTTCATACCACGCTCTTGGGGCCTGCTTGAGTCCATATAGAGCCTTGTCTAACTTATACACATGCTCAGGACATTCTTTGCTCTCAAACCCTAGAGGTTGTTTTACAAACACTTCTTCTTTCAGGTAACCATTTAGGAAGGCACTTTTGACATCCATCTGATGAAGAGTGAATTCCATGTGTGCTACAAAGTCTATGAGGAGTCTTATTGCCTCTAATATTGCAACTGGAGCAAAAGTCTCATCATAATCTATGCCTTCCTCTTGCCTGTAACCTTGTACCACTAGTCTTGCCTTGTTTCTTATAACGGTTCCATCTTCATCAAGTTTGTTTCTGAAGACCCATTTTGTGCCAATAACTGATCTGTCCTTGGGTCTTGGAACTAGATGCCAAACTTGAATTCTCTCGAACTGATTGAGTTCATCTTGCATTGCATTCACCCAATCTGCATCCTGCAAAGCCTCAACAACGTTTTTAGGCTCAATAAGAGATAAAAAGGCATCAAAAGCACACGGATTCTTTAATTGTGATCTAGTTTTGACTCCAGATGTTGGATCAGTGATAATGTTATCAATAGGACGAGAACTTTGATACTTGTGAGGTTTCACAACCAACTGATTTCTACTAGATGTTTCTCCCATGTTCTGTTGCTGATGAACAGGGTCATGAACAAGTTCTTTTAGGGGATTTATTTCAATTGCTCCTTGATTAGTTCCCCATGTCAGGTTGCCCTTGATGGAAGAACCTGTTCCATCACCTGTTCCTTCTTTTGGTGCCACTTTGACTTGTGCTGAGGCTTCAGTCAGATCCTTTACCAATCCAATGGCTTCATCTTCGTGTTCCTATCTCTCAGAAAGAATGTTATTTTCATCAAATACTACATGTACACTTTATTCTACACATAAAGTTCTTTTTCTGAGAGAGTGGACAAATCTATAATGTAAATATTGTTAACTCTTTTTCCCTGTAAAACAATCTTGTCAGTGATAAGACTAATCACAAAGCATTTAGTAGAGGTGAATGCTACAAGGTTATCTCTGTCACACAGTTGTGACACACTGATAAAGGCTGTATTTCAAGCCATCTATCAAGCAGACATTCTCAATGGAGTGAGAGTCTATCTTACCTACCATTCCAACCCCAATGATCTCACCTTTCTTCCCATTTCCAAAGGAGACATTGCCTCCCTTTAAGTCCTTAAGTGAAAGAAACTAGTTCTTGCTTCCAGTCATATATTTTAAGCAGCCACTATCCATGTACTATATTTGGCTGCTTCCCTTCACTTGGACCTGCAAAAAAAAATCAGGGGTTAGTCTTAGGAACCCAAACTAGTTTGAGTCCCTTTATATGGGCAAATGGATAAATTAGATTCCTTCTAGCCCACCCAGGCAACCTATTTTTTTCTTGAACAAAAATTTTGTTCTTTTGACTGGCCTTTTCTTTTGCATTACATTCATTTTTGTAATGTCCAGTCTTGCCACAATGTATGCAAATTTTGTTTTCAGGAAGAGTGGAGTACTTGCTTTTAGGATCCCACTTAGGTGCTTGAGTCCCATAACCAAGTCCTCTTTTGTTGGTACTGTGATGTTCATGTATCCAGGAGAGTACATCAGAAGCCTTGTTCCATTTGCAAGTTTTGTCTAGTTCATGTTTTACCTTCCCTAGATCTTCTTTTAGTACTCTTATCTGCTCATCTTTCCTGTATAGATCATCCTTCATTTTTCCTAAGTTTTCTTCTAGTGTGAGATGAGTGTGATCAGCTTTCTTCTTTCTTGTTCCTAGTTACAGTTTTAAGTTCTCAGACCTAAGTTCTAATACACTAGTGTCAAGTTCAAGAATCTGGTTCTTCAACTCAGTATTTTCACTTTCACTCTCATTAGCCCTAGACTCTAGATTTGTGCACTTGGCTTTTAGGATCATACATTCCCTAGACAGCTCTTCCTTTTCATTGTTAATTATCTCAAACTCATCAATGAAATCCTGCAATAGCTCAGACAACCTTTCTTTAGACAAGAATTTAATCTTGTCTTTGAGATAAAGAATACTTACCTCTTGTTCATCATCTGATTCTCCTATGGCCATAAGAGCTTGTTCATCTCCAGCTTCATCTTCTGAGTCCTCATCTGATGTTTCTTCCCAGGCAGCAACCATAGCCTTTGTTGATCCTTTGTTCCTTTTTGGTTGAACCTGTTCCTTCTTCCTGCTCCTTCGTTCAGCCCTTTCCTTCTTCCACTCAATTTCCCATTGAGGGTAGTTCTTGATCATGTGATCAGTCTTACCACACTTGTAGCAGCCCTCATTGGTCTGTTTCTCAAGAGCCCTTGGTTTGTTGAAGGTTGTACCTCTTGAAGAACCTTTTCCTCTCATCAAGTAATTTTTGAAATTTCTAGTGATCATAGCTATTTCATCATCCTCCAGATCTGAACCTTCAACAATTCTGAGAGCCAAACTTGTTTCCTTCTTAGGTGCATCCATTTTCATGGTCTGCCTTCTCAGTTCATAGGCAGTAAGGTTTCATATTAGTTCATCCAGCTTGAAGGTAGCAATGTTCTTTGATTCATGAATATCAGTGATTTTGCTTTCCCAAGAGACTGGCAAAACCCTTGTCAAAATCTTCTCAACTTTGTCTTCTTCGAGAATAATCCTTCCAAGAGATTTAAGTTCATTTATCAGTGTGGTGAACCTTGTATACATCTTTTGGATGGTTTTTCCTTCCTTCATAGTGAAGTTCTCATACTGGGAGTACAACAAAGTTCCTCTGGATCTCTTCACTTGAGGTGTTCCTTCATGAGCCACTTGCAAAGTATCCTAGATTTCCTTAGCAGTAGTACAACTTTGAATTCTACTGTACTCATCTGGACCTAGTCCACACACAAGCCATTTCTTGGCCTTGACATTTTTCTCCCACTTCTTCAGGTCTTCAATAGTGCAGTCAGCCCTTGTCTTAGGCACATCCACTCCTTCAGCATTCTTCTTTGTAGTTGCTAGAGGACCATCAGTGAGTATGTCCCAGAGCTCATAGTCGTCTCCTATGATGTGATCCCTCATCCTGTTCTTCAACCAAGAATAGTACTGACCATTGAAAAGTGGAGGCCTGGCAGTGCATTGCCCTTCCCAGTTCCCAGGTGGTGCACTCATGTTGATCTTTTCCTAAGGTGTTAGCCTCTTTAAGGATAACCCGCTCTGATACCAATTGATGTTCTAAACGTCAATACTACACAAGAGGGGGGGGAGTGATTTGTGTGGTACCCAATTTCGCTCTAGAAGAACCTGGTTCTTCTAGATGTTCTAACTACTACTGTTTGCGGAATAAAAGGTACATAAAATAAAGAACACAGAGATGTTTATGTGGAAAACACCTGGATCAAAGGTGAAAAAATCACGACCTACTACTCAGTAGGATTTTCCCAAACTTCCACTAAAATCACTGAGCCAAAACAGCATTTACAAAAATTCTTTGTAAACCTAAGGATTAACTCTAATCCCGTTGTAGCACACAGCCTCAAATGTTGCGACAACTTCAAGTTAGCTTATAACTTGAACACTCAAAGTACCTAATACAATTGCTTCTATGAAAGCTAAAAGGTATAGCGTTAAACCACCTACTATAATTGAACTAGAATAAGAAAAAACACTATGGAACTGGTTCTTCTATCTCGTTCAAGTAGCTTCAGGAGTGCACACTCAAATCTCACATAAATTGCTTGCAAAATCGCCTTGCTCTTTTGCTTTCAATTTAGTTTAACTTCTGCGTTTGTGCAATACCTGTAAAAGAGATCAATCACTGTCATTTAATAGGTTAGTAATCAGAGTTTGATTGGGACTTAATTGCTGATCTTCTATCATAGTTGAGTCCTTGAAGATCTCAAACTCCAACACTATCTTTTATCCGGATTGTGTTCTGTTCATATAAGGAGACCTTCTCCCCTTATCCAATATACAACCTTTTTGATCAGATCAGGAGATATTGTTGATGACTTATCTTCTTCACGCTCATCTCCTTCACTTGCATCTCATATGTTTAGATCAAGACTATGCTTCACCAGATGGACCTGGTCCATGACTGAGTTCATTTGTCATTCTTCAAAACTTTACATGTTCCTGGGCCAACGTAGACACTGTTAGACATTCAAAGGCTTGTGGCTCCGTGAGTTTCCGGGTTTTGGGATAGTGTATTAGATTCTGAGAAGTTGTGTTGTATATGCCGAGCGACATTCTTAATATTGTTTCATTCAGTTATTTTTGACTTTTGATTATTTCTTCCGCAAGTTTCGTTTATTTTCCGCATTTGTTAGGCTTACCTAGTCGTAGAGACTAGGTGCTATCACGATAGTTTACGGAGGGAGAACTGGGTTCGTGACACCGTCAATAGTGAGATTCAATCAATTTTGGATAACCATACATGATAATTGGTTGATCTTCCTCAGGGAAATAAGCCTTTAGGTTCGAAATAGATCTTTAAACGGAAAATTAAAGTTGATGGCACTATTGACAAATATAAGGCAAGACTTGTTGGCAAAGGTTATAGACAAAAAGGAAGGTCTTGATTACTTTGACACTTACTCGCCAGTAACAAGGATAACATCTATTAGGGTGTTAGTTGCATTAGCAGCTGTGTATGGTCTTGAAATCCATCAAATAGATATTAAAACAGCTTTCTTAAATGGAGAATTGGAGGAAGAAATTTACATGGAACAACCTGATGGTTTTGTGGTTCCTGTTAAAGAAAAGAAAGTGTGCAAACTTGTTAAGTCGCTTTATGGACTTAAACATGCACCCAAACAATGTCATGCAAAATTTGACCAAACAATGTTGGCAAATGGATTTAATATCAATGAATGTGACAAATGTTTTTAATAGTGACAAATTGTTTACATTAAAAACACTCCAGATCATGAAGTCATTGTTTGTTTATATGTTGATGACATGTTGATAATGAGCAAAAGTTTGACAGATATAAATGCTACAAAACGCATGTTGGCTAGCAAATTCGTCATGAAAGACTTATGAGTTGCTGATGTGATCTTAGGAATCAGAATTCACAAGTCTCCACAAGGTGCAACATTATCACAGTCTCACTACATTGAAAAGATACTTGACAAGTTCAAGGATTTGGATTTGAAAATTGCCAAGACTTCAATTGACGTGAGTTATGCACTTCAAAATAATGAAGGTGAAAGTGACTCACAACTGGATTATGCAAGAGTATTGGGAATTTGATGTATATCATGAATTGTACATGACCAGATATAGCATGTGCTATTAGCAAACTGAGTCGGTTTACAAGTAATTCCAATCAAATACATTGGATGGCAATGAAACGAGTTTGGGATATCTAAAACATACCCAAAATTATGCTTTGCATTATAACAAATATCCTTCCATGATCGAGGGATATAGTGATGCAAATTGGATCACCGGATCATCTGAAGTTAAATCCACGCGTGGATATGTTTTCATAATTAGGGGTGGAGCAGTGTCTTGAAAATCATCCAAACAAACGTGCATCGCCCGTTCTACAATGGAATCTGAATTCATAGCTTTATATAAGGCAGGTGAAGAAGCTGAATGGCTCCGAAATTTCTTGGAAGATATTCTATTTTGGCCCAAAACTTTGGCACCTATTTGTATACGTTGTGATAGTCAAGTGTCAATAGGTTAGGCCGGGAGCGTTATATAACAGAAAATCTCGTCATATTAAACAGAGACACAATACCGTTAGACAACTACTCTTTAGTGGTGTTATCACAATTGACTACGTAAATTCAAGAGATAACATGTCAGATCCACTTACAAAAGGCCTATCTAGAGAGGCAGTTGAAAGATCATCAAAGGGAATGGGGTTAAAGGCCTAGGATAAGTCTTCATGGCGGTAACTCTACCTAGCAAACTGGAGATCCCAAGAGTTAGGTTCAAAGATATCAAACAAAGTTATGAATGACGGTTCAACATTATCAAATAACTCAACCTATTCTCGTGATGAAGACAATGTTAAAAAACGAGGTAAAGCATTAAGTCTTTTTGATGAGTCAATAAAGCTTAAAGCTTTTTAATGATTTGCTAAGTCTGGCAGGATATGACCAGATAGTGTGTATTTAGGATTACACGTTTAGGAATCACCTATGTGAGTGTAAAGTGTAAGCCGTTTCAAGGGGAATGAAAGTAAAGGCCCATTCTCTAGGCACTCATGAAACCAGGCGGTGTTTATGGCTGAAACGAACATAACCGTGAGAACCATAGATCGTTAAGGATTGATTGTGTGACTTATGTTGTCTAGGTATACAACAAATCTCGACGGTTTAAAGATATCAAATCTACTGATTGACCGAGTATATCCGATATAAGTTCCTACGGAAAGTTCAAAGGGAAACCTACCTATCCAGATGCAATTAATTCTTACATGTAAAACACACACACATCCGTGCATTCTTTTAAGTTTATAGTCATTCACCATTCATGTGGGGGATTGTTGGGTTTTATTTGTTATTAATAACAAAAGATGTGTGAATGGAAAATAGTGAGAAAAGAAATGGAGGGAAGTGAAATTTTGAATTAGTTCACTTTACTAATGCACTTTGTCCCTAATTGGTAGAAGGAAAGAAAATCTTTGTGTATATATAGAGAAACTCATCTTTTAGCTCTTAAAGAGCTAAGAAGAAGGCAAGCCTCGTGCCGTCGTCGTCGTTCCTCGCTCGGCTCGGCTTCAGATTTGGATTTGGTTAAAGATTGATTGATTAATATTTTTGGACAAAATTCTTTTCAAATAAATAATTAATTAATTAACGAAAATTCAATCCGGAATAACCCATGACCCGTGACCCGGTCCGGTCCGGCCAGTTTTCTTTTTCGGATTATTTTAAATCCATTTTAATTTTTCCATAATATTTCCAATAGCTATAGCTGTTCTAAAACAGTGTCAAACCTGTTCCAACAGCTATGGCTGTTCTGAAATGTTGCAAACCTTTTCAGAAACAGTACCAAATTGGGTATAAATATTCCTTCAAATCCCAGAATATTTACTTACGAAATTTTCTGACTTACTTCTTCTTCTTCTGCACAAAAATTCCAGTGTTTTACAGCCTTCGAGTGGTTCGCTGTTCTTTTGCGTTTTTGGTACCGATACACTGGTGAGTTAAATCGTTCTATTCTGGGAGGATATATTCTAGAACCTTGGGTACTTGAGGGGAATAATTTTCTTAAGAACACACTGTGTATTCAGTGGGCTCGATTTGTTCCCAAAATTTATTTTGAAGTTACTATATTGTTTTCAGAATTTATTTCTACTGACTTTCTGTTTCTGTTTTTTCAGAAAGTTTATTGTTTTATTAATTTTACAGCTATACAGATTTCAATAATATATATAACGAAAATGGAAATGTTGAATAGCTTTTACGGTTCCCGCCCTCGGGTCAGGGAATAGAGCTAACTGCATCGGATAAAATAGTAATACCTAGTCCGAATCCTAAACTCAATTCACGCTTGAAAGCATCAATTTTTCTTCCAATTTTGTACATCAAATTATTGTGTATATAAACAAGAGTTCGTCCTTCTTCAAAGAGATAAAGTCACACGGCCTCTCAAGATAAAGGCTTCAGTCATCGTTAGAATATCGAGGCGGGCCAAATTACATAAAGGAAGGAGACTGTTCCTCATTTGTTTCTATGTCCAATTCTATTAAAGATTCATTTCATTAATTGTTTTTTAAAATCTTGGAAGTTAAGACATGTAATTATTTAAAACTTAGTTCCAAATTCCTATACCAGCAAATTTGACTAGCTCACCACATGTAGGATTTGGAATCCACTCATATAACTTTAATAATAAACAAACTCAAACGCCAAATAAAGATAGAACCCTTGAAAATGGTTACGGGCAATCGGTGCATAAAATATTTTGTATTTATGTAAGGTCCGAAGAACGGGTGTGTATAAATATTCTACTAATGCTTGCATTAGGTTCACGATTCGAATCCGTGACTTATTATAGGTAACACGTATAGAAAATTTTACCGTTACTCCAAAGCTCGATCCCTTTCATATTGAAAATAGTTACATCGACCATTAAATATATATGTTAATAAAAAATGTAATAAAGTATATCCAAATGGATTTCAAAACAATAAATAACTACGGAAGCTTTTCCTGAAATAATATATTGAACTTGTTAAAGTACTTCGTCTACAACAACAACAACTCAGTATAATCCCACTTAGTAGGGTCTGGGGAGGGTAGTGTGTACACAGACCTTACCCTTACCCTAGGGTAGAGAGGTTGTTTCCAAATAGACCTTCGGCATCCTTCCCTCCAAGAATTTCCCACATTGCTTTTGGGGAGACTCGAACTCTCAACCTCTTGGTTGGAAGTGCACCCTCTATAGAAATCTAATTAGACATATTAGACTGAAAACAAATTTGACTATATATGTGGAAGCAAATGTTGAATACGAATTAGCTAATTGCCCTCTGTATCCAATCAAGTCAAAAAAGTTGAACGAACATAACACTTCTTCATTCGAAGGTGGAATTACCAAAGAATTATTTAAGTTTCCAATCAGCCAATAAACAACCTCCTCCAGGACTCCAGGTAAGTCATTTCCAATAAACATGAATATTAAGATAGAATCATTAATTTATGTGCTCTAAAGAAAAAAAAAACTTATTAGCAAAGACAAAAAGCATTAGTGTTTTATTTTCATCTGCCTAATAACTTGTTTGGCCAAGCTTCTAAAATCAACATAGTTTAAAAATTATCTGTCTTAAAAGTGCTTTTCAAAAATATATTTTTGGTGAGAAACAATTTGTATTTGACTAATCAATTTAAAAAATACTTTTGAGCAGAAATTGACCAAAATTTTAATAAGTGATTCTAAGTATATTTTCTCAAAAATAATTTTTCAAAAAAATACTTTTAAAGATAAGCTGTTTTTTCTACTTTTTAAAATAAGCTGATTTTAAAAGCTTGGCAAAACATGCTACCAGATTCCTTAAGTTTAGATTCCCATATCATCAACCTCTCATTCAACCACGTAGGAGTATGCCAAAATCATTACATATCTCAAAACTAAAAGTTTAAAATTTAGAATCATAATCCAACAACAAAAAAATCAGTTTCTCTTTTTTAACATCCACTTCATGGCTTGAAGATATATCTGATGGGCTAATTATGGGTGAAATTCAAAAATAGCCAGATTTACAAGTAGTCGTTCAAAAATAGTTCAGTTTCAAAAGTAATCGAAATTTAGCCACAGATCATGTAAAGATAAATCTGAACAAAAACACTGTTTAAAATCCGGAAAAATACTCCAACATAATATACTGGAGTTCCGGTATAATATACCGGTCCAGCATAATATACTGGAGTTTGGAACACCGGTGCTCCAGTCTCCAGTATATTATCACTACTAGAAATACGGTAAAAAGCGACCAAAGTTGGTCGCTTATAGGTCTAAAAGCGACCAAAAAGCGACCAAAAAGCGTCCAACATGCCTGGTTGCTATATTGCTGGTCCCTTTATTTTAGGGACCAAAGTTGGTCGCTAATTAGCGACCAAAGTTGGTCGCTAATTAGCGACCAACTTTGGTGTGAGGACCCAAAAGGTCATTACTTGTTTAAAAACGAAATTCTGTATTCTGAGGCCTTGAAAACCTCATTTAGAGTTACCTTGATTTGCGTGCACAGTCCGGGCGCGTGGCCGGAAAGCTTAAATATGAAATCTTCACTCAAAAATTCCTCAAAGAAAGCAGCAAGTCAGTCTGCGCATAGCATACTATCTCAGTTATTCTCCTTTCCTTTTACGACCGGTCGAAGAGGAATAGAAAATATTAGTCAAGGAGTGAAAGCCACTTGACTGTAAGGAGAGGAGCTCACTATCAGGATGGACGGGTATAAGCGATTAGCGATAAGCTATAGTTTTTCAAAAAACTAGAACCATACCGCTTTGAACAGAGTCTCCCTCTTTGACTAGTGCTACCTCCGGTGAAATGAATGAAGATCATGCATATAGGCAACCGACTGATGTATACAAACAGAAAAAATAAGCAACTAAAAAAGCGAGTGGGTTGACGAATCGTTGCTTTACACAAATAGCTAATATTACTTGAGTTGTAAGTAAAAAAAAAAAGCTAACCAGCTTTTGTCCAGGAAGCACAACAAAAGAATAGTAATAGGCAGAAGCAGTGGTAAGAAGGCCCATCTCAAGTGAAATAAATGACAATAGCATTCAGTTGTCTTCACAACGGGGCAACAACCCTTATTTTGCCAACTGAGGCCGCGAGCTCTAATGTTTTTTTTGTTGGGACCACCAGATTAAAGGAAACCTCATGCATCCTTTGTCACCTATGCACTATCTCGATTAATCGCCTTTTGCGCATGCATAAAGATGTATCGTTGTTTTATATGTCACCCGATGACTTGAGTAGGAGCTTTCCCTTTCTTTCCCGTCTGTGCTTTCCTCTCCTTCTTTGCCTTTTTTGAATAAAAAAGCCAGGAAGTTAGCCAGTCTGTTCTTAATAAGGGTAAGCCAGTATGGTAATCCTTCTTTCTAAGAGTCCTCAGTCCTAGGGTCCTCGTAGTCCATTAGGAAGAGGGGGAACCGAAGCTCTATGTCCTTGAAGAGATGATAAAAAAGAGAAATACCGCTTTACGAGATGAAAAAGACCGCTAGGCGAGTCTGAGAAGGAATGAATAGGTCCAGGGTTCTTCCTACATCAATTGGTTGGAAAGGCGAAATCACGTACTTCTGAGGAGGTCTAACTGACAGAGCTTGGTTTTTCTTCCTTGACTCGAGACCTCTTTTACTGAGAACTAATTCAATGTCTTTACGCAGGTGAGCAATCCTATATTAGATTATGCTCTTCAATGACATTGTCTTTCCACCGTACGACATTACTGGAATTCCTTTTTGGTGATCTAAATCATCGTATGTAAGATAGCGCGTAGCATTTCGCTAAGAACAAGTCTCACGATCTACTAAGCTTTATATTGATTCAAATCCAATCGTGACTGACAGGAAATTTTACTACACAATGAGTAGCACATGCATGTGTTAAACATATAGATGATGTCACTTCAAAACGAACCACCTATGATCTAAAACTTGACACTTAGATAGAGGAGGAAGTAGAAAGAAAATCTTTATACGCTATTATCATCCAATGAATTCATTGCAACACCACAAACAATGAGACTTCTGTCTCGCTTACCTGCCCGACGGGTAGACCCAATAAAATAAATAGAATAAGAGGCTTGACCTAGAGATCTTCTCTTCCCCCTGAAAAAAATTAGATATTTGGCATGAGTAGCCTACGAGCCCTTACTTAATGTTTGCGCTAACTGCCCTATAGCTGGTGAATCCTTTGAATCATAAGAATGGCAAAATCAGTAGATACCGGGCTTGGAACATCTCACCACACGCGTACTAAAAGCGCGATCTTGAAACTAGAAACTCTGGTTTGGAACAAATGAGTGGATAGGCTTGACGAACTTTAGGAAAAATGCAATAATATAATAATAAAGTTTTGTCGTTCTTTCTTTCGCACAGAATTCTGTCTGTCTTCATTCCAATCATCGTAGTTCGATCGATCAACTATGCCCATCCAAGCTAACCATCTCTCCTAAAGCCCTTTCCCTTCTAGTAGCCTTTCATCGTTATTGAAACATAGGTCCTCGGCAGGCGGGAACAAAAAGAGAAAGAAGAAGATAGAAAGGTTCGGTCCCAGTTGGTCTCGTCTATGGATTTTCTTTCCCTATCCTATTGCCGAGACGAATGTGGTCATACCTAGGGGACTATCGCATCAGCAAGACGACTTTCTAGTCAGATCCTTCATGCGCTTCAGATATGAAGAATTTGATCGATCGATTTAGGAAAGATGAAAAAACAAAGGCCCCCTCTTTCTCCAGAACTTGGATTCAATCCACATCCCTTGCTTGAACCTTCTAGACCGAACTCAATTCAATAAAGTTTCCCCGTCCGATAGGTGCTATATATAGTGGGCGATTTACCTAGTAATCAACATTCTAGAAGCAACTTCTTTATTCTACTCGCTACCGGTTTTGGGTCTTATTAATCTACAATAATCGATAAAAACATCAATGCCGCTGTCAGCTACAGACCCAGAGTAGGACCTAAACAATGAACTCTTCTCTTTGGCAACAACCAATCAAACTCAAACCTTTATGAAGACGAGCATACGATGTGACTTGAACCACGCCCTCACTTCACGTCTTTTGACAGTGGTTAGAACGGCAATGACTCTATCTTTCTCCTCTGATTCCTATCGAGTTGCCCAAAGGCTTCTCTTCTGACTGTGCTCGTTGGGGCATTAAGCCTAGGGTCAATCTGACCCTTACCGCAGTCTCTCCCTGAGTCTTTCTTTTGGAGTGACTGTTTTCCTATCAATATTCGGTGATCAAGAAGAGAATGCCGTAATGGAATGGGCGAGGCCTATTTTCATCTCTTCCCCTTATCCAGTTCCTAGTTTCTAAGCTACTGATGAATCTAGCTATGAGGGATTCCTCATCTCATACATTAGGGTCGAAACGAAAGAAGATAGGATAGACTTTGATACCTCAACTTGATTTGTTGATTGCTTCTTTGGTTGATTGATTCTTGTAGACAAGCATACAGACAGTGACACAAATCCATTTCTGCTTTCATTTCCTGCTAGTTTGGTTGCACTTGGGCTTAAAAGTGACTTTCCAATCTTAAGGATATTGGTATTGCTTCAACCCACTTGGTGAAGTAGTCTTACGCGGTGATAACAAAATGGTGACCATGACTAGAAGGGAAAGGCGGAGGTACGAAAGAGGGTTCGCTAATCGGATTTCCACTCATAGAAAGCCTGAAGTTCATCCTCAACTGCTAACAGTTCCAAATGCTCAAGCAGGGAAGAAGAAGTGGTATCTGTTGATGAAATGCCATTGCATTATTCTGTGAAAAATGATAAAATTTGGTTATAAAATTAGTTAATTTGACTTCGGTCAATGTTTTGGGTACACGGACCCGGACCTGTGATTTGATAATTCCGGAGGGTCCGTAGGGAAATATGCGACTTGGGTGTATGCCCGGAATCGAATTCCGAGGTCCCAAGCCTGAGAAATGAATTTTTAAAGAAAATTATTTTCTGAAATCGTTCAAGGAAATTTTAAATGAAATTTGATTAGAACATGATGGTATCAGGTCCGTATTTTGGTTCTGGTGCCCGTTACTAGTCTTATATATGACTTAAGAAGTTTCTGTGGATTTTGGTAAAAAATGGATGTCATTTGACGTGATTCGGACTTAAATTGCAAAACATTGATGTTTAAAGAAGTTTTGAGAAAATTTCATTGATCTTGAGATTTAATTTGATGATCATGATGTTATTTTGATGATTTGATTACACGAATAAATCCGTAAGATGTTTTTGAAGTTTTGTGTACACTTGGTTTGGAGTTCCGAGGGCTCAGGTTAGTTTTGGGTAGGTTTCGGGGTGTCTTAGGCCTAAAAAAATAGAGCTGTTGCAGGCCCAGAGGGGCGAAGGACCTCTGAACAGGCCAGTGCGGTCCGCACGATATGGACCGCAGCCGCGGAGGGGCCTATGCAGCCGTACTAGATTCTGTGCGGTCCGCGATGAAGAACAGATTCACTAGCCAAAATACTAAGACCTATCACTGCAGAACACAGGAAGTGAGTGCGACCGCGGTTGATTTTGTGCTGTTCGCACATGGCATCTGAGGGCAGTATATTAGACGGGATTTTCAGTTATTTTTCAATTTTTAAGACCCCAAAAACATAAGAGGCGATTTTTAAAACAACCTTCTTCTCCAAATCAATTGTAAGTCGTTTTTAACTAGTTTTCTTCAATCATTCACATCTTTTAACATGATTTTAACTTCAAATCAATGATTTTCATGGGGGAAATTGGGTGTTTTGGGTAGAACCTAGGTTTTTCAAATTGGGGATCTGGACCTCGATTTGAGGTCCAATTTCAAAATGAATTATATATTTGAGTTCATGGGGGAAAGGGTGATCGGGTTTTGGTTCGAACCTCGGGTTCTGACCATGTGAGCCTGGGGACAATTTTGACTTTTGGGTAAAACTTTGGAAAATCCATTTTCATGCATTCAAATTGATATATTTAGCATTTATTAATATAATTAAGTAACTTGTGGCTAGATACGAGCGAGTTGGTGGTAGAATCAAGAGGTAAAACGATAGTTGAGGCTTGAATTGCGCTCGTGACATCAAGGTAAGTGTATGGTCTAACCTTAGCTTGAGGGATTAAGAGTTGAGTCCAATTTGCTATTTGATTCTTGTTGAGTATGACGTATAGGCATGGTGACGAGTATCTATACGTTGGTGTCAAGCATGACCGTGAGTCTTAAATTGATACTTGTTGTATTCTTGAATGTTACTATGGTTGAAATAGTGAGTAAATACTTGATATTGAGTAAAGACTTAGTTTGTTTATCATGGAATCTACTTATGATTGAGAAATGGTGGTAATTGAGACGATTAGGAATTGAGTTAAGATTGGTTATATCTGATTCTCCCTTTCCGGGACGTATATACTTGTACTGCTAAGTTCCCTTGCTGGGATAGTGTAGTCTATTGTTGATCCCTTTCCAGGATGATTAATCATGACTATTGTTGACTGTATAGTTTAAACAGGTTGCGCGCCGCAAAAAATATTATATTGCATCGGGTTGCTCGCCGCAACAGATATTATATTGGATCGGGTTGCACGCCACAACAGATATTATATTGGATCGGGTTGCACGCCGCAACAATTATATATATGTGGATCGGGTTGCACGCCGCAACAATGTTAAATGATAAGGGATCGGGTTGCATGCCGCAATAGTATTGCTATTGTATTTTTTGTAGATATTGAGGTGTCCTTTCATATTTTATTAAGTTTTTGTTGGTCTTGATATGTTTTCCCCGAAGCATGTACCCCCTCCATTTTAAACTGCTTATTCCTATTTATTTTCCGCCATATATTATATAACTGCACAAGTTTATCTGGAGTCTGGTCCTAGCCTCGTTACTACCTCGCCGGGGTTAGGCCAAGCACTTACCAACACATGGGGTCGGTTGTGCTGATACTACACTCTGCACTCTGTGCAGATACTGGAGCGACACTTGATCAGCAGCAGTAGGGGAGCCAGCCTTCAGTCTACCGAGACACCGAGGTAGCCCTACAGGCGTCCGCAGGCCCGGTGTCTCCTCTATCTTTTATTATATTCTGTTATCTCATGTATCCGAGACAAATAGTGTTATTTTTCCTTCAAACTATTGTATGTAGTACTCTTAGTAGTCCGTGAATATTGTGACACCAATTTCTGGGTAGAGGCATGTGTTGACTTTAGAAACATTTTGGTTTTATATTTATTTAAGACTCCCGCTTAAATCTTATATTTTGCTGTCATTTAGATATTTATCACTTGTTAATATAAGTTGTAAAAAAAAGATTAAAATAGAAGAGTTAAAGATTTCTAAGTTCGTGGCTTGCCTAGCTTCTACGAATAGGCGCCATCACGACTCCCGAGGGTGGGAATTCTGGATCGTGACAAGTTGGTATCAGAGCTCTAGGTTACATAGGTCTCACAATTCACAGACAAGCTCAGTAGAGTCTGAGGGATCGGTACGGAGACGTCTGTATTTATTCCCCAGAGGCAACAGAGTTAGGAAAAACTTCACATTTGTTCTTTCATGTCGTGCAGTTCTGTTTCTCAAATGCTAATTGAATTTCTACTCTGTTCTTCCGCAGATGGCGAGAACACGCACTTCCTCATCTACCGCTCAGCAGCTCGAGCCCCCAGCAGTAGCTCCCACAAGGGGCAGAGGGCGAGGCCGAGGCCGTACCAGAGGCCGAGGTAGGGGTAGGGGTAGAGCTCTGCCCCGAGAAACATCCCCAGTAGCGGAGCCTCAGGTTGACTTTAATGATGAGGTTCCGGCCCCAGCAGCTCCGCTGGGCCCAGCTCAGGTCCCAGCCAGTCCTTCAGGATGCTCTTATCTGATTAGTGGGCCTCATGGAGAGTGTCACCCGAGCGGGCTTGCTTCCTGTAGAACCAACCATCTCTTAGGCTGGTGGAGGGGCCCAGACTCCTGCTACTCGCACTCCAGAGCAGGTAGCTCCTCAGATTCAGACACCAGCGGTTCAGCTAGTTGGAGCAGTTCAGCTGGGTGTGGTAGCTTAGACCGGTGATGGAGCGTCTATGTCTGTCGATACTTTGTGGAGGTTGGATAGGTTCACCAAGCTCTTCACTTCCACTTTCAGCGGTGCATCTACTGAGGATCCCGAGGATTTTCTAGACATTTGCCATGATGTTCTTAGGAACATAGGTATTGTTGAGACCAATGGGGTTGATTTTGCTACATTTTGCTTGTCTGGATCTGCCAAGACTTGGTGGAGGGATTATTGCTTAGCTAGACCAGCCGGATCGCCAGCCTTGACTTGGGAGCAGTTCACACAGCTATTTCTGGAGAAGTTCCTCACCACTACTCAGTGAGAGGCTTATCGGAGGCAGTTTGAGCGCCTCCAGTAGGGTTCCGTGGCGGTTACCTAGTATGAGACCAGGTTCATTGACTTAGCTCGCCATGCTCTTGTCATACTTCCTACCGAGAGAGAAAGGGTGAGGAGGTTTATTGATGGTCTTATTCAGCCGATTCGCCTTCGGATGGCTAGGGAGGCTGGGAGTGAGATCACTTTTCAGGAGGTGGCCAATGTGGCCCGTAGAGTGGAGAGGGTCCTGTCGCAGGGAGGTAGTTATGGGTCGGATAAGAGGCCCCGTCATTCAGGTAGATTCAGTGGTGCCTTGTCTGGAGGCAGAGATTCATATGGTAGGGGCCATCCTCCTAGGACCTTTCAGTTAGCTCTTCAGGTCTCTCACGGCGCTTCGGGTAGCCGTGGTCCGCAGATGTAGTATTCTAATCAGCAGTCCTACAGTACACCACCAGCTCCTATCAGTGCACCGCCGCTCTAGAGTTTTCGGGGTGGTCATTCGGGTCGCCAGGGTCAGTCTCAGTTTCCTCAGCCACAACACTCAAGTGGATGTTTTGAGTGTGGTGAGTATGGTCATATCAGGAGGACTTGTCCGAGGTTGGTGGGTATTCAGTCTCAGCAATAGGGTTCCCGTGCTATGGTCCAGGCACCAGGTGTTCCACAGACAGCCCAGCCAGCTATAGATGGGGGTAGAGGTGCTAGAGGTGGAGGTAGAGGATTTAGAAGTGGAGCTCAAGCCGCTAGAGGTGGAGGCCAGCCAGCTGCAGGCTGTCCTAGAGATGGAGCCTAGGGTGGTGGGGCCCATCCCCGATGTTATGCTCTTCCAGCCAGGCCTGAGGCTGAGGCTTCAGATGCGGTTATCATAGGTACTATTCTGGTTTGTGATAGAGATGCTTCAGTGTTATTTGATCCAGGGTCCACCTACTCGTATGTCTCATCTTATTTTGCACCGTATCTGGTTATGCCTAGTGATTCATTGAGTGTTCCCGTTTATGTGTCTACACCGGTGGGTGATTCTATTGTAGTTGATCGAGTCCATCATTCTTGTATTATGGTGATTGGGTGTCTTGAGACTCGTGTAGATTTGTTGCTTTTAGACATGGTCGATTTTGATGTTATATTGGAGATGGACTGGTTATCACCTTACCACGCTATCTTGGACAGTCATGCCAAGACTGTGACCTTCGCTTTACCGGGTATGCCTTGTTTAGAGTGGAGAGGGACTCCTAGTCATTCTACCCATAGTGTTATCTCTTATGTAAAGGCTCGGCGTATGGTCGAGAAGGGGTTCTTGGCCTATTTGGCATATGTTTGTGATTCTAGTGCTGAGATTCCCTCTATTGATTTTGTGCCCGTTGTTCGTGAATTTCCTGAGGTATTCCCATCATAACTGTCGGGTATGCCACCCAACAGGGATATTGACTTTTGCATTGATTTGGCTCCGGGCACTCAGCCATTTCTATCCTGTCGTATCATATGGCCCCGCCTTAGTTAAAAGAGTTGAAGGAGCAGTTGCAAGACTTGCTTGAGAAGGGTTTCATTAGGCTGAGTGTTTTGCCTTGGGGTGCGCCGGTGTTGTTTGTTAAGAAGAAGGACAGATTGATGAGAATGTGTATTGATTACCGGCAGTTGAACAAGGTTACAATCAAGAATAAGTATCCATTGCCAAGGATTGATGATCTGTTTGATCAACTTCATGGTTCCAAGTTATTTTCAAAGATTGATTTAAGATCTGGCTACCATCAACTGAGGATTAGGGCATCCGATATCCCTAAGACAACTTTCCGCACTCGGTACGGGCATTATGAGTTTTTGGTGATGTCATTCGGGTTGACAAATGCCCCAATAACTTTTATGGATTTGATTAACCGAGTGTTCAGGCCTTATTTGGACTCGTTCGTGATAGTCTTCATTGATGATATTTTGATATATTCTCGCAGCCAGGAGGAACACGAGCAGCATCTCAGAGTGGTTCTTCGGACTCTGAGGGATAGTTAGTTATATGCTAAGTTCTCGAAGTGTGAGTTCTGGTTGAGTTCAGTTGCATTTCTAGGTCATGTTGTATCAGCAAAGGGTATTCAGGTTGATCCGAAGAAGATTGAGGCAGTCAAGAACTGGCCCAGACCAACATCAGCTACAGAGATTCGGAGTTTCTTGGGGTTGGCAGGCTACTATCGTCGGTTCGTGGAGGGGTTTTCATCCATTGCAGCTGTCACACCTCCTTTTTCACTACACCCGAAAGGGCATACGGGAGTTTTTTTCCAATTTAAGTGACAATCGAAACGGGATTATTTATTTATTAAATTCAGAGTCGCCACTTGGGATAATTTATGGTGTCCCAAGTCATCGGTTTAAAATCCCAAATCGAGGAAGTTTTATTTTTTAAAATCCGCGAACCAGAAATTCTAGATAAGGAATTCTGTTAACCCGGGAGAAGGTGTTAGGCATTCACGGGTTCCGTGGTTCTATCACGGTCGCTTAGTTATTTATACTTGGCTTAAATTGTCTAATTACTTATTTTAAGACCTATGTGCATTTACCTTTTCAACCGCTTCTAATCACTTGATTTATTCATTATTAAATAATTGAGTTACGTGTACATATACTCCTTTCCTTTGGCGCGTCAGAAATCATGTCACGCGAACGTGTCCACAATTAATAATACTTGTTTATTTATTTAAGAAAAATTGATTGAAGTTGCGCGGACGCATCCCTCGACTCTTTTTAGAGTTAAATTTGCAATTACATTATGCGAACGTATATATAATCGCAATACTAATCTAAATCGGGCCTAAAGCAAACTACGAATATTATGATTCTTTAAAAGCAACATTTATGAGGGCCGTGGATGATTTAATTTATTTATGGCACACCTCAAACCCTTTCTATAAGTGCTAGTTCTTAATCTAATCTTACGAGGGCCATGAATTATCCATCAAGCCTGTTAACCAGATTTCTTAGACTATGCAAGGCAATCACCATATTCACTAAACCCATGATTCTCAACTTCTTTATTAATCAAAGTATACACATAATTTCTCAAAGACAAACCAAGTATTTCAACAAACTTAGTATATGCATTTTTATCATTCACATCAATTCTTGCCAATGTACCATGGACAACACTATGCAAAATATCAGAAGAATTCAAATAAATCAACTTAAGAACCACATCAACAGAACTAAGAGAAGCAGAAATCGACCTCTTAACCATAACAAGACATTTTTCATAAATCAATAAACAAAGTCAAGGGTCTTCTTTATTTATTTTTTTATTCCAAAGAAGAGTCTAGAAGGGTCCCTAGGCTTAATGGACTAATCCGAATTGGGCCAAGAATTGGGTTCTAAAACTCTTAAAATTATGATCCAACACCTTAATTGACTCATTTTAAAGTAAGATAAAAATACTACCCTATGCCAAAGGCTAACATGAAACTATTATATATTTTTTATTTTTAAAATTATATAAAGATAAAAATAAGTACTATTTTTGTATATTTTTATTTAAATTTATGAAAGATACGTAAGCTAAAAATATATATTTTTGTAATTTTCCATTTTTGTGACGAAAATAAAGTAAAGAAGTTAAAAATAGTTGAAATAGCTATATTAGGCCTAAATTAAATATTTACATGCTAAAATATAAAAAATCTTGGGGAGGGTCAAAAATCACATGTCTACAGCTGCCCCTCTTTGACTGGAAACGCGAAACGTTTTCGGACAAAGAATGGCTAGACAGGTTTTTGACCCGACCCTTATTTGGGAGAGACTAAAGCTAAGAGAAAAGGGGAATGTGACCGAGCTCTGGTATCTCAGCTGCCTACATATCCTTAGCTATAAAGGAATCAGGCCACATGTAGTTCCGAAGTGAGTGCGATGATGGAGTATGCCGAGGGGGACAGCCGATTGAGGTACCGTCGAGGTTCCGGTCCGCGGTCCCTCTATTACATCAAAATCAAAAATGAAAAAGACTAGCGAAGCTTACCAACTAAGATTACAAGATTCCTATCTGTAAGTCTTCTGAAGCTTGATCTTGAGTTTTGAATGGTTCTTCATACAGACTTTGGATTTGAACCTTGACGCTTGCTAGTTGCAGGTGCTAGTTCGTTCTTCTTCAGCTTTTCAGACCAAAACGGGACATGCAGAGCTTGTGACCTCAGCCCTGTCTTGAGCAGCTCACATCTTTCATTAACTTCTGCATTTGGATTCACTTCTTGTCTTTCTTTTTGTTTTTTTTTCTTTTTTATTCTGGATTGTGACTAACTTCTGTTGATCATCTCGGCCTGCTGACTCGCATTCTTGACGCGAGCTTCTTTTGTTGCTGACCTGAATTGCATTCTGAATTGAATTCTCTTATTTTCCAGGCGGGCACCTGATTGCTGAACTTGAACTGTCTTCTCTTGTTACTTGACACTATTTTCCTTTGCACCTTGAACCATTTTCCCTTGAAACTTGAACTGTCTTCCTTCAAAACTACTTTCCCTTGAAATTTGAGTTGTCTTCCCTTGTTCTCCAGGTGGGCGCCTGATTGCAACAAAACAGACAAAACAAAATAAATTTTTTCTGCCCCAGTTTGCACTAGGAAGATTTGTGAGTTGTTAGCAAAATTGTAAACCACTTGTACTATTGATGCAAAGATGAGAGTAAACTAAAGAATAAACTAGGAAAACTATAAACTAAGCTTGACTAAAGTAAAGACTGACCATATTCTCCAGGCGGGGCCCCTGATTTTAAGAAAACTAAACATTGATAATCTTAAGAAAACTAAAAATTGATCCATTTTTTTCAAATCCAAACTTCCTCTTCTTTTTTTTTCTTCAAAATATCCTAGGAGAAAATTCGTTAGACTAGGTTTTCTATCTTAGGAGAAAGATTCATCAGACTAAGACGTTAATCCTAGAAGAAAATTCATCAGACTAGGTCCTTTTCTCTTTTTTTTCGTTTTTTTTGCATCTTAGGAGAAAGATTCACCAGACTAAGACGTTTATCCTAGGAGAAAATTCATCAGACTAGGTTTTCAATCTTAGGAGAAAGATTCATCAGCCTAAGATTTCTATCCTAGGAGAAAGTTCATCAGACTAGGTTTTCTATCTTAGGAGAAAGATTCATCAGACTAAGATTTTGATCCTAGGAGAAAATTCATCAGACTAGGTCACTTTTTTTTAGTATCTTAGGAGAAAGATTCAGCGGACTAAGATTTTGATCCTAAGAGAAAATTCATCAGACTAAGATTTTGATCCTAGGAGAAAATTCATCAGACTAGGTTTCTTTTTTTGGTATCTTAGGAGAAAGATTCATCAGACTAAGATTTTGATCCTAGGAGAAAATTCATCAGACTAGGTTTTCTATCTTAGGAGAAAAATTCATCAGACTAAGATTTTATTGGGAGGAAAATCCATCAGACTAGGACTTTTATCCTAGGAGGTAAAAACGTGAAGATCAATGGCAAGATTTTATGCACAATAGCAAGACAAATAAAGGCAAAGATTTGAGAAACTTCCCTTTGCCATCTCTTTTCTTCTTTTTATTTTTTTTGTTTTTTTGTTTTTTTTTCCTTTTGTTTTTTTTTCTTTTTTTTGAATCACTTTCCTTGCACTGCTTTGTTCCTGTTTCATACAACGAAAAATTTGTCAGTTTTTAAAAGGTGGTGGTCGGTTTGTGGCCTTGAGTCTTGAGCAACTTGGCTTCTGCTCAATCAACTTGAGTCGGTATCTAAAGACTTTTGTTCTACACCAACTCTGATTGTTTCACACCCATTACCATTTGTATTTGCATCTCAAACACCCTTATCCCAACCGGAGATCTTTGCTTAGGTGACCTTTTCCGATATCTTGAATGACTTCCTTCTTTTTGAGCAATTTGTCTATCAGAGAGAATCACAAGTTATCTTTCTTGCACTGAGTAGGCTGATAGGGGTCTTTTGGGGAGGCATGTGCATGAATCCTCAAGTCATGTTGACAGTAACAACTGAGTGTGCTGGCCAAATTTACTTTATACAACTGAAAAGTTGGTAGCAGTTTTGAAATCTTTTCTTGCTTGTTTTGACGAAGACTGACTCAGAGTGGAGGACACAATGGTGCAAAGAAACAAGCATTAACAAGAAATGCCTTTGTCTGAAGGACAGAGGGAAGATTTTTTTTCCAATAACTAGCCTTAATGATCATGACATGCATTTTGGACTCAACAGCCTGATCAGTCAAACTAATCCAATCTTCCCTTCTACCATTCTTATGATCTTTGAAGTCGGGCCTATCCGTGCCAATCCTTTGCATCAGCTTCACGACTCAATTTTGACTAATGGTGCCCCGAGGGGTTTTCACCAACAAGTCTCTCTCATTTATTCATCTCTGCTTACCATCGTCTTATAGTGCCCGTGAGGGTTTTCACTAATAAGACTCTGTCATTTTTCTTTTTCTTTTTCTTTCCCTCTTTTTGTGAGCAACTCGACGATGTTCTACGTCATGTGACAACTGTTGCTCATTGCATGCGTCTCTTGGCATTTTCGAGGGCATATTGGGAGGTCTTTATTTGGAGGGTTTTTGGATAGGGTTGGAAAGAAAGGTCGGCGTGAAGGCTCAAAATAAACTCAAAATGAGGGGTTGTAGACTTACAACTCTTGGAATCGACTCTTTCAAAAATGAAATAAATTCTTTGCCCCAGTTTCAGATGCTGGGGATTTTTGGAATTTTCTATTTTTTCTATTTTTTCTGAATTTTTATTTTGTTGGGTCGAACCGTGAGGCTGCCTACGTATCCCTTTTTTTAAGGAATCAGGCCGAACGTAGTTCAAACATCTAACCTAAACTAGTTTTCATCTTTTTTTTCTGTTTCTCTTTTTTCTTTTTTTCTTTTTTTTTTCTTTGCCCCAGCTTCTATTTTTGAGGGCATGGACCTTTGACAATTCTTTTCTTCTCTTTTTTTCACTTAGAACTTTCTAAAAGCTGCCCCAGTTTGTACTCTTGGGGCATGGACTTTTATTTTTATTTTCCTTTTTCATCTCTTTCTTTTTCCTTTTTTTCCTTTTTTTTTGACTCTTGACTCCAAACTTGATTCCAAAAGAGGGTGGTCAAATAAAATAACACAGGCTCAATAGGGGTAGCAAAGGATATAAAGTGTTTGGGTAGTAGAAAAAAGGGCCTCCCAGCCTTGAGAACGCTAAACATAGTATCCTTCGTGATCACAGCATTGACGAACATGTCTGTCCTCTTTGTGTGTCGTGGTCACAAGACATTTCTCCATACCTTAGTGACAAACTTTCCAACAAACTTCAATTGATTAAACATCCTCAAGACCGATCTTCACAATAATTTGAAGGTGAATTTTACTCGACCTTAGTTCCAAAGTATTCCCACTCTTTATTCAGCCTCAAAAGTATTTTTTTTAGTTATCAAATTCCAGATTAAATCAGTTCCTAAGATCTGGCCAAAATTTCCACATGCATGTCATGTCATTAAGACTAGCGGGAAAAGAACTAAGCATGGAATGACACAAAAGGACAATTGTATTTCATTGAGTAAACAACAAGACAAACAACCTAAAATCCGCGTTATAACCCTAAATAACCCGGCTAATGAAAATAGCAAAAGAACGGAAAGACAAGACTCACACAAACAAAATGGAGGGATAGAAGGGTTTGACTCAATAAAACAAATAAAATCTGGATCACAACCCTGAAATAACCCAGATAATAGAAAAAACATCAAAACAAACTACCAAGATTCCTTCCTAGTGAGGAGAGAATGACTTTTCAATTGCTCAGTTTGACATTTAGCCACAAATTTGCTCATCAGGATCAGCAGAGCCTTCTCCAATTTCAAAATCATTAACTTCAGTTAGCAAATTTCCGAGAGGATTCTCATACTTCCTGTCACCACGCATCATCCCCACAAAGTGTGCGTCATCATATGCAGGTAAAGGATTCTGCACGATATTCTGGCACCACTATCTTGGATCACAATCAGTTTTTCATGGATCATCCTTTCTATTTCTCTTTTCAAATCCCGACAGCTTTCAACGTTGTGCCCCTAGGCATTGGAATGGTATTCACACCTTTTAGAAGGGTCAAAGCTTCTTGCACGCGGGTCCACATAATTTGGAGGAATAGGTGCAATCATGTCATAATGCTTTAATTTATCAAACAAGCTTGCATATGACTCTCCTATTGGTGTAAAATTATCTTTCAACTTTTGTTCCCCTCTATACCTCTGGCCTGTATGTGGGTTATAGCGTACCTGAAAATTTTGTGGAGGCTGGTGGAGATTTTGTGATGCTCGTGCTCGCCTTCTGAGGTATTTTGTTGGCTGGCCAACATACTGAGGTGGAGTAATAGAGTATTGTGGGTTCTGAGGTGGATAGTAATGCTCAAGGGAGTTATTGGAAAATAGACGTGGCTGGCCATACCTTTGAGACATTCTCCTCGGACCTCTTCTCGACCCTGATGTCATCATGACTTCTTCATCCATCTCACTCGTGCCACTAAAATTATCAGATTCAATCTGGACAGCCTGAGTTGCGACTTTGAGAGCTGCTTGACATATAATTTTGCCTGTCTTAAGACCATTCTCAACCATCTCCCCCATTTTGATTGCCTCCGAGAAGGATTTACCCACTGCAGACATCATATTTTGAAAGTAATCTGGCCCTTGTGCTTGAAGGAACACATTAATTAGCTCGTGGTCATCCATGGGTGGCTTAACTCTAGCTGCTTGGTCTCTCCATTTAATGGCATATTCCCTGAAACTTTCACTTGGTTTCTTCTTCAGATTTGAAAGGGAAATGTAGTCTAGGGCAATGTCGATGTTGTATTGGAACTGTTTGACAAAGGCCTGTGCCATATAATCCCAGACATGCCAACGAGATGTGTCTTGATCCATAAACCATTCGGAGGCTACTCCCGTAAGGCTTTCCCCAAAATAAGCCATCAACAATTCTTCATTTCTTCCCGCATCTCTTAGTTGATTGCAATACCTTTTCAGGTGGGCTATGGGATCTCCATGTCCATCATACTTTTCAAATTTGGGAGTCTTGAAACCAGGCAGCCAGTAGACATCGGGGAACATACATAGATCTTTGAAGGCAACACTTTTTTGACCCGCCAACCCTTGTATGTTTTTTACCCGTTGTTCTAAGCTTTTCACTCTCTGGGTCATTTCTTCCTGTACCATCTTTCGGGCAGGCTTCTCAATGTTTGCAGGAAAATCAAACGAGTACGAGTGGTACTCAGGAGAGTGGTACTGCTCTTACTATGTAGCAAATTGTGACTCATGACGAGGCTGTCCTTGACCACTGACCCATGCTTGACACATTTCGGTCATTTTCTATTTCAGTATTCTATTTTTCTCAAACACAATAGACTCTTGTTGAACCCTCTGACCTTGAGTCTCTTGAGAACTTGTAACAGCTTCGATGTCAGTTATCATTTTTTCTTGGATCTTGTGTTTCCAACTTACCACAAACCGACCACCTCAACTTTCTTCACAATTCAAAACAAAACATGTTAGAATGGACTCAGTCGGTCCTTATTATTATCAATATTTCTCAATTTGTTTTTCATTTTTCTTCTCTTTTTTTCTCATTTTCTTTTCAATGGTTGATCAAACCTGATGTGGGTTGCCTACGTATCATGTGGGAACATGAATCAGATCTTGTGTAGTTCGGGAAGATCATGAATAAAGTAAATAAACTAACTCCTTTTTTTGGACTTTGAATTTTTCATTTTATTTTTTCAAAAGAAAGACTTATAGAGAAGAAAGAGAATATTTTTGGAATTTGATTTTTTCCAGCATTTTTGCAAAGAAAAACTTCTAATGAAGAAATATTTTTTTTGAATTTTTTCCTCTGAATTTCGAAAGAAAAACTTCTAAAGAAGAAAGAAAATATTTTTTTTGGAATTTTATTCTGAATTTATGAAAGAAATGCTTCTAAAAACAATATTTTTGAATTTTGAATTTTCTTTTCAATTTTGAAAGAAGAATGAAAATATTTCTTGGATTTTTTGGAAGAAATTAAAAGAAAATATTTTTGTATATTGTTTTTAAAAAAATACTATTAGAGTCTAAAAGAAAGGTTTTCTACAGAAGCAACTAATGGAAAATATTTTTGGATTTTTTTGAAAATTTTGGGTCTAAAAAAAGAATTTTCTAGAGAGGAAGTAAAGGAAAATATTTTTGAATTTTTTGAAAATTATGGGCCGGAACCGATGAGGTTTGCCTACGTATCTCACATCCGGTGAGAATCAGACTCGCGTAGTTTGCCTGTTTGACATAATTGGAAAAACATGATATTGACTCCCTTTCATTTTTTTTGAAATACATTTTCCTTTCTTTTTTTTTTCAAACAATTTGGGCAGAGTTTCGAGGCATTTTCGAATACCGGGATTTTCAGAACCAGGTGAATTCTCTATCCTACCTCACTCTTGTTTTTTTTTTCTGTTGTTTTCCGGTCAACATGCAAGCCGAAATAAATAAATGTTCACATAGCACATAGAATGCATCAGGATGGTCTGTTATTTTGGTCACACCTGTCCTAGACGGACCCAACCCCTATGTTGAGTCCCCTAAGTCAAATGCACATGCTGCAAACAAACGTTCCTACTAGGTATCCGGCATGAAGCTCTATTTTTCTAGGTTTAAATCCTGGGGTTTTGGTCTATACTTGGGGTACCCGAGCGGACAACTAGGGCCGAAGAGGGGGCGACGTACCGGGAGCACTGAAGTCTACCCGGCCTTGTCGCTTGCCCAACCTCATTCTATTTGGTATAATTTCTAAAGAAAAAGCGGGCCACGTGAACGTGTGCACCATTTTCAGGAGACTCAGAGGGGTGGCGTAAGAAGACAGTTATATACAATTCAAACAATACCAAAGCGGTAAACAGATAGCATTTAACACAAAAGGTTCACATAATACAGTAATATCAACAATAAATAAAGCCAAGTAAAAATCATGTTAATTAGCTCGAATTCTTGAACCCTAAACCAGAGATTCTGGGTTCGTTCCCTAGCAGAGTCGCCAGAGCTGTCACACCTCCTTTTTCACTACATCCAAAAGGGCATAAGGGAGTTTTTTCCAATTTAAGTGACAATCGACACGAGATTATTTATTTATTAAATTCAGAGTCGCCGCTTGGGATAATTTATAGTGTCCCAAGTCACCGGTTTAAATCCCGAATCGAGGAAGTTTTATTTCTTAAAATCCGCGAACCAGAAATTCTAGATAAGGAATTCTGTTAACCCGGGAGAAGGTGTTAGGCATTCCCGGGTTCCGTGGTTCTAGCACGGACGCTTAGTGATTTATACTTGGCTTAAATTTACTTATTTTAAGACCTATGTGCATTTACCTTTTTAACCGCTTCTAATCACTTGATTTATTCGTAATTAAAAAATTGAGTTACACGTACGTATACTCCTTTCTTTTGGCGCGTCAGAAATCATGTCACGCGAACGTGTCCACAATTAATAACACTTGTATATTTATTTAAGAAAAAATGATTGAAGTTGCGTGGACGCATCCCTCGAGTCTTTTTAGAGTTAAATTTGCAATTACATTACGCGAACGTATATATAATCACAATACTAATCTAAATCGGGCCTAAAGCAAACTACGAATATTATGATTCTTTAAAAGCAACATTTATGAGGGCCATGGATGATTTAATTTATTTATGGCACACCTCAAAAACTTTCTATAAGTGCTAGTTCTTAATCTAATCTTACGAGGGCCATGAATTATCTATCAAGCCTGTTAGCCAGATTTCTTAGACTGTGCAAGGCAATTACCATATTCACTAAACCCATGATTCTCAACTTCTTTATTAATCAAAGTATACACATAATTTCTCAAAGACAAACCAAGTATTTCAACAGACTTAGTATATGCATTTTTATCATTCACATCAATTCTTGCCAATGTACCATTGACAACACTATGCAAAATATCAGAAGAATTCAAATAAATCAAATTAAGAACCACATCAACAGAACTAAGAGAAGCAGAAATCGACCTCTTAACCATAACAAGACACTTTTCATAAATCAATAAACAAAGTCAAGATTTAACAATCAAAACATACCCGTAACTGGACGTGAAAACGCGGCTGATCGTACCCGGAAAATTTATTGACCCTCGATGGAACTATGACCAGACCTCGAAACCAACATCACCTCGACGTACGACCGGAATAGACTCCTTGAACGACGACCTCCGACGAACTCGAAGCTCGCCGGAAAACTCGAACTAAACCGGAAACACAAAGCCAACGGTCTCCGTGACAAATAAAGACCCTCGTTCCTCTCGTCTCCCTATAAGTGTGTTTTTCTTTGTGAATATCTGCGTTTCGTCCAGAAGAAGAGGACACGGAGCTACTGGTTCTCTTTTGGGTTCTAGTCAGGTGGAAGACGACATACGGGGGGGCGTGTTCTGCGGGTTTATGGCGGAAGATGAAGGATGAAGAAGATGAAGCTCACGGAAGCGGCTGCTTCTCCATTGTCTTAGGTCTTCGTCTGTTAGCTTTAATGGAGAAAATGAACTCGTAGGGAAGGGGAGTCTGTTATTTCGTTCAACAAGAAGCCATGGATGGCTGCTTCAAGAAGATGATGAACGAGAGGGTAGGGTTCTTTTGTGTGTTGTTGTGTGTTCTCGGTGTTTCATGGTGGTTTCAGGCCATGGCAGCTGGTTTACCAGACTCCGACGAAGGTGGGGGCTGTGTCATTTGGACTGAACAATGTTGGCAGCGTGGTTGAGGAAGGGAGGTGGTCGTTAGTGCATGTGTGCATTTTCAGGCGAGTTCGGTGGTGAAGGGAGGAGCTAGTCGGTGGTGAACAACGTCCGTGGAAGAGGAGGTCGTCGAAGAAGACGACGTAAAGGGGGGGGGGTCGTTTTTGTAGGGCTAGGGTCGTTTGGAGAAGACGATCCCGGGGGGGGGGGGGGGCGTTCTTGCGCAACTATTTTTAGCTGCTCGTTCAGCCTTTTTCCTTGTTCCTTTTATTTTTATTTTTTAAGCACTTATTTATAGGTAGAGTCTAGGTCTAGGTGTATCTTTGTGTATTTTTCCCATTAGTCCCTAGGTCTTTTGTGTTAAGTCCTTAGGGTCTTCTTTATTTATTTTTTTATTCCAAAGAAGAGTCTAAAAGGGTCCCTAGGCTTAATGGACTAATCCGAATTGGGCCAAGAATTGGGTTCTAAAACTCTTAAAATTATGATCCAACACCTCAATTGACTCATTTTAAAGTAAGATAAAAATACTACCCCATGTCAAAGGCTGACATGAAACTATTATATATTTTTTATTTTTAAAATTATATAAAGATAAAAATAAGTACTATTTTTGTATATTTTTATTTAAATTTATGAAAGATACGTAAGCTAAAAATATATTTTTTCGTAATTTTCCATTTTTGTGAAAAAAATAAAGTAAAGAAGATAAAATAGTTGAAATAGCTATATTAGGCCTAAATTAAATATTTACATGCTAAAATATAAAAAATCTTGGGGAGGGTCAAAAATTACATGTCTACAGCAGCCCCGATGACTAGGTTGGCCCAGAAGGGTGCCCAGTTCAGATGGTCGGATGAGTGTGAGGCGAGCTTTCAGAAGCTCAAGACAGCTTTGACTATGGCACCAGTGTTGGTTTTGCCTACAGGTTCAGGGCCTTATACAATCTATTGTGATGCATCTCGCATTGGACTTGGTGCAGTGTTGATACAGGATGGCAAGGTCATTGCCTATGCTTCACGGCAGTTAAAGATTCATGAGAAGAACTATCCGGTTCATGATTTGGAGTTGGCAGCCATTGTTCATGCGTTGAAGATTTGGAGGCATTATCTGTATGGCGTGGCATGCGAGGTGTTCACAGATCACAAGAGTCTTCAGTATTTGTTCAAACAAAAGGAGTTGAATTTGAGGCAGAGAAGGTGGTTGGAGTTGTTAAAAGATTATGATATCACCATCTTATATCATCCAGGAAAGGCCAATGTGGTGGCCGATGCCTTGAGTAGGAAGTCAGCCAGTATGGGCAGTCTTGCTTATATTCCGGTCGGTGAGAGGCCGCTTGCTTTGGATGTTCAGGCCTTGTCCAATTGGTTCATGAGGTTGGATATTTCTGAGCCTAGTCAGGTATTAGCTTGCATGGTCGCTCGTTCTTCTTTATTGGAGCGTATCCGTGATCGGTAGTATGATGATCCACATTTGTGTGTCCTTAGAGACACGGTGCAACGCGGAGGTGCCAAGTAGGTTACCCTAGATGATGATGGAGTTTTGAGAATGCAGAGTCGAGTGTGTGTGCCAAATGTAGATGGGCTTCGGGAGTTGATTTTAGAGGAGGCCCATAGCTCCTGGTATTCTATTCATCTGGGCACCGCAAAGATGTATCAGGATTTGCGGCAGCATTATTGGTGGCAGAGAATGAAGAAGGATATCGTAGCATATGTGGCTCATTGTTTGAAGTGTCAGCAGGTCAAGTACGAGCATCAGAGGCCTGGTGGGTTATTTCAGAGGATTGATCTTCCCGAGTGGAAGTAGGAGCGGATCACTATGGACTTCGTTACTGGACTCCCGCAGACTCGGAAGAAGTCTGACGCAGTATGGGTTATTGTTTATAGGCTGACCAAGTCACCACAATTTATTCCTATGGCAGTCTCCTATTCATCCGAGAGGTTAAAAGAGATCTATATCCGGGAGATTGTTCGTCTTCATGGTGTGCCTGTGTCTATCATTTCGGACCGAGGTACGCAGTTTACATTACGTTTCTGGAGAGCAGTTCAGCGAGGGTTGGGCATGCAGGTTGAGTTGAGCACAACATTTCATTCTCAGACGGACGGGCAGTCCGAGCGGACCATTCAGATTTTGGAGGATATGCTTCGAGCTTGTGTCATTGACTTTGGAGGCTCGTTGGATCAGATTTTGCCTTTAGCAAAGTTTGCCTACAACAACAGCTACTAGTCGAGTATCCAGATGGCT
This sequence comes from Nicotiana sylvestris, assembly GCF_000393655.2. Taxonomy (NCBI): domain Eukaryota; kingdom Viridiplantae; phylum Streptophyta; class Magnoliopsida; order Solanales; family Solanaceae; genus Nicotiana; species Nicotiana sylvestris. The sequence goes on along the minus strand of NC_091060.1, from coordinate 179,105,385 downwards.
CCTTATGAGGTGTTATATGGTAGATGGTATCGGTCTCCGGTTGGATGGTTTGAGCTAGGAGAGGCTCGGTTATTGGGTACGGATCTAGTTTAGGAGGCCTTGGATAAGGTCAGGATTATTCAAGATAGGCTTCGTACAGCTCAGTCCAGGCAAAAGAGTTATGTAGACCGCAAGGTTCGAGATATGGCTTTTATGGTCGGTGAGCGGGTATTGCTCCGAGTGTCGCCTATGAAGGGCGTGATGAGATTTGGGAAGAAGGGCAAGCTTAGCCCTAGATTCATTGGCCCATCTGAGATTCTGGATCGAGTGGGAGAGGTGGTTTATAGACTTGCATTGCTGCCGAGCTTATCAGCCGTGCATCCAGTGTTTCATGTATCCATGCTTCGGAAATATCACGGCAATCCGTCCCACGTGTTAGATTTCTGCACTGTCCAGTTGTACAAGGACTTGTCTTACGAGGAGGAGCTGGTGGCTATTATAGACCGGCAGGTTTGCCAGTTGAGGTCGAAGAGTTTTCCTTCTATTTGTGTTCAGTGGAGAGGTCAGCCTCCTGAGGCATCGACCTGGGTATCCGAGCACGATATGCGGATCCGTTATCCCCATCTTTTCCTTGACTCAGGTACTTCTTTCTTTTGTCCGTTCGAGGATGAACGGTCGTTTTAGAGGTGGAGAATGTGAGGACCCAAAATGTCATCACTTGTTTAAAAACAAAATTATGTGTTATGAGGCCTTGAAAACCTCATTTAGAGTCACCTTGATTTGCGTGTGTAGTCCGGACTCATAGCTGAAAAGCTTAAATATGAAATTCTATGAAAAATGATAAAATTTGGTTATAAAATGAGTTTCTTTGGCTTCAGTCAATGTTTTGGGTAAACGGACCCGGACCCATGATTTGACGGTCCCGAAGGGTCCGTAGGAAAATATGGGACTTGGGCGTATGCCCGGAATCGAATTCCGAGGTCCCAACTGAGAAATGAATTTTTAAAGAAAATTATTTTCTGAAATTGTTCAAGGAAATTTGAAATGAAATTTGATTAGAACATGATGGTATCGGACCCGTATTTTGGTTCCGGCTAACGGTACATGTCTTATATATGACTTAAGACGTTTCTGTGGAATTTGGTGAAAAATGGATGTCATTTGACGTGATTCGGACTTAAATTGCAAAAAATTGATGTTTAAAGAAGTTTTGAGAAAACTCCATTGATCTTGAGATTTAATTTGATGTTCATGATGTTATTTTGATGATTTGATTACACGAATAAATTCGTAATATGTTTTTGAAGTTTTGTGTACACTTGGTTTGGAGTTCCGAGGGCTCGGGTGAGTTTCGGGTAGGTTCTGGGGTGTCTTAGGCCTAAAAACAGAGCTGTTGCAAGCCCAGAGGGGTGGAGGACCTCTGAACAGGCCAGTACGATCCGCAAGATATGGACCGCGGCCGCAGAGGGGCCTATGCGGCCGCACTAGATTCTGTGCGGTCCGCGGTGAAGAACAGACTCACTAGTTTGATTTCGGAAGCCTATATCTTTTGATCTACAAGGAATTTTGAGATGATTAAAAAATGAAAGTTGTAGCCCTTAGTGTCTAGTTTCACGAAAGGTAAAGAAATCATAATTTGAACATCGGTAGAGAAAGTTATGGCAAAAATATTAAGACCTGTCACTGCAGAACACAAGAAGTGAGTGCGGCCGTGGTTGATTTTGTGTGGTCCGCACATGGCATCTGAGGGCAGTATATTTAGACGGGATTTTCAGTTATTTTTCAATTTTAAGACCCCAAAAACATAAGAGTCGATTTTTCAAATAACCTTTCTTCTCCAACAATATATAAGACAGGCAGTATATTTGGATCGGGTTGCACGCCGCAACAGCTATATATATGTGGATCGGGTTGCACGCCGCAACAATGTTAAATGATAAGGGATCGGGTTGCGCACCGCAACAGTATTGTTATTGTATTGTTGTAGATATTGAGTTGTCCTTTCATATTTTTATTAAATTTCTGTTGGTCTTGATATGTTTTCCCCAAAGCATGTACCCCATCCATTTTAAACTGCTTATTCCTATTTATTTTCCGCCATATATTATATAACTGCACAAGTTTATTCGGAGTCTGGTCCTAGCCTCGTCACTACCTCGTCGGGGTTAGGCCAGACACTTACTAACACATGGGGTCGCTTGTGCTGATACTACATTCTGCACTCTGTGCAGATACCGGAGCGGCATTTGATCAGCAGCATTAGGGGAGCCAGCCTTCAGTCCACCGAGATACCGAGGTAGCCCTGCAGGCGTCTGTAGGCCGGACGTCTCCTCTATCTTTTATTATGTTCTGTTATCTCATGTATCTGAGACAAACAATGTTATTTTTCCTTCAAACTGTTGTATGTAGTACTCTTAGTAGTCCGTGGATATTGTGACCCCAGTTTCTGGGTAGAGGCATATGTTGACTTTCGAAACATTTTAGTTTTATATTTATTTAAGGTTCCCGCTTAAATATCATATTCCGCTGTCATTTAGATGTTTATCACTTGTTAATATAAGTTGTAAAAAAAAATATTAAAACAGAAGAGTTAAAGATTTCTAAGTTCGTGGCTTGCCTAGCTTCTACGAGTAGGTGCCATCACGACTCCGAGGGTGGGAATTCCGGGTCGTGACATTTGGTCTCTAAGGTAAAAGGACAAAATATTCCGGGTAAAGACTATAGCGACCAACTTTGGTCGCTTTATTATTTTAACAATATGATTTTGGCGACCAAAGTTAGTCTCTAATGTAAAATACGTTTTTTTTATTTATTATTAATCATAAAAAGCGACCAACTTTGGTCTCTAATCCAAATATTATATTTTAAAATCTGAAAAATAAAGACCAAGGTTGGTCGTTTTTTATTAACTTTTTAATTTTTTTTAAAAAATTAGTGACCAAAGTTTGTCGCTAATTTCAAGAATTTAATTTTTTTTTAAATATAAGCGACCAAAGTTGGTCGCTATATTTCCAGAAATTATTTTTTAATGGAATAGCGAACAAGGTTGGTCGTTTTTTGATAAACCTGGGTTAATTAGCGACCAACTTGGTCGCTATTTCCTAAAAAATTATTTTTATTAATAGAAAAGCGACCAACAAGCGACCAAAGTTGGTCGCTTTTCTGGGTATTATTTTGGCAGAAACTGCCTGTTTCGGCAGTTTCATCACCTGCCAGTCATACCAAATCCCTATTACAAGCAACAACAACAACAATACCAACAACAACACAACAACTACAACAACAACAACAACAACACAAAAATAACATTAAAACCAACAAAGTATAAAGTTCAATAGAACTACCACATTAAGCTAACCAAACTAAGTTCACTCTTATTACAAGAACATTCGAAAATCGATTCTATTTGTCTAGTTCAAAGTGTATAAAAGTCAATGAGTGTTTTGTACATCATTATCATCATCGTCTGATGAACTTTCATCAGGAAGATGGTATCCAGAAGGATCTACTTGTCTAGGACGGGAAGAACGATCACGAGGAGGACGGGAGGAACGAGCACAGGGAAGGCGAGCCTTTGGCGATGAGTCACGAGACCGGGGAATCGGAAAACCTCCAGAAGCTAGGAGAGATTTGAGTTGCTCTTGCATGCCCTGGCACTGAGCGACCACGCCAATGTACTGAGCATCTCTAAGCTTTTCTCTTTCCTTGGGAGCTTCTAGCTCGGATGTGAGCTTTTTCACAGTCTCCCGCATAGCGGAGAGGCTCTCCCCATTAAGTTGCTCGGCTTACGAGGAAGTCCCTATTCCTTGCATTCCACACTTATAGCGATGGAATTTCTTAGTAGGAAGCCCGTATACCTTCCCCCATTTTGGACCGCCTACAGCCTCCGTCCAAATTCTTTCAGCATCCTCGTCCGAAGGTTGGATTGGCTCGCCGACTCATTAGGTGGCTGACTGCGTATGAATTCCTCCACTTCAGTTGTGAAGCGACCCTATAAGAAAAATTACATTGAATTAGTATTTCAAAATTTATATAAAAGTAAATCAAAATACTTAATGAAAAGTGAAAACTTACATGTACAGTCGAGGCTCGTCCCTCGACCCACCTTTCTTGATCTGTCTCTTTCTTCTTCTTCAACAACAACAACAACAACAACGACCCAGTATAATCCCACAAGTGGGGTCTGGGGAGGGTAATATATATACAGACCTTACCCCTACCCCGAAGGGTAGAGAGGCTGTTTTCAGGAGACCCTCAGCTCAAAAAAGCAATAGGACATGATATATTAGTACCATAAAAATGCGTAATAAAAATAACAACAATATATAAGAGATATGAAATATGAAATACAGAATACGAAATACGAAATACGAAATAGATGGCTGGTATAGTACAACTAGAAGGTAAAGCCCTACATCAATAGACGACCAATGACATTCCTAGTCTAACTCCTAACTGGATAGTCTCCCTCTATTGTGCTGTAGAAATATTCACACTCTCCCCTAACCTACAACCTTAATGCTCGACCTCCATAATTCCCTATCAAGGGCCATGTCCTCAGTAATCCTAAGTCGCGCCATGTCCTGTCTGATCACCTCTCCCCAATACTTCTTAGGTCTTCCTCTACCTCTCCGCGTGCCCACTACAGCCAGTCGCTCACACCTCCTCACCGGTGCATCAGTGCTCCTCCTCTGAATGTGCCCGAACCATCTGAGTCTTACTTCCCGCATCTTGTCCTCCATGGGGGCCACACCCACCTTCTCTCGAATATCTTCATTCCTAATCTTATCCATCCTTGTATGCCCGCACATCCACCTCAACATCCTCATCTCTGCTACTTTCATCTTCTGGATGTGTGAGTTCTTTACCGGCCAACATTCAGTTCCATATAACATGGCAGGCCTAACCACTGCTCTATAAAACTTACCTTTTAGTAACGGTGGCACTTTCTTGTCACACAAGACTCCCGACGCTAACCTCCACTTCATCCACCCCACCCCTATACGGTGTGTGACATCCTCGTCAATCTCCCCGATCCCCTGAATAACCGATCCAAGGTACTTGAAACTACCTCTCTTGGGAATGACTTGAGAGTCAAGCCTCACTTCAACTCCCGCTTCCGTCGGCTCAACTCCAAATTTGCACTCGAGGTATTCCGTCTTCGTCCTACTCAACTTGAAACCTTTAGACTCAAGAGCATGTCTCCAAATCTCTAGCCTCTCGTTGACGCCGCCTCTTGTCTCGTCAATTAGAATAATGTCATCAGCAAATAGCATGCACCATGGAACCTCCCCTTGAATATGATGAGTCAGTGCATCCATCACCAGGGCAAATAGGAATGGGCTGAGCGCAGACCCTTGGTGCAACCCCGTAATAACTGGAAAGTGTTCAGAGTCGCCTCCTACTGTCCTAACCCGAGTCTTAGCTCCAGCATACATGTCTTTAATCACCCTAATATAAAAATAACAAATAACTCTTACCCATCACCCTCAGGGACTATGATGATCCTGACATATTGATCATAATGCAGCTCCTCATCAGCATCAGCATCACCATCCGAAACATGTATATCAGAGGCATGTGTGGAAGGTGTAGGGGGGCCAGAGCTAGTATCTCACAATCGAAGGCCTGAAATGGATGGAGTCCCTGATGAAGATGGTTGTGATCCCTGTGACTGCGGCATAACTGTATGGACCGCCAGTGGATGTGATACTAATTGCTATGACCCAAGTGGATGTGACACTGATGGTTGTGATCCATGTGGATGTGACATGGATCGATGCGATTCATGTGATGATGATGGGTGTGATCCACGTGGTAGTGAGGTAGGTGGACTGTATGTCGGACGTATAGTCCTATGGCCCTATGATGAAAGACCTGGTGTCTACACGAAGGTGTAGGGCGTGTGATGTTGTGGCAGCTTAGAATAGCCCTAGGGTGGAGGCAAAGACATATGCATAGGCATAGGCACACCAGAAGAGGGTAGAAAAGATTGAGTATTATCTTCTACCCTCCTCTTTGGTTTCCTAGCCTTTTCTCAACCCCGAGAACCACTAGGGTCATTGTTACCTCGACCCTTTCCTGTTATCTGCATGATATAATACATATTTATATTGAAACATATAAAGAAACTAGCTATAAATGAGAGTTATTAAAGAAACCAACTTTTTAAAACTCATCGACGTATTGTTCCTCGTCAGAGAATTCTTCTTCCTCACTAGTTTGAGCTTCATCAGTTGATTCTTCTTCCTCGTTTTCTCTAATTCTTACTTCATTTATATCAACTTCTTCCAATATGTGTTCAGGATGCTCCAAATCATTTTTTAAAAGTTCGTCCACTATTTGGTGAACACTGGAGATATCATTTTGATATGCAACATATAACACATTCTCGCCACCCTACCTAGAGGCTTAGTTTTGATTACAACCCACCAATCGGACTTATTCCGCCGCAATGGATAAGGAGCATAATACAATTGCCTAACATTGTGTGCAATTATGAAAGGATCATAGCGATCATACTCCATCGTATGATTAACCTCAATTATGTTGTATTGATTGTGTACTCTTGTACCTCTTGTTGGATTTGGGTCAAACCATTTGCATATAAAAAGTCCAATTCATAAACTAAACGTTCATTTCATATCCTAAAATACTCAATTTATAAACTAAAAGTTCAATTCATATTCTAAAAGTTCAATTCATACCCTAAAATTTTAATTTATAAACTAAAAGCCCAATTCATATCCAAAAAGTTCAATTCATAAATTAAAAGTTCAAATCATATCCTAAAATTACAATTTATAAACTACAAGTCCAATTTATAAACTAAAAGTCCAATTCATATCCTAAAAATTCAATCCATACCCTAAAAGTTCGATTCACAAGAACAAATCATAAACCCTAGATTCTAACTAAACTATTCAAGACAACACATAACAAATTTAATAGGAATTAGTAGGGTTTAGGGTTTATTCTCTTCAAACCATTCTTCCCTAAATTAGTAGGTAAAACTAAATATTTTAGCTACTAACAATTATCATAGATTTAATTTAGCTAAGAACAATTAATTTTTACAAATCAAACTAGGAGGAATTAAACAAAATCAGTGTATTTCGAAAAAAAAAGGAGAGAGAAACCTACCTGGGCAATGGAGGACGCCGACGGTGGAGCTGCTGCCTTCGGTGGCGCCGCTGCTGCTGGGAGTCGGAGGGGAGGGGAGGGGGTTTGAGTGTGAGAGAGAAAAGAGAGAGTTTGGGGAAATTTTTGAACAAAATAAGAGAATGGGAGCGGAAACCCGATTTTGACACTGTTTTTAGAAATAGCGACTGGTAGTAAAATAAGTTTTGACTTTTTGACCAAAATATTGGTCGCTATTTTCTGACCATTTGACCAGATTAGCGACCAACGTTGGTCTCTATTTCTAAAAAAAAAAAAATTACTTTTAATTCAATTTAAGATTATGTATATATGTAGTATAGTATAGTATGGTATAGTGTATGTGTGTGTGTGTGTGTGTGTGTGTGTGTGTGTATATATATATATATATATATATATATATATATATATATATATATATATATATTTAATTTATTTTAAAATTATGTATATATGTAGTATAGTATAGTATGGTATAGTGTCTATATATATATATATATATATATACTTACACTATATTATGCACTAAGTATTAGTGCATTAGCTTTATATATATATAAGATATATTCGATATAATATTGGATAATGCACTAATACTTAGTGTATAATATAGTGTAAGTATATATATATATATATATATATATATGCTATATTCGATATAATATTAGCTAATGCACTGATACTTAGTGCATAGTATAGTGTAAGTATATATATATATATATATAAAAGCTATATTCGATATATATATATAGTATAAATTTAGGATTTTAATTCAATTTAAGCTATATTCGATATAATATTAGCTAATGCATGTCACGACCCGGATGTCCCAACCTTGGGGGTCATGATGGCACCTACTAATGGGAGCTAGGCAAACCAAACCTTAGCTACTTGCTACGCTTCCATATTGTTTCATTTTAACAAACACAAGGCGATAACATGATAACAGCGAAACTTTAAATAATTTAGCGAAAGTCAACAATTAAATACCTTAAGTCTACATCTATTACAACTTTTAAAACCTCGAATACCCAAAACCTGGTGTCATAGTGTCACAGACTATCTAAGATTTCTACATACAAGGTCCGAAGAAATAACATTACATTGTGTCCGAATAAGAGAGAATGAAACAGGAAGTAGAGATAGAGGGAGACGCCAGGGCCTGCGGACGCCTGCAGTCTACCTTGGGTCTCCGGATGGACTGAAGGAAGCACTCCAACTATTGTCTGAAAGTTGCTCCTGGATCTGCACACAGTACAGAGTGTAATATCAGCATAACCGGCCCCATGTGCTGGTAAGTGTCTAGCCTAACCTCGGCAACATAGTGACGAGGCTAGGACAAGACTACCAAATAAACCTGCACAGTTCAAGTGTATATACAGCATAAAAGAAGTACAGAAAATAACCAGTCAATGTGGGAGGGGAAAACATATTGTGGGGAGACAACGGTTCCGAATAGAAAGCATTAAGTAAGGAAAGAAACTACATAACTCGAATAACAACAAGGAATCAGAAATCAACAATTTGCACGGCATCACCCTTCGTGCTTTTACTCTCATCCTCTCCAAAGCAATTTTATAATAAAAGTGTGCACGACATCACCCTTCGTGCTTTTACTTTCGTCCTCACCAAATCAATCATATAATAAAGATGTGCACGGTACCACCCTTCGTGCTTTTACATTCGATATAATATATAAAGAAACTAGCTATAAATGCGAGTTATTACAGAAAGCAACTTTTTAAAGCTCATCGACGTATTGTTCCTCGTTAGAGAATTCTTCTTCCTCACTAGTTTGAGCTGCATCAGTTGATTCTTCTTCCTCGTTTTCTATAATTATTACTTCATTTATATCAACTTCTTCCAATGTGTGTTCAGGATGTTTCAAATCATTTTCTAAAAGTTCGTCCACTATTTGGTGAACACTGAAGATATCGTTTTGATATGCAACATCTAACACATTCTCGCCACCCTACCTACAGGCTTAGTTTTGATTACAACCCACCAATCGGACTTATTCCGACGCAATGGATAAGGAGCATAATACAATTGCCTAACATTGTGTGCAATTATGAAAGGATCATAGCGATCATACCCCATCGTATGATTAACCTCAATTATGTTGTATTGATTGTGTACTCTTGTACCTCTTGTTGGATTTGGGTCAAACCCCTTGCATCTAAAAAGTCCAATTCATAAACTAAATGTTCAATTCATATCCTAAAATACTCAATTTATAAACTAAAAGTTCAATTCATATTCTAAAAGTTCAACTCATACCCTAAAATTTCAATTTATAAACTAAAAGCCCAATTCATATCCAAAAAGTTTAATTCATAAATTAAAATTTCAAATCATATCCTAAAATTACAATTTATAAACTACAAGTCCAATTTATAAACTAAAAGTCCAATTCATATCCTAAAAATTTAACCCATACCCTAAAAGTTCGATTCACAAGAACAAATCATAAACCCTAGATTCTAACTAAACTATTCAAGACAACACATAACAAATTTAATAGGAATTAGTAGGATTTAGGGTTTCTTCTCTTCAAACCATTTCTTCCCCAAATTAGTAGGTAAAACTAAATATTTTAGCTACTAACAATTATCATAGATTTAATTTAGCTAAGAACAATTAATTTTTACAAATCAAACTAGGAGGAATTAAACAAAATCAATGTATTTCAAAAAAAAACAAAGAGAGGAGAGAGAAACCTGCCTGGGCAGTGGAGGACACCGGCAGTGGAGCTGTTGCCGTCGGTGGCGCCGGTACTGCTGGGAGTCGGATGTCACGACCTGGATTTTCCGCCCTCGAGAGTCGTGATGGCGCCTACTAATGAGAGCTAGGCAAGCCAAATCTTAACTACTTGCTACACTTTTTTTTTTCTTCTTTTTAACAAACACAAGTCGATAATATAATAAAAGCGAAATTTTAAATAAATAAGCGGTAGTCAATAATTATATATCTTAAGGCTACGTCTATTACAATCTTTAAAACTTCCCATACCCAAAACCTGGTGTCACAGTGTCACAGACTATCTAAGAGTTACTACATACAAGGTCTGAAGAAATACAATACATTATTTCTGAACAAAAGGAAATAAAACAGGAAATAGAGATAGAGGGAGATGACAGGGCTTGCGGACGCCTGCAGGTCTACCTTGGGTCTCCAGGTGGACTGAAAGAAGCACTCCAACTACTGTCCGAAAGCTGCTCCTGGATCTGCACACAGTGCAGAGTGTAGTATCAGCACAACCGACCCCATGTGCTGGTAAGTGTCTAGCCTAACCTCGGCGAAGTAGTGACGAGGCTAGGACCAGACTACCAAATAAACATGTGCAGTTCAAGTGTATATACAGTGGAAAACAAGTACATAAAATAACCAGTCAAAATGGGAGGGGAAAACATGTTGTGGGGAGACAACAGTTCCGAATAGAAAGCATCAAGTAAGGAAAGAAACTACATAACTCGAATAACAACAAGGAATCAGAAATCAACAATTTGCACGACATCACCCTTTGTGCTTTTACTCTCGTCCTCTCCAAAGAAATTTTATAATAAAAGTGTGCACAACATCACCCTTCGTGCTTTTACTTTCGTCCTCACTAAATCAATCATATAATAAAGATGTGCACGACACCACCCTTCGTGCTTTTACTCTCTTTCCTCACCATATAATCAATGAAAATCGGTACAGAATGGTACATCGTACGGCACGGCATCACCCTTCGTGCTTTACACTATTTCCTCACAATAGCAAATAATGCACGACATCACCCTTCATGCTTTACACTCTTTCCTCACATTAGCAACCAATGCACGGCATCACCCTTCGTGCTTTAACACTCTTCCTCACCTTAATAACAATCACAAGCAAAGGAGCAAGGGAATAAACAAAATAGTAATAGAGATCCCGGCAAGGGAACTACAGTTAAATAATTGAATCCCGGCAAGGGAACAATAGTTAAACAATTAAATCTCGGCAAGGGAACAACATCAATAATCTCAACATCCCGGCAAGGGAGATAATCAACAAAGCAACAATATCCCGGCAAGGGAACAATTTAATAACTCTTTCTCTTTCTTTCACTTTTATTTTATAACTCACTTTACCACTTGAGCCAATGCTCTAAAGGGTCCAATCATCTCATATACTTTCACAATTCATAATATAACTTGAGCCAATGCTCCAAAGGGTTCAATCATCTCATATACTTTCACAGTTCATAATATAACTTGAGCCAATGCTCCTCGATGTTCAAGGTTACAATTCCTTCCACAAACTTTCCACAACAGTTAGAAATAATCACCAAGGCATGAAAGATACAACGAAATCAAGATCTTCAAAATTTAAAGACTCACGGTCATGCTAGACACCAACATATAGATACTCGTCACCATGACTATACGTCGTACTCAACAATTATCACGTAGCAAATAAGACTCAACTCATAATCCCTCAATCTAAGGTTAGACCAAACACTTACCTCGATACAACAAACACTATTCAAGCCTCAACTACCGCTTTACCTCTTGTTTCCATCACCAACTCGCTTGTATCTAGCCACAATTTACTTAACGATATCAATAAATGCTAAATGAATCAATTCTAATGCATGAAAATAGGTTGTATAAAGATTTCCCCAAAAAGTCAAAAATCGACCCGGGCCCGCTTGGTCCAAACCTGAAATTCAGACCAAAATCCAATTACCCATTTACCTCCGAGCCCGGATATATAATTTGTTTTGGAATTCGACCTAAATTTAAGGTCTCAATCCCCAAATTTCAATATTCTTAGGTTTTACCCAAAATTCCCAATTCCACCATGAAAACCCTAGATTCTAGGATGAAATCTTGTTAAAAGAAGTTAAGGAGTGAAAGAAATAAGTTAAAAATCACTTACTAGTGTTTTGGGAGAAGAATGAGCGTTTGCAAAATCGCCTCTTATGTTTTAGGGTTTTGAAAAGTGAAAAATAACTACAAAGTCCGTTTAAATATACTCCTCTCAGACCCTCTCCGCAGACCGCATAAAAAAGACTGCGACCGCGGAGCTCCACCGCAGACCGCAAGAAATCAAGTGCGGCCGCGAAGGCTTGTCCTTGCTCACCGCGGACCACACAAATCCCACTGCAGTCGCAAAATCCCCACCGCAGTCGCGAAGCTTCCAACGCGGACCGTAAGACCTCGCTTCAGAGACCTGCAACTTTTCTGAATCTGCAACTTTTTCCTAAGTGTAAAAACATCCCGAAACTCACCCGAGCCCTCGGGGCTCCAAACCAAATGTCATACTAACTTAAAAATATCATATGGACCTACTCGTGCGATCACATCATCAAAATGACATGTAAAATCATGAATTAAACCTCAAAACTCAACATTTTCATCAAGAACTCTCAAAGTTCATAACTCTTCAACCGGAAGTCCAACTCACGTCAAATAAACTCCGTTTTCACCAAATTTCACAATTATCATTCAAATACTATAACAAGTTTGTACGGGGCTCCGGAACCAAAATACGGGCCCGATAATAATGGTTTCAAACATTAATTCTTTTCTTTATCCCTTAGATAATTCAGTAAAACAATTTCTTTCAAAAATTGATTTCTAAGGCTTGGGACCTCGGAATTTATTTCCGGGCATACGCCCAAGTCCCATATTTTACTGCGGAACTCCGAGGATCGTCGGAACACAGATCCGGATCCGTTTGCGAAGAATGTTGACCAAAGTCAACCATAATCAAAGTTTTAACTCTAAAATTTCTATTTCTCATATTTTCACATAGAAGGCTTTCCGAATATAGGTCCGGACCACGCACGTAAATTAAGGTGGGGTAAAAAGGGAGGGTTTGAGTGTGAGAGATAAAAGAGAGAGTTTGGGGAAATGTTTCGAAGAAAATAAGAGAATGGGAGGGGAAACCCTATTTTGACACTATTTTAAAAATAGCAACCAACTTTGGTCGCTAACTTGGTAGAAAAATAAGTTTTGAATTTTGACCAAAATAGAGACCAAAGTTGGTCACTATTTTCTAACCGTTTGACCAGAATAGCGACCAACGTTGGTCGCTATTTCTAAAAAAAATTAAATTACTTTTAATTCAATTTAAAATTATGTACATATGTAGTATAGTATAGTATAGTATAGTGTGTGTATGTGTGTATATATATATATAAGCTATATTCGATATAATATTAGCTAATGCACTAATTCTTAGTGCATAGTATAGTGTATGTCACGACCCGGATTTTTCACCCTCGGGAGTCGTGATGGCGCCTACTCATAGAAGCTAGGCAAGCCATGAACTTAGAATTCATTAACTCTTTTGTTTAAATCTTTTTAACAACTTGCAAATTAACAGATGATTAACGTTTAAATAACAGCGGAATGTGAAATTTAGCGGAAGTCTTAAACATTTATAAAACCAAAATATCTCAAAAACTAACACATGCCTCTACCCAGAAACTGGTGTCACAACATCCACGGACTACTAAGATTTACTACATATAGCTGTTTGAAGAAAGGAAATATTGCCGGTCTCGGATACAAGAAATAGCATAACATAGTAAAAGATAGAGGAAATGTCGGGCCTGCGGACGCCAACAAGGGTACCTCGGTGTCTCGGTGGACTGAAGGCTGGCTCCACTACTGCTGCTGATCAAACGCTGCTCCTGTATCTGCACAGAGTGTAGAGTGTAGTATCAGCACAACCGACCCCATGTGCTGGTAAGTGCCTGGCCTAACCCCGGCGAGGTAGTGACGAGGCTAGGACCAGACTCCAGATAAACCTGTGCAGTTATACATATAAGGCAGAAAAATAAAGGAGATAAACAATTAAAGCTGGGGAGGGGAAAAACATGCTTCGGGGATAGCAGATAAAACAGAATATCAGAAGAATAATGCGGAAAACAACAATTTAACTTCTAACTCGGATAAGAAAAATTAAGGCAAGTTTCACTTTCGATTTTCATCTTGTTGTAGGCGTGCAACCCGATCCCTTTTTCTTAGATCTTGTGGTAGGCGTACCACCTGCTCCCATTTCATTAACTCTCGTGGTAGGCGTACCACCCGCTCCCATTTTATTTTATCTTGTGGTAGGCGTACCACCCGCTCTCATTTCATTTATCTTGTGGTAGGCGTACCACCCGCTCCCATTTCATAATATCTTTTGGTAGGCGTACCACCCGCTCCCATTTCATAATATCTTATGGTAGGCGTACCACCCGCTCTCATTTTATAATATCTTACAATTTCAAGGAATCACGGCAAGGGAAAATAATCAATATAATAACTTTCCGGCAAGGGAACACAACAATGTAATAATTTTCCCGGCAAGGGAAACAACAATATAGAAATAGTCATCCCGGCAAGGGAGAATCAGCTATAACCAATCTCAACTTAGCTTGTACTCAGTTCAATTATTGAAAATGCTCAATCATAGAAGATCACTAAGTAAAGCACCCAGGTGTCATTTAAGAACACAACAACTTTCAATTTAAGACTCACAGTCATGCTTGACACCAACGTATAGATACTTGTCACCATGCCTATATGTCGTACTCAACAAGAAGCAAGTAGCAAATATGACTCAACTCCTAATCCCTCAAGCTAGGGTTAGACCAAACACTTACCTCGATGCCTTGAACACCACTCAAGTCTCAATTATAGCTTTACCCCTCGATTCCACCACCAATCCGCTCGAATCTAGTCACAAGTTACTTAATTACATCAATAAGTGCTAAATGAATCAACCCCAATGCATGAAAATGAGTTTTCCAAAGTTTTACCCAAAAAGTCAAAATCACCCTGGGGCCCACATGGTCGAAACCCGAGGTTCGGACCAAAACCTGGTTACCCATTCTCCCACGAACCCAAATATATAATTTGTTTTGAAATCGGACCTCAAATTGAGGTCCAAATTCCCAATTTTAGAAAACCTAGGTTCTACCCAAAACACCCAATTTCCCCCATGAAAATCTTTGATTTGAAGTTGAAATTATGTTAAAAGATGTTAAGGAGTGAAGAAAATGAGTTAGAAATCACTTACCAACGTTTTGGAGAAGAAAGGTTGTTTGAAAAATCGCTTCTTATGTTTTTGGGGTTTTGAAAAATAAAAATAATTGAAATTCCTGTTTATTTATACCCCTCTCAAACCCCATGTGTGGACCGCATCAAATGAACCGCGGTCGCACAGGCCTCCCTGAACACTTGCAGTTCAGCACCCTGTGCAGACCGTACAAAGGCGACTGCGGCCGCACAGCCTCCACCGCGCTCCGCACAAAGGCGACCGCGGTCGCACGCAATTTCTCGCGGACCGCACTAGAGGGTTCAGAGACCTGCAACTTTCTGAACCTACAACATCTGACTTTCTAAGCCTAAGGCATCCCGGAACCTACCCGAAACTCACCCGAGCCTTCGAAACTCCAACCCAAGTATACGCACAACCTCAAAAACATCCTACAGACATATTCGTGTAAAGAAATTACCAAAATAACATCACGAGCATCGAATTAAACCTCGAGATCAATGAAATTTCTCAAAACTCTTTTAAACATCAAATTCCTCAATTAAGGTCCGGATCGCGTCAAACGACGTCCATTTTTAACCAAATTTCACAGAAATGACTCAAATCATATATAAGACTTGCACCGGGCGCCGGAACCAAAATACGGGCCCGATACCATCACCTTCTAATCAGTTTTCATAAACAATTTCAGAAAACAATTTCACTTAAAAATTCATATCTCGATCTTGGGACCTCGAAATTCGATTCCGGGCATACACCCAAGTCCCATATTTTCCTACTGACCCTTCGGGATCGTTGAATTACGGATCCGGGTCCATTTATCCAAAATGTTGACCGAAGTCATATTTATTCATTTTAACATCAAAACTTAGCATTTTTCACAGAGTTTCATATTTAAGCTTTTCGGCTACGCGCCCGGACTGCGCACGCAAATTGAGGCAACTCTAATGAGGTTTTCAAAGCCTCGGAGACATAGAAATCAATTGAAAGCAAGTGATGACCCTTTGGGTCGTCACATTCTCCACCTCTAAAACAACCGTTTGTCCTCGAACGGATATAAGAAGGAAGTACCTGAGTCGGGAAAAAGATGAGGATAACGGCTACGCATATCGGACTCGGACTCCCAGGTCTACGCCTCAAGAGGCTGACCTCTCCACTGAACACGAGCCGAAGGAAAACTCTTTGATCTCAACTGACGGACCTGTCGGTCTAAAATAGCCACCGGCTCCTCCTCGTAAGACAAGTCCTTGTCCAACTGGACAGTGCTGAAATCTAACACGTGGGATGGATCGCCGTGATATTTTCGAAGTATGGACACATGAAATACTTGATGCACGGCTGATAAGCTAGGCGGCAATGCAAGTCTATAAGCCACCTCTCCCACTCGATCAAGAATCTCAAATGGACCAATGAACCTAGGGCTATGCTTGCCCTTCTTCCCGAATCTCATCACGCCCTTCATAGGCGACACTCGGAGCAATACCCGCTCACCAACCATAAAAGCCACATCTCGAACCTTGCGGTCTGCATAACTCTTTTGCTTGGACTGAGCCGTACGAAGCCTATCCTGAATGATCCTGGCCTTGTACAAAACTCCATCATCACCTAAGGTAACCTGCTTGGCACCTCCACGCTGCACCGTGTCTCTAAGGACACACAAATGGGGATCATCAAACTGTCGGTCACGGATACGCTCCAATAATGAAGATCGAGCGACCGTGCAAGCTAATACTTGACTAGGCTCAGAAATATCCAATCTCACAAACCGACTGGCCAAAGCCGGAACATCCAAAGCAAGCAGCCTCTCACCACCGGAATATAAGCAAGACTGCCCATACTGGCTGACTTTCTACTCAAAGCATCGGCCACCACTTGTCTTTCCTGGGTGATATAAGATAGTGATATCATAATCCTTCAACAACTCCAACCATCTCCTCTGCCTCAAATTCAACTCCTTTTGCTTGAACAAATACTGAAGACTCTTGTGATCCGTGAACACCTCACATGTCACGCCATACAGATAATGCCTCCAAATCTTCAATGCGTGAACAATGGCGCCAACTCTAAATCATGGACCAGATAGTTCTTCTCATGAATGTTCAACTGCCTCGAAGCATAGGCAGTGACCTTGCCATCCTGCATCAACACTACACCAAGCCCAATACGGGAAGCATCGTAATAAACTGTGTAAGGCCCTGAACCTGTGGGCAAAACCAACACAGGTGCGGTAGTCAGAGTTGTTTTGAGCTTCTTAAAGCTCGCCTCACACTCATCCGACCATCTGAACTGGGCACCCATCTGGTTCAACCTGGTCATCGGGGCTGCAATAGATGAGAACACCTCCACGAACCGACGATAGTAGCCTGCCAATCCCAAAAAACTCTGAATCTCTATGGCTGATGCTAGTTTAGGCAAGTTCTTAACTACCTCAATCTTCTTCGGATCAACCTGAATACCATCTACTGATACAACATGACCCAGGAATGCAACTGAACTCAACCAGAATTCACACTTCGAGAACTTAGAATATAACTGACTATCCTTCAGAGTCTGAAGGACCACTCTGAGATGCTGCTCGTGCTCCTACTGGCTGCGGGAATATATCAAAATATCATCAATGAAGATTATCACGAACGAGTCCAAATAAGTCCTGAACACTCGGTTCATCAAATCCATAAAAGCGACTGGGCATTTGTCAACCCAAATGTCATGACCAAGAACTCATAATGCCCGTACCGAGTGCGGAAAGCTATTTTAAGGACATCAGATGCCCTAATCCTCAACTGGTGATAGCGAGATCTCAAGTCGAATTTTGAAAATACCTTGGCACCCTGAAGATGATCGAACAAATCGTCAATCCTCGGTAGTGGATACTTATTTTTGATTGTGACCTTGTTCAACTGCCGGTAATCAATGCACATTCTCATAGAACCATCCTTTTTCTTAACAAACAACACCAGCGCACCCCAAGGCAAAACATTGGGTCTAATGAAACCCTTCTCAAGCAAGTCTTGCAACTTCTCCTTCAACTCTTTCAACTCTGGCGGGGCCATGCGATACTGCGAGATAGCTATGGGCTGAGTGCCCGGAGCCAAATCAATGCAGAAGTCAATATCCCTATCAGGTGGCATCCCTGGTAGGTCTGAAGGGAAAACCTCAAGAAACTCACGAACAACAGGCACAAAATCAATAGAGGGAACCTCCGCACTAGAATCACGAACATAAGCTAAATAGGCCAAACACCCCTTCTCGACCATACGCCGAGCCTTCACATAAGAGATAACGCTACGGGTAGAATGACCAGGAGTTCCTCTCCACTCTAAACGAGGCATACCCAACAAATCCAAGGTCACAGTCTTGGCATGACAGTCCAAGATAGCATGGTAAGGAGATAACCAATCCATCCCTAAAATAACATCGAAGTCGACCATGTCTAAAAGAAACAAATCTACATGTGTCTCAAGACCCCCAATCACCACAATACAAGAACGATGGACTTGATCAACCATAATAGAATCACCCACCGGTGTAGACACATAAACAGGAACACTCAATGAATCACTAGACATGATCAGATACAGTGCAAAATAAGATGACATATACGAGTATGTAGACTCTGGATCAAAAAACACTGAAGCATCTTTATCACAAACCAGAACCGTACATGTGATCACTGCGTCTAAAGACTCAGCCTCGGGCTAGATGGAAGGGCATAAAATCGGGGCTGAGCCCCACCACCCTGAACTACCTCTCTGGGACGGCCTGCTGCTGGCTGGCCTCCACCTCTGGTGGCCTGAGCTCCACCTCTAGGACCTCTATCTCCACCTCTAGCACCTCTACCCCCACCTCTAGCTGGCTGGGCGGTCTGTGGAACATCTGGTGCCTGAACCATAGCACGAGAACCCTGATGCAGAGAATTGCTCGAAGCTCGAGGCCAATACCTAGCAATGTGCCTCGGGTCACCACAAGTGAAACAACCTCTCGGTTGCTGGGGCTGACGACCCTGAAAACTCTAAATCGGTGGTGCACTAATAGGTGCTGGTGGTGCACTGAAGGACTGCTGGTCAGAATACTGCATCGGAGGACCACGGCTACCGGAAGCACCATGAGAAACCTGAAGAGCTGACTGAAAAGGCCTAGGAGGATGGCCTCTACCATATGAATCTCTACCTCCAGACGATGTACCATTGAATCTGCCTGAATGACGGGACCTCTTATTCGACCCCTGACCACCTCCCTATGATAGAACCATCTCAACTCTGCGGGCCACATTGACCGCCTCCTAAAAAGTTATCTCACTACCGGCCTCTTTGGCCATCTGAAGACGAATCGGCTGAATAAGACCATTGATAAACCTCCTCACCCTTTCTCTCTCGGTAGGAAGTATGACAAGAGCATGGCGAGCTAAGTCGATGAACCTGGTCTCATACTGGGTGACCGTCATGGAACCCTGCTGGAGGCGCTCAAACTGCCTCTGATAGGCCTCTCTCTAAGTCTCGGGGAGAAACTTCTCCAGAAACAACACTGTAAACTACTCCCAAGTCAAAGATGGCGACCCATCTGGCCTAGCTAAACAATAATCCCTCCACCAAGTCTTGGCGGATCCAAACAAGTGGAATGTAGCAAAATCGACCCTATTGGTCTCAACAATGCCCATGTTCCTGAGAACCTCATAACAGCTATATAGGAAATCCTAGGGATCCTCTGAAGAAGCACCGCTGAAAGTAGTAGTGAAGAGCTTGGTGAACCTATCCAACCTCCACAAAGCATCGGCGGACATAGCCACTCCATCGCCGGTCTGACCTATGGCACCCGGTTGAACTGCTCCAACTGGATGAACCACTGGAGTCTGAATCTGGGGAGCTACCTACTCCGGGGTGCATGTAGCAGGAGTCTGAGCCCCTCCTCCAGCCTGAGAAGTGGTTGGTGCTACAGGAAGCAAACCTGCTCGGGTGACACTCTCCAAGAGGCCCACCAATCGGATCAGAGCGTCCTGAAGAACTGGGTAGCAATAAACCCCTCTAGGACCTAAGTTGGGCCCACCGGAACTGCTGGGGCCGGAACCTCCTCCTTAAAATCAACCTGAGGCTCCACCACTGGTGCTGCTGCTCGGGGCTATACTCTGCCCCTAGCACGGCCTCGGCCTCGCCCTCTGCCCCTAGAAGAAGCTGCTGCTAGGGGCTCGGGCTGCTGAACGGTAGATGAGGAAGCGCGTGTTCTCGCCATCTGCGAAAGAACGGAGTAGAAATTCAATCAGTATTGGGAAATAGAACTGCACGACAAGAAAGAACAAATGTGAAGTTTTCCTAACTCTGTAGCCTCTGGGGGATAAATACAGACGTCTCTGTATCAATCCCTCAGACTCTACTAAGTTTGTATGTGGATTGTGAGACCCATGTAACCTAGTGCTCTAATACCAACTTGTCACGACCCGGAATTCCCACCATCTAGAGTCGTGATGGTGCCTACTAATGTAAGCTAGGCAAGCCAACCCTTAACTATCTACTACCTTTTTCATATTACTTCTTTTAAAACAAACATAGGGCGACAATATAAATTATACGAAAGTTAGGAAATAGGCGGAAGTCAACATTTATAAAGCTTAGAGATACGTCTATTACCACTTTTAAACATCAATACCCCAAAATTTGGTGTCACAGTACCACAGACTGGTCTAAGAGTCACTACATACAAAGTCTGAAGAAAATACATAGTATTGTTCCTGAGCAAGAGATAAAGGAAACAAAAAATAGAGATAGAGGGAGACATCAGGGCCCGCGAACGTCTGCAGGTCTACCTTGGTTCTCCAGATGGACTGAAGGAAGCCCTCCAACTATTGTCCGAAAGCTGCTCCGGGATCTGCACACAGTGCAGAGTGTAGTATCGGCACAACCAACCCCATGTGTTGGTAAGTTCCTGGCCTAACCCCGACGAATTAGTGACGAGGCTAGGACCAGACTCCAGATAAACCTGTGCAGTTATATAATATATGGCGGAAAAGTAAACAGATAATAAGCAATTAAAGTTGGGGAAGGGGAACATGCCTCGGGGATAGCTGATGAAGCAAAATAACAAGGAATAAATAAGGAAGCTGACAATATAACTTCTAACACAGATAAAGAAAAGTAAAGACAACTTTCACTTTCAGTTTCCATCTTGTTGCAGGCATGCAACCTGATCCCATTTCTCATATCTTGTGGTAGGCGTACCACCCGCTCACATTTCATAATATCTTGTGGTAGGCGTACCACCCGCTCACATTTCATAATATCTTGTGGTAGGCGTACCACCCGCACCCATTTCATAATATCTTGTGGTAGCCGTACCACCCGCTCCCATTTCATAATATCTTATGGTAGGCATACCACCCGCTCTTATTTTATAATATCTTGTGGTAGGCGTACCACTCGCTCCCATTTCATAATATCTTGTGGTAGGCGTACCACACGCTCCCATTTCATAATATATTACAATTTCAAGGAATCCCGGCAAGGAAAAATAATCAATATAATAACTTCCCGGCAAGGGAACACAATAATGTAATAATTTTCCCTGCAACAGAAGAACAATATTGAAATAGTCATCCCGGCAAGGGAGAATCAGCTATAACCAATCTCAACTTAGCTTGTACTCAGTTCAATTATTGAAAATGCTCAATCATAGAAGATCACTAAGTAAAGCACCCAAATGTCAATTAAGAACACAACAACTTTCAATCTAAGTCTCACGGTTATGCTTGACACCAACGTATAGATGCTCGTCACCATGCCTATACATCGTACTCAACAAGAAGCAAGTAGCAAATATGACTCAACTCCTAATCCCTCAAGCTAGGGTTAGACCAAACACTTAACTCGATGCCTTTAACACCACTCAAGTCTCAATTATATCTTTACCCCACGATTCCACCAACAATCCGCTCGAATCTAGTCACAGGTTACTTAATTACATCAATTAGTGCTAAATGAATCAACCCCAATGCATGAAAATGACTTTTACAAAGTTTTACCCAAAAAGTCAAAATCACCCCGGGCCCACGTGGTCAAAACCCGAGGTATGGACCAAAACCCGATTACTCATTCCCCCATGAAACCAAATATATAATTTGTTTTGAATTCGGACCTCAAATTGAGGTCCAAATCCCCAATTTTAGAAAAACCTAGGTTCTACCCAAAAACACCTAATTTCCCTCATGAAAATCTTTGATTTGAAATTGAAATCATGTTAAAAGATGTTAAGGGGTGAATAAAATGAGTTAGAAATCACTTACCAACATTTTGGAGAAGAAAGGTTGTTTGAAAAATCGCCTCTTATGTTTTTGGGATTTTGAAAAGTGAAAAATAACTGAAATTCCCATTTATTTATACCCCTCTCAGACCCCCTGTGCGGACCGCATCAAATGGACCGCGGCCGCACAGGCCTCCCTGAAGACCTGCAGTCAGCACCCTGTGCGGACCGCACAAAGGCGACTGCGGTCGCATGCGATTTCTCACGGACCGCACTAGAGGGTTCAAAGATCTGCAACTTCCTGAACCTGCAACATCTGACTTTCTAAGCCTAGGGCATCCCGGAACCTACCTAAAACTCACCCGAGCCCTCGAAACTCCAACCCAAGTATACGCACAACCTCAAAAACATCCTACAGACATATTCGTGCAAAGAAATTACCAAAATAACATCACGAGCATCGAATTAAACCTCGAGATCATGAAATTTCTCAAAACTCTTTTAAACATCAAATTTCTCAATTAAGGTCCGGATCACGTCAAACGACGTCCCTTTTTAACCAGATTTCACAGGAATGACTCAAATCATATATAAGACCTGTACCAGGTACTGGAACCAAAATACGGGCCCGATACCATCACCTTCTAATCAGTTTTCATTTCGAATTTCCATAAACAATTTCACTTAAAAATTCATTTCTCGGGCGTGGGACCTCGAAATTCGATTCTGGGCATATCCCCAAGTCCCATATTTTCCTATGGACCCTCCGGAACCATAAAATCATGGATCTTGGTCCGTTTACCCAAAATGTTGATCAAAGTCAAATTTATTCATTTTAACATCAAAACTTAGCATTTTTCACAGAGTTTCATATTTAAGCTTTCCGGCTACAGGCCCGGACTGCACACGCAAATTGAGGCAACTCTAATGAGGTTTTCAAGGCCTTGGAGACACAGAAAATAACTGAAAGCAAGTGATGACCCTTTGGGTCGTCACAATTTATTTAAAATTCCGCTTTATCATATTGTTGATTTGTGTTTGTTAAAAAGAAGCAAAAATGAAAGTGTAGCAAGTAGTTAAGGTTTGGCTTGCCTAGCTCCCATTAGTAGGCTCCATCACGACTCCCGGGGGTGGGAAATTCGGGTCGTGACAAGTTGGTATTAGAGCTCTAGGTTACATAGGTCTCACAGTTCATAGACAAGCTTAATAGAGTCTGAGGGATCGGTACAGAGACGTCTGTATTTATCCCTAGAGGCTACAGAATTAGGAAAAACTTCACATTTATTCTTTCCTATCGTGCGGTTTTGTTTATCAATGCTAATTGAACTTCTACTTTGTTCTTTCGCAGATGGAGAGAACACGCGCTTCCTCATCCTTTGCTCACTAGCCCGAGCCCCCAGCAGCTGCTCCCACGAGAGGCAAAGGGAGAGGCTGAGGTAGGGGCAAATCTCAGCCCCGAGCAGCAGCCCCAGTAACGTAGCCTCATGTTGATTTTAATGAGGAGGTTCTGGCTCCAGCAGTTCCGGTAGGCCCAGCTCAGGTCCTAGAGGGGTTTATTGCTACCCAGTTCTTCATGATGCTCTGGTCCGATTAGTGGGCCTCATGGAGAGTGTCACCCGGGCAGGCTTGCTTCCTGTAGCACCAGCCGTCTCTCAGGCTGGAGGAGGGGCCCAGACTCCTGCTACTCGCACTCTGGAGCAGGTAGCTCCTCAGATTCAGACTCCAGTGGTTCAGCCAGTTGGAGCAGTACAGTCGAGTGTGGTAGCTCAGACCGGTGATGGAGCGGCTATGTCCGCCGATACTTTGTGGAGACTTGATAGTATGATGACCCAAAAGGTCATCACTTATTTTAAAACTAAACTCCGTATTCTGAGGCCTTGACAACCTCATTTAGAGTCACCTCAATTTGCGTGCGCAGTACGGGCGTGTAGTCAGAAAGCTTAAATATGATAATCTATGAAAAACGATAAGTTTTGATTATAAATGAGTTAATTTGACTTCGGTCAACGTTTTGGGTAAACGGACTCAGATCTGTGATTTGACGGTCCCAGAGGGTCCGTAGGAAAATAGGGGACTTGGGCGTATGCCCAGAATCAAATTCCGAGGTCATAAGCCCGAGAAATGAATTTTCAAAGAAAATTGTTTTTTGAAATTGTTTAAAGAAATTTGAAAGGAAATTTGATTAGAACATGATAGTATCGGGCCCGTATTTTGGTTCTGTCACTTGGTACATGTCTTATATATTGTTTAAGTCATCTCTGTAAAGTTTGGTTGAAAATGGACGTCGTTTGACGTAATTCGGACCTAAATTGCTAAATTTGATACTTGATGAAGTTTGAGAAAAAATTCTTGATTTTGAGGCTTGATTCATTGTTATTGAGGTTATTTTGGCAATTTGATCGCACAGATAAGTTCGTATGATATTGTTGAGTTAGTGCGTGTGCTTGGTTTGGAGTTCCGAGGGCTCGGGTGAGTTTCGTGTAGGTTTCGGGATGCCTTAGGTTTAAAAACACAGTTGTTGTAGGTTCAGAGGAATTTGCAGGTCTCTGAACCCGCTAGTGCGGTCCGCGAGAAATCGTGTGCGACCGCGGAAGGCCAGTGTGTTCCGCGTGAGGTTCGTGCAGTCCGCAATGGAGAGTTGTGCGGCTGCAATCAACTTCGTGCGGTCTGCGGTGGAGGGCTGTGCAGCCATGGTCGACTTTGCGCAGTCCACACAGGGCACCTGATCTGCAGTAAGCCAGGAAGGACTGTGCATTCGCGGTCCATTTTGTGTGGTCCGCACAGGGCACCTGAGAATAGTATAAATAGACGGGATTTTCAGTTATTTTTCATTTTTCAAAACACCAAAAACATAAGAGGCGATTTTTCAAACAACATTTCTTCTCCAAATCAATTGTAAGTCATTTTTAACTAAATTTCTTTAATCATTAACATCTTTGAACATGATTTCAACTTCAAATCAATGATTTTTTTGCGGGAATTGGGTATTTTGGGTAGAACCTAGGTTTTTTTCAAAAATTGGGGATTTGGACCTCGATTTGAGGTCCGATTTCAAAACAAATCATATATTTGGGTTCGTGGTGGAATGGGTAATCGGGTTTTGGTTCGAACCTCGAGTTTTGACCATGTGGGCCCGGGGGCGATTTTGAATTTTTGGGTAAAACTTTGGAAAAACTCATTTTCATGCATTGGGGTTGATTCATTTAGCGTTTATTGATGTAATTAAGTAATTTGTGACTAGATACGAGCGAGTTGGCGGTGGAATCAAGGGGTAAAGCTATAATTTAAGCTTGAGTTGTGTACGAGGCATCGAGGTAAGTGTTTGGTCTAACCTTAGCTTGAGGGATTAGGAGTTGTGTCCTATATGCTATTTGTTTCTTGTCGAGTACGACGTATAGGCATGGTAACGAGTATCCATGCGTTGGTGTCAAGCATGACCGTGAGTCTTATCTTGAGATTTTCATGATCTCATTGTATTATTCATGCCTTGGTGAAGATTTCTATTTGTAGTGTAAAGTTTTGGAAAGAATTGTGACATATGAACATTGAGGAGCGTTGGCTCCAATTGTATAACGAATTTTGAAAGTATAAGTGATAATCGAAACTCTAGAGCATTGGCTCGAGTTGTGTAGTGAATTGTGAAGTAAAAGTGAGAAAGAGAAGAGACCATTATGTTACCTCTTGTCGGGCTATTATTGAGTTGAGGTTCCCTTGCATTGTGTTCTTAATTGATATTACGGACGTTTAGGTTGATGATTCTTCGTGTTAGGTGTTGTAACAAATTTAGTTATAGCTGAGGTAGTTAGATGTTGAAACTAGTTGAGCTATAGTTTAGTTATGGTTGTTTCTCCCTTGCCGGGACGTATATACTTGTACTGTTGAGTTCCCTTGCCGGGATAGTATAGTCTATTGTTGATCCCTTACCGGGACGGTTAATCATAATTATTGTTGATTGTATATTTGGAACGGGTTGCATGCCGCAACAGTTATATATGTGGATCGGGTTGCACGCCGCAACAAATATTATATTGGATCGGGTTGCACGCCGCAACAGTTATATATATGTGGATCGGGTTGCACGCCACAACAGATATTATATTGAATCGGGTTGCACGCCGCAACAGTTATATATGTGGATTGGGTTGCACGCCGCAACAGATATTATATTGGATCGGGTTGCACGCCGCAACAGTATTGTTATCGTGTTGATTGTAGACATCGAGTGTTCTTCATACTTTATTAAGTTTCTGATAGAATTGATATGTTTCCCTGGAGCATGTTTCCCTCTCCTTTTAAAACTGTTGTTACCTGTTTATATTTCTGTTGTATATTATATAACTGCACAGGTTTATCTGGAGTCTGGTCTTAGCCTCATCACTACCTCGCCGGGGTTAGGCGAGACACTTACCAGCATATGGGGTCGGTTATGCTGATACTACACTCTGCACTCTATATAGATACTAGAGCGGCACTTGATCAGCAGCAGTAGCTAGGGAGCCAGCCTTCAGTCCACCGAGACACCAAGGTAGGCTTGCAGGCGTTCGCAGGCCCGGCGTCTCCTCTATCTTATTATATATTATGTTATCTCAAGTATTCGAGACAAACAATGTAGTATTTCTTTCAAACGGTTGTATTTAGTACTCTTAGTAGTCCGTGAATGTTGTGACACCAGGTTCTGGGTAGAGGCATGTATTGACTTTTGAAACATTCAGGTTTTATATTTATTTAAGACTTCCGCTTAATATCATATTCCACTGTTATCTAACTGTTTATTTCCTTGTTAATATAAGATGTAAAAAGGATTAAAATAGGAGAGTTGAAGATTTCTAAGTTCGTGGCTTGCCTAGCTTCTACAAGTAGGCGCCATCACGACTCCCGAGGGTGGAAAATCCGGGTCGTGATAGATAGGTTCACCAAGCTCTTCACTTCTACTTGCAGCGGTGCATCTACTGAGGATCCCCAGGATTATCTAGACAGCTGCCACGAGGTTCTCAGGAACATGGGCATTGTTGAGACCAACGGGGTCGATTTTGCTACATTTCGCTTTTCTGGATCCGCCAAGACTTAGTGGAGGGATTATTCCTTTGCGAGACCAACCGGATCGCCAGCCTTGACTTGGGAGCAGTTCACATAGCTATTTCTAGAGAAGTTTCTCCCCGTTACTCAACAAAAGGCTTATGAGGCAGTTCGAGTGCCTCCAGCAGTGTTCCATAACTGTTACCCAGTATGAGACCAGGTTCATCGACTTAGCTCGCCATGCTCTCATTATACTCCCCACCGAGAGAGAGAGGGTGAGGAGGTTTATTGAAAGTCTTATTCAACCGTTTCATCTTCAGATGGCTAGAGAGGCTGGGAGTGAGATTACTTTTCAGGAGGCGGCCAATGTGGCCCATAGAGTTGAGATGGTTCTTCACAGAGAGGCAGACATGGGTCAGACAAGAGGCCCCGTCATTCAGGCCAATTCAGTGGTACCTCATCCGGAGGTCGAGATTCGTATGGTAGAGGCCATCTTCCTAGGCCCTTTCAGTCAGCGCTCCAGGTTTCTCAGGGTACTTTAGGTGGTCGTGGTCCCCAGATGCAGTATCCCGATCAACAGTCCTACAGTGCACCACCTGCTCCTATTAGTGCACCGCCGCTTCAGAGTTTTCGGGGTGGTCATTCAGGCCGTCAGGGCCAGCAGTCTCAGCAGCCAAGGGCTTGTTACACTTGTGGTGATACGGGTCACATTGCTAAGTTTTTCCCTCGAGCACCGAGTAGCTCTCAGCATCAGGGTTCTCGTGCTATGGTACAGGCACCAGGTGTTCCACAGCCCACCCAGCCAGCTAGAGTTGGGGGTAGAGGTGCTAGAGGTGGAGGTAGAGGTACTAGAGGTGGAGCTCAGGCCGCCCAGAGATGTAGTTCAGGGTGGTGGGGCCCAGCCCTGATGTTACACCCTTCCAGCCAGGCTCGAGGCTGAGGCTTCAGATGCAGTCATTACAGGTACTATTCTGGTTTGTGATAGAGATGCTTCAGTGTTATTTGATCCAAGGTCTACCTACTCGTATGTGTCATCTTATTTTGCACCGTATTTGGTCATGCCTAGTGATTCATTGAGTATTCCTATTTTTGTGTCTACACCGGTGGGTGATTCTATTGCGGTAAATTGAGTCCACCGTTCTTGTATTGTGGTGATTGGGGGTCTTGAGACTCGTGTAGATTTGTTGCTTCTAGACATGGTCGATTTCAATGTTATATTAGGGATGGACTGGTTATCACCTTACCACGCTATCTTGGACTGTCATGCCAAGACTGTGACCTTAGCCTCATCGGATTTGCCCCGTTTAGAGTGGGAAGGAACTCCTGGTCATTCTACTCGTATTGTTATCCCGTATGTAAAGGCTTAGCATATGGTCGGGAAGGGGTGTTTGGCCTATTTGGCATATGTTCGTGATTCTAGTGCTGAGGTCCCTTCTATTGATTCTGTGCCCGTCGTTCGAGAGTTTCCTAATGTTTTCCCTTCAGACCTGCCGGGTGTCACACCTCCTTTTTACACACCCCCGTAAGGGAGTATAAGGGGAGTTTTTTCCAACTTTAAGTGACAATCGAAATGGAATTATTTATTTATTAAATTTAGAGTCGCCATTTGGGATAATTTATGGTGTCCCAAGTCACCGGTTCAAATCCCGAATCGAGAAAAAGATTGACTCTGTATTACAGTCTGCGAACACAGAAATCTTGAATAAGGAATTCTGTTAACCCGAGGGAAGGTGTTAGGCACCCCCGAATTCCGTGGTTCTAGCACGGTCGCTTAAACTATTATAATCGGCCTATTATCTGATTTTAATACATGTTTTAACATATGGTGCAATTTTAACTTATTAACCGCTTTTAATTAATTTTAGGAAGATTCAACGTTATCTAAAACAAGTCTTGAACCACGCCACATGATATGCACCCGCGGTCCGCGACATATTTTATTTAACGTTGTTGAGATTTGGATTTGGGTCACATGAAATGCACACCCGAGTTTAGGAAATTAATTTAAATTATGCGCCTAAAGCAACTACGCACTTTCAAGTTTGCGAGGGCCATGGAAAATTCGCTAATGGCACATCTTGATTTCTAAAGGTTCAAATTAATTAAGTGAGGGCCATGCATTTTGAGGTTTTATTTGGCATGGCACACCTCAATTTATTTCAAAAGGGCTTTATTATTCGAAATTGTTATAATCGGATCACATGAAATGCACTCCCAAATTTTGGAAATTAGGCATCATAACTATGTCACGGGAACCGTACCCATAATTATGATGGTTTATTAATCGTGCCTAAAGCAAAGCTATGAATATTCATGAATTATTTTTCTTAAACTAATCGTCTAACAACCCATTTGCCGGATGCGAAATCTTCATTACTCATTTTTCTAAGAAGACTGAATCTTACTACAATATATAAAAGAAAATCGTACATATATAATCTATCAATCAATGGCTTTGAATCACACGAAAAGAATCTAAAATATTAATCTAAAGCAATGAAGAAATCACATAAACAATATAATATAATAGCCCATCATAGAGAAGTAGCTCATTAATTGGGAGAGAAATAGAATTAGACAACAAAACAAAAAAAAAAGGAATTACAATGAAAACGTTAAAAGAGGTAGTGATTCCAAATTTAGCAACTATTTCGGTAAAAAATATACACCACACAAATGATAATATCAGCCACAAGATGATTTCATAAAGTCATCTAATTAGCAATAAAGTAGGCAAATATAATTTATATAAGTAAAAAAATGCAAGGAGTAAGAGAAGAGAATTAGACCTTTCTTGGGCAAAATTTCCTCTTGATTTGGATTAAGCAAGAAGAAAAAAAACTTATACATCAAGGATGTTGATCCGAGTTAAACCAAGAAATAAAATATAACAATAGCACTCAATTGTATTTCGAATGTGGATCGGGACAAACAGACCACAACGCTCGAACGATACCACCACAAACAACAACTTCGAATGAGATTCAAATCTGGAGACCCAATTCAATCCATTTTGATTTGTAACTCATTTATGATTTTAAGCTTAGAGGATGAAGAAAGATGGTGATGATGGAGCTTTAATAACAAAAAGAGAATTGTGTTGTGTGTGCTCTATGGCAGAAGAATGGAGAGGGCCGAAGAAGATGATGACCAGGGTGGTGGGGTCTTCTTTTTGTTCTGCGGCTATCAGCCTTTTCAGTCCTTAGGCGTCTTCTTAGAGTATAGGTTTAGGCTTTTTTTTCTTTTGTATTTTCGCTGATGATGTTAGGTCTTGCGGAATAAATGGTGGATGATGGGTTTTTAGGCGTGTCTCTCATTTAGGAATTAGGTTCTATTATATAAGTATAGGAATTAGGTTAGGGATATGGGCCTAGGAATTATGGGCTTGGAAATTATGGGCTTAGTCCAAAATTAGGCAGAAAATGGGTTGCTCGAGCCCAAGTTTAATTCTTTCTCTGCGAATGGGACTAAAATACGACCTCATTTATTAATTAGTCCTACTTAAATAAAATAACTATTAAAATAAGACTGACCGTTAAAATAAACTATTTTTTTGGTATTTTTCAAGATTAAAAATGACTACAACACACTAATGAAACTATTTTTTTGGTAATTTTTATTTTTCTACAATAAAATAAAGTAAAAGAGTAAAAATGAGTTGAAATAGATATATTAGGCCTAAATTAAATATTTACGTGCTAAAATATGAAAAATCTTGGGGAGGGTCAAAAATCACATGTCTACACCGGGTATGCCACCCGACAGGGATATTAACTTTTGCATTGATTTGGCTCCAGGCACTCATCCCATTTCTATCCCGCCGTATTTTATGGCCCCGCCGGAGTTGAAAGAGTTGAAGAAACAGTTGCAAAACTTGCTTGAGAAGGGTTTCATTAGACCCAGTGTTTCGCCTTGGGGTGCGCCAGTGTTGTTTGTTAAGAAGAAGGACGGATCGATGAGAATGTGTATTGATTACCGGCAGTTGAACAAGGTTACAATCAAGAATAAGTATCCATTGCCGAGAATCGATGATTTGTTTGATCAGCTTCAGGGTGCCAAGATGTTTTCAAAGATTGATTTGAGATCTGGCTACCATCAGTTGAGGATTAGGGCATCCGATATCCCTAAGACAGCTTTCTGCACTCGGTACGGGCATTATGAGTTCATGGTCATGTCATTTGGGTTGACCAATGCTCCAACAGCTTTTATGGATTTGATGAACCGAGTGTTCAAGACTTATTTGGACTCGTTCGTGATAGTCTTCATTGATGATATTTTGATATATTCCCGCAGCTGGGAGGAGCACGAGCAGCATCTTAGAGTGGTTCTTCAGACCTTGAGGGATAGTGAGTTATATGATAAGTTCTCGAAGTGTGAGTTCTGGTTGAGTTCAGTTGCATTTCTGGGTCATGTTGTATCAGCAGAGGGTATTCAGGTTGATCCAAAAAAGATTGAGGCAGTCAAGAACTAGCCTAGACCAGCATTAGCTACAGAGATTCGGCGTTTCTTAGGATTGGCAGGCTACTATCATCGGTTCATGGAGGGATTTTCATCTATCGCAGCCCCGATGACCAGGTTAACCCAGAAGGGTTCCCAGTTCAGATGGTCGGACGAGTGTGAGGCGAGCTTTCAGAAGCTCAAGACAGCTCTGACTACGGCACCGGTGTTGGTTTTGCCCACAGGTTCAGGGCCTTATACAGTTTATTATGATGCATCTCGTATTGGGCTTGATGCAGTGTTGATGCAGGATGGCAAGGTCATTGCCTATGCATCACGGCAGCTGAAGATTCATGAGAAGAACTATCTGATTCATGACTTGGATTTGGCAGCCATTGTTCACGCATTGAAGATTTGGAGGCATTATCTGTATGGCGTGGCATGTGAGGTGTTCACGGATTAGAAGAGTCTTCAGTATTTATTCAAGCAAAAGGAGTTGAACTTGAGACAAATGAGGTGGTTGGAGTTGTTGAAAGATTACGATATCACTATCATGTATCATCCGTGAAAGGCCAATGTGGTGGTCGATGCCTTGATTAGGAAGTCAGCCAGTATGGGCAGTCTTGCTTATATTCGGTCGGTGAGAGACCGCTTGCTTTGGACATGCGGGCTTTGGCTAATCAGTTTGTGAGGTTGGATATTTCTGAGCCTTGTCGTGTATTGGCTTGCACGGTCGCTCGTTCTTCTTTATTGGAGCGTATCTGTGATCTGCAGTATGATGATCCCCATTTATGTTTCCTTAGAGACACGGTGCAGCACGGAGGTGCCAAGCAGGTTACCTTTCATGATGATGGAGTTTTGAGATTGCAGGGTCGAGTATGTGTGCCTAATGTGGATGGGCTTGGGGAGTTGATTTTAGAGGAAGCCCATAGCTCCCGGTACTCAATTCATTCGAGCGCCGCGAAGTTGTATCAGGATTTGCGGCAGTATTATTGGTGGCGGAGAATGAGAAGGATACCGTTGCATATGTAGCTCGGTGTTTGAATTTTCAGTAAGTTAAGTACGAGCATCAGAGGCCTGGTGGTTTATTTTAGAGGATTGAGCTTCTCGAGTGGAAGTGGGAGCGGATCACTATGGATTTCATTGTTGGACTCTCGCAGACTCGGAGGAAGTTCGACGCAGTATGGGTTATTGTTGATAGGCTAACCAAGTCAGTGCATTTCATTCATGTGGCAGTCTCTTATTCATCCGAGAGGTTAGGTGAGATCTATATTCGAAAGATTGTTCATCTTCATGGTGTGCATGTATCTATCATTTCGGACCGAGGTACACAGTTTACCTCGCGTTTCTGGAGAGCAGTTCAGTGAGAGTTGGGCACCCAGGTTGAGTTGAGTACAACATTTCATCCTTAAACGGGCGGGCAGTCCGAGCGGATTATTCAGATTTTGGAGGATATGCTCCGAGTTTGTGTCATTGACTTTGGAGGCTCGTGGGATCAGTTTTTTGCCTTTGGAAGAGTTTGTCTACAACAACAGTTACCAGTCGAGTATCAAGATGGCTCCTTATGAGGCTTTATATGGTAGGCGGTGTCGATCTTCGGTTGGATGGTTTGAGCCGGGAGAGGCTCGATTGTTGGGTACGGATCTGGTTCAGGATCCCTTAGACAAGGTTAGGATTATTCAGGATAGGCTTTGTACAGCTCAGTCCAGGCAAAAGAGTTATGCAGACCGCAAGGTTCGAGATTTGGCATTCATGGTAGGTAAGTGGGTATTGCTTCGAGTGTCGCCTATGAAGGGCATAATGAGATTTGGGAAGAAGGGCAAGCTTAGCCCTAGGTTCATTGGCCCATTTGAGATTCTTGATCGAGTGGGAGAGGTGGCTTATAGACTTGCATTGCCTCCGAGCTTATCATTCGTGCATCCAGTGTTTCATGAGTCCATGCTTCGGAAATATTACGGCGATCCATCCCACGTGTTATATTTCAGCACTATCCAGTTGGACAAGGACTTGTCTTACGAGGAGGAGCCAGTAGCTATTCTTGACCGGCATGTTCGTCAACTAAGATCGAAGAGTTTTCCTTCTGTTCGTATTCAGTGGAGAGGTCAGCCCGCTGAGGCATCGACCTGGGAGTCCGAGTTCGATATGCGGAGCCGTTATCCCCATCTTTTTCCCGACTTAGGTACTTTCTTCTTATATCCGTTCAAGGACGAGCGGTTGTTTTAGAGGTGGAAAATGTGATGACCCAAAAGAGTCATCACTTGTGTTGCAAGTGCATTCAGTGTTTTGAGGCCTAAAAACCTCCCTTTTTATCCCACCTTGATTTACGTGTGTGGTCCGCACCTATATTCGGAAAGCCTTCTATGTGAAAATATGAGAAATAGAAATTTTAGAGTTAAAACTTTGATTATGGTTGACTTTGGTCAACATTCTTAGCAAACGGACCCGGATCCGTGTTCCGGCGATCCCGGGAAGTCCGTAGTAAAATATGGGACTTGGGCATATGCCTGGAAATGAATTCCGAGGTCCCAAGCCTTAGAAATCAATTTCTGAAAGAAATTGTTTTACTGAATTATCTAAGGAATAAAGAAAAGAAATAATGTTTGAAACCATTGTTATCGGGCTCGTATTTTGGTTCCGAAGCCCGGTACAAACTTGTTATAGTATTTGAAAGATAACCGTGAAATTTGGTGAAAAACGGAGTTTATTTGACGTGAGTTGGACTTCCGGTGAAAGAGTTATGAACTTTGAGAGTTCTTGATGAAAATGTTGAGTTTTGAGGTTTAATTCATGATTTTACATGTTATTTTGATGATGTGATCACACGAGTAGGTCCATATGATGTTTTTGAGTTAGTATGACATTTGGTTTGGAGCCCCGAAGGCTTGAGTGAGTTTCGGGATGTTTTTATACTGAGAAAAAGTTGCATATTCAGAGAAGTTGCAGGTCTCTAAAGCCAGGTCTCGCGGTCCGTGGTGGAAGCTTCGCGGCCACGGTGGGGACTTCGCGACCGCGGT
This sequence comes from Nicotiana sylvestris, assembly GCF_000393655.2. Taxonomy (NCBI): domain Eukaryota; kingdom Viridiplantae; phylum Streptophyta; class Magnoliopsida; order Solanales; family Solanaceae; genus Nicotiana; species Nicotiana sylvestris. The sequence goes on along the minus strand of NC_091060.1, from coordinate 179,070,529 downwards.
GGGATTTGTGCGGTCCGCGGTGAGAAAGGCCAAGCCTCCGCGGCCGTGCTCGATTTCTTGCGGTCCGCGGTGGAGCTCTGTGGCTGCAGTCCTTTTTACGCAGTCCGCAGAGAGTGTTTGAGAGGAGTATATTTAAACGGACTTTTCAGTTATTTTTCACTTTTCAAAACCCCAAAAACATAAGAGGCGATTTTTCAAATAACCTTTCTTCTCCAAATCAATTGTAAGTCATTTTTAAATAGTTTTCTTCAATCTTTAACATCTTTTAACATGATTTTAACTTCAAATCAATTATTTTCATGAGGGAAATTGGGTGTTTTGGGTAGAACCTAGGTTTTTCAAAAAAATGGGGATTGGACCTCGATTTGAGATCCGATTTCAAAACAAATTACATATTTGAGCTCGTGGGGGAATGGGTAATTGGGTTTTGGTCCAAATTTCGGGTTTGGACCAAGCTTTCCCGGGGTCGATTTTTGACTTTTTGGGGAAATCTTTATAAAACATATTTTCATGCATTAGAGTTGATTCATTTAGCATTTATTGATGTCGTTAAGCAAATTGTGGCTAGATACAAGCGAGTTGGTGGTGGAAACAAGAGGTAAAACGGTAGTTGAGGCTTGAATTGTGTTCGTTGCATCGAGGTAAGTGTTTGGTCTAACCTTAGCTTGAGGGATTAGGAGTTGTGTGTGTTATTTGCTTCTTGTCGAGTACGACGTATAGGCATGGTGACGAGTATCTATACGTTGGTGTCAAGCATGACCGTGGGTGTTATATTGTGGTTTTCATGATTTCATTGTATTATTCATGCCTTGGTGAAGATTCCTAATTGTTGTATAAAGCTTGTGGAAAGAATTGTGACCTATGAACATTGAGGAGCGTTGGCTCAAGTTGTATAGTGAAATTGTGAAACTATAAGTGACAATTGAACTTCTAGAGCATTGGCTCGAGTTGTGAAATGAGTTGTGAAAGAATAAGTGATAATCGAACCTCTAGAGCATTGGCTCGAGTTGTGAAGTGAATTGTGAAGTAAAATTAAGAAAGAGTTATTAAATTGTTCCCTTGCCGGGATATTGTTGCTTTGTTAATTATTTCCCTTACTGGGATGTTGAGATTATTGATGTTGTTCCCTTGTCGGGATTTAATGGTTTAATTGTGTTCCCTTGCCGGGATTTTTATTATTATTTTGTTTATTCCCTTGCCCCTTTGCTAGTGATTATTGTTTGGGTGAGGAAGAGTGTTAAAGCACGAAGGGTGATGCCGTGCATTATTTGTTATTGTGAGGAAAGAGTGTAAAAACACGAAGGGTGATGTCGTGCCGCACGACGTACCATTCCGTGCCGATTCTATTGATTATATGTTGAGAAAAGAGAGTAAAAGAACGAAGAGTGATGTCGTACACATTCTGATTACATGATTGTTTGGGTGAGGACGAGAGTAAAAGCACGAAGGGTGATGTCGTGCACATTTTTATTATAAAACTATTTTGGTGAGGCTGAGAGTAAAAGCACGAAGGGTAATGCCGTGCAATTGTTGATATTTGCTTCTTCGTTGATATTCTAGTTATGTCGTTCTTTCCTTACTTGATGCCTATCTATTCGGAACTATTGTCGCCCCCACAGCATGTTTCCCCCTCCCACATTGACTGGTTATTTCTGTATTTCTTTTCCGCTATATATATATATATATTGCACAGGTTTATTTGGTAGCCTGGTCCTAGCCTCGTCACTATTTCGCCGAGATAGGCTAGACATTTACCAGCACATGGGGTCGGTTGTGCTGATACTACACTCTGCATTGTGTGCAGATCCAGGAGCAGCTTTAGGACAATAGTTGGAGGGCTTCCTTCAGTCAATTCGGAGACCCAAGGTAGACTTGCAGGCGTCCGCAGGCCCTGGCGTCTCCCTCTATCTCTATTTCCTGTTTCATTTCGTTTTGTTCAGAAACAGTGTATATTATTTCTTCAGACCTTTTATGTAGTAACTCTGTGACACTGTGACACTAGGTGTTGGGGTATTTGATGTTTTTTTAAAAAAGTTGTAATAGACGTTGCCTTAAGATATATAATTGTTGACTTTTGCTTATTTATTTTATTCCGCTTTTATCATATTATCGGCTTGTGTTTGTTAAAAGAAGCAAAAATGAAAGTGTAGCAAGTAGTTAAGGTTTGGCTTTCCTAGCTCCCATTAGTAGGCGCCATCACGACTCCCGAGGGTGGAAAATTTTGGGTCGTGACAAGTTGGCATCAGAGCTCTAGGTTATATAGGTCTCATAGTTCACAGATAAGCTTAGAAGAGTCTGAGGGATCGTACAAAGACGTCTGTATTTATCCCCCAGAGGCTACAGAGTTAGGAAAAACTTCACATTTATTCTTTCCTATCATGCGGTTTTGTTTCTCAATGCTAATTGAACTTCTACTCTATTCTTTCGCAGATGGCGAGAGCACGCACTTCCTCATCCTCCGCTCAACAGCCCAAGCCCCCAGCAACCGTTACCACGAGGGGCAGAGGGCGAGGTCGTGCCAGAGGCCGAGGTAGGGGTAGATATCAGCCCCGTGCAGCAGCCGCTGTGATGGAGCCTTGGGTTGATTTTGATAAGGATGTTCCGGCTCCAGCAGTTCTGGTGGGCCCAGCTCAGGTCCCAGAGGGGTTTATTGCTACCCTAGTTCTTCAGGATGCTCTGGTCCTATTAGTGGGCCTCATGGATAGTGTCACTCGGGCAGGCTTGCTTCCTGTAGCACCAGTCGTCTCTCAGGCTAGAGGAGAGGCACAGACTCCTGCTACTCGCACTCTGAAGCAGGTAGCTCCTCAGATTCAGACTCCAACGGTTCAACCAGTTGGAGCAGTACAGCCGGGTATGGTATCTCAGACCGGTGATGGAGCGGCTATGTCCGCTGATGCTTTGTGGAGACTGGATAGGTTCACCAAGCTCTTCACTTCTACTTTCAGCGGTGAATCTGCTGATGATCCCCAGGATTATCTACACAGCTACCATGAGGTTCTCAGGAACATGGGCATTGTTGAGACCAACGGGGTCGATTTTGCTACATTTCGCTTGTCTAGATCCGCCAAGACTTGGTGGAGGGATTATTGCTTAGCGAGACTAGCCGGATCTCCAGCCTTGACTTGGAAGTAGTTCACACAGCTATTTCTGGAGAAGTTTCTCCCTGTTACTCAGCGAGAGGCTTATCGGAGGCAGTTCGAGCGCCTCCAGTAGGGTTCCATGACTGTTACCCAGTATGAGACCAGGTTCACCGACTTAGCTCGCCATGCTCTCACTATACTCCCCACCGAGAGAGAGAGGGTGAGGAGGTTTATTGAGGGTCTTATCCAGCCGATTCGTCTTCAGATGGCTAGAGAGGCTGGGAGTGAGATTACTTTTAAGGAGGCGGCCAATGTGGCCCGTAGAGTTGAGATGGCTCTGTCATAGGGAAGCGGACATGGGTCAGACAAGAGGCCCTATCATTCAGGCCGATTCAGTAGTACCTCATCCGGAGGTCGAGATTCGTATAGTAGAGGCCATCCTCCTAGGCCCTTTCAGTCAGAGCTCCATGTTTCTCATGGTACTTCAGGTGGTCGTGGTCCCCAGATGCAGTATCCCGATCAGCAGTCCTACAGTGCACCACCTGCTCCTATCAGTGCACTGCCGCTTCAGAGTTTTCGGGGTGGTCATTCAGACCGTCAAGGCCAGTAGTCTTAGTAGCCAAAGGTTTGTTACACTTGTGGTTATACGGGTCACATTACCAGGTTTTGCCCTCGAGCACCAAGTAGCTCTCAACATCAGGGTTCTCGTGCTATGGTACAGGCACCAGGTGTTCCATAGCTTGCCAAGCCAGCTAGAGGTGGGGGTAGAGGTGCTATAGGTGGAGGTAGAGGTACTAGAGGTGGAGCTCAGGCCGCTAGAGGTGGAGACCAGCTAGCTGCAGGCCATCCTAGAGATGTAGTTCAGGGTGATGAGGCCCAGCCTCGATGTTACGCCCTTCAAGCCAGGCCCGAGGTTGAGGTTTCAGATGCAGTCATTACAGGTACTATTCTGGTTTGTGATAGAGATGCTTTAGTGTTATTTGATCCAGGGTCTACCTACTCGTATGTGTCATCTTATTTTGCACCGTATCTGGTCATGCCTAGTGATTCATAGAGTATTCCTATTTATGTGTCTACACCGGTGGGTGATTCTATTGTGGTAGATCGAGTCCATCGTTCCTGTATTGTGGTGATTGGGGGTCTTGAGACTCGTGTGGATTTGTTGCTTCTAGACATGGTCAATTTCGATGTTATAATAGGGATGGACTGGTTATAACCTTACCACGCTATCTTGGACTGTCATGCCAAGACTGTGACCTTACCCTTACCAGATTTGCCCAGTTTATAGTGGATAGGAACTCCTGGTCATTCTACCCGCAATGTTATCTCTTATGTGAAGGCTCAGTGTATGGTTGAGAAGGGGTATTTGGCCTATTTGGCATATGTTCGTGATTCTAGTGCTAAAGTCCCTTCTATTGATTCTGTGCCCGTTGTTCGAGAGTTTCATGATGTTTTCCCTTTGGACCTTCCGGGTATGTCACCCGACAGGGATATTGACTTTTGTATTGATTTGGCTCCGGGTACTCACCCCATTTCTATCCCGCCGTATCGTATGGCCCCGCCGGAGTTGAAGGAACAATTGCAAGACTTGCTTGAGAAGGGTTTCATTAGACCCAGTGTTTCGCCTTGGGGTGCGCCGGTGTTGTTTGTTAAGAAGAAGGATGGATTTGATGAGAATGTGTACTAATTACCGGTAGTTGAACAAGGTTACAATCAAGAATAAGTATCCATTGCCGAGTATTGATGATTTGTTTGATCAGCTTCAGGGTGCCAGGGTATTTTCGAAGATTGACTTGAGATCTGGCTACCATCAATTGAGGATTAGGGCATCCGATGTCCCTAAGACAGCATTCTGCACTCGGTACGGGCATTATGAGTTCTTAATTATGTCATTCGGGTTGACAAATGCCCCCGCAGCTTTTATGGATTTGTTGAACCGAGTGTTCAGGCCTTATTTGGATTTGTTCGTAATAGTCTTTATTAATGATATTTTGATATATTCCCGCAGCCGGGATGAGCACAAGCAGCATCTTAGAGTGGTTCTTCAGGCCTTGAGGGATAGTCAGTTATATGCTAAATTCTCGAAGTGTGAGTTCTGGTTGAGTTTAGTTATATTCCTGGGTCATGTTGTATCAGCAGAGGGTATTCAGGTTGATCCGAAGAAGATTGAGGCAGTCAAGAACTGGCCTAGACCAGCATCAGCTACAGAGATTCGGAGTTTCTTGGGATTGGCAGGCTACTACCGTCGGTTCGTGGAGGGGTTCTCATCTATCGCAGCCCCGATTACCAGGTTGACCCAGAAGGGTTCCCAGTTCAGATGGTCAGACGAGTGTGAGGCAAGCTTTCAGAAGCTCAAGACAGCTCTGACTACGACACTGGTGATGGTTTTTCCCACAGGTTCAGGTCCTTATACAGTTTATTGTGATGCATCTCGTATTGGGCTTGGTGCAGTGTTGATGTAGGACGGCAAGGTCATTGCCTATGCATCGTGGCAGTTGAATATTCATGAGAAGAACTATCCGATTCATGACTTGGAGTTGGCAGTCATTGTTCAGGCATTGAAGATTTGGAGGCATTATTTGTATGGCGTGGCATGTGAGGTGTTCACGGATCACAAGAGTCTTCAGTATTTGTTCAAGCAAAAGGAGTTGAATTTGAGATAGAGGAGGGGGTTGGAGTTGTTGAAAGATTATGATATCACTATCTTGTATCATCCGAGAAAGGCCAATGTGGTGGCCGATGCATTGAGTTGGAAGTCAGCCAGTATGGGCAGTCTTGCTTATATTTCGGTCGGTGAGAGACCGCTTTCTTTAGACATGCGGGCTTTGGCCAATCAGTTTGTGAGGTTGGATATCTCTAAGCTTAGTCGTGTATTGGCTTGCACGATCGCTCGTTCTTTTTTATTCGAGCGTATCCGTGATCGGCAGTATGATGATCCCCATTTATGTGTCCTTAGAGACACGGTTCAGCACAGAGGTGCCAAGCAGGTTACCTTAGATGATGATGGAGTTTTGAGATTGCAGGGTCGAGTTTGTGTGCCTAATGTGGATGGGCTCCGAGAGTTGATTTTAGAGAAGGCCCATAGCTCCCGGTACTCTATTCATCCGGGCGCTGCGAAGATGTATCAGGATTTGAGGCAACATTATTGGTGGCGGAGAATGAAGAAGGATATCGTTGCATATGTAGCTCGGTGTTTGAATTGTCAGCAGGTTCGGTACGAACATCAGAGGCCTGGTGGGTTATTTTAGAGGATTGAGCTTCCCGAGTGGAAGTGGGAGCAGATCACTATGGATTTCATTGTGGACTCTCGCAGACTCGGAGGTAGTTTGACGCAGTATGGGTCATTGTCGATAGGCTGACCAAGTCGGCGCAATTCATTCTTGTGGCAGTCTTCTATTCATCCGAGAGGTTAGCTGAGATCTATATCCGGGAGATTGTTCATCTTCATGGTGTGCCTTTATCTATCATTTCGGACCGAGGTACACAGTTTACCTCGCATTTTTGGAGAGCTTTTCAGCGAGAGTTGGGTACCCAGGTTGAGTTGAGTACAGCATTTCATCCTCAGACGGACGGGCAGTCCGAGCGAACTATTCAGATTTTGGAGGATATGCTCCGAACTTGTGTCATTGACTTTGGAGGCTCGTGGGATCAGTTTTTGCCTCTAGCATAGTTTGCCTACAACAACAGTTACCAGTCGAGTATCCAGATGGCTCCTTATGAGGCATTATATGGTAGGCGGTGTCAATCTCCGGTTGGATGGTTTAATCCGGGAGAGGCTCGATTGTTGGGTACGGATCTGGTTCAGGCTGCCTTGGACAAGGTCAGGATTATTCAGGATAAGCTTCGTACAGCTCAGTCCAGGCAAAAGAGTTATGTCGACCGTAAGGTTTGAGATTTGGCGTTCATGGTAGGTGAGCGGGTATTGCTTCGAGTGTCGCCTATGAAGGGCGTGATGAGATTTGGGAAGAAGGGCAAGCTTAGCCCTAGGTTCATTGGCCCGTTTGAGATTCTTGATCGAGTGGGAGAGGTGGCTTGTAGACTTGCATTGCCGCCGAGCTTATCAGCCGTGAATCCAGTATTTCATATGTCCATGCTTTGGAAATATCACGGCAATCCATCCCACGTGTTAGATTTCAGCACTGTCCAGTTGGACAAGGACTTGTCTTATGAGGGGGAGCCGATAGCTATTCTAGACTGAGGTTCGTCAGTTGAGGTCGAAGAGTTTTCCTTCGGTTCATGTTCAGTGGAGAGGTCAGCCTCCTGAGGCATCGACCTGGGAGTCTGAGTCCGATATGCTGAGCCGTTATCCCTATCTTTTCCCCGACTCAGGTACTTCCTTCTTCTGTCTGTTCGAGGATGAATGGTTATTTTAGAGGTGGAGAATGTGATGACCCAAAAGGTCATCACTTGTTTTAAAACAAAACTTCCAAGTTTTTTGGCCTTGAAAACCTCATTTAGAGTCACATCGATTTGCGTGCGCAATCGGGGCGCGTAGCCGAAAAGCTTAAACATGATAATCTGTGAAAAATGATAAGTTTTGATTATAAAATGAGCTAGTTTGACTTCGGTCAACATTTTGGGTAAACGGACCCGGACTCGTGATTTGACTGTCCCAGAGGGTCCGTAGGAAAATATGGGACTTGGGCGTATGCCCAAAATTGAATTTCGAGGTCCCAAGCCTGAGAAATGAATTTTTAAAGGAAATTGTTTTCTGGAATTTGTTTAAAGAAATCTGAAATGAAATTTGATTAGAACATGATGGTATCGGGCCCGTATTTTAGTTCTGGCGCCCGGTACAGGTCTTATATATGATTTAAGATATTTCTGTGGAATTTGGTGAAAAATGGATGTCATGTGACGTGAGTCGGACTTAAATTGCAAAAGTTTATGTGTAAAGAAGTTTTGAGAAAATTTCAACGATCTCGAGATTTAATTTGATGTTCATGAGGTTATTTCGATAATTTGATTACACGAGTAAGTCCATATGATATTTTTGAGTTAGTATGACATTTGGTTTGGAGCCCTTAGGGCTCGAGTGAGTTTCGGGATATTTTTACACTTAGGAAAAAGTTGCAGATTCATAGAAGTTGCAGGTCTCTGAAGCCAGGTCTTGCGGTCTGCGGTGGAAGCTTTGCGGCCGCGGTGGGGACTCCGCGACTGCGGTGGGATTTGTGCGGTCTGCGGTGAGCAAGGCCAAGACTTCGCGGCCGCGCTCGATTTCTTGCGGTCCGTGGTGGAGACCTATGCGACCGCGGTCCATTTCGTGCGGTCCGCACAGGGCACTGGACCGCAGTACCTTAGGAAGGCCTGTGCGGCCGCAGTCCATTTTGTGCGGTCCGCACAGGGGGTCTGAGAGGGGTATAAATAGACAGGATTTCCAATTATTTTCATTTTTCAAAACCCTAAAAACATTAGAGGTGATTTTTCAAACAACATTTTTTCTCCAAATCAATTGTAAGCCATTTTTAACTAGTTTTCTTCAATCATTAACATCTTTTAATATGATTTCAACTTCAAATCAATTATTTTCATGATGGAATTGGGAATTTTGGGTAAAACCTAAGAATATTGAAATTTGGGGATTTAGACCTCAAATTGAGGTCGAATTCCAAAATCAATTATATATCCGAGCTCGGGGGTAAATGGGTAATCGGATTTTGGTCTGAATTTCGGGTTTGGACCAAGCGAGCCCGAGGTCAATTTTTGACCTTTTGGGGAAATCTTTATAAAACCTATTTTCATGCATTAGAATTGATTCATTTAGCATTTCTTGATATCGTTAAGCAAATTGTGGCTAGATACAAGCGAGTTGGTTGTGGAAACAAGAGGTAAAATGGTAGTTGAGGCTTGAATTGTGTTCGTTGCAATCGAGGTAAGTGTTTGGTCTAACCTTAGCTTGAGGAATTAGGAGTTGTGTGTGTTATTTGCTTCTTGAAGAGTACGACGTATAGGCATGGTGACGAGTATCTATACGTTGGTGTCAAGCATGACCGTGGGTCTTATATTGTGGTTTTCATGATTTCGTTGTATTATTCATGCCTTGGTGAAGATTCCTAATTGTTGTATAAAGCTTGTGGAAAGAATTGTGACCTATGAACATTGAGGAGCGTTGGCTCAAGTTGTATAGTGAAATTGTGAAAGTATAAGTGACAATTGAACTTCTAGAGCATTGGCTCGAGTTGTGAAATGAGTTGTGAAAGAATAAGTGATAATCGAACCTCTAGAGCATTGGCTCGATTTGTGAAGTGAATTGTGAAGTAAAATTAAGAAAGAGTTATTAAATTGTTCCCTTGCCAGGATATTGTTGCTTTGTTAATTATTTCCCTTGCCGGGATGTTGAGATTATTGATGTTGTTCCTTTGCCGGGATTTAATGGTTTAATTGTGTTCCCTTGCCGGGATTTCTATTATTATTTTGTTTATTCCCTTGCCCCTTTATTTGTGATTGTTGTTTGGGTGAGGAAGAGTGTTAAAGCACGAAGGGTGATGTCGTGCATTGTTTGTTATTGTGAGGAAAGAGTGTAAAATCACGAAGGGTGATGTCGTGCCGCACGACGTACCATTCCGTGCCGATTCTATTGATTATATGTTGAGAAAAGAGAGTAAAAGCACGAAAGGGTGATGCCGTGCACATTCTGATTACATGATTGTTTGGGTAAGGACAAGAGTAAAAGCACAGAGGGTGATGCCGTGCACGTTTTTATTATGTAACTGTTTTGGTGAGGCTGAGCGTAAAAGCACGAAGGGTGATGCCGTGCAATTATTGATATTCTAGTTATGTCGTTCTTTACTTACTTGATGTCTATCTATTCGGAACTATTGTCGCCCCCACAGCATGGACCCCCCCCCCCCCACATTGATTGGTTATTTCTGTATTTTTTTCTTTCCCACATTGACTGGTTATTTCTGTATTTCTTTTCCGCTGTATATATATATAAACTGCACAGGTTTATTTGGTAGTCTGGTCCTAGCCTCGTCACTACTTCGCCGAGGTTAGGCTAGACACTTACCAGCACATAGGGTCGGTTGTGTTGATACTACACATTGCACTGTGTGCAGATCCAGGAGCAGCTTTCGGACAGTAGTTGGAGGGCTTCCTTCAGTCCACTCGGAGACCCAAGGTAGACTTGCAGGCGTCCGTAGACCCTGGCGTCTCCCTCTATCTCTATTTCCTGTTTCATTTCCTTTTGTTCAGAAACAGTGTATTGTATTTCTTAAGACCTTGTATGTAGTAACTCTTAGACAGTCTGTGACACTGTGACACCAAGTGTTGGGGTATTTGAGTTTTTTTTAAAAAGTTGTAATAGACGTAGCCTTAAGATATATAATTGTTGATTTCCGCTTATTTATTTAAAATTCCGCTTTTATCATATTATCGGTTTGTGTTTGTTAAAAGAAGCAAAAATAAAAGTGTAGCAAGTAGTTAAGGTTTGGCTTGCCTAACTCCCATTAGCAGGCGCCATCACGACTCCCGAGGGTGGGAAATTTCGGGTCGTGACAATATATATATATATAAGCTATATTCGATATAATATTAGCTAACGCATTGATACTTAATGCATAGTATATATATATATATATATATATATATATATATATATATATATATATATATATATATATATATATAGAGAGAGAGAGAGAGAGAGAGAGAGACATGCACGCTTCGTAGTACTACTTAACTGCATATATAGCATGTTAGAGTATATTTTAGTCTATTCATCCCTTGTATTACAAAAGTGTTAACGGCTTACATTTATATTATTTAGATAATAAATACAAAAGTGATTTTTAATTTTGACCATTGTTGACCTGAAAAGAGACCAACTTTGGTCGCTAATTATACATAAATTTAAATTAGCGACCAAATTTGGGCGCTAAATTTAAATCAGATTTATTTATATTTTATATAATATTTAAAATAATAATATAATTGTTAAACGTTAGAACTAGGTCCCAGATTAGCGACCAAAGTTGGTCTCTATTTTAGTAACCGACCAACTTTGGTCGCTAACTTTGAATTATATTTAATATATTTTATAATTTTTTTAATAATAATATAATTATTAAAATTTTATAACTGGGTCCCATATTAGTGACCAAAGTTGGTCGCTATCTTCTTACCCTTTAATTAGCGACCAAATTATATTTTTTTATATTTTATATTTTTTAAAATAATATTATAATTATTAAAATTTTATAAGTGGGTCCCCATGTAGCGACCAACGTTAGTCGCTAATCTCAGTATTTCTTTGACCAAGCAAGTCTGACCAGTCTGGTTGTCACGATCCAAAATTCCTACCTTTGGGGCCATGATGACGCCTAACATTTCACTTGCTAGGCAAGCCAACGTTAGAATAATATTAGCCATTTTATACCAATTTAATTTAATTAATAACAACTATACAATGCGGAATTTAAAATCTAAATAAAGTGATTTTCGTATTCTGATGCCATGAAAACCTCATTTAGATCACCTCAGTTTGCGAGCGTAGTCCGGGCGTGAAGCCAGAAAGCTTAAATATGATAATCTGTGAAAAAGGATAAGTTTTGATTATAAAATGAGCTAATTTGACTCCGGTCAACGTTTTGGAAAAACGGACCCGGACCCATAATTTGACGGTCCCGGAGGGTCCGTAGAAAAATATGGGACTCGGGTGTAAGTTTGGAATCGAATTCCGAGGTCCTAAGCCCGAGAAACTAATTTTTAAAGAAAATTGTTTTCTGGAATTGTTTAAAGAAATTTGAAATGAAATTGATTAGAACATGATGGTATCGGGCCCGTATTTTGGTTTCGGCGCCCGGTACAGGTCTTATATATGATTTAAGATATTTCTGTGGAATTTGGTGAAAAACGGATGTCACATGACGTGATTCGGACTTAAATTGCAAAATTTATGTTTAAAGAAGTTTTGAGAAAAATTCATTGATCTCGAAATTTAATTTGATGTTCATGAGGTTAGTTTGATGATTTGATTACACGAGTTAGTCCATATGATGTTTTTGAGTTAGTATGACATTTGGTGTGGAGCCTCAAGGGCTCGGGTGAGTTTCGAGATATTTTTACACTTAGGAAAAAGTTGCAGATTCAGAGAAGTTGCAGGTCTCTGAAGCCAGGTCTCGCGGTCCGCGGTAGAAGCTTTGCGACCTCGATGGGGACTCCGCGACCGCGGTGGAATTTGTGCGGTCCACAGTGAGCAAGGCCAAGCCTTCGCGGCCGCGCTCGATTTCTTGCGGTCCGCGGTGGAGCTCCGCGGTCGCAGTTATTTTTATGCGGTCCTAAACAGACTTTTCAGTTATTTTTTATTTTTCAAAAACCCAAAAAACATAAGAGGCGATTTTTCAAACAACCTTTCTTCTCCAAATCAATTGTAAGTCATTTTTTACTAGTTTAAAATCAAAGATTTTCTTGGGGAAAATTGAGTGTTTTGGGTATAACCTAGAGTTTTTTCAAAAATTGGGGATTTGGACCTCGATTTGAGGTCCGATTTCAAAACAAATCATACATTCGGGTTCATGGGGGAATGGGTAATCAGGTTTTGGGTAAAACTTTGAAAAACTCATTTTCATGCATTGGGGTTGATTCATTTAGCGTTTATTGATGTAATTAAGTAATTTGTGACTAGATACGAGCGAATTGGCGATGAAATCAAGGGGTAAAGCTATAATTGAACCTTGAGTTGTGTTCGTGGCATCGAGGTAAGTGTTTGGTCTAATCCTAGCTTGAGGGATTAGGAGTTGTGTCCTATTTGCTATTTGTTTCTTGTCGAATACAATGTATAGGCATAGTGACGAGTATCTATGCGTTGGTATCAAGCATGACCGTGAGTCTTATCTTATGATTTTCATGATCTCGTTGTATTATTTGTGCCTTGGTGAAGATTTTTATTTGTTGTGTAAAGTTGTGGAAAGAGTTGTGACCTATGAACATTGAGGAGCGTTGGCTCCAGTTGTATAACGAATTGTGAAAGTATAAGTGTTAATAAAACTCTAGAGCATTGGCTCGAGTTATGAAGTGAATTATGAAGTAAAAGTGAGAAAGAGAAGAGATCATTATGTTGCCCCCTTGCCGAGCTATTGTTGAGTTGAGGTTCCTTTTCATTGTGTTCTTAATTGATATTACGGACGCTTAGGTTGATGATTCTTCATGTTAGGTATTGTAACAAGTTTGGTTATAGCTGGGTAGTTAGATGTCGTTATAAGTTTAGTTATAGTTGAGGTAGTTAGATGTTGAAACTAGTTGAGTTATAGTTGAGATAGTTAGATGTTGGAACAAGTTTGGTTATGGTTGTTTCTCCTTTGTCAGGACGTATATACTTGTACTGTTGAGTTCCCTTGCCGGGATAGTGTAGTCTATTGTTGATCCCTTGCCGGGACGGTTAACTATGATTATTGTTGATTGTATATTGGATCGGGTTGCACGCCGCAACAGATGTTATATTAGATTAGGTTGCACGCCGTAACAGTTATATATGTGGATCGAGTTGCATGCCGCAATAGATATTATATTGGATCAGGTTGCACGCCGCAACAGATATTATATTGGATCGGGTTGCACGCCGCAACAGATGTTATATTGGATAGGGTTGCATGCCGCAACAGTTATATATGTGGATCGAGTTGCACGCTGTAACAATGTTAAATGATAAGGGATCGGTTTGCGGGCTGCAACAGTATTGTCATTGTATTGATTGTAGACATCGAGTATTCTTTCATACTTTATTAAGTTTCTGATAGAATTGATATGTTTCCCCAAAGCATGTTTCCCCTCCCTTTTAAACTATTATTACATGTTTATATTTTCGCTGTATATTATATAACTGCACAGGTTTATCTGGAGTCTGGTCCTAGCCTCGTCACTACCTCGCCGGGGTTAGGCCAGACACTTACCAGCACATGGGGTCGGTTGTGCTGATACTACACTCTGCACTCTGTGCAGATACCAGAGCGGCACTTGATCAACAGCAGTAGGGGAGCCAACCTTCAGTCCACCGAGATACTGAGGTAGCCTTGCAGGCCAAGCGTGTCCTCTATCTTTTATTATGTTCTGTTATCTCTTGTATCCGAAACAGACAGTGCTTCTTTCTTTCAAACAGCTATGTGTAGTGATCTTAATGGTCAGTGGATATTGTGACACTAGTTTCTGGGTAGAGGCATGTGCTGATTTTCGAAACATTTTGGTTTTATATTTATTTAAGATTTTTGCTTAAATCTTATATTCCGTTGTCATTTAGATGTTTATCACTTATTAATATAAGTTGTAAGAAGGATTAAAATTGAAGAGCTAAAGATTTCTAAGTTCGTAGCTTGCCTAGCTTCTACGAGTAGGCGCCATCACGACTCCTGAGGGTGGGAATTCCGGGTCGTGACAAGTTGGTATCAGAGCTCTAAGCTACATAGGTCTTATAATTCATGGACAAGCTCAGTAGAGTCTGAGGGATCGGTACGGAGACGTCTGTATTTATCCCCCAGAGGCTGCAGAGTTAGGAAAAACTTCACATTTGTTCTTTCTCATCGTGCGGTTTTGTTTCTCAATGTTAATTGAACTTCTAATCTATTATTTCGTAGATGGCGAGAACACGCGCTTCCTCATCTACTACTCAGTATCCCGAGCCCCCAGCAGTAGCTCCCACGAGGGGCAGAGGGCGAGGTCGCAGTCGTGCCATAGGCCGAGGTAGGGGTAGAGCTCAGCCCCGAGCAACAGCCCCAGTAGCGGAGCCTTAGGTTGGCTTTGATGACGAGGTTCTGGCCCCAGCAGATCTGGTGGGCCCAGCTCAGGTCCTAGAGGGGTTTATTGCTACCCCAGTCCTTCAGGATGCTCTTGTCCGATTAGTGGGCCATATAAAGAGTGTCACCCGAGCGGGTTTGGTTTCTGTAGCACCAGCCGTCTCTTAGGCTGGAGAAGCGGCCTAGACTCCTGATACTCGCACTCCGGAGCAGGTAGATCCTCAAATTCATACTCCAGTGGTTCAGCCAGTTGGAGCAGTTCAGCCGGGTATGGTAGCCCTGACCGGTGATGGAGCAGCTATGTCTACCGATGCTTTGTGGAGGCTGGATAGGTTCACCAAGCTCTTCACTTCCACTTTCAGCGGTGCATCTACTAAGGATCCCCAGGATTATCTAGACAGCTGCCACGAGGTTCTCAGGAACATGGGTATTGTTGAGACCAATGCGGTTGATTTTGCTATATTTCGTTTGTCTGGATCCGTCAAGACTTGGTGGAAGGATTATTGCTTAGCTAGACCAGCCGGATCGCCAGCCTTGACTTGGGAGCAGTTCAAACAACTATTTCTGGAGAAGTTTCTCCCCATTACTCAGCAAGAGGCTTATCGGAGGCAGTTTGAGCGCCTCCAGCAGGGTTTCATAACGGTTACCTAGTATGAGACCAGGTTTATCGACTTAGCTCGCCATGCTCTTGTCATACTTCCTACCGAGAGAGAGAGGGGGTGAGGAGGTTTATTGATGGTGTTATTCAGCTGATTCGCCTTCAGATGGCTAGGGAGGCTGGGAGTGAGATCACTTTTTAGGAGGCGGCCAATGTGTCCCATAGAGTGGAGATGGTCCTGTCACAGGGAGTGGTCATGGGTCGGATAAGAGGCCCCGTCATTCAGGTAGATTCAGTGGTGCATCGTCTGGAGGCAGAGATTCATATGGTAGAGGCCCTCCTCCTAGGCCCTTTCAGTCAGCTCTTTAGGTCTCTCACGGCGCTTCAGGTAGTCGTGGTTCACAGATGCAGTATTCCGATCAGTAGTCCTACAGTGCACCACCAGCTCCTATCAGTGCACCGCCACTCCAGAGTTTTCGGGGTGGTCATTCGGGTCGCTAGGGTCAGTCTCAGTTTCCTCAGCCACAACACTCAGGTGGATGTTTTGAGTGCGGTGAGTATGGTCATATCAGGAGGACTTGTCCGAGGTTGGTGGGTACTCAGTCGCAGCAGTAGGGTTCCCGTGCTATGGTCCAGGCACCAGGTGTTCCACAGACTGCCCAGCCAGCTAGAGGTGGGTGTAGAGGTGCTAGAGATGGAGGTAAAGGACTTAGATATGGAGCTCAGGCCGCTAGAGGTGGAGGCTAGCCAGCTGCAGGCCGTCCCAGAGATAGAGCCTTGGGTAGTGGGGCCCAGCCCTGATGTTATGCTCTTCCAGCCAGGCCCGAGGCTGAGGCTTCAGATGCGGTTATCACATGTACTATTCTAGTTTGTGATAGAGATGCTTTAATGTTATTTGATCCAGGGTCCACCTACTCGTATGTGTCATCTTATTTTGCACCGTATCTTGTTATGCCTAGTGATTCATTGAGTGTTGCTACTTATGTGTCTACACTAGTGGGTGATTCTATTATAGTTGATCGAGTCCATCGTTCTTGTATTGTGGTGATTGGGGGTCTTGAGACTCGTGTAGATTTGTTGCTTTTAGACATGGTCGATTTCGATGTTATATTGGGGATGGACTGGTTATCACCTTACCACGCTATCTTGGACTGTTATGCCAAGACTGTGACCTTACCTTTACCGGGTATGCCTCGTTTAGAGTATATAGGGACTCCTGGTCATTCTACCCGTAGTGTTATCTCTTACGTGAAGGCTCGGCGCATGGTCGAGAAGCAGTGTTTGGCCTATTTGGCATATGTTTGTGATTCTAGTGTTGAGATTCCCTCTATAGATTCTGTGCCCGTTGTTCGTGAGTTTCCTGAGGTATTCCGTTCAGAATTGCCGGGTATGCCACCCGACAGGGATATTGATTTTTGTATTGATTTGGCTCCGGGCACTCAGCCCATTTCTATCCCGCCGTATCATATGGCCCCGTCTGAGTTGAAAGAGTTGAAGGAGCAGTTGCAAGACTTGCTTGAGAAGGGTTTCATTAGGCTGAGTGTTTCGCCTTGGCGTGCACCAAGTGTTGTTTGTTAAGAAGAAGGACGGATCGATGAGAATGTGTATTGATTACCGACAGTTGAATAAGGTTACAATCAAGAATAAGTATCCATTGCTGAGGATTGATTATTTGCTTGATTAGCTTCAGGGTGCCAGGGTAGTTTCGAAGATTGACTTGAGAACTGGCTACCATCAGTTGAGGATTGGGGCATCCGATGTCCCTAAAACAACTTTCCGCACTCGGTACAGGCATTATGAGTTCTTGGTTATGACATTCGGGTTGAAAATGCCCCCGCAGCTTTTATGGATTTGATGAACTGAGTGTTTAGGCCTTATTTGGATTTGTTCGTGATAGTCTTTATTGATGATATTTTGATATATCCCGCAGCCGGGAGGAGCACGAGTTGCATTCCTGGGTCATGTTAAATTCTCGAAGTGTGAGTTCTGGTTGAGTTCAGTTGCATTCCTGGGTCATGTTGTGTCACCAGAGGGTATTCGGGTTGATCCAAAAATGATTGAGGTAGTCAAGAACTAGCCTAGACCAGCATTAGCTACAGAGATTCGGCGTTTCTTAGGATTGGCAGGCTACTATCATCGGTTCATGGAGGGATTTTCATCTATCGCAGCCCCGATGACCAGGTTAACCCAGAAGGGTTCCCAGTTCAGATGGTCGGACGAGTGTGAGGCGAGCTTTCAGAAGCTCAAGACAGCTCTGACTACGGCACCGGTGTTGGTTTTGCCCACAGGTTCAGGGCCTTATATAGTTTATTGTGATGCTTCCTGTATTGGGCTTGGTGCAGTGTTGATGCAAGATGGAAAGGTCATTGCCTATACTTCGCAACAGTTAAAGATTCATGAGAAGAACAATCCAGTTCATGATTTAGAGTTGGCAGCCATAGTTCACGCATTGAAGATTTGGAGGCATTATCTGTATGGCGTGGCATGTGAGGTGTTCATGGATCACAGGAGTCTTCAGTATTTGTTCAAGCAAAAGGAGCTAAATTTGAGGTCAGAGGAGGTGGTTGGAGTTGTTGAAGGATTATGATATCACTATCTTATATCACCCGAGAAGGCCAATGTGGTGGCAGATGCCTTGAGTAGGAAATCAGCCAGTATGGGCAGTCTTGCTTATATTTTGGTCGGTGAGAGACCGCTTGCTTTGTACGTTCAGGCATTGGCTAATCAGTTTGTGAGGTTGGATATTTCGGAGCCTAATCGTGTATTGGCCTGCACAGTGGCTCGTTCTTCTTTATTGGAGCGTATCCGTGATCGGCAGTATGATGATTCCCATTTGTGTGTCCTTAGAGACACGGTACAGCGCGGAGGTGCCAAGCAGGTTACCTTAGATGATGATGGAGTTTTGAGATTGCAGGGTCGAGTTTGTGTGCCTAATGTGGATGGGCTCCGAAAGTTGATTTTAGAGGAGGCCCGTAGCTCCCGGTACTCTATTCATCCGGGCACTGCGAAGATGTATCAGGATTTGCGACAACATTATTTGTGATGGAGAATGAAGAAGGATATCATTGCATATATAGCTCGGTGTTTGAATTGTCAATAGGTTCAGTACGAGCATCAGAGGCCTGGTGGTCTATTTCAGAGAATTGAGCTCCCCGAGTGGAAGTGGGAGCGGATCACTATGGATTTCGGTGTTGGACTCCCGCAGACTCGGAGGAAGTTCGATGCAGTATGGGTCATTGTTGATAGACTGACCAAGTCATCGCATTTCATTCCTATGGCAGTCTCATATTCATCCGAGAGGTTAGCTGAGATCTATATCTGGGAGATTGTTCATCTTCATGGTGTGCCTGTATCTATCATTTTGGACTGAGGTATGCAGTTTACCTCGCGTTTCTGGAGAGCAGTTCAACGGGAGTTGGGCACCCAGGTTGAGTTGAGTACAGCATTTCATCCTCAGATGGACGGGCAGTCCGAGCGGACTATTCAGATTTTGGAGGATATGCTTCGAGCTTGTGTCATTGACTTTGGAGGCTCATGGGATCAGTTTTTGCCTTTAGCAGAGTTTGCCTACAATAATAGTTACCAGTCGAGTATCCAGATGGCTCCTTATGAGGATTTATATGGTAGACGGTGTCAATCTCCGGTTGGACGGTTTGAGCCGGGAGAGACTCGATTGTTGGGTACAGATCTGGTTCAGGAGGCTTTGGACAATGTCAGGATTATTCAGGACAGGCTTCGTACAGCTCAGTCTAGTCAAAAGAGTTATGCATACCGCAAGGTTCGAGATTTGACATTCATGGTAGATGAGCGGGTATTGCTTCGAGTGTCGCCGATAAAGGGCGTGATAAGATTTGGGAAGAAGGGCAAGCTTAGCCCTAGGTCTATTGGCCCGTTTAAGATTCTTGATCGAGTGGGAGAGGTGGCTTATAGACTTGCGTTGCCGCCGAGCTTATCAGTCGTGCATCCAGTGTTTCATATGTCCATTCTCCGAAAATATCATGGCGATCCATCCCACGTGTTAGATTTCAGCACTGTCCAGTTGAACAAGGACTTGTTTTATGAGGAGGAGCCGGTAGCTATTCTAGACCGGCAGCTTCGTCAGTTGAGGTCGAAGAGTTTTCCTTCCGTTCGTGTTCAGTGGAGAGGTCAGCCTCCTAAGGCATCGATCTAGGAGTCCGAGTCCGATATGCGGAGTCGTTATCCCCATCTTTTCCCCGACTCAGGTAATTCCTTCTTCTGTCCGTTCGAGGGCAAACGGTTGTTTTAGAGGTGGAGAATCTGATGACCTTTATCACTTGTTTAAAAACGAAATTTCCGTGTTCTAAGGCCTTGAAAACCTCATTTAGAGTCACCTCGGTTTGCGGGCACAGTCCGGGCGCGTAGCTGAAAAGCTTAAATATGATAATCTGTGAAAAACGATAAGTTTTGATTATAAAATGATCTAATTTGACTCCGGTCAACATTTTGGGTAAACGGACCCGGACACGTGATTTGACGGTCCCGGAGGGTCCGTAGGAAAATATGGGACTCGGGCATAAGCCCGGAATCGAATTCCGATTTTGGTTCTAGCGCCAGGTACAGGTCTTACATATGATTTAAGACATTTCTGTGGAATTTGACGAAAAACGGATGTCACATGACGTGATTCGGACTTAAATTGCAAAATTTATGTTTAAAGAAGTTTTGAGAAAATTTCATTGATCTCGAGATTTAATTTGATGTTCATGAGGTTATTTTGATGATTTGATTACACGAGTAAGTCCATATGATGTTTTTGAGTTAGTATGACATTTGGTTTGGAGCCCCGAGGGCTCGGGTGAGTTTCGCAATGTTTTTACACTTAGGGAAAAGTTGCAGATTCAGAGAAGTTGCAGGTCTCTGATGCCACGTCTCGCGGTCCGCGGTGGAAGCTTAGCGGCCGCGGTGAGGACTCCGCAACCGCGGTGGGATTTGTGCAGTCCGTGGTGAGCAAGGCCATGCCTTCGCGGCCACGCTCGATTTCTTGCGGTCCGCGGTGGAGCTCCGCGGTTGCAATTGTTTTTTATGCGATCCGCGGAGAGGGTCTGAGAGGAGTATATTTAAAAGGACTTTTCAGTTATTTTTCATTTTTCAAGAACCCCAAAAACATAAGAGGCGATTTTTCAAACAACCTTTCTTCTCCAAATCATTTGTAAGTCATTTTTTTACTAGTTTTCTTTAATCATTAACATCTTTTTAACATGATTTCAATTTAAAATCAAAGATTTTCATGGGGAAAATTGGGTGTTTTGAGTAGATACTAGGTTTTTTTCAAAAATTGGGGATTTGGACCTCGATTTGAGGTCCGATTTCAAAAATAATCATATATTTGGGTTCGTGGGGGAATGGGTAATCGGGTTTTAAATCGAACCTTGGGTTTTGACCATGTGGGCCCGGGGGGCGATTTTTGACTTTTTTGGGTAAAACTTTGAAAAACTCATTTTCATGCATTGGGGTTGATTCATTTAGCGTTTATTGATGTAATTAAGTAATGTATGACTCGATACGAGCGAATTGGCGGTGGAATCAAGGGGTAAAGCTATAATTGAACCTTGAATTGTGTTCGTGGTGTCGAGGTAAGTGTTTGGTCTAACCCTAGCTTGAGGGATTAGGAGTTGTGTCCTATTTGCTATTCGTTGACTGTATATTGGATCGGGTTGCACGCTGCAACAGATGTTATATTGGATCGGGTTGCACGCTGCAACAGATGTTATATTGGATCGGGTTGCACGCCGCAACAGATATTATATTGGATCGGGTTGCACGCCGCAACAGATATTATATTGGATCGGGTTGCACGCCACAACAGATGTTATATTGGATCGGGTTGCACGCCGAAACAGTTATATATGTGGATCGGGTTGCATGCCGCAACAATGTTAAATGATAAGGGATCAGGTTGCGCGCCGCAACAATATTGTCATTGTATTGATTGTAGACATCGAGTGTTCTTTCATACTTTATTAAGTTTCTGATAGAATTGATATGTTTCCCCGAAGCATGTTTCCCCCACCCATTTAAACTGTTATTACCTGTTTATATTTTCGCTGTATATTAAATAATTGCACAGGTTTATCTGGAGTCTGGTCCTAGCCTCGTCACTACCTCACCGGGGTTAGGCCAGACACTTACCAGCACATGGGGTCGGTAGTGATGATACTACACTCTGCACTCTGTGCAGATACCGGAGCGACACTTGATCAGCAACAGTAGGGGAGCCAACCTTCAGTCCACCGAGATACCGAGGTAGCCTTGCAGGCGTCCGCAGGCCCGACGTCTCCTCTATCTTTTATTATGTTCTGTTATTGTTTGTATCCGAAACAGACAGTGCTTCTTTCTTTCAAATAGTTGTGTGTAGTGATCTTAGTGGTCTGTGGATATTATGATACCAGTTTCTGGGTAGAGGCATGTGCTGACTTTCGAAACATTTTGGTTTTATATTTATTTAAGATTTCCGCTTAAATCTCGTATTCCGCTGTCATTTAGATGTTTATCACTTGTTAATATAAGTTGTAAAAAGGATTAAATAGAAGAGCTAAAGATTTCTAAGTTCGTGGCTTGCCTAGCTTCTACGAGTAGGCGCCATCACGACTCCCGAGGGTGGGAATTCTGGATCGTGACAAAAAACCATCCCAGAACTGTTGTCACAAGTGCACGAGCTACTAGAATAATACAAATAAAGGTCTGAATGAAAATAAAGCTGTCTGAATGAAATACACAGCTATAATAAGTGGGAGGGCACTTCAGAACTGCGAACGCCATGCAGCTATACCTCAAGTCTCCTCTAAATAGCTGAATCCAAGCAAATCTATGGTGCGCTGCTAGGACCAACTCCTATATATAAATCTGCACAATGTGTAGAGTGTAGTATCAGTACAACCGACCCCATGTACTGAGTAAGTGTCGAGCCCAACCTCGGCGATGTAGTGACGAGGCTAGGATAGGACTACCAAATAAACCTGTGCAGTTTAATCATGTACAACGGGAAACAAAGGCAGAAATGTACAATTAAAGATATGAGGGGGAACATGCTACGGAAAAACACCAAGATATAATGGAAAACAGTAGATAGATATAAGGAACACCAAAGTTCAATTCTCAATAAGAATCAGAAATAAAGACAAATGCACGACATCACCCTTCATGCTTTTACTCTCGTTCTCACCATGCACGGCATCACCCTTCGTGCTTTACACTCTTCCTTACCATGCACGGCATCACCCTTCATGATTTACACTCTTCCTCACCCAAGCAGCATTCACAAAGCAATTCAGGCAAGGGAGTTAATAATATCAGGTATTAACAAGAAACCAATAAAGGAATATAAAGAAAGCCGTAATTCAATTATCAACAAGAGTCAGAAGTTCAATAACACTTGCTCGGAACCACCCTTCGTGATACTCTCATCCTCACCATAAAATCAATAGAATCGGCACGGAATGGTACATCGTGCGGCATGGCATCACCCTTCGTGCTTTACACTCTTTCCTCACAAAACAAATAATACACAGGGAATAATCACAAACAATGGGGCGAGGGAATAATCAAGATTATAATAGAAATCCCGGCAAGGGAACAATAATTAAATAATTAAATCCAGGCAAGGGAGACAATTTAATAACTCTTTCTCTTTTTCACTTTTACTTCACAATTTACTTTACCACTTGAGCCAATGCTCCAAAGGGTTCAATCAACTCATTTGCTTTCACAACTTGTAATATACCTTAAGTCAATGCTCCTCGATGTTCAAAGGTCACAATTATTTCCTCAAACATTTCACAACAAATAGAAATCACTTCTAAAGCATAGATAATTCAACGAAATCATTAAAATCACATTTATAAGACTCACGGTCATGCTTGACACCAACGCATAGATACTTGTCACCATGCCTATACGTCGTACTCAACAATAATCACATAGCAAATAGGACTCGACTCCTAATCCCTCAAGCTAAGGTTAGACCAAACACTTACCTCACTTTGCAACCAATTCAAGATTCCAATAAACCTTTGCCTTGCGAATTCGTGTCCGCAAGCTTCAAATCTAGTCATAATAATTCAATATACTCAATACAAATCGTAGGAATTAATTCCGTATGAATTTACTAATTTTTTAGATAAAATCTGAAATATATTTTAAAATTCAACAGTGGGACCCACGTCATGAATCCCGGAAAAACTTACGAGATACGAATACTCGTTCCGATATGAGTTCAACCATACAAAAATTATCGAATTTCGACATCGGATTGCCTTTCAAGTCCTCAATTAAAGTTTTGAAGATTTCTACCATTTTTAACCCAATCTTTACCTATTTGAACTCAACAATCTTCCAATAACCTTATTGTTAAAAGTATGTATAACTAATACTCAAACATCCATGAATCGTCTATCTAATTACCCATTTCTAGATAGATTTCGAAATTACAGAATTGGGGAAAAGAAATTCTTACCTCTTTGAAGCCTTAGCAATCCTTTGATGCGATTTCAAGGCTTGAACAAGATTTTTGGTGAACAAGGCACTTGAGCTTCTTCCTCTCTCTAGAATTGCTCTTCCCTCTCTCTAAAAGCACCATAAAATCCCAAAATAACAAACTCCAAACGAGTTAAATGAAATGGGGGTCGGGTCTTAAAAACCCGTTTTTGTACTGTCGCGCCGCATGGGGCGGCATGGTAATGAAAAATGTGTTTAGAAACGAAATTGGAGGTGCTCTGATAATTTACATAGTTGCGCCGCATGGGGCGGCGCGGTAGTGTAAAATTCTGTGCTACATTTGGTAATTTGGTCATAACTTTTGGTAGGAGTGTCCGAATGACGAACGGTTTGAAGTGTTGGAAGATAGACTCAAAAATCTTTCATTTGATATGTTTTCCATCACATAGTTCTTTATATATATGTAGATATTATCGTCCAAAGTAAGGTCTTGTGCGTATTCATTTGCAACTTTAATGTATTATGTAATTTTCTAACTTGGCTTAGACTTAGAACTTTCCTTAGACCTCATATCACTTATAGTATGTTTCATACACTTGCTATCATATCCAATTGGTATCCATCATGTTAATAGGTCGTCCGATGATAAGTAGAGTCCGCCCCCAAACGCATAACATAACTTACCTCTTCTTTCGCACATTTCAATTTTTCCCGAATTTTACTAACTCCCAAAATTACCAAAAATTTCGCTAGAGTTTCCTTTGTAACTGGGCCTATCCACCTGTTAGAGAATCCCAGAAACCAATCCTAACAACATATACATAATCCAATCAACGTAACACAACATGAAAATAATACCAACACTGGTCTCATAAGTAATATATTACTAGAGAAGGAACGCCATTCACATCAACTATTCAGGTGATACTTAACTCATAGCGGGTAAGCTCTTAACATCTTCATAAAACATAGAATTTAATGTTTAAATTAAAGATGACATTTCTGGGTCATCACACTGGTCAACATTTTGACGAAATTATCGACCAAGTAGTGATCAACCTTGGTCGCTAATGTATTTCAAATAATTATTTTATTATTTTCACCAATCTAGCGACCAACTTTGGTCGTTTTTCTTGACAGACCAACTTTGGTCACTAAAGTTTGGTCGTTTTTTCCGAAATACTAGTAGTGTATACTGGAGCCAGCAAAGTATACTGGTCCAGCATAATATGCTGGAAGTTCATACACTGGTGCACCGAACTTCAGTATATTATGCTGGACCGGTCTCTGTTGCAGCAAAATAGTGATTATTTTTTATTGACTTGGTAAACGCTGGTTATTTTTGAATGATCAATCCGAAAACTGGTTATACCGTGCTATTTTTACCTTACGATAAGAGTGGATGTGTGCATAAAAGTAACCTCCAATAGTGGGCTGGTGGCTAATTAAGATGTCTTTTGTTAAAGTAATGATCTTTTTCTCTTTGTCATCTTTCGTTATGTCTATTCCCTATTGTGGTGTAAATTCAATAATTTAATAGTGTAGCTTTGAAAAAATGTAGTTTGGTTCCCCTCAGGGAAAGAGATAAAAGATACGTAAATCAAGAAAGTGCTCCACATACCTTCCCTACACTTAATTGTTTTTGTTATCCGATCCATATGTTAAAATGTTAAGATCTAGTCCAATAAATCTCTATGTTAATGATGATGGGGTGCATAATTATCTCATTTTCTAATAGATAGTGTTATCAATTTTTGTAAATATCATTAAAATTACAAGGATTATAATTTAGACCTAAAGCAAGCATCAACATCCAACAAACAGAATTCAACAAAAATGATAAATTTTTTTAGGGTTTATTATCACGTTTAGCTTGTGCCAGACACTATTTACATATGGTAGCCAAAAAAATATATAAAATTTATATAATTCTTGTATATAACATACATAATATATATGTATATACAAAAAATATATAAATTTTATACATTTTTCTGCTATTATTTTTACAGCGGCTATAAAATATCATTTTTTCAAATTTTTACGTATCCAAAACCCTCTTTATATATAGAGAGAGACTAGAGTAATTATGCCTAGGGCAAATCTAGTGAGTAAACTATATGTTAATAAGTAGCTTTAGCTTAGATTCTTTATATGTATTACAAATCCACTGAAAATACAAATAATAAATTTCAAACACAATAAATTCCAATGAAATATCGCATATTTCGAATTCGAACTCATAAAGTTCAAATCTCGGGTAAAAAAGCACCAGGGGTTTTGGACTTCTAAAGGAAGATCGCCTGAAATTTTTAACTAACTTATTAATTTATAATATTGTCAATTTGTATTCTAATTCACATAAAGCTCAATATTGGTTCCAAAATTAAGATCTAGCGGTTTTTCCCCCTTAACTTTAGAGGTGAATACAACAGGTGAAAATTAAATATTAAATAACGTCTTTTTTTTTTAGAACAAAAGATCATTAAAATGTCAAAATTAATTAATGACAAACGAAGTTCTAATACAAAGAACCCAAAGAGCAGCCTTTGCCAAAGCAAAAGGTTTGAGACATCTACAGCCAAAAGGAGCTTAGTCATACGAGTACTAAAAAACACACAAAAAAAAATAAAGTCGCACCAATTCAAAGTTGGTCACCTCCTTTATTTCGAGGGCCTTTCATCATACATGCATTAACACAAGCAACTTTATGCATATATACCTTATTTATTTCGTTTTTTCATAAGGTACTCAATATTCTCATCAAAGCTCGATTAAATTTGAATTTATATATTTAGGGCAAACTATTCCGTAACAAAAATAACTCTACATCCAAACTTAAACCTAAGACCTCTAAGGAGTACTTGCCGCTTCCAGGGTAAAACTATGTGTAGCCAAAGGTAGTCAATTGAACTTTCTTTGCCGAAAATTATACTATTATAGAATAAACTATTTTTTGTTATTAATCAAAAATAGACTTTGAACTCCTTTGCATACCCCTCACAAAGAATGTATTCAAATTTTAAATATCCTTATTACATTTTCTAGCTTCGCCACTAACCGCTTCATCGTAATCCTTATTAGTACTCATATACCTTATTAACATAGAAAAATTGCTACTTTTATCATCGAAAAAAAAATATCATTTGCATGCAGAAAAGTCCATTTGCAATTATCAAATCGTTACGCATTAATTAGAGCATGTGACAGAAAATTGATATATATATAGATAGATGTCGGTTCTCTTGCGTCAGTCTAATCACATCATCTTATCGCGTCAAGCAGCTTATAGTCAAATACATTTTCCTTTGTTTTTTTCAAGTGAAAGCAGACAGCAAAAGTACTCTAGTAGCCAGAATTTTTGTTAATGGATGTCAAAATATATAAAAGTAAATATACCAGGAAATTAAGGAGAGTCAATACATAATATATATATATATATATATATATATATACATATATATATATAAAATTTATTTTTTTATCTACCTATATAGTATATTTTTCCCGCGAAAGGTTGTCATTTGACACCCCTTCGTATAAGGTGGCTCCGCCACTGCTCTACGTACGAAATACTGGTATATACACTTAGTGGCTGGGGAAAGATGACAAGAAAAGTTGTTATACTATTCAGAGTTGTAATGACTAACTCTTTACTTTTGTTTTTAATACTCCCTTCGTTTCAATATAGATGAGTTAGTTTGACTCGACACGGAATTTAAGAAGAAGAAAAAGAGTACTTTTGAAACTTGTGGTGTCTTAAAAGTTTAAGGGGTAAAAGCTTTGTGGGGTCATGACATTTGTGTGATTGTAAAAGTTTCTCATTAAGGGTAAAATAGGTAAAATGAAGAGTTTAAATTAAATTATTTTCAAATTTAGAAATGTGTTATTTATTTGGAACAGACTAAAAAAGAAAAATATCTCATCTATTTTAAAACGGAAGGAGTACTTCTTTTAGAAAAAAAAATTGAAACTCTATTTATATCCTTAGAACATAAATTAAGGTTGTTGAAGGATGATTTGAGCCACATCCTAATAGGGCACTTTACTTTAAAGATTATTATTTTAAAGATTTTTGCTAACTTTGAGTATTATAGTTATCAATTTACTAAATCAATCAAGGTGCAAGCATATTACTACTTACTAGTCTGGTCAGAGACGGATCCAGAATTTAGAGTTTATAAATTTCTATAATGATATTATATTAATAACTAGATGCACAACTAAATATTTATAAATATTTAATAAATTTTTTTTATATATATACAAGATATGAGCAAACGCTATTAGCCCCTAAAACCATCATTGGCGGTGGCAGCGAGAGTCTTCCGCACAATAAGTGTGAGTTCGAGTCTTCATTGTTCCATTTCCCCTCTCCTTTCCCTGATCCCTCTACGAAATATATCGAAAATTTTAGGGAAAATAAGGAAAAGAAGGTGTAGGTATTTACTTGCATAATTTTAGAATGATTCCATTCAACTGAACTTGGTATTTTTAACACAAAACCTAAATATATATTTAGAATTAAAAATCACTAAAATTTTAAGAAATATTAAATTCTGAATTTTGAATTTTAGAAGTACAATTTGCTCCGTGTTAAGTTGTTATGCTTCTGTTACTGTTACGGTTTCTACTGGAGTTACTAATGAATTGTCTTTTTTTTCTTGTTTTTTATTTCTGTCTTTCTGAGCCGAGGATCTATCGGAAACAGTCTCTCTGCCCTATCGGGATAGGATAAGGTCTGCGTACACATTACCCTCCTCAGACCCCACTTTGTGGTTAACTTTTAAGAACTTTCCTCGAAAGAGAAAATTTTGGCATCACACTCACATTTGGTGCTTCACAAGTCCAACTCATATATGAATTTAAAACATGCACTCAACTTATTTTCCAGGAGTCAAAAGCTTTCTAAATCGTGAAATTTCCCTGCACTTCAACAGGTGGAAAAAAAAAAAGAACATGAAAATGAAATCACTTCCTCTTAAAGTGAAACTGAGGTTTCATTGAATCTTCAATTCTACTTTTGAAATATTCCTAAGAAATTTTGCTCTAATTCAGGTCTTGTTGCCCGTGCGTAGGGTATATTTCATGATTCTCAAATTAAAAGTCTGAAATTTAATTAGAGTATGTAGTTTTCCAAGAAAAGAAGATTATATTTTAAAGAAGGCGGCTCTAAATATGCGTGCATGGAGTTATTATACATACTTTTCATTTGAATAATTATGAAAAATAGAGGTTTACATGGACCGGGTTGGTTCGGTTTTTATTAAAACCAAATCAATCCAACTATATCGGTTTGGATTGGTTCGGTTTTATCGGGGTTTTCGGGTTTTTCTGTTACATGAATATTATTTCAATCTTACTTTATTAAAATTATAGATAAAGCTTTGATAAGTGAATATATGTTTAGTAAATATGGAAAAAAATTGACAAACATATGATTAATCAAAATATTCTAATGGGAGAATTTTTTTAGTAACACATGATAGTTATTTTCTAAGACGTCTAACAATAATTTTTTGTTAATTTACGCTTTCAAGGTTAATACATGAGAGGATCCCAAATATTTCTATATTTTCTAAAGAAAATTGACTATAAAGTCTTAAAAATATAAATAAAATTTATATATTTATATGTCGGCTTGGTTCGAATTTTTTTACTCAATACCAAACCAAGTCAAACCAAATCTAGTCGGGTTTTTTAATCGGTTTGGTGTAGTTTTTCGGTTCGGTTTGAACACCCCTAATAAAAAAATATGAGAATTTAAAATAAAATAAAGGAGCAATGGAGTAATTCAAAAAATTATAAATTTTTAAAACTTTATGCACTAACAGTGAATTTTTCTTTTACATAATCAGATCATTTATAAGGTCAATACAAGTAAATTTCTATGGTAAACATTAATGACTCGACAAAAATCAATGGTAATGATAGTATATAACCATATACTATAGTGATAGATTAAACAAAAACTAGCTACATTGATATAGTAATTTCTTTACCCAATCAGTATATATTACTTAAATCCTATTATATAAATAATAAGTATGAAGCAAACAAACCGTGAACATACATTACATCAGTCAGTCAGGTGGATTCCAAATATTGTTTAAAAAAAATTTAAAAAAACAAAAAAAAAAAAACGTATTCACCAAGATTGTTTAGGCATAGAAATTGGGTGAAATTCAAAAATAGCCAGATTCAACTGGTCGTTCAAAAATAACTCAGTTTCCAAAGTAATCGAAATTTAGCCATTTTTCATGTAAAGATAAATCTGAGCGAAAACAACGTTCAAAATCCAAAAAATACACCAGTAGATTATGCTGGAGTTCCATCATAAGTATACTTGAACTCCAACATATTATACTGGAATTCCAGGATAAGTATGTTGGAACTCCAGCATAATATAATGGAGTTCCGGCATAAGTACGCTAGAACTCCAGCATAATATACTGGAGTTCCAGCAAGTATACCGGTCCAGCATAATATACTGGAGTTTGGAGCACCGGTGCTCCAGTCTCCAGTATATTATACTGGAGCCAGCAAATTATACCGGTCCAGCATAATATGCTGGAGTTCATACACAGGTGCACCGAACTCCAGTATATTATGCTGGATCGGTCTCTGTTGCAGCAAAATAGTGGCTATTTTTCATTGACTTGGTAAACGCTGGCTATTTTTGAATGACCGGTCCGAAAACTGGTTATACCATGCTATTTTTACATAGAAATTAGTAGGTAACAACAGCCAAAATGTGGGGTCTGGTCAAACTTAAAAGTATGCAACTTTATTAATTCTCTTTTCATTCATGTTTGGGAATGAGAAGTGAGCATGTAATTTCTATATAATAGGTATCATCACACTGCAAAAGAAAATCGTCCAACTACAACAAGAATAGAAGATAATTATGGGAAGTGAATTGGTGGAAATTAAGATGAGCCAATCACCACTAAAAATTGGTGATAAAGAAGTGCAAAATACAGTTTCTTTAACACCATCTCCAATTCTTGATTCTATACCAAAAACACCCAAAAGTCCATTTGGTGCAAGAATAATGACACCATTGGCTAGTCCTATGAAAAAAGCTTTAACATATATGGAAGAAATTGGTCATTTCACTAAACTTGATCCTCAAGATGCTTGGCTTCCTATTACTGAGTCAAGAAATGGGAATGCATATTATGCTGCATTTCATACACTTAGTTCTGGAATTGGAGTCCAAGCTCTTGTCCTTCCTCTTGCTTTTATTACACTTGGATGGTATGTGTAATAATCATCAATACTCTTATCTTTTTTTCTTTTTCCATTAGCTCGTATTTTATTTCCCCAATAGAAAAAGAAATAAACGGTGTATTGTTTGCTACTACAAAAGCCATTTTCCTTTAAAAAAAATAATATTTTTTGGAATAAAAATTGCGGTGCTTATTAAGAGAGTGCAAAATATTTTGGTAAAATGGATAGTGTTTTCATGAAATTTTTAGTATATTAAAGTGTTGGTTTAAGCAATGATTAATATGGTGTTTGGATTAGCTTTTAACTGGTCAAATCAGCTTTTAAGTTCTTTTTAACTTTTTTCAGTGTTCGACAAAGTTAAAAAGTGCTTAAAAAGTTAAAACTGTTTAAAACAAGCCAAAAGCAATAAGATGGGCACCCCAAATTATTTTTTGGCTTAAAAATTATTTCTACCGAAAAACTATTTTTTTAAGCCAATCCAAACGGGCACTAAGTTAAAGTTGTATAATTGTGAAGGAAAATTCTGCCCAAAAGTGAGGAAATTCGTCTTTTGGAAAACATTTTTCGAAAAACCTTTTATACCAAACGTACGTAATAGACCCTTGTGGTTTGACCCTTCCCCGAATCTTATATATGACGGGAGCTTAGTGCACTGATCTGTCCTTTGCTCCCAAAAGGAAAGTTGGATTTCTATGATGTAAACTGATCAACTTGCACTTTGATAATTAAACTTGTAGGATATGGGGGATAATAAGCCTCTCAATAATATTTATGTGGCAATTATACACACTCTGGTTACTCATCCAACTTCATGAATCTGTCCCTGGCATGCGTTATAGTCGATATCTTCGCCTCTCAATGGCTGCCTTCGGTAAGTATCAATCACAATCTTTTATCACGTCCACAATTAATTAATATCTCTGTGTTTACTATACTATATATTAATAATATCTCAATCTTTGCATGCTTCTTCGATTCATTAATTAAGGAGTAACTTTTTAACTAACGGTGTAAAATTTTTTACAATATTAGGTCACTTAAATGTAATTAAAGATAATTATCTATATCAGTGAAAATAATAACCTGAAAAATAAGACAAAAAACTATGAAGATTTTCTCATCTCTGAAAAATTGTAGGTGAAAAGCTGGGGAAAATTTTAGCACTATTTCCAACCATGTACCTATCAGGTGGTACTTGCGTTACACTTATTATGATCGGAGGTGGAACTATGAAGATTTTCTTCCAAACTATCTGTGGATCTAATCATTGCCATTTAACCTCTCTAAGTACAATAGAGTGGTACATTGTATTCACTGTTTCAGCCATAATTCTTGCTCAGCTTCCTAATTTAAATTCCATTGCTGGAATTTCTCTCGTCGGCTCGATCTCGGCAGTGACTTATTGTACCTTGACATGGGTAGTTTCTGTTGTCAAAGAAAGGCCAGAAGATGTTTCTTTTGAAACTGTTGAAAATAAATCTGATTTGGAAAGAGTTTGTAGCATTTTGAATGCTATTGGAATGATAGCTTTTGCTTTCAGGGGACATAATCTTGTCCTTGAGATACAGGTTGTTAACTAGGCAATATTACAAATTAAAGTTGTGTACTAAATATTTACTGTTCAAAAGTTCTTGTTTTCTTAATATGGGTTGGTGTGTCACAGGGTACAATGCCTTCTAGCTTAAAGAACCCATCTCATGTGCCCATGTGGAAAGGAGTCAAGTTCTCATATTCTATTATTGCTTTGTGTTTGTTTCCACTGGCAATTGGAGGCTACTGGGCTTATGGAAACCTGGTAAGGTCTTTAAAAGTTTTTGTTATTGTTTTATAGAAAAAAATTTCAAATTTATCCCTCTATTATATAAAATATCTCAATTTTACTGTCCATTATACTTTGAGGTGTTCATACCCTTATCGTTATAGCAATTTGTCTCGTATTTGTCCTTGATTTTAAGAGAGCTCCAGCGAGGATCGGGTAGATTCCACGTGCCAGAATACTTCATGAAAGGTCTAGATTGATTCCTCTACTTATAACAACGGTTTAAAATTGGCTGCCACTATAGTTTAGGGTGGGGTTAAGTCAAGGTAAATGCCAAATACGAGACAATTTGCTAATACCAAGGGTATGAATAACCTCAAAATATAACGAAAGGTAAAGTTAAGACATCTCATGTAAGTAGATGAGTGTTTTTTTCCCCTTGTTATAAACACTTCATAAACCTAAGGAAAAGAGCATAAGTTGAACATTAACAATGTTTTTGTTTTGTCATGACAGATGCCAAATGGAGGGATATTGAGTGCATTGGACAAATACCATGGAAAAGACACATCAAAAGTAATTTTAGGAATAACAAGTTTACTGGTGGTTGTCCATAGCCTTACATCATTCCAAATCTATGCAATGCCAGTTTTTGATAATTTGGAGTTTAGGTACACCAGCAACAAGAAAAAACCCTGTCCATGGTGGCTTAGAACAGGGTTTAGAGTATTCTTTGGATGCCTAGCATTTTTCATATCAGTGGCACTTCCCTTTTTGCCTAGTTTGGCTGGTCTAATTGGGGGAATTGCTTTGCCAGTTACTTTGGCATATCCTTGTCTAATGTGGATAATGATCAAGAAACCTCAGACATATACTTCAACTTGGTTTGTTAATTGGTCTCTTGGACTTTTAGGCTTGGTTCTAAGTGTACTTTTGGTTTTTGGTGCTATATGGACTATAGCAATTCAAGGTATGGATGTCCACTTTTTCAAGCCACAGTAAGGACCCAAATGGTTCAGGAAATTGATCAAAATCTAACCAGTACTGGAAAGGTATAACTTTATTGGTTAAGGAAAGGGGAAAGGGCAAAAAGAACCTAACAGCAGCCACCAAAGGAGAAAGTTGCAACTTGTACTCTGTAAATATAAAAGCATGCAAGCACCTATATCTTGTTTGTCAATTTCATATGTAAAAATCATATTGCTTGTAATAGGAAAAAGAAAAAAAAGTTCAGATTTCAAAGATCAAGATCCTTCTGATTTGGGGACATTTGGTTCTTGTGGTTAGCACTCAATGCTGACAGGACATATGCATTTCATGAGATATCTCGAGTCTTGACTGAACAAGAGATATATAAGAATGATGTTACAGGAAAATTACATTGTAGGGCTGAGGCTAAACTTACATGAAGCTTTATCAACCAGCCCAAACACCTATAGTTATTTAAGATTTTTCATATTTCATATCAAAAAATTGGTTGCGCGTACCAAGAAGTTGGTTGCGCGTAGCAAAAGGTTGTTCTCCATTCGCACACTTCTACATTGATAAGGGAAGAAGCATCCTTCGCTTCTTCTTCCTGGCTGCTGTAACTTGCTTTGCAATTGTCACACATAAAAGCAATAGCAAGCTAACACATACTAAGATAAATGCAAGCTTCGGATGCTTGAAATACAGTGAAACCGCAGAGAAAACCAGGAGTGCCAAAATAACCAGTTCAAATATTACAAAGATGACGACATCTGCCCTGCATCAAAGCAAAAAAAAAGGAAATAAGAAAAAAAAAGGCTCAGAACAGAACAAATAGTACACAGATAATAGAAACCACTGACAAAATATTTGAGTTGCTATGAATTTAAGCAGTAAACTATTGAGAAAAGGGCAAAATCAAGTACCATGCTACCAGTTATTTCACAAAAGAAATTGCCCAAAAAGATTTAAACAGCTCTCAAGCCCAAAGATGCAGTTCATTCATTCTTCATCAATGTCCACTCTCAATGAGGTTTAGGATGATCATTTATCCATTCTACCATTTGCAACCTCCCCATGGTTTAATGGTTCTGATTCTTTCAAGAAAATTATGATAGGAATAACAAATAGGATGATTTAGGTTACTAGAGGAAAGAGAATCAAGAAAATGATAGTTCGGTTTTCAGATCCCCCTATTACTAAAAATGCAAGAACAAGAGCTTTTGCAGATAAGACCATCAGCTCTAGAGCCCCAAGAGAGTGAACGGAATTGCATTCTTACAACTGGGAACACTAAACAATGACAAAAAATCATCAAGCGAGTGCACCATGAGTAAGGAATCGGGGAAAACATTAATTATGGCTGCATAATAAGGTACTCAATTAGCTTTACGAACTTCTCATTAGCCTTCCTAGGCTGGTTACTTCCAGTGCCTTGGTTTTAATTATTTAGCTTGCTTGCATATAACAAGTTCGAACTTGAAAGATTCAACATTGGAAATCTATGGGTTCTAATGTAGCTGATGTGGAGGGTTCATAACAAAAGCTTTAGACAAAATGGACACTGAAGAAGGGAAGATACATCGCACATATTTATATTCTCTATATTCTTGAAGCAAAAATCACACCTGGTATCTACTTGCAAAGATGAAAGGACAACCTTTACTTGGAGAAATATAAAGATTCAGATGTAAGGGGTCGTTTGGTTTGAAGACAAGTTATGTTCGGATTAGTTATGCTAGGATTATCAAAATACTGGGATTAGTTATGCTGAGATTAACTATCCTAATATTATTTTCTATTAACTGTTTGGTATGTTGTATTACTCATGGCATTGTCAATTGTACTGCATTATCCTGGGATAGCTTATCATGAGATTACTATTCCACCCTCTGACAGGTATAAGTTATCCCGGTACTATTTTTAATCCTGAGATTAGTAACCAAACAAGGGATAAGATGGTACTAAATTTTATCCCAGGATTATTTTTGCTTATCCATCGTACCAAACGACCCCTAAGTGTCTTGCAGTTGGGGATTTCACCTTCCTCGTTGTACTGACCATGCAATAATTAACCCGGTCTAAACCTCTACTAGGTTCAGAGAAGTGAGGGGAAAAGGCAGAGTAAGAATTAATGATTCCAACGTCTCATTTCGAGCTAACATATAAAGTCTACATATAATAATCAATCGATTCATCTGTTAGCAAGAATTACGAATTCCTACGTCTCATTTCAAGCTAACCTATAAAGTCTGCATGTAAAATTCAATCACACAATCTATTCACAGCAAATTTCAAAAATAAAATGACTAACTTTGCTGAAACTTTCAACATAAGCATTTCTAAATCAATATATAGCTAGATGAAACTTTTCCCACAAAAAAGTTCTTCCACTATATTTAACAAAAAAACACATTATGCCTCTCATCTAAAGTTCTCAACTTTAATCATACAGCCATGCAATGCAAAGAAATACTTCAATAAATTAACCAAAACTTTGACAAACACAAAAATTTCAAATTAAACCAAAAACTCAAATTTTCCAAAACTACTGTTGGTCTAATAACAGGAACAACC
Organism: Nicotiana sylvestris; assembly: GCF_000393655.2. Classification (NCBI taxonomy): domain Eukaryota; kingdom Viridiplantae; phylum Streptophyta; class Magnoliopsida; order Solanales; family Solanaceae; genus Nicotiana; species Nicotiana sylvestris. The sequence continues at coordinate 179,034,136 of NC_091060.1, read as the reverse complement.
CCAAAATCATAAACTTTCCCAAACCAAATCCAAATTTAGCAAAATGTGTATACACATTACACGTAAATTAGATTGTGAGCCACTGATATCCACAAATATTACTAAATTTCGATGATAGCGGGAAATGAATTGAAAAAGAAAAGCTGTAATAGGAAATGAAGAGAAGAAGATAGAAATACTAATCGAATACCTTGTCGATGTGATGTTAGAGGTGGAGGAGAAGAACGAGACGGAGGCCCAATCATGCTTTGATCGAATCTGATATTCTCTCAGCTGCTCCGCCAAATTCGATCGCGTTATCATGATTCCGCCCCCTTCCTCCTTTCTCTCCTCCCCCTGCCTTTTCTAGCTTCTCCTTCTCAATCTAATCAAATGTAAATGTGTAATTCTCTAGTTTGTGGCGGAGATTTCGAATCGCCGTTCCTTTCCGGCGACGAGATTACGGCCGCCGGCGGAAGGAACTTTGAATTACTATGAAGAATAGATTCCGACACCAGTATCTCACCTTACTTGTTATTGACTTTTTGTTTTTCACTTTTACCCCTAAAACGTTTTTGGAGATATTACTAATTTCTCTGAAAATATGTTTGTATGATTTATTTTTTCGAAATGAAATAAAATAAAATAAAAATATATAAATATCATGAAAGACATATACAAATGAGTCGTCATTAGTGTGAGAATAATTTAATTATATACAAATACTTTTTTTATAACTGTGGAGTTATATATGGGCTCGGTATTGGACTCGTACTTATTTAGTCTTGTAATCAGGGGTGTACAAACCGAACCGGAAAATCGCACCAAACCGAAAAGTCAAACCAAACCGATTAAAAAACTCGACTAGGTTTGATTTGATTTGGTTTGGTATTGAATCAAAAAACCCGAATCAATCCGACATATAAATATATAATTTTTATATGTACTTTTAAGATTTTATATAGAAATTTCTTTAAAAAATATATAGAAATATTTGGGATTATCTTGCGGGGTATGATAATAGTATATAAAGTGCTACATATTTATTAACCTTAAATAATGGGTTGTATGATCACTTTCTCATCAAGTGTTACTGAAATGCGTCAATCTTTTTGTTCTTCCATATTCACATCATATGTTAAGATCTATTAAATTGTTATATCTTTTTCGAATGTGAAGTGATTATTATTATTTAGGTATCATATTGATTTTTACGTTTAATTACTAAATTTGGTTAACCTTGAAAGTGTATATCAATGAAACATTATTGTCAGAATATAGTTGGTTTGGTCCGTTTTACCAACCTGGTCCATGTACACCCCTACTTGTAATGAATGAGCTAACCAACATTATACAGTCAAATCTCTCTATAACAGCCTCGTTTGTTCCAAATATTTTTGAATGTTATAGCGAAGTGTTATTATATAGAACATATATTATTACATAACATGAAAATTGGTTCCGAAAAAACTTAGCGTTTATAGTGAAGTGTTGTTATATAAGAATGATGTTATTGAGAGGTCTGACAATATAAGTTTCACCGCAGAACTTCATAAAAAAAAATTATATTGAACACAACTATATCTAAATACTCTTTTTAACTTTAACTCCAAATAATTATTTTTTCACTTCGACCAAATCATTTCCAAATGCCTAAGATCCTGGTCACCAAATCTTATCACCTTCTTTTGATCTTAGACGCATTTTGTCACCTTCAACATTTTCTCATTCATAGTAGGAATTGACTTACTTGCTTTATTACTTAAACTCGTAAGTAAATAGAGAAGTTCATTCAGTTTTTTGTCAATTTATCTTTGATATATAAAATTAAATCACCTTTGTTTACTAAAAAATATTAAATTTTGAATATAAGTTTTCTAAGGAAGAAATTCAAAAATAGCCAGATTTACAACTGGTCGTTCAAAAATAGCCCAGTTTTAAAAGTAATCGAAATTTAGTCACTTTTCATGTAAAAATAAATCTGAGCAAAACCACTGTTCAAAACCCAAAAAATACGCTAGTATATTATACTGGAGTTCCAGCATAAATATGCTAGAACTCCAGCATATTATACTGGAGTTCCAGGATAAGTATGCTGGAACTCCAGCATAATATGATGAAATTCCAGCATAAGTAAACTAGAACTCCAACATAATATACTGGAGTTCCAGCAAGTATAATTGTCCAGTATGATATAATGGAGTTTGGAGCATCGATGCTTCAGTCTCCAGTATATTATACTGGAGTCAGCAAAGTATACCGGTCCAGCATAATATACTGGAGTTCATACACAGGTGCACCGAACTCCAGTATATTATGCTGGACCGGTCTCTGTTGCAGCAAAATAATGGTTATTTTTCATTGACTTCATAAATACTGGCTATTTTTGAATGACCAGTCCGAGAACTGACTATACCGTGCTATTTTTACGTTTTCTAAAGGGCATGTCCGCCGCCCAAGTCCAAGTCATAACCCGAGTTGGGCCAGACTTCTACATGAAATCAGGCTTCTGATCAAACTAGGCCTGCTAGGCCTGTTGTTGGCACGAGCTGTCCAGGTTGATATAAAAAATTGGAATTTTTACCTTCTATAGCAAAGGTTGATACTTTATTTATTTTAAATAAATACCCTTTTAAAAAATTATATTCTATAGATACCTTTTGATTTTTATAGCCAAATATCTATTTATAGTTACCTCCTACTCTTAAGTCATAAAATACTCTTTATATTATTTTTCTCTCTCATTCTTTCAAATTTTTCTCCACCCTCTCTCTCTCAACGCCATTATTTCTCCATGGTTATCTCCTCTCTCTCAATAAATGTGTATGCATTAAAGGGAAAAAACAGATACTGATTCTAATCGGAAAATGAAGTTGGATTTGGTTCAAAATCAAGAAACGAAAAAAAAGTTGGAAATTGATCTCTCGCAATAGTGATCTCTCAGAACGGATTTGGTTCAAAATCAAGAAACGGAAAAATGAGGTAGCCTTGTGGATTTGCTCCACACAACAAGGATCTCTCTTTTGATTTGTAAGCCCAATAGCTTTGAGTCCACTATCCACATTATGTCTATCAGCAGTAGCCTTATCAACAGCCTTTGCCATACAGATCCTCACACTCTCCACAATCTCCATTGGGTCGTGTTTTCACTACCGGCTTCCGGTGAACGGTGGATTCACCGAAAATTAGGGTTTGTTTTTTAACAAAGACGACGGAGTTTGGGGTTGAGCAACTTGATTTTTTGTTAATATATTTCAATGTATTTTCATGTATTTTATTGTATTCATTGTCTTTTTTTCCATTGTAATTCAATGTATCTCGTTGTATTCCATGTATTTCATTGTATTCACTGTCTTTTTTTCATTGTATTTCAATGTATCCCGCTGTATTATATGTATTTTATTATATTCATTGTCTCGCTATATGTCATGAATGTATTCATATGTTTTTTTAATTAATATAATTTATGTATTCAGATGTATTATATAATTTCTCTGAAGATTGCTATGTTTTGGGGTATTTTTCGGTTGAGAATCTTTTTTATAACTGAAAATACAAAATTTGTGTGTTATAATTGAGTTTGTTGAGTTATATTAGGAGTCTATTATGCTAATTGATTCACTTTCCGTTTTAAAAACAGTGTAATCCCCTATTTCACGTCGTGAATACAGTCGAATACAGTTGAATATAATAATCTGTCCAGCTGTAATTTCATGTTCACTCCATGAATACAGTCGAATACACTCGAATACAACAACTGATTAGCTGGACTTCCCTGATTCACGTCTATTTTTGCTACTGTATTCATGAATACAATAGCTTAAATACATCAAATACACCTTATAACCACACAAAAAGTATCTATAATCCGTAATATAGCAAATGGTATCTATAGATGACTAATTACTACAAAAAGATAGTGCTTTATGAAAATTTCTCTAAAAAATTTGCAGAAATATGACACTTTTTGAGATGATCTTAATCACCACTTATCTCATGGGCAGAATTTCAAGATTTAAAATTTAAAAGTATTTTTCATGAAACAAACGATGGCAAATATAGCTCCAAGAGAGCATTGATTCTCTCCGTTTGGCCATCCGTTTGTGGATGAAAACTGGTGGAGAAGTGTAACTTCGATCCCAACAAGTTGAACAGCTCTTTCCAAAAAGCACCGGTAAAACGGGGATCACGATCGCTTATGATGTGTTTCGGGATGCCCCAATGTTTTACCACGTCTCTGAGAAACAAACGTGCTGCCTCCTTAACTTTGCAATTAGCGGTGGTGGCAGTAAAAGTCGCATATTTTGAAAACCGATCGACCACTACCATGATTGTGCCAAAGCCCTCCAAGTTTGGCAGACACGTGATGAAATCCATGGTGACATTGTCCCATGGCTTTTCCGCTATTGGTAAAGGCTCCGGCAAGCTACTTGTTAAACTTGTTCCTCTGCCGATGGGGTAAGTGGGAAAAGATATTCAGTTCACCTACTTTGAGGGCCATTGGTGTACTTCACCTGGTTGATATTGAGTGTTAGCCGGGCCAACCATAGCCCTTGAGTAGGCCTGCTCTCCTTTTATGCGCTTCTCTGTCCTTGTAATCTTTTATAGTAATAGCGCTGTTTAGTCACTTTTTAGCCTTGTAACTGAAAAATAGTCATTGCGATACAATTTCAAATTTGCAGTTGAAACTCTATGACAATGTCATGGAGATTCATTTGTAATATTTGAAGTTCCATGAAAATGGCTATCTTTCAAATACATAAACTGAAAAGTGAGTATTTGTGAATTTTATCTTAATTTTTCATAATCTATCTACTTTAGAAAGTTTTTCATTATCTTATTATATTTATATATATAATTCGAAAAAAATGAGTTTAGTTGAACTCACGTGATCTTTTCAGATTCGCCTCCGCAAGAGACCACACAATTCAACTCGTAACGTTATGACCTTGTTATAACCTTTTGTGACACCAATTTATTCTCACGAAGACTGTTATTTGTCAAATCATACAACATTTCGAGAATGTGGATGGAATACTAGGACGAATATACCTTTTTTTTCGGGTATTATAGTCTTTAATATATTCCCCCATGGGAAAAGGGAAAGAAAAAAAGGCAATCAGGCAGATTGAATAATTGGATACGAATAATTTGGTTGAATTAGTACACTAGTGGCAAACATGAAAGACCTCATCGAAGTCTATAATTTCTTTGGCGTTCTAAAAGGACTAGTTAGTAGAGCAGCTAGAGTTCAGGTTACAAATTCAGTCTTTATTGTAAGAATTTTTATTAAATATATAAATTATTAATTTAAGATTCAATAACGTAAAAGAGCTGAGGATATTGAGATGGATGTGTGGTATACCAGGCGAGATGGGATTAGGAATGAAGCTATCCGGGACAGAGTTGGAGTAGCCTCAGTGGAGGACAAGATGTGGGAGTTGCGGCTGAGATGGTTCGGACATGTTAGGAGAAAAAGCATTGATGCCCCTGTCAGGAGGTGTGAGAAGTTGGCCATGGAGAGTTTGAGAAGGGGTCGAGGTAGACTTAAGAAGTACTGGGGAGAAGCGATTAGGCAGGACATGGCGCTGCTTCAGCTCGCTGAAGACATGGCCCTTGATAGAAAGGTCTGGAGGTCGAGGATTAAGGTAGAAGGTTAGTAGGTAGTTTATAGTGTTCATCGATAGGCTTAGTAGCGTGCATGTCCCTTCATATTCTTAGATTTTTTATTACGATATGTGATTTTGTTCGCCTCAGGTATTCTATTCCTTGTTGCTATTAATTATTTGATGTTATTTATCCTTTATTTCTCCCTTTTTTTCTCTTCCATCTTTCTTCCTTTCTTGCTTCCCTCTTCTTCTTGCCCTTCCTGAGCCATGGTTCTATTGGAAACAGTTTCTCTACCTGCATTAGGTAGGGATATGGTCTGCGTACAGACTATCCTTCTCAGACCCCACATGTTGGGATCAAACCAGTGGCAAAGCTAGGAATTTTTCCAAGGGTGTTCAAATTTAAAAAAAGTGAAAAAAATATACGATGTAGGGTGTTCAATATGTGTTGTATACTTCTAAAACGTAATATTTTATCTATGTACGCAGTGCAATTTTTCAACAAAGGGTGGCCAACTGACCACACTTATAACCATATGGCTTCGCCACTAGATCAAACTGAGTTTGTTATTGTTGTTATAACGTAAAAGAGCTAGAATTTCGAACATAACGTACTGATTTAGATGAAAGAGGAATAGTATTTTACTCAAAGAAGAGTTTTCTTTCATGAATGTGATTGACTCTGTTCATAAAATGGCCACACTTGTATGAAAATGGCAAAGCAACAATCAAAGATGCCAAGTAACAATATCTTGATAGCGAAGTTTTTGAGGTGTCGACAACATTATATTCCTAGTGAAAACTTGTTAGAATCATAACCCTTTGTTGCATTTACATACAGGTAATTATTTCTTGTCGTTCAATATATCTGTCTCTTATTCTTTTCATTTTTCTTTTTAAATAAGAGAATACGAAATGAGGAAGAAAATTCCAAGATAACTATCAAATTCTTATTAATAAAGTAAAAGTTGTAATTAAGTTACAGTCTATAGTTTAGGGTGAAGGAAGGTTAAAAAAGTAAGAGAAAGGTAAATTAACCTGACTTTAAATTGTAGGGGTACATCAGTACATCTTGTCGAAAATTTGCTTACGTGGTTCAGAAATGAATGATGGTGAAAAGTAAAGCAGGTTCTTTGACAGGTAATAGTAGGGGTGACAAAATAGTTAAAAGAAAATCATTCATATTATCCGTTAAAAAATGGGTTGGATAATAAACTTTTAAAAACGAGTCAAATATGGATAAAAATCATATTATCCATTTATAAAATGGATAACCAATGGATCTAACTTTTACATTTATAAAGCTTCAAATTGGGGGTTCCTCAAGTTAGGAAGACTAAGGACCCGTTTGGTCATAGATTTTGCCAAAATAAACTAGGGTTTTATTTGGCAAACACATGTTTGGCCATAAATTTTGCCTATATTTTGGCAAAATCTCAAATCCCAAAACCAGCTCAATAGCTGGTTTTGGGCTAAATCCCTAATAATACATACGTTTTTCCAAAATATATTTGGGAAATATGTTTTGAAAACGTATATACAAACACATTTCATCTTCAAACCAAATTTCACCAAATCAGAATTTTCAAAATAAATTTGAGAATATGTGGCCAAACGCTAGCTAAGAATTCTCTCAAAATAGTCATATACAATAAGTCATGGATAATATGGTTATCCATATTATCTGCTGGTTAACCCAGTTTTTATCCGTATAAAATATGAATTGGGTCGGATAATTTATCCGTTTTTTTCATTACCTATTTCGATCCGAACCATATCCGACCCGACCAACACGTCTGTCACTCCTGAGTAAAAGTAAAATAAAGAAAAGGAAGGTAAAATTCAAGGGACAAACTACAAACAAACCGAACAAAGTTTTTCTCTTTAAAAAAAAAAATCGTACACAGGAATCACATTAAACTCCCCGAAAGGTGGAGAGTATTTGACATTTTGCTCAACAAATAACTCGAGTAGTCGACCATACTACTTCATTACTAAGAAATAGAAACGCCAGCCGTGATTAGTGCCAAAAAGATACATATTCGCATTTAATGTATATATTGAATTAAACAATTTAACCTTTTTAATTTACAAACTAAAAATATGTATCACAGTCGTGATTAAGTAACAAAAATTGCAAGATATTTGCTTTGTTTTTATCAGTTTGACGTAAATATTGAGAGCAGGGGCGGAGCCAGCATTCTGGCTACAGGTTCGGCGAACCCATTAGCCTTGGTTCAAACATTATATTTGTCTTAAAAATTTCATTAATTAATTATAAATCAATAATTTAGAACTCAGTAACTTTAAAATTTTAAAAAATTAAACCCATAAACTTGAAATTCTAGCTCCGCCTTGAGAGGTGAATAAGCTTTTATAATTACCATATTAGACTTAAAAATTATTTTACATATTTTTAATTCCACCAAAGATTTTCCTTTTAATCTTCTCACACAATATTCGTGGTTTCACTTCACCCTACCACAAACTAAAGAATTTAAAGCAAAAGGAAAAAATATCTAGCGAAAGAAAAGTAAGAAAAAATGTGTGGGGGGTGGGGGGGGGGGGGAATCCATCATTATGAACCTGAAAGCGTTACCGAAAGCAAAATAAAGGCAAATCAAACAGCACACCCTACCATCAGTGGCGAAGCCACCCATTGATCACCCTTTGTCATAAATTATATTGTGTATACGGATAAAATATTACATTTTAGAGATATATACTTCTTTCGTTTTAATTTATGTGAACCTATTTCCTTTTTAGTCCGTACCAAAAAGAATGACGTCTTTCCTTATTTGGAAACAATTTACCTTTACATAATGATTTATAGTCATACAAAATATATGTGCCTCATTTTACACCACAAGATCAAAAGTTTTCTCTCTTTTCTTAAACAACGTGCCCAGTCAAATGAGTTCACATAAATTGAAACGGAGGGAATAACACATATTAAATACCTTTTATCAAAAATTTTTTTCATTTTTTTTAAATTTGAACACCATTCCATACTTTAATAGATACGTTTCATCTCAAAATTCAAAAAGTTTTTTTGTAACCTTCGTTCGTTTCAAAGAGAAATACGAAACGTCAAACCGACCACTTGTCCTTTTTCTGGTCCACCTTACTTAAATTAAATATTTTATATATTTCCTCATTTAAGTACAACTTAAAATTAAACTCCATAAGAAAAGGGACAAGGATCCATGAATGAAGATCGGAGCCCACAAGAAATGATGACATTAATTCATGCACATAAAAATATCTAATTTTATTCACTAAAAAATGGGTTGGGTAATAAGCTTTTTAAAAATGGGTCAAATATAGATAAGAAACATATTATCCATTTAGAAAATAGTTAACCAATGGATAACCAATGAGTGTAGCTTTTACATTTGTAAAGCCTCAAATTGAGGGTTCTCAAGTTAGAGAGACTAAGAATTCTCCAAAAAATGATCATATACAAGTCATGGATAATATGAGTAACCTATATTATCCACCGGTTAACCCGTTTTTTATCTGTATTAATATGGGTCGGGTCGTATAATTATCCGTTTTTTCATTACCCGTTTTCGACCAGAATCATATCCAACCTGACCCGTCCGTTTGCCACTCCTAGTGGTCATTATAGTCGGTAACTATGGAATATCAAGTTCACAATTTAGCTAATTTTTATATCTATTTAAACTTTGACGGATAGAGTTATTCGATATTTTTTTGGTATATTTTAATTAATTTTTTTATCTTTTTTTAATGGTCTATAATATTTGATTTTTTCAAATATCGATAAGAAATTAATTTTTTATTTTTAAAATTATTTTTGGAATAAAGAGTCTTAGAGTATATGTTATATTTTTAATAAATATATCAAAGATTTAGTAAAGATTAATAGCATAATAATATGACAAGTATTTCATAAAATTATTTTAGGTGTGCAATTACTCTCTTCTAACTTGGGATCTCGAAGTTTCCTTGACCCCAATCATATCGCCACGTGTCATGTTTTTGTACCCCACACCAATACCGACGCCCTTGTTCCAAAAGTTAACCAAACGAGGCCTAACACTATCTGGTCCCACAAGGACAACCTCACACGCTGTCATCCTACGTGTATTGATATTATTGGTAACCTTCGCCGTCACAATACAGCTTGTCTCTCTCTACACATTTCTACTTTACTATATTCTTTAATTCAAGCATTCAACTGCGTTGTGTGGAGTAAGCAAACTGCTCTCCTTATTCCGTGAGAATTCTAGACTACACAAGAATACAAAGATGAAGATGTGTCAAATGAGCAGTTTGGTACGTTATTTCGATTGATTAAAACCAATTGATATCAATAAAATTAGTTGAAACATAATTTGCTCGATATTTGCTTGAGTTAAAAGGGATAAATTAATTTGAGCCTAACAATTGGCTATAATATGGATTTTATTTACTAGATGTGATTACGCCTTCAACCTCGAAAAGATAGAATCATACTCAACAGAATATGTAGGTACTTATAGCAGAACGAATCAATCTATTTTTTTACAATCAAACAATAAACGTAACTGTTATGAGTATATTTTATATATATATATATATATATATATATATATATAAAGTAAATGATCTAATATAAGCTTCACTCCTTCAATTTATTATTTGCATCAAATCGTAGTTTCTTCATTGCACTCCTTACATAAAGTCTTTTTATCTGTTTCTCGTGACATTAGTTACGTTATTATCCATTGAGAAATACTTAAACATAGAAGGTAGTCCCCTTAATTCATTCGCACAACTCAACATTATTTTAATTTATTTATTTCTTATGTGAAAATTCTAAATTGCTAAATCCTACTAACAAAACTTTTTTTTTAATTTATAATAAATATTTAAAATAATTAAATTAAAAATTTATGAGTGAATTTCAGGACTTAGGCAGCTCCTATTAGTCCAAACTTATCGAGTGGTTAATAAACTGTCGAATCTGGACGTTTACGGATTATATCTTTTTACAACAACAACAAACCCAATTTGATCTCAATATGTGGGGTCTGGGGAGGATAGTCTGTACGCAGACCTTACCCCTACCTAATGCAAGTAGACGGACTATATATTCTTCACCAGCTAAATTTGAATACCCACTAAATCCAGTAATATTTTGCCACGTCACTATAATAAGGTGAATATAAATTAATATACTCTTGGAGTTACGAAACAGTACATAATTGTAGACAGAACAAAAGAGGCCACGTTGATGTCGGTTACACTTGGTGTACTTGATTAGTATTTACTGAATATATTATGAGTCCTTTGGACTGCTTTTCTTATATTATTATTATTTATTATAATTATAATTATTTATTATAATAATTATCTTATCTCAATCGCGTAACGTCCGCGTTATGATTGCTATAAAAGGCGCACTAAGTCTCTAGTTTCTAACACTTCCAATTCAATATATACAAAAGTTTCCAACTTTTACTTTAGCTCAAAGAGTGATCATTCTTTGCTTTGTTCTTAGCAACAAGTTTATCTTTGTTTTTTGATTGGAAAAAAAAATGGCTGATCAATACGAAAAGAAGGTTGAAGAGGGTAGCGCAAACGTAGAGGCTACAGATCGAGGTTTGTTTGATTTCATAGGAAAAAAGGAAGAGGAAAAGCCAACTCATGCCCAAGAAGAACAGGCTATTTCCTCTGAGTTTGATGAAAAAGTAAAAGTATCTGAAGAAGTTGCAGAATACAAGGAGGAAGAGAAGAAAGAAGAGAAGAAACTTCATCGATCAAGTAGCAGCTCTAGCAGCTCCGTAAGTATTTTCGATCATGGGTAAAATTTATCGGTACTCATTTATTTACATCAAATCAATAAATATAAAATAATTATGTTTCATAGATGCATGTTTTACTTAATTGTACCTATTCTTACTTTATTTTATGGTAATTATTAACAGAGTCACATCCAGGATTGAAAGTTTATGAGTTCCTATTATAATTTTAAATTAATATACAATAATAACTGAATTCACGCTTATATATTTATTGATATTTAATGAATTTTTTAATAAAAATACTGAATCTATGCAAAAATTACTGGCTTCTCGGATCCAGAAGCTATACTCTACATCCGCCTAGCCTTTGGACATAGATTGAGTTGAAACTTGAAAAAATATTTTTGAAGTAGTTTTGGAAAATAATTTTTGGAAGTTGAAATTAGTTTGGACATACATTTTATTTGAAAAACATTTGAAGTTTTGTGAGTAGGAACTGATTTTCATCCAAAATCTACCATAAACTAGATTTTGGAAACTTAAAAAATATTTTCAGAAATTTTTCAAAAACAGATCACTAATTTGTGGACAAACAATGTTTTAAAAAAAAAAATGAAAAAAACTTGCCAAAATGTATGGCCAAACGAGGGCTTAAATTTTTTTACACGATCAGGTCATATTTACCTTATTGTATCAAGTAACATGTCTCGTTTTCAAAATTTACTTCTAGATATTCTTCGAATGACTTGACAGTATGAAAAACTAATTACATCGATGGTGTATATATATATATATATTTTGATCATGTTTACATGAATAGCCTCATCATATAGAAAAGCATCAGCGGCTGTTTTCACGACTCGAACTTTGTAACCTTGCTGTTTGTGTACAACAAAAACTCTTTTTATAGTTGGATGAAGCTTATGTTAATTGTGATGATCTTGCAGAGTGATGAAGAGGAAGAAATAGGAGAGGACGGACAGAAAATCAAGAAGAAGAAAAAGAAGGGTTTGAAGGATAAGATCAAGGAGAAAATATCTGGAGAACACAAGGAAGATGAGAAGGCAGAGGACACAGCTGTTCCAGTGGAGAAATACGAAGAAGCAGAGGAGAAAAAAGGATTCCTAGACAAGATTAAGGAGAAGTTGCCAGTTGGCGGCCAAAAGAAGACGGAGGAAGTGGCGCCTCCACCACCGGCTGCGGCGGAACACGAGGCTGAGGGAAAAGAGAAGAAGGGATTTTTGGACAAGATTAAGGAGAAATTACCAGGATACCACTCAAAGACTGAAGAAGAAAAGGAAAAAGAGAAAGAAACTGCATCTCACTAGATTATTACAGCATGAAAATGAATGTTTTTATTTGTCGCTTTTTTGTTTTTTTGTTTTTGTGTATGTCATGATTGTGTTACTGCTGTTTGGTTAAGCTTTCATTTCCTTCACTTTTTTGGGGTTTGAAGGATAATAGTATTGTATTCATATATGTAAGTGCATATAGCATGTGCTTATGTATAAAGTTTGATGTGGATCTTTCGTTTGTAAAATGCAGTTGGTTTTGCTTTTCACCTTATCTTTTGTGTTTTCCTTAATTACCTATGTTAAAGCATTAGGATAATTAAACAAGATAAGCCAGCAAGGTGGCCTTGTGTTTTATTATCAGGAGAAAGTGTACCAATAATAATAGGAATTATGGTACCACAATGTTTGTCAACTTCGTAAAATTTCACGAATGGGATATGGGTGTGTACGCAAATTTTACCTCAACCCGAAAAAGTATAGAGGTTAGTTTTCGAAAGACCCTCGGCAATATTTGTCAACTAATGTGGTTAAAATGAATGGAGTTGTGATTGCATCTTCACATGATGCAAAATAAGAACAAAAATTAGATACCATAACTTGCCTTCGAACGGGCTTCACCTTCAAAGGAGAGTAATCAATCCGTGAATGAAGATCAAATTTACCGCTTAAAATGTTGTACTTCAGTGATGACGACCTTCAAAGGAGAGTAATCGATCCGTGAATGAAGATCAAATTTATCGCTTAAAATGTAGTACTTCAGTGATGACGACCTAACATATATAGGTTTTATTCATTCGCTCCGTAGGTGATGCCACTTAAAAGGGTCGATAGGCTTGTAATTCAAGCATCACATGTCTATCCTAAAAGTCTTCAAAGGAGGACTATGAGTTGTAAGTGTGAAGGTTAAGAAATTAAGACCGTGGGTGTGTGTGGTCTAAAGTTTAAAGTGTACTACTATATTCTACTCAAATTTTTGAAATAGGTCTGAATCGGATCGGATTTAGCATATTTCAGATTCGGATTTCGAATTTTGGATTCTACAAAATACAATCCAAATCTGATCCGAATTAATATCGGATCGGATCAAATTTTAAAATTTGGATCGGATCAATATTTTAGATTTCGGATCGGATTATTATGCCTCAAAGTTGCAAACTCATATGTATATATTCATTGTAAGAGATGCAATACATCAAGAACAATTCATGTTTCTGCAATTATATGAGAGCACTATGGTGTCAATATAGCTAAATCCAGCAATTGTAAAGGTAGAAATTTGGAAGAAGAAAAAAGAAGAAGACTTTTGGGAGAATTGCTAGTCTCCCAACCTTGAGGAGTCCCCAATTTGGGGCTTCACAAATGTAAAAGTTAAACCCATTAGTTATTCATTGGTTATCCATTTTCTAAGTGAATATTGTGGTTCTTATCCATATTCGATCCGTTTTTAAAATGTTTATTATCCAACCCATTTTTAATGGATAATATGGGTGGATACCTGTTTTATTTTAGCCATTTTGCCACCTCTAGTCATCACTCACCACTCACATTATTAGCATCACTCACGTTAGTACTTATTTTGTTTACCTCGAAAAATGTGAGTAACAATTAAAGATAGTTTGTGGTTTTAAAGATATGTGATAAATTCTAATACTAGTGATTATACAAGTAATATTAAGCTTAAGTAAGAAAAGTTGGTAGGCGAAATTGATATTGTTGAAGCAGAAGGAGCCTCGAGCTTGATTACCCCAGGGACCTCGAGGTCAGCTAAGAACAATGAAGTATAAAGAAAAGATAATAAAGCTGAAGAACAATTGGTAAACAGCTGAGTAGAATATTCTATTGCAGTGAATAATGTGAGATGATCTTACAAAATGATTTGGGTCCCCTTTATATAGGAGGAGAAAACTCCAATATAATACATTCCTAATTGTAGTAAAGAATTCTATTGGTACAAGTGTACAGTAACCTAGTACAGACCTGTACCATTTCCTACAAATCTTATCCTTTAATTTATGCTCTGACCCACGTGTCCTTGAGAAATTTTTGCTCTTTCTTGAGTGCCCTCTAGATTGTACTGCCCTCGAGCCAGGCCTTCAATCTGCTTCCTCGAGGTGTGTGTGCTCTAACCGGGTCTGACCTCTATTTCGAGTCATCCAGACTCGAACTCATAGCCCAGTTTAAGACTTGGAAATCGGGTTCCTTGATTCAGACCGTATATAGATAGTCCCCGCGTTTTTTAGAATGAAATGATATGAAACGATTTGGATTCCCGAAGTCATTTATGATTGCACCACTCTTATGACGTAAGCGTTGAAATAACCGAAGCGTCCCGTTAGTTCTTTTCCCCAAAAATAATAAATGCACGTCAGAGCCGGTCGACCATCACTACTAATGAACCGTCGCCGCCTTCCACTATATACACTTGATTTTTCTTCTCATTAAGGACTTTTTTACCTTGCAATACCTATTCTCTTCTATACTTTTCCTTTTCACCCCCAGTTCCTCTGTCGCATCGGCTCAAAACCTTGTTGGTTCACTCAATTTCTTCCTTATTTTCCTAAAGCACTGATGGCTAAAACTTCTAAGTCTGTTCCTCAGAAAGAAGAGAACTCTACTTCTACTTCCCGTCCGGCCGGTGGTAAATCGCCGGCTCTTCATGAGATCATATCGGGCAAATTTTCCTTTAAAAAGGACTTTATAGTCGAAAACCCTCCCGACGTTGTCGGCCGTCGAGAGCATGCATCGTGGTACATAAGGTCAATTGAGGAAAGTCATCTCGATGCTGTGAGAAGGGAGTGCAAGTGGGGAGAGGAGGTCGTTCTGCAAATACCTTCTCAAGGGGAGGACATCACAACTTACATAGAGGGATTCCTGAGTGTGTATACATACCCCTTTACATTGGGTCCCCTCGACCCACTCGTGCTCGAATTCTGCCAAAGATATCAAGTAACCCTGGGCCAGATTCATCCGTCCTTTTGGCGGATCGTAATAATGATGAGGTTCTTCAATGAAAAGGCCGATCTCGAGTTCACCCTTAGCCACCTCATTTGATTATATCGACCTTAACATTTCTGAGGTTTAATCAAACTCCAACACCGAAAAATTAAGTCTTTCTTTGTCAGTAACAACGAAGGCAAGGATCGAGGTTGGATGAGCCGGTTCATCCAGGTGAGGACCGTCGATATTATCCCCGAGAAATTCCTGCCGTTCCCCGAGAAATGGAATTTCGAACGTGAGTGGAATTCTTTTAACTCTTTTCCATAAACTTTTCTAAACTTTTTATAATTATTCCTTTCCCCTCTTCGACCTCAAGGACTGGGTTCGCAGACTAGCTGCTACTTCACCATATGACAAACGCAAATGGCGGGACTTGTCGAAGGGCAAGTGGGAAGTGAAACATCATGGTACATGCCATAATGTTTCTTTCCTCATTAAGAATATCTTTCTTCATGTGACCTGATTCCTTTATCGCAGGTATTAGTGAGTTCTTTGAGATGAGGCCGCCTCCTTTCGGGGAGAAAGCAGGATCTTCGGCTCCAAAGCCTAAGGAGGACAATAAGAGGAAGAGGTCTTCGACGAGAGAGGACACCCAAAGCCAAACAGAGCCTACTCAGAGGCATAGCAGAAGCGTTATTATCAGTGTGGACGTTGACTCAGCCCACCAATTCATGGATGATGATGGTGACGAGATGGAAGGTTTGACGCTGGTGACTCGAACTGGGAAATCCTCTGAGGCTATCAAGCCTGCTGAGATCGGGGCCCCTACCCTCAAAGAAGGAACTTTAAAAGAAAAGGGGAATGAATGCCCTGCACCATCTGATACGACAACGGTTTCTCAGACTTCTGGAAATACCCCAAAAGGAGCGAGTTTCGAAGCTTCTTTGCCTAAATAGAATGCCTCGGGTGATCTCACCAAGGCCATGCATGACAGAAGGTCAACCTTTGTCGTTTTTGGCATTCTCCGAGGATACCATTAGGGATGCTCAGAACGTGAAGATGTCCGAGCTCGGCGGAATCCCGAGTGAAAATGACCCCTTCCAAGGTTACTTTGCCGGGGTCTATGAGGACGACCCAGCGGATGCGAGCTCAATCTTCGAGGAGGCTCAACGTCTTTGTTTAATTGTAGTTTTAGCGGCCCTGATGTTTCTCCACTGCCATACTTTTCTTCTCTTGTCTAATTAATCGTTCCTTTCATTTGTATAGGCCTTTGACAATTGAAGACCGAATTGCGCCATTATGACGTCGAATTGCGTAGGGCTTCAAGTGAGGAGAAAACACTTAGGCTTCTCCTTGACCAAAAGAAGGAAGAACTGAAACATCTCCTATCAGAGCTGACCAAAGCTCATGAATACGAGAGTGAGCCAGAAAAGCAGGTAACCTCTATTCTAAAAAAATACAGGCTACCTCTCCCGTCTTCGGAGGCTAATACTTCAATGTATCAACTACAGTAGAAGCTAGATATGATCGGGCAGCTCCGGGGCGAGGTTGATCAAATCCGAGCCGAGTGCAATGAATGGAAAGCGAAGATAGATGCCCTTGTTGTGGCTAAAAATGATGCATTGGAGAAGGTATCAGCCCTCGAGGTCCAACTTTGAAATGCTCAAGGGAGCAACTGGGTTCAAGCTAGCAAAATAGCTGAGCTCGAGGCTGGTCTTGCGAAGGCCAAGGCCGAAGTGGTGGAAGTCAGGGCCGAAGCCAGCGTAATATAGGCCAAGGCCGGCAGGATGGTGGCCATCTATTTGAAAGTTGTTGCCGATGCTCAGATGGAGTTGAGAGAGGCTTCCGATCGAGAAAAAAAAAGCAATGACTATGTCCGACGCCGATCTCGAAGGGAGATCCTCTAAGAGATTCATGCTAAGGGCTTTGATCTTTCCGAGGAGATAAACCAAGCTAAGGCAGATGAGGCTGATACCAAATTTGTCCTTTCCTCCGATGATGATGATGACGCCGAAGATGATGAAGAGGAGGGGGTTGCCGAAGAAGTTACTCCCGGAGAAGAGGCTGGTCCCGGGGAAACGACATGTCTGGGGGGAAATGCCCCTCTGGAGTAGGTAGGAGGAGGTATAATTTTTTCTAACTTTTTGTATATTTTGCTTTGTATGACCCCCGTGTAATATCTTTTTGTATATATAAAAAGAAGCTTCCTTTGTCGTTTGCCTTCAATTTTTCTTCAGCGTTTGTTAAATTTTTGATGCTCTGACCTCTGAGCGTTGAACCAAATTCGGGGTAGAGTAGACCCTCAAATATTTGTATTTTGATCAACGATCGATAATAGGTCACTACTTAATGTTCGATCTTCGAGCTAAGTTTTAGCTCAGGACTTTTGAGTCCGAGCTAGGTAAGGTCTCCGAGCATGGTGTGCTTCGGCCTTAAAGCTCTTTAAATATTGGCCCTTAAGGTCTTTTAGGTTGGCCCTTAGACTCTTTTAGGTTGGCCCTTAGGCTCTTTTATGTTTGCCCTTAGGCTCTTTTAGGTTGGCCCTTAGGCTCTTTAAATTGGGCTGTTTAGGTCTCTAAAAATGGCTATATAGTTTTTCCCTCATTTCAGCTAAATTTGAGGAGTCCCCAATTGCTAGTCTCCCAACCTTGAGGAGTCCCCAATTTGAGGCTTCACAAATGTAAAAGTTAAACCCATTAGTTATCTATTGACTATCCATTTTCTAAGTGGATATTATGGTTCTTATCCATATTCGACCCGTTTTTAAAATGTTCCTTATCCAACCCATTTTTTAATGGATAATATGGGTGGATACCTATTTTATTTTAACTATTTTGCCATCTCTAGTCATCACTCACCACTCACATTATTAGCATCACTCACATTAGTACTTATTTTGTTTACCTCGAAAAATGTGAGTAACAATTAAAGATAGTTTGTGGTTTTAAAGATATATGATATATTCTAATACTAGTGATTATACAAGTAATATTAAGCTTAAATAAGAAAAGTTGGTGGACCAAATTGATGTTGTTGAAGCAGAAAGAGTCTCGAGCTTGATTACCCAGGGACCTCGAGGTCGTTTAGTTATGCCTTAGCATGTGCTTTTGTACCCGTTGGGTTTTTCGAAGGCTTGACTTATCGGAACCTTATTAGTCATTTAGCTTGTGTAGGCATGATCGAATAACTTTTAAGGTTTTCCTGAAGGCTGGTATTATCGAAGCCTTTAGATTATTCGAGGGCTGATTTTATTGAAGCCCCTTATAATTTGCTTTTGCCGAGGGTAGCCTGAGTTAACCAGTTTTTTCGAAATATATGAAGGCCTTTAGTTTTATGGCGAAAGTGGACATCTTGAGCCGCATTATTTCGGCCGTATCCTTTTCATAAGACTATAGTCTTTTATATGGCCGTAGCCTTTAGTCCCCGAGTGTGATGGCCTTAGCCTTAATATCGAGGGGATACCTCTTCGAGGTCTTGTGAGCTCGAATGTGCCTCTTTGAGGTCTTATAAGTTCGAGTGTGCCTCTTTGAGGTCTTATAAGTTTGAGTGTTCGATAACTCAAAATGTCGATAGTTGATAACCGCCCCCGAGTGTTTGGGTGCTTTCGGGGTTTTGGCCCTTAAGCCGTTAAATGTGAAAATAGTAGACTTCTTTGAGGCACAAAGTGTTTAGATATATAAAAAATTCTTTTTCAAATAATGCGTACATATTTTGCCGCTGGGGGCTCGACTGTTCTATGTGGACACGGTTCTTTCGACCGTTTGGCCCATTATAACATTCCCTATCGAGGACCTCCTTGGCATAAATTGCTTTCTTCGAGGATGCTTCCTCCGAGCATGATGCCCCCCAATATTTGAGGTTAATTGAAAAGAAGCCTTGAATACTTTGTTGAATGTTCCTTAGGTAGCATATAGGTGTTGCCTCGTTAAAAACCTTACCGGTAAAACCCATTTTGGATAAAACTCGATCTAAGGGAAAAAGAGTGCAACACATGCTTTCAAACCCAAGGCCTTCGAGCTGATAGATGCCTTAATATCTCCAATCGAACATCTGCAAGGAGTTAGTTTTAAATACAAATGGAAAAGGGGAGAAGGTCACACCTCAGCAGTAATATCGCTTGAGAATCGATACATTCCAATTGTTTGGTAGTTGCTCGCCTTCCATTGTGCTAAGTTTGTAGGATCCTCCCTACGATTCCGATTAAACGGTACGGTCCTTCCCAATTGGGGCCTAACTTCCCTTTGTTTGGGTCTCGAGTGTTGAGAGTGACTTTTCTTAGGGCCAAGTCCCCGAATCTAAAATATCAAAGGTGCGTCCTTCTGTTGTAATACTTTTCGATCCTTTGTTTTTGCGCGGCCATTCGAATCAATGCGGCCTCACGTTTTTTGTCAAGTAGTTCGCGAGAAGTGTTCATGGCTTAGTGATTTGAGTCCTCGGTGGCATGCTGAAACCTACCACTAGGTTCCCCGACTTCAACTGGGATCAATGCTTCGGATCCATATACCAAAAAAATGGGGTCTCCCCCGTGTTCGGCTTCGAAGTTGTTCGATATGCCCATAGCATCTCGGGCAACACTTCTCTCCATTTCCCCTTAGCATCATCTAACCTTTTCTTTAAGTTTTGAATTGTAGTTTTGTTTGTGGACTCAACCTAACCGTTTGCGCTTGGGTGGTAAGGTGTTGATAGAATCCTTTTGATTTTATGGTCCTCGAGGAATTTTGTTACCTTGCTGCCGATGAACTGCTTTCCATTGTCACATGCTATCTCGGCGGGTATCCCGAATCGACATATGACGTGGTCCCATATGAAGTCGATGACTTCTTTTTCTCTGATTTTCTCGAAGGCCTATGCTTCTACCCATTTTGAGAAGTAGTCAGTCATAAAAAAAAATTTAGCTTTACCTGGTGCCGTTGGTAGGGGGCCGACGATGTCCATCCCCTATTTCATAAATGGCCACGAGGATAGGACCGAATGGAGTTGTTCACCGGGTTGATGGATCATCGGTGTAAATTTTTGGCATTTGTCAAACTTTCGAACGAACTCCTTCGTATCCTTTTCCATGGTATACCAATAGTACCCCGCTCTAATCACCTTGCGAATCAGAGAGTCCGCACCAGAATGGTTCCCACAAGTACCCTCGTGGATTTCTCGTAGTATGTAATCGGTATCCCCGGGTCCCAAGCACACTGCCAGTGGTCCATCGAAGGTTATTCTGTACAACGTTCCATTTTCATCGAGTGAGAATTGAGCTGCTTTGGTTCGAAGTGTTCTCGACTCCTTTGGGTCCGCGGCAAGCTTCCTGTGCTTCAGGTAGTCGATGTACTTATTCCTCCAATCACACGTTAAACTTGTTGAATTAATCTCTGCATGGCCTTCTTCGACCACTGACTTCGATAGTTGGACGAAAATCCCCGGGACAATATCATCTTCTTCAACCGATGATCCCAAGTTTGCAAGTGCATTGGCCTCAATATTCTGCTCTAGAGGTACATGATCCAGCGCCCACTCCTTGAAGCGGTGCAATGTCACTTGAAGTTTGTCCAAGTACCTCTGCATTCGGTGTGCTAGACATGTTCAAGCCTGAAATCAAAGAATCTTTGACAAGAAAAAGTGTAAAGAATAACATGTGTTATCAGAAAACTAACACTAAAACAATTACTATTATCTTTAGCCCCACGATGGGCGCCAAACTGTTTACCTCAAATAATGTGAGTAACAATTAAAGATAGTTTGTGGTTTTAAAGATATGTGATATATTCTAATACTAGTGATTATACAAGTAATATTAAGCTTAAGTAAGAAAAGTTGGTGGACCAAGTTGACATTGTTGAAGTAGAAGGATCCTCGAGCTTGATTACCCCAGGGACCTCGAGGTCAGCTAAGAACAATGAGGTATAAAGAAAAGACAATATTATTACAGACCCAATGAGTGAAATAAATTACAGTGAAATAATATTATAATAAAAATTGAGGAGTTAGTAAAATCGGGAAAATGGGTTTATTTTAATATTTGCATCAAACGGGTAGAAATCCTGCCTATAGGTATTTAATTTGCTCAAACATGTTCTGCTACTGTGTGTGTTAGATAACCTGCCTATAGGTATTTAATTCGTTCTGCTTCTACATGTTTGTCAAATAAAGTGACCAATGTTTTAATTTGCATTACAACATCCATTAGACATTATGACCATAGGGTCATGATAGCTTATGTTCTACAAATCTGCATTTTAGAAATCATGCCTATAGGATTTTAATTGGTTAATGTGTTGTTATAATTACTCACTTAGGAGACATGCCTATAGGAGCTAAAACCAGTTTCTATCGCTAAATGTAGAAATCCTGCCTATAGGATATTCCCACTCGCTTTTAAGTGCTAATATTGAACTTTTAACACTGTTTCGTTGTTACTATTAGAAAGCATGTCTATAGGATCAAACCAGGTAATTCTGAATGTCTTCCATGACTATCACTACTAACTACTGCGTAAATCACCTAGATATCATTTCTATAGGTTTAATTGCTTGCAACTTGCAATCATTAGGCAATTGTGTAGTCGCTCAGAAGTTGTATCTAAAATGGCACCTTGCATATGAAACTGACTGCATTTTTGAATTCCTAAGTCACATAGAAACCATATCTACAGGGCTTAATGACTTTAACGCGTCTCAGTTCTGGAACTGTCAAATGCCTAATTTGTTTGCGTGCATTTGTTTTCTAAGTGTGGAGGCTAACTTGAGCCTTTAATTGCTTTTACATGAAGTCCAACTTATTTTGTATGTCGTCTAGTTTTCTCATTTTGAGCAATCTAAGTTAAGTCTAGAACCACCCAAAATAGAGGTCAGATGCCTCTTGGACTATAGACATGGGACGGGTAGTGCACCCATAAAGTACGGCTTAGAATCAATTAGTGCGCCTTATGTAACAACTTAAAGATAGTAATCGGGTAGCAGGAGATGATAGTCTGTGCCCGCTGAATAATACGAGTAACACCTCATCTCGAGAGAGTTATGAAGTATTATTTATGTTGCACGGGGTGATCCTTTAGGCTAAAAAACTTAGGACCCCCCTCCTATCTTGTCTTAAACTCAATTATTTTGTTTATTGGTAGATTTTTTATAATAATCGCCCAACTTCTTGTCTTTCCCTCTTGTTTTGGACTAATTCATATAATTCGAGTCCGGCCGGGACCCACAGTTGTGGACCTCGAAGAGTGCCTAACACTTATTTTCGAGGTAATTTGATCCCTTACCCGGTCTTTGGTGACGCAAACTGGTTAACCCTGAGTTATTTGCAAATAGGTGCCCTAACTCACCTCAAACCCGTTAGATGACGACTCTCTCTTTTAACACTTTGTTTAAAAAAGTTATCACGTGTCGAAACTCGTTTTCGCGAAAAATATGGGCGCGACATCATGACTGTGACACAAATCTTGACAGGCACCATAACTCGCTGAAACTTTTGCGGAGCGTACTTTAAAATCCGACGCGAAGCTATTTTCTCAAGCTTCTATTATGGGGTAAGCTTCTATTCGCTGAAGCTTCTATTATATTTGCCTATTTACACTTCCAACCCAAACTCCACCGCACCTCACGATGTTATCTTTTCTTACTCGGTGCTGTTATAGTCACTTAGTTTTCTTTTTAAACAAGAATGTTATTATTTCCACTTTGACCCATGTTATACCCATCGTTTTTACTCAATTTATGACATGGCAAATCTCAAAATTTCATGATACAATATGTACGTCGCTTTATCTGTCTATCTATCTATCTATCTATTTATCTATCTATAAAAGTACGAATATTTCACATTAAATATTGAGCGATTAAAATATTTTAAAATATTAATCGATTTTTGTGCCTTTAAATATTTGTGTAGTGAACCAAGTTAAAGGTGGAGATAATTGTAACTAACTACGATTTTGATTTTTGAAGAATCCTTGTTTGCCAAAAAAAACTATTTGCTAATGAGTCTCAATTCTGATAGGAATTCTTTCCATCTTTGATGGACTTTCTCTACTCCTATTAATTGACCTTTTTTTTAGTTTTTAAAATGCTATATCCCACAAACTGTTCAAGACAACAAAATTTCTTTTTTCATCGTCATGATTTCTAACTTCATATATTCTTTATCTCGAGAAAGTTCATCTTCATGTTATTAAAGCTATTTCTCTATCTTGGATTTCAATTAACGTACGTTCCTTGTTTTAATTTTTTTAATCTAAATAAGGTAATGTCTATTCATTGATTAGTGTTTCTTTTCTTTTCCTCACGATGTGTCAGTGTCACGTTTGTTGATATTTTAGTTGGTATTTTTTATATTCCGACTTATTTGTGAAATCCCAAACCATAAGAATATATATATATATATATAATTTTTTGCCTAACATGTCCATTCACCCTTAAAATTGAATAACAATTAAACTGATAAGTGGTTTTAAGGATATGTAATTTCACCTAGCACAAATTGATAAATATGATGGTTAATGCTAGAAATTTGACAGTAAAATAAAGCAAACCAGTATAAAATGCAACTTGGCTCTCGAGCTAGATCGCCCTCGAACCGACTGAGAATATAGTTAAGAAATATGAACGGAACTGAAGAACAAAAGAGTTTAAGAGTGAAAAGAGTATTATATTGCTTTGATATGCGAGAATTAGATAATTACAAATGATTAGAGCTCCCCTTTATATAGTAGAGGAATTCTACTTATGGTACAATTCTAAATTCAGAAGAAAATCTCATGATTGGCTAAACAGCTGTTCTTGATCTGATTTGTGCCGAGATTTCCGCCACGATCCTCGACCGGTCACGGATATCTCGACTTTTCGTTAGTGGGCTATCTTCGGTCTCGCTTGATGTCTATCTCGTTTGGTCTCGATCCTTACTGGTATCAATTTCGATCGGTACTTCAAATCCCGAGCTTGGTACCACACCTTCATGTCTCGGTCATATATAACACAGGGCTGATCCTCGACCCACCATTCTGGTCTCGGTTAATTAACAAAATTGGGTGATCCCGATTTCGACCGTATACAGATAGTCCCCTCATTTCTTGAGTGTGATGACAAGAAATGAATTGAGACTGCGATATTTTCCTTGATTTGTCATGACGTTAGCACTGTGACGTAAGCGACTGAGGTGAACGAAATGTGTCATCGGTATAGTTCCCCAGGCATTTAATGTGCATCAGTTGATGGTCGGCCACTACCAGTCTTTGAACCGTCGCCGTGAAACCCATAAATAGGTTCCTTTTCCATTCTTTCAAACTTTACTTTCAACCTCTTCTACTCTAATCTTCAAAGTTTTTTGCATCCCTCAATTTTTTCATCTTCAAATCTTTAAGTTCCATTGTTGATTGTTAATTCCTTCTAAAACACCAAATATTATCATCTCCATTATACTTTGACTTCAAAGCCTAATGGCGAAAACGTTTAAAAATGTTCCATAAAAAGAAATTGCCTCCTCATCTCGGCCGGCCAGCGAGAAAATAGCGGTGGCGCCACGCCCTGAGGAATGTGTTCCCGGGGGGGGGGGGGGGGGGTATTATTAGCTTTGACTTTAAAATCGAGAAAACCTCATCGGTCCCCGGTCAATGCGAGCTGGTATCGAGATACATATGCTCGATATCCGAGAATTCCTCAAACAAGTGAAGAAAGACTGTAACTGGGAAAACAAAGAAGTAGTGATACCAGGCCCTATTACGCTGGGTCCCTTCGATCCAGTCATCGTGGACTTATGCAGAAAGTACCAAGTAATCCTCGGACAAATCCACCCCTCTTTCTGGAGGATTGTAATATTGCTCCGATTCTTTGTGAGCAAAATCAACGGTCTCCCTTTCACCATCGATCACCTTATAAGGTTGTATAGCCCCCGACTCTACCGAGGTGGGCTAATAAAACTTCAACGCCGGGCTACCAAGACACTTATCCCGAGCATAGATGAGGACAAAGATCGAGGTTGGATGGGTTGGTTCGTCCGAGTGAAGACCTCAGACCTAATTTCGGCTGAGAGCATGTCGTTTCTCGAGAGGTGGAATATGAAACGTAAGTATGATTCCAATATTAGCTTCTGTTTGTCACTTTTACTTATTCATTTTTCCTTATAGACATTTTTTCTCGGTGTAGCTGTTGCTTGGATGTCGAGTGCGGTCCCTCACCTCGAGAGTTAGGTTAGGAGCTTGGTCTCGACATCTACATATGTTGAGCGCGCATGGCACGATCTGTTAAAGGGCCGGTGGGAGGCTAAAAAACATGGCAAGTCTCGTTCTTGTACTTAATGATTTACTAAAATGCCTCTCCGAGCTTACTCGGTTTCCCTTTTTTGCAGGTCTTGGGAAAGATGCAACCATGAGGCCCACGTCCGGCGGTGAAAAAGCCCCTCTACCCATCTCAAAGCCACCTAAGGAGGGCAAGAGAAAAAGGGCCTCGACTTCCGATAGGCAAGAGCCGAAAAAAGAGAGTGGCTCGTAAGCCAAAAAAGAATGCCATTCCTCTGTCTGTGGAGGCAGCCCAACTCCTAAGGGAGAAAGAAGATGAAAAAGGAAAGAAGGATGATTTCGGTCTGGTGGCTTACAAAGGAGCTAATACCGAGGGTCTAAAGGCCACTAGATCAGTCGAAGCTGGAAATATTCTGCCTCTATCTGACAGGGTCCAAGAGGGGGATTCAATTGGAGTCCCTGGGCCGACTAGAGCCGAAGGTGCCTCACCTCGGGGTAAGAAAGCAGTAAAAATGTCTGTGGAGTCCGGTCTCGAGGCTCCTCGAGATGGAGAGAACGCCCCAAGAGACCTATTTGGGGCAATAGAAATTGGAGACTCCCCGTCGCTTCCTTCATTCTCCAAGGAAATGATTCAGGAGGCTCGGGCCATGAATACTCTTTCTATAGAAGGAGCCCATGGAGGGGAAGACCCTTTCCATGGTTATTTCGCTGGGGTCGATGATATTGCTGGCCTGAGTGACTTAGATATATCGAGGAAGAGATCGAAACTTCCTCGAGTTTCAGACTAACTAGTCAGTTTTCGGCCCCTAGTGTCAATCCCGGGTGCAAAAGAACAATCATTATCTCGATCCCGGAGAATGCACGAGTTTTTATCGCCCTCGTAGCGGTGTCTAGTTACCTTCGGAGTCTAGTCACGGAGGAGGACCAAGATCTGATGGACGAGGTGGGAGCACCATGTCTCTTTAACAAGGTCCAACAGGCCTTGAATCAGGTAAGCCCCAATTCCTTTTGTCAATACCAATTTCCATACCTGTGTTTTTCTCTTCTTGCCTAATTCTTTTTCTTCTATTTGTGTGGGCCTCGGTGCTTCATCACGAATCTTTCTCTGGGTCTCGAGGAGAACTGAGCCGACATGAGGCCGAAATTCAAGGGCTCACCGAGGAGAAAAATGCCCTCAAGCTTCTCAGTGAGCAAAGCAGAAGCCAAGGGCCTTCGAGCTGAGCTAGCTACGGCTCAGAAAGAACAAAGTAACCTGGCCGAGTAGGTAATAAAAATCTTAGAAGTTTATGACATCAGTTCGGGAGTGACAGCTAACAGTTCGATCCCACGGGTCCAACAGAAGCTCGAGATAATCGGGCAGCTTTGTAAAGAAGTAGATGCGATGAAGGCGGGAACAACGGCATAGAAGCAAAAAATGGACCATCTTGCCTTAGAGAAGGAGTCTGCTCAAGCTCAACTAACCACAGCTGAGAGTCAACTCCAAAGCTTGAAAGAGAAAAACTTGGTGCAAGCCAAGAAAATCGAGAAGTTCCAGACTGGGTTGGGTTCAGCTGCCTCCGATCGAGAGAGGCTGGTCACAGAACTTGTAGTGGCCAAATCCGAGGCTGAGACGGCCAAGGCCTCTGCTGAGGCAATTGTGGTCTTCTACTGATCCGACGCCGAAGCCGCTCAAGCTCGAGCAAAGGAAGTTGTTGAAGTTTCTCAAGTTCGAGCACATTGGGTTGCTGAGTTTGCCAAGTGCCAGTCTCGAAGGGAGAGTCTCGAGGAGGTCCACGCTCGTGGCTTTGATCTTACTGCCGAGATAGAAAATGGAAAAGAACTTGAAGCTGAAACCAAAGCGTTGGCCTCTCCCAATGATGATGATTCCGGGAGCATGAGCGGGTCCAAGAGTGTGGAAAACCCCGAGGGTGAAGATGTTGCTTCTGGAGAAGATCAGGCACTTACGATCTTTCTTTTTGGGTTTTTGTATGTAATCTCGATCGAGCCACGTTGCCCTTGTAAATAACCTTTTGATATATATAAAGATCTTTTTTCCTTTCTGTCTTGTCTTGTGAAATTTTTACTTCATTTCTGCCTTATGAAACTTTTGCTTCATTTATGCCTTATGAAATTGTGTTCATAAGTTCGAGGCTTAGGCAATGAAACTGAACTAGTATAGTTATTACGATTGAGTGAGTTCTTGCTCGAACTCGAAGTAAGGTAACCCCTAGGTTTTATTTGAGCGAGGACGATCTCACAAACTCAAAAGCAAAAAATAGCCCTTAGGCTTTTGTATTAGGCCGATATGGCCTTTGAAAAGAGAATTCTTTATGGCTTTCTCCCCTTTTCGGCTTGAAAAGTTTTAATCATTCGTATTTGTAAAAATCTATAATGCCTTAGCACGAAATAAGGAATTGTTCGAGCGTTCAAACAATTTTGTACTCATTAGAGTTTTAGAGGCTTGATATTATCGAAGACCTTGGTAATTTTGCTGAGGGTAGCTTTTTTAACCGGTTTATTAAAATATTCGAAGGCCTGATTTATTACGGAATTTGGACATCTCTGAACCGTGTTTGTTTGGCCGTAGCCTTTTTAGTTTGGGACTTGCCTCTTGGGCTTATTTTCCCGTTTCACTTCGAGCTTGCCCGAAGTGTCAGTCCCCGAATGGGGTGGCCGTGACCTATACAAATTGAGGGTTGCCCTTAAGGTCTTATGATCTCGAAGTTTTAATAATTCGATCTCGTCTATTTTTCGAATGACAGTCCCCGAGTGTGGGGTTAGTTGTTCTAACTTTCGTTATGATCGGCCCTTAAGCCTGTTTACACAAAAGATCAAGAGTATGAAATTGTAAAGTAGAAAACTTTTCTAAGGCATGAGATATCGACAAGGAAAAATACTTCTCCTAATAGATGATTATACATGCGTACATGTTTGATGTTAGGGCTCGAGCAACCTATATGGGCACGGTTTATTTGACCTTTTGGCTCTTACAAAATTTACCTATCGAGGCCCCGTTGTCATGAAGTAATTTCCTTGCAACAAAGCTGACATTCTAGGGTAATGCCCCTAGTATTCGAGGTCAATTGTAAAGAAGCCTCAGATACTATTGAATTGTTCTAAGTTAGCACGATCAATGTTTGCCTCATTAAAAACCTCGGCAGAAAACCCATTTGGGACAAAATTGGTCTAAGGGAAAAAGAGTGCAATGCGTGCTTTCAGACCTAAAGACTTTGTGTTGAAGAATCCATCGTCGTTCTTGATCGGACATGTGCAATGGTTAGTTTAAAATATAAATGAAAATAGAAGGGTCATACCTTAGAAGTAGTATTTTTTTAGGAGCGATATGTTCCAATTGTTCGGTAATTGTTCGTCGTTCATCATGCCGAAATTGTAGGATCCTTTTCCGATGATGTCGAGGACCTGATACGATCCCTCCCAATTTGGAC
The DNA here is from genome assembly GCF_000393655.2 of Nicotiana sylvestris. NCBI lineage: Eukaryota > Viridiplantae > Streptophyta > Magnoliopsida > Solanales > Solanaceae > Nicotiana > Nicotiana sylvestris. The sequence goes on along the minus strand of NC_091060.1, from coordinate 179,004,919 downwards.
CTAGTTTTCCTTTATTCAGATTTCAAGTGTTAAGGGTGACTTTTCTTAGCACCAAGTACCCAATTTTAAAATATCGAAGATTGGCTCTTCGATTATAGTACCTTTCGATCCGCTGTTTTTGTGCGGAAAATCGAACGAGGGCGGCTTCGCATCTTTTGTCCAATAATTCTAGCCTTGTATTCATGGCATCGTGATTCGATTCTTCTGTTGCATATCGAAATCTGAGGCTAGGTTCCCTGACCTCGGCTAAGATAAGAGCTTTGGCACTATAGACTAAAGAGAACGGTGTTGCCCCCGTACTAGACTTTGACGTTGTGCGGTATGCCAGAACCTCGGGAAGTATTTCTCTTCACTTTCCTTTGGTGTCGGTCAGTCTCTTCTTAAGATTTTGGATAATGGTTTTGTTGGTCGATTCGGCTTGTCCGTTCCCACTGGGATGATAAGGTGTCGATAAAATTATTTTGATCATGTGATCCTCGAGAAACTTAGTCACTTTGCTGCAGATTAATCATTTTCTATTATCAGGCATCCCGAATCGACATATAATGTTGTCCCAAATGAATTCTATGACTTCTTTTTCTTTGACTTTCTCGAAAGCATGTGCTTCAACCCACTTAGGAAAATAGTCAGTCATAAATAATATAAATTGGGCTTTACCTAGGGCCAATGTGAGAGGGATGATGATATCCATTGCCCATTTCATGAACGACCAAGGGGATAAGACCGAGTAGAGCTGCTCCCTGGGCTGGTGAATCATTGGCGCATACCTTTGACATTCGTCGCAATTTTGTATCCTTTTCCATATCGACCTAGTAGTACCCTGCTCTGATAACTTTGTGAACCAATGATTTGGCACCGGAATGATTTCCACAAGTGCCTTCGTGAATCTCCTGGAGGACGTAGTCAGTATCTCCCGGTCCCAAACATATTGCCAATGGTCCATTGAACATTCTCTTGAACAGCATTCCATCTTCGGACAAAGTGAACCATATTGTCTTTGTGCGTAGAGTTCTAAACTTCTTTGGATCTGATGGGAGCTTTCCATTCTTTAGGAATTCTATGTACTTGTTTTTCCAATCCCATGTCAAACTTGTAGAGTTTATTTTGGTGTGGCCTTCTTCGATCACTTATCTCGAGAGTTGTACGACGGTCCCCGAGTTAAGTTCGTCATCTTCGACCGATGACACCAAGTTTGCAAGGGCATCGGCCTCGCTATTCTATTCTTGAGGTACATGTTGTAAGATCCACTCTTTAAACCAATTTAAAGTTACCTGTAGCTTGTCCATGTACCTCTGCATTCAGTCCTCTACGACTTCGAAAGTTTTGTTGACACTGTTTACCACGAGTAGGGAATCACATTTGGCCTTGATGACCTCTGCTCCCAAACTTTTAGCCAACTCGAGACCTGTAATCATGGCCTCATACTCGGCCTCATTGTTAGTTAATTTCAAAGTTCTGATAGATTGTCTAATTATATTATCTGTGGGTACTTTAAAATGATACCCAACCCGGACCCCTTCATGTTCGAAGTGCCATCCGGGAAGAAGGTCCACGCCCCTGATGATGTACATTTTAATAACAGTTCTTTTTCGACCTCTAGTACGAGGGCTAGCGTGAAGTCGACCATAAAGTCTGCCAAGATTTGAGACTTGATGGCTGTTCGGGGTCAATACTCGATATCGTACCCACTAATCTCGACGACCCATTTGGCCAATCGACCCAAAAGTTCGGGTTTGTGCAAAATATTACAAAGGGGATAAGTAGTTACAATACATATTGGATGGCATTGGAAATACGGTTTTAATTTCCTAAAGGCGCTTATTAAAGCAAGCGCTACTTTTTCTAAGTGAGGGCATCTGGTCTCGGCCTCACCTAAGGTCCGACTAACATAGTAAACAAGGAATTGCATACCTTGTTCTTCTCGGACTAGGACCCCACTTACTGCTATTTTCAAGACTGCCAAGTACAAGTAGAGTTTCTCATCCGCTTTCGGGGTGTAAAGTAGTGGCGGGCTTGATAAGTATCGTTTTAGTTCCTCTAAGGCCTGTTGGAATTCCAGAGTCCATGCAAAGCGACTATTCTTATTAAGTAGTGAGAAGAATCAGTGACTTCTATCTAAAAACCTCGAAATGAATCGTCCTAGGGCGGCTATGTGCCCCGTTAACCTTTGTACGTCCTTGACATTATCCATGACCGTGATATCCTCGATGTCTTTGATTTTATCATGGTTGATCTCGATTCCCCGATTTGATACCATGAAGCCGAGGAAATTGCCCGAACCTACTCCGAACGCACACTTCTACGGGTTGAGATTCATGTTGTACTTTCTTAGTGTCACAACTCCTTTTTACCTACACCCCCGAGAGGGTATATAAGGGAGCATTTTCCAACTTAAAGTGACAATCGAAACGAGATTATTTTATTAAAAGTTCAGAGTCTCCACTTGGGATAATTTACGGTGTCCCAAGTCACCGTTTCAAATCCCGAATGGAAGAAAATTTGACTCTGTATAACAGTCCGCGAACACAGAAATCCAGGTAAAGAATTCTGTTAACCCGGGAGAAGGTGTTAGGCATTCCCGAGTTTCGTGGTTTTAGCATGGTCGCTCAACTATTATTATTGGCCTATTTATTTGATTTTAAAATATTTTTGAAACATATGTGCATTTTATCCCTTTTAACCGCTTTTAGTAATCCAATTGTTATACAACTAATTATTTAATTACACGTTGCGAATCATGTCACGGGAATCGTACCCACGATCCACAACATGTTTATTTTACTAACAAGATTAAATTGTGGTCGGGTCACATGAAATGCACACCTGAATGGAATTCACGACATGTTTATGCAAGCTCTTTTATAGACTAGCACATCCAAAGACAATCATAACCCATCTACCTAACATAAGAGCAACAACACAAATCAAAGTCCCTACGTGATTAATGCCAAACAAATGCTCTAACGTAGTGCACAATGGACATTTGATACATCAATGAATGTAAAGTAGAAATACATGCTGAATAAACTACTGCACAAGATCGAACATCAGTAGGAATAAAAGCAAGATTTTATTTTTTAATTTTTTGCAAGCAAAGAGCTATGCATTCTTACACCATATCTCTTTTCTGTAAAACTTACTTATTTCCTCGCTATTCGATTCAATTATGTCACTGCCAAGCCACTGTTAAGCACTTGTAGTTATACATATGACGAACAAAAACCAGATCACAAATTTAATATCTTCCACATGCCAACAATAACTTCTTATAACAGTAAGATCAATCTACACGAATAGGACATAAGCTAAACAATTTATGAACCAAAAACTACTCCCTTGACTTTGTGAAATATGTTTTCAAAATGCAGAAAATGGAAATTATCAACCCAGATATCACAATCCTGAAACTCCATCCTATAAGCTTCTTAAAACTGGAATTACCTTAGCTTCCTTTGCAATATAATACCAATTATCGCAGTAGCAGTGTTATGTATTGATGCTAAAACGTCTAGTAAAGGCAACGAAAGCAAATTCCACTTAGAAAATACTAAAGTTTAAATAGAGATAAAGACAAAGCAACGAATGCCCACAATCAGATATACCACAAATTTGACATTAGTATAATGGACCATTAATTAACTGTAGTCTTCTAACAATGAAATGAAATCACCCAGAAAGAAGAGTTAAAAACATGACAACTAGTCTCCAAACTAGAACTGATTCGCATAATAAACTTGACGAACTCATATGAAATTAGCAAACAACGAAGAGGATAGGCCAGCAGCATATTTCAATCGCAACCACGAAAGTAACATATCAAATAACAGAGAAGAGGAGGACAAATGAACCTGAACTGCTTTCGATATTTTTGAATCTTCGACAATTACAATCTAACGAGAATTCCGATAATTGAACTCAATAGGAAGATGAAACAAACAGCAGCAACAGATTCGAACAGAGGCCGCGAGCCAAATTGGAACCTCAAACCAGAAACCTCGACTGAAATCGCACGGAACCGAAAAACTTCAGCAACCAGGCAGCAAATTTTGACCTCAAAAACCCCTTTGGAAATCCAGATTTTTTAAAAACCTTTTCCTGGTTTTCAGATCTTTCGGAGTTGTGCGGTTTTCTTTGTAACTTTGAATTCCCAAATCTGATTTTTCGGAAGAATCCTTACTTTTTTTGTGTGTGTGTAGTGAGTCTGAAGCAGGTGTCGTTACAAAGAAATGAAGAAGCAGGCGTCAGAAGCAGAACGTTGGTGTTGAAGAAGAACAAATATGCTCTTAGGTTATCAAAATGAAGAAGAACGGCGTGGGTGGTGGTCTCATTTTTGTTACTACGACTCCTTTCCTTATGCCATAGGCGTTAGGTATTTGTAGAGTTTCTTAGGTTAAGCGGTATGAGCCTAGGAATTATGGGCTAGGTCCAAAATTAGACCTAAAAATAAATTGCTCGAGCCCAAGTTTTATTATTATCCCGTGAACAAGACTAAAATACAATCTAATTTATTAATTAGTCCTACTTAAGTAAAATAACTGTTAAATAAGACTTGCCGTTAAAATAAAACTATTTTTGGTATTTTTCAAGATTAAAAAAAAATGATTACAAAACATTAATGAACCTATTTTTTTGTAATTTTTGTTTTCTTGTAATAAAATAAAGTAAAAGAGTAAAAATGAATTGAAATAGCTATATTAGTCCTAAATTAAATATTTAGGTGCTAAAATATGAAAAATCTTGGGGAGGGTAAAAAATCACATGTCTACACTCAGTATCTCGAAAGTCTCCTACAAATGTTCCAAATGGTCCTCTACTCGCATGGATTTAACTAACATGTCATCTATATAAACTTCCATTGATTTTCCTATTTGCTCCTCGAACATTCGATTTACTAGGCGTTGATAGGTTGCACCAACATTTTTTAGTCTGAAAGACATTATGTTATAACAAATGGTGCCTTATTTAGTGATAAACGAAGTCTTTTCCTGATCCTCTAGGTTCAACTGTATTTGGTTGTAGCCGGAGTAGGCATCGAGAAAACTAAGAATCTCGTGGTTGGCCATGACATCGATTATCGCCCTAGGTAGATTAGGCAATTCATTTTAGATGGTCCCCGATGAGACGTGAGACCTAGTGGCAGTGATACATAAAAGGTCAAGTTATCGGTATTAAGGTGAATCAACAATGGATGGATCAAAGTTGCAATGTATGAGATAAGATTAGACCATTAGTTTTTAGATGAACAATAACAAAGAAGCATTAAAGGGCTTAGATTTATACATATAGGATAAGCAACGAAAGTAACTTGGAGTTTGGCAGCAGACTTCAGTAACAATAAATCGAGGTAAGAGTTATGGTATATTATGACCTACTTTAATGCAGTAAAGTCATGCGGATTGTCATGACCCGACCGGTCATTTTAAGAATTAACACCCTAATCCCCTATTAATTGTTTTCCCCGTATTTATTTCTGCTACTGTGAGTTGCTGGGAGGATTCGTTTGGAGTTTCGAAGTGTTTTGAGACACTTAGTCCCTAAATGAGAGCTTAAGCTTTAGAATTTGGACTATAGACGAAGCAGTGTGAAGACGGTCTTGGAATGGAATTCCATCAATTCTGTCAGCTCCGTTGGGTGATTTTGGGCTAAGGGGCATGTTCGGATTTTGTTTTGGAGGTCCATAGCCTATTTAGGCTTGAAATGCCGAAAGTTGAATTTTTTAAGTTTCCGGTTCGATAGTGAGATTTTAATATTGGGTCGGAATGGAATTCTAGAAGTTGGAGTAGCTCCGTAGTGTTGAATGTGATGTGTGTACAAAATTTCAAGTCATTTGGCCGAGGTTAGATAGACTTTTTGGTTGAAAGCGGAATTTGGAAGTTTTGGAAATCCTTAGGCTTGGATTGGAAAGTAATTTGTGGTTTTGGCGTAGTTTAATGTGATTCGAGGGTGGGAATAAGTTCGTGTGATCTTTTAGGATTAGTTGGCATATTTAGTTGAGGTCCCAGAGGCCTCGGGTGAGTTTCGAGTGCTTAACGAAAGTTGAATTGGACTTAGGAAAAATATGAAGTTGGCTGGATCTGTCATAACCGCACCTGCGTGCATGGGACCGCAGAAGCGATGGAGAAGCTGCCGATGCGGCTGGGCGTTTGGAGTTCTAAAGTCACAGGTGTGAGAGCTGGAGCGCACCTGCGAGACCGCAGGTGCGGAAGAAGAAGCGCAGGTGCGGCTTGGTGCCTTAAGTGAACTCTCGCAGATGCGTACCAGGGGCCGCAGGTGCGAGGTATTTGCCACAGGTGCGGAAACCCTAGGCCAGAACCTATAAAACGTTTCTATCGTGATTTTGGCATATTCTTTCACCAATTTATCCTAGAAATTGAGCTTTTTGGGAGGTTTTTGAGAGAGGATTATAGGGAGCATCAAGGAGGTAAGATTTTTGGAACCCAAACTCGTTATTATGGTATTTTTCTACTAATTTGGCAAGAAATTTCTGGAAAATAAGGGTTAAATTTGAAGGTTTAGGGTTTGAAATTGGAGACTTGGAATTGGGGATTTGAGGGGTTGTTTGTGGCCCGTTTTTCGTGTATTTGGTATGTATGAACTCGTGAAAGTGTGAGGATTCTAGTTTTACGAATTTTATCCGATTCCGAGACATGAGCCCGGGGGACTTTTTGGGCGATTTTCTTAATTTCACGTGTTAGCTTCGAATTAATTAGTAGAATTAGTTACTTGAAGTTATATTTACATTATGCAATTTATTTGAATAGAATTGGGCCATTTGGAGTCGGGTACTCGTGGCAAGAACGTGATTTCAAGTTGATTGAGCTGGTTCGAGGTAAGTGGCTTGCCTAACCTTGTGTGGGGGAACTCCCCTTAGGATTTGGTATTGTTGATATATGAAATGCCTTGTACATGAGGAGAAAAGTGCGTACATGTGCTAATTGTTGAAAATTCCGTTTTTATTAAGTAACTACAACTGTGTTTTCTTATCTGTTTATACTACTTGCAATTTAAGCCTACTGTTAGCTTAGGAAAGCATGTCTAAGTGACTTAATTGCTTTACTTGTTCAAACTGCTTTATTTAAATTTTGTGCAGCATGCTAGGTTAGAAATACCTGTTTTACCTTTGTATGAAATTGAACTGAATTGAATAATCTTCGTGGTGTTACTGTGTGTTTACTTTGGGACTACGGGCGATATCCCAGTTAATCCCCCTTGCCTATTTATTTGGGACTATGGATTGGTATTCTGGTAGATCCCCTTGCACATTTATATTGGAACTACGGGACTGCACCCGGTAGATTCCCCCAGTACTGGTAATTACATTTGGGACTACAGATTGGTATTCCAGGAGATTCCCTTGCACCTTTATGATTTGGACTACGGGATGACACCCGAGAGATCCACTGGATATTTATATTTGAGGACTACAGGACGGTATCCTGGTAGATCCACAATTGCTATCTCTGTGTGGAGTTACGTTCTTTTGTGATTTTCTCTCCGTTGTATTCGTTGTTATTCTTATTATCCTATGTTACTTCATATTGTTAACATTTAATTATATTTTCGTATTCTATACTGTTTTACCTTGTTTTTCATATAACCAGTAGGGCCCTGGCCTTCCTCGTCACTACTCGACCGAGGTTAGGTTTGGCACTTACTGAGTACCGTTGTGGTGTACTTATGCCCTTCATGCACATATTTTTTATGTGCAGATCCAGGTTTTTCGGCTCAATCATACCATCAGTGAGGCGAGACGATTCTTCAGAGACTTCGAGGTATATCTATCGCGTCTGCAGACCGAGGAGTCCCTCTCCATTCTCTCTTGTGGTTATAGTGCTTCTGTATTTCTTTTGATTTAGACATTCTGGAGTTAGAGAACTATGTAGTATCCATAGCTTGTGATTTCATGAGATTCTGGGTTTTGGGAGTTGTTTTAGTTTGAGAGTTTGTATTGTATATGCCGAGCGGCATCTTAAATGTTTATTATGTTCTTTCCGCAGTTTTTATCTAGTTTTATCTTTCGTTTCCTTTTTTTGAAATTTGTTAGGCTTACCTAGTCGTAGAGACTAGGTGCTGTCACGACATTTCACAGATGGCGAACTCAGGTCGTGACAAGTTGGTATCAGAGCTCTAGGTTCATAGGAATCATGAATCAGAAGCCAGTTTATTAGAGTCTCACGGATCGGTACAGAGACGTCTATACTTATCTACGAGAGGCTATGTAATTGTTAGGAAAATTCCACTTCATTTGATTTCCTTGTCGTGCGAGATTTTGGTATCACAATTCTAAACTTCTATCTTCTATTCTCTCATAGATGGTGAGGACACGTGCTACCAGAGATGACCAGGCACCCGTGCCCGCTGCTAGAGCCGTTAGAGGTCGGGGCTGGGATAGAGGCCGATTACGCTCCCGTGGTACAGCCAGAGCACCCGTGCGAGCTGCCACAGAGGAGCCACCAGCAGCTCCAGTCGGAGTCCAGGCACCTGATACGCCTACTGCTACTACTATTCCAGCTCTTTAGGAGATTCTTACAAAATTCGTGAGCATGTACACCACTCTAGCTCAGGTAGGGCTGATTCCCCTATATGCATCCACATCTCAGGTCAGGGGAGGAGCACAGACTCCCGCCGCCTGCACTCCTGAGCAGCTGGTCTAGGTTGATCAGATCCTAGAGGTTATATCGGTACCGCCTGCAATCCCAGATCAGCCTGAGGACAGGGCAGCGGCTTTAGAGGATGAGTAGCGGAGGCTTGAGTGGTTCAAGAAGTATAAGCCTCTTGTATTTTGTGGTTTAGCATCAGATGATGCCTTGGGATTTCTGGAGGAGTGTCACCGTATCCTCTACACTATGGGTATATCAGGATCGAGTGGGGTTTCTTTCACTACCTTCCAGCTTTGAAGAGCAGCCTATCAGTGGTGGCACACTTATGAGTTGGACAGTCTAGATGAGGTAGCTTCCCTGACTTGGACTTAGTTTTCAGATATGTTCTTGAGAGAGTTTGTCCCTCAGAGCCTCAGGGATGCATAGCGTGCAGAGTTTGAGCATTTGCGCCAGGGCACTATGACTGTTTTGGAGTATGCTGTCCATTTCACTGACTTGGCTAGGCATGCACTAGCCTTGGTTGCTATAGTGCGTGTGTAAGGCCCCGAAAAATTTTGCTAAGTAATTTAGGATTTCGGGGTACCAGGCAGGCTAATTATAATATTTTATGTGCTATAAATACGATGTAAATGAATTGGATAGAGTAAATAAGTGTATAAGTCTTATAATAAGTAATGTGGGGTCCAAGGAAAGGCCTAAGTCTAAGTCAAATTGGAAAATTTCATAATAGGCTAAAATTTCAAATGAGTTCGCACAAGTCCACACTTTGAACGAGCATATCTAAATATATAAGGTTTTATGTGATGAACAACCTATCATATTAAAGTTCTCCGAGTCTAGTTTCCAACTCTTCATATCCTTCGTCATTTGGACATTCCTACACAAAGTTATGATCAAATTACCAAAGGCTGGATTTGCGACCAATTTTGCGATTGCAAAACGACTATGCGGACCGTATATACGTCGCACAATGAAGTAGAGTCGGGAAAAACATTATGCTATAGCATAATCGATTATTCTGTCGATTATGCTATCACATAATGATTATGCTGCAAGAATGCTGCCCACATTTCTATTATGTTATAGCATAATTGCACCACATAGTTGACTTCGGGGGTCATTTTTTGGAAATTTTCATATACGAACCACTTTGATAAATAAGCTTTGGGGCTTTATTGGGGACTATTTTACACTAAATCTAGAGAGAGGTGAGAGAATTTTAGAGAAAAAAAGAGAGAACCTAGCCTCCTAATCATCAATCTTGCATAAACCCTCAATAATCAAGCATGCTAATCTCTAGCTCACTATCTTCCGGGTAAGTCCTACTTCTAATATTTCATATATGAGATTATGACTTCAAAAATATATTGTGGGGTTAGAAATAGGCCATGCATGTGACATTAAGCTATAGTATGTGGGATTAATAAACTATTTTGGGTAGTTCTTGATGAAATTGGATGAGGGAAGAAGGATTTTCCATTTTAGAACCTTGTAGACTACTTCACATGTTAGGTATTTGATGAAATTCCTAAGAGTGTTACACCATGGGTAATCTTCCTAATTATTAATCGATTCCCGCTATCTCCTTCTAGATTGTTATTACTAGAGGTGTTGGTGGATTGTAGAAACTTAAGGAAAAGCTCGTTGAGGTATGTATGGCTAAAATCCCCCCTTCTTAGAAATTGAGCTCTCATGGTGTCCATGTAAAATTGTAAGTCCGGAATTTGATTGATGTAGTATTTGTTATTTCAAAGGAATTAGTGTTGCAAGAATATATATGTGAAAAGTGTGTCTCAATATGTTCAATATGCTATTCTTGGTAAATTGGTGAAATGCGAAGAATGTGGACTATATGCTAAATTGCCTAGATTTCAAGTCAAGTTTAAATTGTGATTATTATTATGTCGAATCAAGTGAATCTCTCTCTATGCTTACAACTTGAATTGCTCTTGTATGTGCCCATTATCTTAAATTGCAAGTTTGATGTTGAAAGTGAAAGTGATGTGGAATGTGAGTTTTGAAATGCGGCCTAGTGCCAAGTATAATGTGAAAATTGTGGCCGCAAGAGCCGACGAACTGATATATGTGAAATAAATATTGAAATAAGATGATTGATGGAACAAGGGAAAATGTCTTGGTAAGACGGCCTAGCCGATCGGGCCGTGATCGGAAGCCATGCTACAAACATAGTGGTTTTGTGCTGATATTGAAACTAAAAAGTGAGAATAGAATTGTAACTGTGGTACATGTCTCAAATGAGGCAACCTAGTCGATCGGGTCGTGATCAGACTCCGCGCAAGAAAGCGGTGGTATTGTAAATGATGATGCAACATTATGAAATGCCCCAACCTAAAGTTATGGAAATTATGTGAAAGCTATTTGATTCCTTTTATGTGATGTTGTGGTGATTGTTTAAAGCTTTTGTTGAATTTTTATGATTTCTTTGTTCTTGTGTGGTTGTTCTTTCTAATAAGATGGTGTTTAGTTATACATACTAGTGATATTCGACGGCACTAACGTCCCTTTTGCCGGGGGTGCTATATCTTTAAATGGATGTAGGTGGTTCCATAGCAGGCAGTGTTGGTCGCAACTAGTGAGGCATTTTCCTTTTAGCTGACTTGGTGAGCTCCACTTTATTTCGGGGTCATATACCGTTGTTTATCTTGTACTTTGTATTTCGAGGTATAGCCGGAGCCTTGTTGTCGACATTTCCATATTACTCTTCAGTTGTATTTAGAGGCTTTGTAGACAAGTTGTGGGCGGAGTTTGATAATGGGGAATTGAATTAGAAATATTGGTATTTGGCAAATATGTTTTTTTTCATCATCATAACTATAAAAATTGTAATATTTTTTGGACATAATGGTTGAATCTGCTAATGGAAATAAAATGGAAGTTATTAATGAAATATTTACAAAGTATGATTAATGGAGTCCATCTCCTCTTTATTCATGAATTAGTTTGGGGTAGAATGAAACCTAACAGGCTTGCTCAGTCGGGTTTACTCGATTGAGAGCCGGTCGCGCTCCTCGATTTTTGGGGCGTGACAAACTTGGTATCAAAGCCTAAGGTTTTAAAGTGTACTAGGATGTCTCGGAGCCGTGTCTAGTAGAGTCCTTCTTATCGGTGTGTTGTCGGCCACATCTATAAGTTGGAGGCTATTCGGACATTTAGGAATTTAACCCTTCTTTGATACTCCAGATCGTGCGGTAGTACCCAAGATAGGGAGCTAATTCCGCGCTATGTCTTATTCTCTAGATGAGTAATCTTGATACGATAATCCACGAGTTTGAAGCATTAAGGAGGGAATGACCCCACCATTGAATCTGAGGAAGATTGCCCAAGAGTTTGTTAGGAGAATGTATCGAGCCATGGAGGGATTGGTAGAAATTGTTGCTAATGGGGAGTACCCTTGTTCTTATTAATTTCACTGCACCACCAGATCATGTAGTATATCAGTATATTACCAATGTATGTTATAGATGTGGAGTCAGGGTGCATCAGTTAAGGCACTGCCCCGCCAATCTAAAGTCACCAAGTAAGTCAGATTAAAATTTCTACTCATTGTATATGTACTTCCATATTGAAGAGTTCTCATAAACATGGTCTTAATAATATGTTGAGTCACAAAACCTTGTGTGTACCTACTTCTTGAAGGAGACGCATTATTCGTGAATCCACTCTATTACAAATCCTCTTATTTATATCCTCTTGTGGAATTGAGTTCTATAAATATGTCCTTGAATGAGGTTATAACTCTAGGATTAATACTTCCCACTTGCTTTCCTAAATTCTCAACAAGGGACTATACCCGATGAATTTCTTATAGAATCTTTTTATTTAAATGGACAATATCTACTTGCTTGTGCCTATAAATGCACTGTTGTAAAGTTTGCATATGTGGTGTCAAGTTCCATGCAAAGCATCCCAGTGTTGTGATCCTTCTCGAGTCACTCTTTTACTCACTTGTGTATATGGCTTATATAGTTTGAACAGTTACTCTACTCTCTTGTGAGTATCATCACGAAAGCTTCTCACTATCTAGTAACATAAGAGCATACCTTAACACCTATTATATGAGTGCATGTCAAATGGTCACCGTGTGCATAAAGTCTCTCTGAAAATTCAGATCCTCACATCCCCGTCATAGGAAGATCTTGTGTCGCCATCTTACTATAACTTTCGTGTCCACTTGGGACATCCCGCAATAAGTAGCTCACTTTGTTCCTAGTATTGTGGTTTCCCGTGACATGGTCGTGTATTGCAGTTGGGAGTTAATATAGCAGAAGTATGTCCAACTCATAACAAATGTTTATTTTCTCTTTATACCTTCACAACATGTGTTAATTATGTTTCTTAGTTAGTGAATTTATTATGCTAGTTTCACAACACTTGTTTGATAACCATAAGAGAATATATCCTTCTATGTGTTATTGTAACACTTCCTTTCTCATAAGGACCCTTACTAGGCTCTCCATCAAGACAAAGCTCACCTTTGGGGGTTATCATAGCACAACGCCCGTTTCTCATGTTTTTCTGTCTTTCATTAGCATCTGGGTATTTCTCAAGTCAAAATCCATGGAGAACTCATTATGAACATTTGAAAACCTTCCATGATTATTTTATACTATCTCATTGGGTTCCCACCTCACTTCGAGTTCATCAAGGGTTGATAGCATGCCACAATTGCTGAGATTGAATGACCTCCTTTCGATAATGGATTATCTACACATGTGCTAGTCCAACGATCTGCTTATCAGTCTAACTCTCACCTTTTAGGTTTTGGGTTGACCAAGGATCAATACACCTAGTAACACATTCATATGTTAAAGCCTTTCTCTCAATCAAGTTTTATAGCATCTCCTAATGTGGCTGGTAATAGCTGGTTGTGTAGAAGTGTGTTGTAGTGCTTCATTGTGAAGTAGAGTTGCTAAACATAATTGGATTTTTGAATTCTGGATCTATACATCACGTGACTACATACAGAGATCTTATTTAAAAAATTTATCTTCTCGTAATCCCTTATATTACCACCCTTCCTAGTGGTTACAATTTAAAGGTTACTTCCATAGGCTCTCTCACTTTCTTTTCATTTACCTTGCATCATGTGTCGTTTGTCCATATTTTTCAATACGATTTTATCTCATTTTATCGACTAACTATCCAACTATATGATTCGATTCAATTCGCCTCACTTTTATGTACTCTATAAGCCCCCTTTTCTAAAAAAGACATTGGAAGTGGGTAAATTCCCCTTTACTGTAGACTTCTAATGTCTTCAACTCAGTTTAAGCTTGTTATTTCCAAATGGTGCTCATTAGTTTTGCAGCCCTACTATCTATTTAATCTGATAACTCTCATTGTAAAATTCATTTATGTTTTATGGCATCAAAGAGGAAGTCTTATAGCATCAAGGATGGGGACATATTTCTTTTGTTAGAATAAATAAATATTGTTGTTATTCCTTGTAGATGTTCTTCTAACAACCATTTACCTGCTTTGCTTGTCCCTGTGACTAGATAACCTAGGTTACTTTTCCCCGATAAATACATTAAGATATCTCATTCTTTCAAACTTATTCATGTGGACACTTTGAGGCCTTATTCTACACCAACCCGTAATGGTTTTAAGTACTTTCTCGCCATTGTTAATGATTTTCTAGGGCTACGTGAGCTTGTCTCATAGGTTCCAAAAGTAATGATTTCCCTTAACTTCAAGCTTATATTACCATGATTTCAAACCAAAGTGCGTCCCATTTTTAAAAGTCTTAAATGGGTCGGATTGTATGGGTTACGTGGCCTTCTGCTCACTCGGCTTCTAGGATTATTGACAACATCATTGTCATGTGCGGGAAATTCTGCTACCCTTGGCATTCCACCTCCTTAAAGAGGATAGGAGTTTTAATTGTCTTTCTTCCCGAAGCGTTACGTCAACCATTAGAACCCCTCTAACCAATACATGATTTCACCCCTATAGTAGGATGTCCTAGCTATGTGGTTTCACCCATAAGAGGGTTGAGATTAGACGCTTCCAGATTTTTTTGCACATACCATAAGCACATTGATTTGGAAGACAAGTTGTCGTACCTCCAATCATCCTTTACAGGATCAATTGTTGAAAAGGGTTAAATTATTCAAATTATGATAATTTCATAAGTGGATGACTTCTTTTCCATCCAAATGCTCTTGTGGCATAGAGTCCTTGTGTCGCTTATTTTTAGGAGTGAAATCAAATCCCATATATTTCTTTTGCGGCCTCGATCACATCCATGTTACAAGAGTCTTACCATTTGAGCTCAACTAGTACCTTACACTCAAGGACACAACTGGTGTATCATACTTGACCAATTCTTTTAAATTTCAAGATCACGTACATGTTATCCACCTCATCTAAGAATACTAGTTACCACCATGCTTTATTTATCTGATATTTGATGTCGTCACCAAGATTAAACCATGTCAGCATCGTTAGTAGAAATCCTCGTGTCTCTTAGCATATGACCTCATGAAATACTCTGCTCAGCACATTAACGGATTCCTAAATAATTCCAGCCCAATCTTGAACTTCGTTGTTCCTCACTGTATTAGATCTATTTAGTATTAAAGGTTCAAACGTATCAAAGTCACCCTGTGATCACATATATTCAATAGGTAATTTTATGGTCAATTTATGATAGCACATCTTAGAGTAATCGTTGAAGGTCACCACAGGTTTAGTTTGGGTGTTCGCGTAGAGATTTAGAATTTAGGAGGGTGCACAGGTTATTCTCAATGTTTTCCCTGAAGAGGTTATGTGAATTGATAATGAAGGGTACATAAGTGCATTTCACATTAGGTCGCACTAGGAGTATGATGTTTCCCCATAGTTGTCCCCATGTATTTTGTGTTTTCATACGTCTATGTCTAAGAAGGTAGTTGGAGATCCTTTGCGTATCATCTCGGTGGAAATTATTGAAGGTAAAGTTAATGGATAGTTAGTTTATGCGCGACATCTAGCTGTCATCCTTGTTAGATAAGTTTATGGGTTGGGATTGTTTCCCTGTATGTGTTATGGCAAAGCCTGTAAGTCGAGAAAGCCACCTTGAAGGCCGAAAGTGTCGTGGAAAGAAAATATTTTCGCTTTATTGTATAACAATTAGTTTTGATTTGAAAGGTACCTTATAGGTGTTATGATTTAAGATGTGCGGTCCATGTTCAGGTATCATTATGATAATATAGTGCTTGTAATGCTAAGATTAGTGTTATGGATATATACATTGTGGTGCTTTGTCGAGTTGTGGATGAGTTGTGAGGATGGTTTGGGTGGTTCTCTAGCAGGTGGATAGGCCTAGTTACAAAGGAGATGCTACAAAAATTTCTGAAAACATTTGGGAGTTAGTCAAAATTTAGGGACTTGAGGTAGGTTAGAAAAGAGATATGTTATGTTAAGGTGTTTGGGGTGGACTCTACCTCTCATTCGAGGACGAATGTTCCTAAGCGGGGGAGAATGTAAGGCCCCGAAAAATTTTGCTAAGTAATTTAGGTTTTCAGGGTGCCAGGTAGGCTAATTATAATATTTTATGTGCTATAAATATGATGTTAATGAATTGGATATAGTAAATAAGTGTATAAGCCTTATAATAAGTAAAGTGGGGTCCAAGGAGAGGCCTAAGTCTAAGTCAAATAGGAAAATTTCATGATAGGCTAAAATTCCAAATGAGTTCGCACAAGGCCACATTTTGAACGAGCATATCTAAATATATATAAAGTTTTATGTGATGAACAACCTATCATATGAAAGGTCTTTGAGTCTAGTTTCTAACACTTTAAACCGTTTGTCATTTGGACATTTACACACAAAGTTATGATCAAATTTCCAAAGGCTGGATTTGCGACCAATTTTGCGATCGCAAAATAACTATGCGGACCGCATATGCGTCGCATAATGAAGCAGAGTCAGGAAAACTATTATGCTGTCGCATGTTAATTATACTATAGCATAATCGATTATGATGTCGATTATCCTGCAAGAATGCTGCCCACATTTCTATTATGCTATAGCATAATTGCAGCACATAATTGACTTCGGGGGTCATTTTTTGAAAATTTTCATATACGAACCTACTTTGATAAATAAGCTTTGGGGCTTCATTTGGGACTATTTTCACTAAATTTAGAGAGAGGTGTGAGCATTTTAGAGAGAGAAAGAGGAAACCTAGCATCCTAATCATCAATCTTGCACAAACCCTCAAGAATCAAGCATGCTAATCTCTAGCTCACTATCTTTCGGGTAAGTCCTACTTCTAATAT